>NC_072852.1:89035844-89659113 GCF_028858705.1 Grus americana | reverse complement strand
TGTATATTTAAAAAGTGCTTGCATGTGTGAACAATCTTGCAAGTATCTTCAGAACAGGAGAAACAAAGGGCACTAAACTACAGCAGACTGAAGAGATGCACTGTCCATTTTAAAGAGCTGCCTGCCATGGAAACTGCTTCCATGTCCATACAATGGAGACAAGGCAGAGGTTATGATCTGACTAAAGAAAACAGCCTTTACTGATATAGCCTGCTGTGTTGTTCTGCCATCATGAACCATGGGCATGCTTGCAACTCAGTAGATAAGTCTGTTCATTGCAATGCCATTACCGGCAAACATGTGGAAGTATCCTTGGGTGGGGAAGAAAATCCAAATGAGTCATCTCCCCCATCTAGAAGAGGCCTAAACTATATAATTATATTACATTTACTACAATCTTACTCAAATGAGATTACTAGCTGGATGCAAGGGGAAAGGCGGGCTGTCACAGACAGACATTTTTCGTATTTCTGGAAATAATCACAGCACTGTCTTTGTTTTTCATAACCCAGAGGATTTGAGATCTGAAGGTACTATCAGGTAATGCTAGGATAAAGGCCAGCAGTGATGAGGCCATGGTAAGCAATGCCTATCTAACACAAGCTTATGAAGCACACGTTTGGACCTTTCGTCAGACACCCCATGGTCCCTGCCTCCCTCCAAAAAGGCCAGAAACATCAGAGAAAGCTAATCACCGAAGCTGAACTTCCAACAGCCCTGTGATGTACAATCTTGTACTTGATCTCAGATTTTCTTCTTGGCTTTCCAGTCACACAGTTATAAAGTATAGATGAAGCTTAGTGAGAAGAGGAGAAACAAGTATAAAGATTAGTAGCAGAGATCAGACTGCACTTCCAAGAAGAAAGAAGGCTCAAGGAGTTGAGGTGGCTGAAAGACACAGAAGGAAAGCTTTGACCTAGTAAAAACAACAGCAGCAAAGCCTTCAGAAAGGCTAGTAACTTTTATTTGATGAGCTGATACAGTTGAAGAAAAAAAAAAAGACAGATTTTTGAGTCCAAGATAAATCTGAAGACATGATTGTGTGTCTAAAAGTCTACCCATATTTTTCCCCAACTGTTATCAGTCAGTCAAAAAATATTCCCACCCCAGCAAAACCTTTCTTCTCTTCGAACCTAATGCTACTTACTCGCAGACCAAGGCAGACAAGCAGTAGGATACACCTCTACGAATACAAACTGTTCTAAGTGAAAACAAAGGAAGGTCTGAATTAAAATACCAGCTACATTACTAAATTAAACACTCCGGTATTCTGAAGACCACCCTCCTAAGAGAACCAAAATGTCCCAGATTCCTCCTTTTGAGGCTGGGGTGCCAGAGGGGAAGAAGAGAGAAGACCTGTTTTGGAAGAATTGTTTGAAAGATTCCTGGAAAGTTCAGATTCTCTTTTCTTTTGCTAGCCAGGGACACACTGAACTCCCATCATCATCTGCATCACACACGTAACTGGTATAAAAACATGCACATGCTTGGGCAACACAGAGCTGTATCGGAGGCAAGAGGGGAGAGAGAGGCCTCTACGTTTTATAATGAGAGATTCCAGCTCTTAAGTTACAAAAGTACTTCAATCTCCAATTGTCAACAGATTGAAAAACCAGTCTGAGAACAGTTTGCACTGTGAACTCACATTATTGCTGCAGCATAGAAAGTTATTTTTTAGAGCATTAGCTTGACTTCTCTCCTAATCTATGAAGAAAGACCCTTGTTACTTTGAGATCTCTTTCTTCATACTACATCACATTGAATATCAATACTGTATTCAGATGATACCAATCAATTTCTACTAAAAAGTCTAAGATACATCTATGAAGGTAGACTTCAAATTTCCATAAAACTTGTGCTCAAAATTCCAATTCAAGCCTGAAACTGAATGAATCTGAGAAGGATCAGTCCATGAAGGAATATTGTTTATTCAGTCTCAGTTTCTCCGGTTCTTTAAAAAACCGAGAACCTATTTCATTCCGCTACAACACCAGCCGTCATTATTCTTCACCTAGTAGGTAACAGCAAATGTAGCAGATTACACCACCACAGCGATACTAAGTAGGAAAACATACCTATGCCTGCCAGAAATACCTAGAGAGCAGACCAGAACCAAGTACATCTGACAGAATTCCGCACCACAGAACTTCAGATGCAACCTATAGGTACTGCAGCTTTCAAAGAAAATTCTTATTTGCGATCTACACACGCTTTTGCAGACCAACAAAGAGCAAAGAAGAGCAAATCACGGACCTTACTTTTGTACAGGTTATTGGCCTGGACACAATCAGTTCCAGACTGCATAAAAGAGGTTAAACATCTAGACAGCAGCTAGACATGCACCTTCACTGAGCATCTCCACTGCATGAAATTAACTCCAAGTAGGGCGTACAAAACCCTCAACTTTGAAAAATACCCATGGTGTATTAAACACCACAAAGCAACAAGGAGAACTCCCTTGTGTCAAAGAGCTTATAGCAGGGAGTGACAATGTTCTCAGCAATTCTCTCTCAAACATGCTGAAAACTAGCTGCCTGGAAGTTTGTCCACACAAAACCTCCTTAATTTCCATCTGCTGAGTACTCTGGTCATAACCAGTCCACAAAAGTAACAGCCTTCTAACTACTGTAATCTTCAGTAATTCTTTAGCTTATAAATGGCAAAGGTTTGTGCATTTGAGGCTGAAAGTTCAAGTCCAGCTGGCAGCTACCTGCAGCACTCTAGTTATGTACATAATTGTAACAAAAAAAACATTCACACTTTCATTTCTTCAGTCATTTCTTTTCTGCTCATTAGACAGCCAGAGTTCAGAAGTGCTTTTTCTCCCATGCTTTTCAATTCTAAGATACAGAAGCTCCAAGAGGATGCACGTGCCCGCTGCCATGCCATCAGAAGTTATACCAATATAGCTGAGCAAGGAAGACCAATTCTACATAATACTACCACTTAAGTCTTTCACGGCTCAACATGCTCAAAACGTTGAAAGGAAAGGATCTTTGTAAGTAATACATTGAGAGGATGCATATCATTGCCAACACCATACTGGATAATCCACTCTGTTAATTTGGCATTTGTATAATAAGAAAAGTACGGATCTCATAACTGAAGTATCATGTAACCCAATTGTAATAAACGGGTTTAAATGCTATTCTACACCCATCCGATGTCAGGAAGAGTTGTGTGCAGAATGACTATGTTGCAAGCACAGCTCTCCAAAACTAATTGTGCCCTAATGGAGAATGCAGAATTGTTCTTCTGGCAAGCCCCTCTCAATTCTTTATAATTAACTTTATTTCAGTTGTGATCCTTTAGAACGACCAAAACCCATTCATATAAATAGAAGGAAGTCTCAGTTTTTCACTGAAGCTCCCATTTGCCAGATGATCTCCGTCATGGTCTAATAGACCATCAAGTGCATACAGATGATTCTTAAGCCTATTCAAGCAGATGATCAGTTGCATAGCTAGCTTAGATGCTTACTCTGTCCTACAGTAGATCTCTGGTCTCCTACTCCATTGCATATTAATTTAATCCCTTCTAATCCATCACCTTCACTGCAGGAATTCAGATGCAACCCTACTATTCAATGCTACAAGGCTTTTGGACTTACTCTTACAACTTTTAACATGATGCAATTTGAAACTGAAGAGACCAACTCCCAGGAATTTCATATGCCCTAGTTTTTTTCCCTGTTAACGTAAGGTATTAAAAGCCTCGCTGGATTTACTGACCTCTCATACTGTTACAAATCACTTAACCAACCCACAGAAATAAACTCGGATATGGAAATGCAACCCAGGGATTACTGGGGAAAGGGAGAATTCAGGTGGTGCATAACTTGGAGAATCTATCACAAAAATAGTGACTTGCAGTCCCTGGCCTGGCATGTGCCTGCTGGGTACATGGCCTGCTATCACAAAGACCCTCAATGAGCTCTAGCTAGTTTATGTAGAGTTTCTACCACCACAGAGTGTTTGGTCCAAAAGAGTCTGACCTGGACATGTGCTCAGCTAGGAATGTGACCCTTCCATGCATGCACACTACTTTCTTAGCAGAAGGAAACCCGAGCCATTAAGATATGAGAAAATACTGCTACTGTATCAGTCGTTTCTCAAGCAGCAAAAAGAAAACATTAACTACCCAGGCTTCAACTGCTTAAGACTCTATATTTAACTTATTCCACACCCAAGAGGCTAATTAAATAATTGTTACCCTTTCTCAAGTCAAATATCCATCATTCCTCCACATGCGGAGGACTACTTAATTGTGTGGCAGTGCATTTGTTTTAATGCTAGCAGTTTCCTCTTCAATCATGGAGGTTATAATATTGTCTGTATGTACTACAATAGTGTTGCCTTGTGAAAGCTAGGTAACAAAAACAGTCTTAAGAAGTAACTCCAAGAAAAGACAACCCCACTCAACAGCACACCTATAGGAGTACAAAGATAACAGTATCTATGAAAGAACCACTTAAGAAAGTGACTATCAGCCCTTGTTGTCCCATTATGTGATAGCATTACATGTCACAGGTATCACTGGAACACTTTCTCATTTGTAGGTGTCTTCTGTGCACGTTAATTTATAGCATGACAGGATTTAAATATATTGCAATCTGCTATAAACACATGCACCATTATTAAAAAAAAACCCAAACTTGTAGGCAACCTCAAAAACCCCCAGACCAACAGATATCACAGTGCACTGCTTCAATACCACCTTCTCCTTATCTACATCAAAAGTTACTGGGTCCCCAGCTTAAAGGCACCCAGTTCAGATTGAAAGCCACCAAGCCACTGTACAAACTGAACTCCTTGAATTTTTACTGTCGGCCCACATGTCTTTATTATTCAGTTCATATCGACTCACCTTAGACCATGGATGTGCCTTAATCTGAGGGAATTTGAATTCAGTATAGTTTGGATTCATTTCTCTAATTTGCTCCCTTGTAGGCGTTCCCAGAACCTAGAAAGGGGGGGGGGGAAAGGCAAATTGTTTAGATATACTTCATATTCACATGGAAACGAAGAACACAATATAACCTATCACATACTGAGACAACTTAACTGAAGTCAATCTGTGTAACTAGTAAGTTAATATAGCATTGAGAACAAAACAACAAAACTTTTGCAGAACCATTTAAGTTGGAAGGGACCTCTCTCTCCTGGGAACTTCTGATCCAACCCCCATGCTCAAGCAGGGAAAGCTCGAACAGGTTGCTGAAGAGCATGTCCAGCTAGGTTATTAGCATCTCCACAGAAGGAGACTTCACAACCTGTCTAGGCAACCTGCTCCAGTCTTTGACCACCCTCACAGTAAAAAAAATGTTTTCTTGCATTCAAATCAATTTTACCATGTTTTACTTTGTGCCATTGCCTCTTGTCCAGTCAGTGGGTACCACTGAGAAGTGCCTGGCTGTTTCTTCTTCATTCCCTCCCATAAGGTATTTATACACACTGATGAGACCCACTTGAGTCTTCTCTGCTCAAGGCTGAACAGTTCTAGCTCTTGCAACCTCTCCTCATATGACAGATGCTCCAGTCCCTTAATCATCTTTATGGCCTTTGCTCCAACTTCAGTAGTCTCTTGCTGGCAATTTGGTTCATGCTCCAAGCAAGATAATTTCATTATCTTCTACAGTTTTTCACAAAATTCAAGCATCTTTCTCAAACTTAGCGATATTTCAATGGGGAAGAGATTTCGCTTTAATTGGACTCTTATAAAACAGTACTGCCAAACACATTCAGGGATTGCAGCTCACTGCATATGGCTGATTAAGGATCAGACCAGTAGCATGGACTGCATTTTACAAGTCACAAACAGCAGCCCTCTGACAAGCTTAAAAGATCAGGCAGTTACTGCCGAGGGGAGCCAGATGGTTTTCCTTCCCCTCTCCCACACCCCCGCCAAACTGTGTGGGTTTTGGTGGTGTTTCCCCACTCCAAAACTTCCACACGTAAGATAAACTTAGTTTAAACCTAACCTGGAAGCATCTAAAATGTATACGACCCCGATTTACGAATTTATATTTCTCATTCCCAGAATCTGCACAGTGTTATTTATACATGAAAATTAGTAGTTGTATGAGAAATAACACACAATCACACATCTCTTTGTAGGGGTGGATAAATTTTGAAAGGATTCCAGAAATCCCTTCAGGGAATAAGCTGGACAGTACAGCATCAGTGCTTTCTGTTCAGTTAGCACTAAGCAGAAGAAAGCCATTGCCTTCTACCTATATATAAAAACTGCAAAGCACATTCAAAGAATCCCATTGTCTTCTGTTTGCACCCAGTTGCTAGGTATTGTTTTGTTTTGCAGAGAGAAGTGGAGAGGACAGCAGGGAAAGGAGTTACTCCTCAGTGCTGAGCTCAGGTCCATCCTCCTATAGGAACCCTGTAGGCATGCCACTCTCGCCCGTGACAAACCTCTCTCCATACAGATTAGCATAATGTTATCATCTCATCTCATGAGACTGCACTGTCACCATTCAGGAAACAAATGATCTAAAACATGATGTCAGCACTCTACCTTACTGCTTGATAAAGAAATATTTGGTTACATATTCTGGTATCCATGAACATTTTCATTCTGTTAGAAGAGCAGAAATTACACAAATGTGTTCTGAAGAGTCAGATGAAGGACTAGAAGAGCAGGTATCACTGCTTAATTAATTTGTGCAACAGAGAAACTATCATCAAGTATTATGAAACGAGCTTGGTATCTCTTTATTATTTAAAATATGAGCTGTAGGACACAAACTAAAATATCTACCCACAAAACAATCTTAAACAAACAGCAGCAGCAGAGGAAATAAACCTACAACTTGTTCAGACAGTTGCTTCTTGGATAAGAGATTTAAGTGACAAGTTGTACAAAACCAATAATCATGTAACTCCTACCTTCCCATCGCCAACCAAGATTTAAATCCCACCTACTCTAAAAGTCAAGGGTTATCTTCAGAATCAACAGAAGAGTTTTCTGCGTGTGTCTGAAAACACTGGTTTTGCTCAGGTGGTAAAAAAAAAAAAGAAGGTTTTTGCAGGATTCCGTACATTTTACTCAACTTTCAAAGGAAAAAAGGGTCGACAGGAAAACATGCCCTTTCCCTGCCGGTTTTCTGTCTGGCTCCCCCAGAGCACTGGCCATCCAGCTGTCAGCCTGCCAGGATGGTGCCACTCGCAAAGCTTTCCAGTTCTAATAGATGAGGGCATTTCACACCTGCAAAATATTTTTTCCATCCCTATTCAAGATAAAAGCCGTTTTCAGAACCTTAGAAGTTTTTGGATTAGTTAAATTAACTTCCTGAAAAATTACTGATAACTTGTACTGCTATCCCACCTTTTCCAAAGGCTAAGTTTTCAGGCCTCCCTAGTATAAACAGGACTCATTTAAAACACACATTTACCTTCTTTCCCCTTCTCCCCCTCAAAAAATTAATTTAATAGCCTTCCTTAGAAGGGACAAAGACTAGGGTTTTTTTTATATAGCCAAAATTCAGGAAACTGGCTCAGTTGCCAAGGCTGCTCAGAACAGGAGCCTACACAGTGCAAGTATCTTTATTTAAAGACTGTCTGTAGCATCAGAGAGAATTCAGATTAGATAGACAAGGGCAACTTCATAGACAATGGACCCAGGGACAATGCCTGTCCATACATCTCACTAAAAACACAGCTGTAACTCCAGATGATGGGAGGGAGCAACCCCTAAACTCAAGCACAGGCATTTAAGGTCTCATGAATGCTTAGAAAAGAAGGTTCTGAAGAGGGATCATGCCAGCTGAAAGAAGGGATTGCCTGACCTTTCAGTTACACAGCAGCCTTTGACTCACAAAATAACTGTACAAAAGGAAAAGTGACTTACATTAGCCACTCAGTGTATTTACTTTGTTCTCTCTGGATTGTAAAGCCAGATTGTGCTTTCAATTTGTATGGAAGGCAGATTAAGGCCCCCACCCCCCGCCCAAAAAAAAAAGGAATGTAGATAGGAAGAATGGAAGTTTTAAAGACTGTCAAATTCAAATCACAATACAGAAGAAAAATGTGGGATGAATAAAGTGATAAGCTATAAAATTGCACTGGTTCTTGACACATCTGGAAGAGGGCCTATAGTAATTAACAGACATCTCTCCCTGTCCCTGCAACACACCATTTGCTATATGATTTTTAAATTGTATGTCACTGATTTACACTGAGTTTTCAGTATATTAGAAATACACGCCAAGGTTACTTGAATGTAACAGCAATCATTTAAGCTATTGCAAAAATTAGGCAAACCTCTTCTTTTAAAAAAGTCATGCATGTGACTGCTCTTTCAGTTTGAAATGCAAAGAAGCAGCATAAATTAATTTGCACATTTTTGGCAGAATTACTCCATGAAACAGCTGCTCTTGCTATATTAACTCTGAAAATACTATGGAGCAGATGTTCCTTGGAGAGAGGTTTCACAGAATGGTTGAGGTTGGAAGGGAAGGGTCATTTCACAAGCAGCACTGGTGAAAGCCAGTTGCCCAAGACCACGTCCAGATGGCTTCTGAATGTCTCAGGGATGGAGACTCCATCACCTCTCTGGACAACATGTTCCAGTGTCTGACCACCCTCACAGTAAAAACTGTTTTCTTGTGTTCTGACTGAATTTCACATATTTTGCATTTGTGCCCATTGCCCCTTGTCCTGTCACAGGATGCCACAGGAAAGAGTCTGGCTCCCTCTTCTTTGCATCCTCCCTTCAGATACTTCTATACACTGATAAGATCTCCCCGATCTTGCAAAGGTCAGAGAACTTTTAAGAAATACAGGGTCCAATACTGAATTATTCAGGTCTATGCAGATTGGCATACACTATTCTACTTCTTGGGGACAGTCTGAAGAAAGATGATATTGTCAAGGAAAAAGTTGATTTATTTTTTTATTAGGCACTTTTTTTTTTTTAAAAGCTATAACCAAAACAAAGCAGGTACTAGAATAGTAAAGTTGATTCCATCAGAAAACTACATCTGGAATGAAGACTAAACTTTTGAATGAATGAAGGGTCTATGTGAGACTACAAGGGATCCTGCGAGTGCAGACAACAGGTCAACTAGTCTTGCTCATCATTCCTGATTATCATAATCATCTCTTAAATAAAAATAAATAAAAAGAAACATTATCTACTAAGATTAACTGAAGAATGCACTTGCTGAGAAGACAGATAGTGCTCTGATTCTCTTAGAACAAAAACTGAACACAACAGGTTTCACAAGTATTTTCTGCAAAGTTTTTCCTTGACATTAATCTGTAATAGATGAAGCTCCCCAAAAAATCTTTATTCCAGAACACAGTTTGTGAAGGTAGGGTAATGGTATGTATCTCAAGAAAAGCTATAGGCTCCCAATAATATCATCCTTAACAAACACGAGGAGATTTCTGAACCTGGAATATGCTCTACATTTGATTTACAAATAGCATAAAGATCTTAATTTTATATTTTTGGAATCAAATTTTCATAGGAGAAAGAGATAGATGATATGCAGCTCCAAAAGACACCTTAGTTACACCCCAATACTGAAGATAGTGGCTGTTCACACCTGGCTTCAAGGTGCAAAACTGCGCAGAGTTATTCACGACCAAACCCACACCATTGCAACACCAGAGGAAGAGGAAACTGCAAGGATCTCAAACAAACCTCAGTGGAATTAAGGCTCTTTCTGACAACCATCATTACTGCTAAACCTTTGCCAAAATGTGAAAATCAGTTAAAAAGCATAGGGACACTGAGGGTTCAGAAGCTCTGGCTGGTGATGACTGAACTTGAGGGGGAGGAAGGTGGTCGTTTAAATCAGAAACCTCTAGAAAGCTATGATTACAGCGGTATAGGGTCTCACCCAGGAAAACTGTGCAAGTTTACAAAGAAAAGTGCTCCAAAAAGTCTGCTGTGCGTGGCTTACCAGATGGCATAATTAATACTTCTGCAAACACGTCTGCACCTCTTCACAAAGTTGTGAGAGGTGTGTCAAATAGTTATTAAAAAATTCACTGTGCTGGCATCTCAAGCAGTAAACATGGGTCACTTTTGAAATAATACTTCAAGAGGTCTGTGGCAGAAAATGAAATAACCATTTTACATACATTTTCTTTGATAAGAGCATGTTTCTGAAAATGAAAGCCAACTAAATGCAGAGATTTCTTCTGATCGCAAACACAAGAACAGCTATACATCAGGAATAGGAAGAAACCCATTGTCACTGCTGACATGAATATAATTGTGCTCATCAGCCTTTTTGTACTGCCTGCCTGCAAGCACTGGAAGTGATGAATGACATGAAGGCACAGAAACAGCCAAGTTGCAATGTGGAGGGACACTGGGGAAAAGTGCCATGAGACTTCCCTTAGGGGCAAGGAGAGAGGACCCACATGAAAGCCCGTGTCGGGTCCTCAGCACAGGACTACGTCCAATAAAATGAGACATGCTCTCCTACTGCATATTCTCCCAGAAAAGAGAGCTCCTCTCCCCCCATTAACTACTGTGAATGAATTTATTTCAAAAACTGAGCCCAAAATAGTACCTTGGCATTTGAGCATGAGCCATATATTATAATTGAGTCTATACTTAGCATTCAGCTCAGTAAAACTGTCAGAGACAAGAAAGTTACACATGGATAGGATTCCCGATACTATTGAGCTTGTCTTTTAATACATTTTTTTCCCCTTGCCTCATTCCTAACCCAAAGAACTGTGTGAAGAAGATTTTATTATTTCTCCTAAATTACCATGAAATGCCAATTTTGGTGCAAGGAATAATCACACAGTCCACTAGGAACCAAAAAAAACCCCTAAAATAAACAAAACCAAATGCATAACCCTTTCCTGCAGTTTTCACAAGTTAGTTGATGCATCTCATAACCTTAGATTGCAGCATATGGAAAAATTATTTCTGGTTAAGACAATGCAAGGCAGATTGGCAGATGCTGTCCTCCCCGTGTCCCAGGGCTGCTCAGACAACTATTGCTGCTTCATTATCCTGACGGAGATGGGGTTTGGTTTTTTCTCCATTTTTGAGGGGAGTAGGGGGAAGGTACTAAACAAAACCTCTCAGAAGATAGTATCTTAGAAACAAAACCACTACACTTCTGAGATTCCCTTTTTTGCAAGGGGAATAAAGAGTAACCACTGTCTGTCGGAACTGTAGCTGAAGATGTTTTAGTTTAGGGTGGATATGCTAGCCAGTTTTCCCTTGATGGCTTCAGGTGCTGCAGAGCTGGGGGGGGGGAGGTGGCAGGGATCCCCTACCTCCCAAACTTTCGCAGGGGGCATGGCAGTCCCACAGACACCACTGCTGCATTGCAACCCATGCATACAAGGATTTATGGAGGAGTCCGCCCTGACTGAATCTCAAAAAAATCCCTTGTGGTCTGAAATCTCCTTTTGAGCTCTATTCAGCGGTTCACACTTGCAAAGTGGATTTTAAATAAGGAAGCGGCAACAGCAACCCTCCTGGGTTGCTGGAAGGAGGGGTGTCTCACCCTTCCACTGGGGACAGGACTGTATGACTGCTCTGAGGCATGGCGTTTGCTCATATGTAATTTCTTTATGCAACCACTGATGAAACCCACACTGCCACTGTGCCTGCTTCAGAAACTGAGCACATTTCTGAAGATGTCACTCGAAAGCCAGTAGAGGCATGAATTTTAATGAATACATTGGGTTACCCACTTGAGATATTCCCAGCGATAGGATAACCTAACATTTGGAATAGCTAGAAAGAGCTAAAAATAAGGAGGAAGAGTTGCCATTCAGGATCAAACTTTGAAAAAAGCTCAGCACATGATCTTTCTATTGTAATAGTATAAGCATTCAAGAAGAATGTACTTGGTTTAAATTATTTCTTCAGATGGAGATCCAAGACAGTATTTCCCCATATTGAGTATCATTTTGCCAGGGGTAAGCAGTCACAGATCTCTCCCCCAGCCAGACTGAGAACATCTGGAAAGACTGCCTTCAAAGAAATAGGAACAAGAGAAAAAGAAGCTAAAAAGAAGGGGACTATCTTTTGATTCACACAAACGTCATGGTTCTAGAGGGGCACAGTTTTTCGGAGTAGTCTGCAAATATGCAAAAGGCCTGGAGAAACTCCAAGTGCATGTGGCTGGAAATCTTGCAAGACTGCTTGAAATGAAACTACCGAGAAGAGATCAAAATCTGACAAAAGCCAAAAGTGTTTCTGATGCAGCAAGGGACTGAGGATGTTGGGCATGCAGCCTGCAGGAAGGACAAGCCATGCCGGACTGACATATCACAGAAATTCTATCTTCATGAACACAGCTACCGAGGGAATGTCATCAAGAACTACGTGAGAAGGGAGGACTAGTTTAACATGATGGCATTTTGAAGTCATTCTCCAGCCTAATGCTAAATCTTCATACCCAGGTTGCTGTCTTGGGAAATGAACTCTGAATAATCGAAGCTGATTAAGCAACTGAAGAGACAACTGAAAAATTTCCAAGGAAGCTATCTGAAAAGCTTGACTCCAAGACAGTCAAACAGCAGCTCACAGGTCCCAACCTGCAACCTTATACAAACTTCGTTGCTGTTCTACAACTGGCAGATCTCACAGCTCTGCTTCTCCTACAGCCAGTTAGCAAATAGAAGAGGGGGACACCATCTATAAAAATATTTTACCTAAGCTTGCTCAATAAACACAGGTTGCTGTTTTTATGCTAACCTTTCAAATCTATGTTGAATATAAGCATCATGCTGGGAGTGGAGAAGAGTAGAATGTTTCATGACTTCTTTGCAGATTTCAAAACCAAATCTGTTCAATTCGATTATTGGTAACTTTTAAGGGACACACAGTAGATGGGACAGATACCTGCCAGCAGCTGGCAGAATGGAAAATTGAGGGCCTCACTTTCTTTTTCCTCATTCTCAAAAAGTGAGGAAAAATTACTTGAAATTTGAGGTGAACAGGCTGTTCTCCCTCTAATCCCAGCACAGGAAATATCTGCAGGTCGGCATAGCATTACAAGGGAAGCACCTCATTGCCCAGTTCTTGCACTTTTCTAGACAATTGCTCAGGGCTGTTGATTCTGAATGCGATATTCTCAATCATAACACTCTCTGTACTCTCACCTTAGCCTTCTGCCAGGGCTTGAGTAGTTGATACAAAACTTCACAACACAAGATTTGGTAGACAAAGGCATGGAAAACCAGTCCACTTTGGCAGTCTGCACTCATTTTCTCTTCCAGTGTTGCCTTGAGAATATATGCTGCCTCCGTAGCAAATATATGGGCAGAAAAATAGTCATGGCACTCACTCATTTGGGCTCACATTTTCCATCATACTTTCTTAATGATTCAGTGAACGTCCTTTTTTGTGACTACTACCGTAAGATTTACGGCATTTGTTCTCTCAGACTTTCCTAAAACATACAGACTCAAGTACTGTAACCTTTTAATTGAAGAGACCAGGCTTACTATAAAATTGAGTTATCCCTACATTTAAGTTGTTTCACTTAATCTCTATGTGTAGGAGGCTACATATCTAACAGAAGATGAGAAAACCCCAACACCACAGGTGTGGATGATCATTCAGTATTCCCCTTTCTACATTTAAAGAAAGGATTCAGAAATTTGTTTCTGCTGAGGCAAAAATCATCACCTCAAGCTATAATTTACTGAAGATCAAGCCTTTAGACCAGATACTCCTTCATGAGAAATAACATTAGTTTGCCAGTACTATGTATTCAGCTATGAATTGGTCAATAAAAAGTTATCACATCACTCATGGTAGTGGCATTTAAAGAAACCACAGATGGTACACAGGCTATCAGCAATTTTATTAAAGTACTCCTCTGCTTCAATACAACTTAACTCAAGTGTAAACAAAGCAAAATCATCACAATCAGAGCACATACATGCTATAAAATTATTAGTTCACAGATGTTTACTTCCAATACTGCAGAACTGAAAACATCCAACTGATGATAACAGCTTCTAGTAAACTTTGAACCAAGCCACAGTCTCTGCTTGGCAGCATGTCAATAATGAGAGGACATCTATTTCTTGATTATTTTACTTCCACATTGTGAAAGCCAAAGCAATGCTAAGGCAGAGCACTATGGTTTTGCTGATAGGCCTCTCTACTCTTAGATTTCTGATGGAGCCCCAGAAGGACTTACAGGACTGTCACCATGATATAAATGGCAGTATTTACAAAAACTCATTAGATGTAGTTTCTCAGTATTGCAGACATTAATCAAGAAACAAAACAGGACTTTTTGAAGATGTCTGAAGGCAAACACCACAGTTTACTGGACAAACTCCTGAGGAACTCTGGCCATCTGAAGTGGCCGCAGGGACCACTTCACACCTCACAAAAGCAGCGTAGCAGAAAGCAGCGCACCATTCCAAGACGGTTCTCAAAATAAGGAAACTTGTGCCATCATCAGCCCTACTTCTGACAGCAACTCTAGTTTTCCATTGGCGTTTCTTATGTAAACTCACCCAACTTGGACATGCTGAACTTGAAACACATTGGGCAGGAAGGCAATAATAAGAAACTAAGAAAGTCATAGGAGAAGTAGGTGCAAGACATGGAGCCTTCAGAGGAAAGCAGTTGACTGGAGGATTTCCAGCAGGACAGACAGAAACTGACTGTAATAGAAGATAGGTTTACATGGTCAAAGGCTGGAGTAGATATGGCAAGAGCCTGGAAAGGTCAGAGCAGACCCCATTGAGACTGCAGAGCAGGCCACAGAAACACTGAGCCTCACCAGCCCATGTCCTCCACACAGGAGAGTGACAATTTGGTGTTGGTTGGTGTCATACACTCTGTTAGGACAGGGACAAAGACGTCAGCAGCTGTTCTAGTGGATAACAGATGCAAGTAGGAAGTTCTACTCCTTCACACACACACATTTTGGTTTCGAGGGGTTTTCGCATGCATGCCACACAAATACACGTGTATCAAGGTAGCAGTTAAGTGGCAGAACCAAGGAGGAAATTGTCTTAATACAGTCCCCTTGTGGTGATGAAATCAATAAAGCTGAACAGCGTGTACACACATCTAATCCTCTGTAATACTCTCATCTTAAGTGCACAGTATAGATTCAGAGGAAAAATACACTGCTCTCTCTGGACATCTTTCTTTCTTCACTGCAGAAGTTGAAGGAAGCAGGGGAGACTAGGATGCTGGCAGACACCAATCTTTTAAGCTATGAATTATTCTTCCATGCCTCTAATTTGAGAATCACAGAATATTCACAGCTTACCAAATGAAATCAATCAGGATGTGTTTGAACATAAGTGATATATAAATGTTATGTATTCTGAAACATTAGGTCTTTTTCACTTGAAAAAGACAACACTTCAGGTGGAAGATATCTTTGCCCTACATTTCCTGATTCTCCATCTGCAAAAAGGAGTGCCCTTTCTAACCTTTCACCTCAAATAGCTGGAAAGAAGGAGGAAGAGAGGGCGGCTACATATGTGAAGAATCTGGCACGAGGAAATTTAGTAACACTGTTGTCAAAGCCAAGTACTAATTGCATGCAACAAAGGAAAACCAGCCAGATTCTTAAAGAATGACAATCACACATTAATAAATGTCGGCTCAGTATGTAAGCTCTATTTCCAAGCACGCTGAAAGTGCAATCCTTGAAGAGGGGAGAAAACCCTATATAATTATAAAGATGATATATTGCTATGCATAAGGGGCATAAAGATCATACACTTCTCAGAAAAGCATGATATGGTTTACATGCAACACCCTGTGCAATGGTGACAGAATATATATGTTCACAAAGTTAGAACAATGCATGTTTTCATGCCAATTCCCAGGGAATAATGCAGTCAAAAAAACCCCAAATCCAAAAACAACACTTAAAATTCCATACCTTGATTATTTCCACCAACTGATCCACACCACTATCACCTGGAAAGATTGGTTGTCCTAGTAACAGTTCAGCCAATACACAGCCTGCTGACCACACATCTAAAAAGGGGAAAGAAGTGGAAGACAGGGAAAGGTATATATTAGGACATTTATATAAAAAACCCCAGTAGTTTTAAGCTAGCTACATTATTTGTCATGTTTAATACTGTATATAACACAGCTAAAAATAAAAAAAAAATTCCTAAATGTTAATCTAGAAAACACAGATACCTGGCATAAAGCAGTGATGGGCAGGCAGACAGAAGTCAAACCATTAGACAATGAGAACAGGAAAATAATGTTAAACGCCGTAATATATTGACATTAGAACTTATACACGTAGGGAAAAGACCTGAGAAGATTTGTGATCTGAAAATTAAGATTTTTCCAAAATCCTGTGTTGTTTTTAAATCACATTGATTATGAACTATGCACAGGTATCATTTACCACAACGGCTGATGTTTTTACTGTTTCGGAATGTTGAATAGACTCAAGTTTTCATTGATATACTGAAAGCATATATACACAAGCACATGAACCAGTACTGCAAGTATTACTTGTGTCCTGTAGTACATGATGATTAAGGGATCTGAGAGATAGCCTCTCTAACTCGGTCACATCAAAACCTAATCTTTATCCCAATTCCATTTGCAAACTTGGCTGGACAACAGAAATGCAAAGTCATAGATCAGGTCAACAGCATCCATGGAAGAAACTATCAACTAATTTTCATACACATACCAAAAGCCACAAGTAGTCACTAGCAGCTACTCCTATACACAAAGAAAAGTTTCATAATCTATTACAGGCATATCTTCTTATCTATAAGTAAGACAATTCAATACTACACGAGCAACTGAAGAATTTATCCAAGTATACTATGGAATATAGCATTTTATTTTCAAAGCATAGTTAATCCAAACGAAAAACCTAACAAAGCAAATGCAGTAAGCACTGCATAGCAGATGGTTGTAAGAATTTGCTGTAACTGCACACTAAATACTGAAGTTTAAGCTGCTCAACACACTAAAAGTATTGCACCTAGATGGAAGGATAAGTGTTTCTCCAAAAAAAATAGATGGACTATAAAGTTTTCTGGAAAGTCATAATTTATTCAATGTCTATCTGAAACATTGCACTAAAATCTAACCTCAAACAAGCAATAAGTAACAGAAGATTTGTAAAGCCTACCATACTGTAATGCCCCCAAAAGGAAAAGAACAAAACCAGTCCCCTTCCACCCATCTTTCTTTGAATTCTTGCCTATTTTTATGATCTAACCTTCCCCCGCAAAGTAACAGTAGCACCACCACAACTTCAAAACCCAGAGAATTTACCTCCTGAGGCATGTTCCAATCTCGGATAACCCATGCTACAACACAGATCCTTATTCTCCTAGTGTATTTAAACTATGCCACTGGGGAGCAGGATACACACAGCACATTCAGTTATGGCTAAAGATCTGTGTAAGGAAAACATCTCTGACAGTTCTCTAAACAGTCTATTATCATTTTGTCACAACCACTAGAGACTGATGCAAAAAATAATTAAAAAACCCAAAACCTTTCAGGAATTCAAGATTGATAAAATAACCCGCAAGTTAGAACAGATTTTTCCTTCCCCCATTTCTAAATGAAACAGAGAGGGGCTATGCAAAAATACCCCCCCTTCTTCTCAAGAAAGACATGGTTCAATCATAACATACGATAGACAAAAAGCACTGCTCATTACTGCAGCTTTCAAAATCATTCACCTCTAAGTCAGATATATGCATTTTTACATAATGCCTTAGTACAAAGATCACTTCAGGGTTTATCCTCAAGAATAACTACTTACAATGCAAACAGCAACCATAAATAATCTGAAGTTTGAGTCTTGAATCTCAACAAGCAAACAAATCAGATTACGCTGTTTTGATCTTTTAGTCACATTTAATAAAAGCTGCTATGGCCAACAAGGTGCTAACATCTCTTCTGGACAACAAATTAAGAGGTATCATGTAAAGAACATTTAATTGCATCTGACTGCTAAATAATGTCTCTCTCTGATAGCTCCTGCTGTTGGACCAACACATACAACAAAAAGATGATACAAAGAATCACTTTTTATGTCATCCTATGCATACTGGATTTATAGGAAATTACACAACAGTTCAACAGATAGCATACATTTCTTCAGAAATACTGAAGAAACAGATCAAATGTACTAAGCAGAATACTGTAACTTAAAAGTCTACTTAAAGGCAATTTAAAAGAGTTTTGAAAAAGCTGAGTCCTTTACACTGAGTATACAAAACAAGTGGTACACCCAAAGCTATAATCATTATTTACAACTTCAATTCTTATTTTTCACTGAAAAAGAAACAATATAAGGGGAGCAAAAGCATTTGACAAGAACACACACAAACCCAAAGCTGACACGAGAGTAATTCAGCATTCACAACTCACTTCCTTTCAAAATTTTGAAACTACACTAGCGTGATTTTTTTTTTTTTTTTTTTTCAAATTAGATTGTGGCTTTTAAAACTTGTTTTAAATAACCTTCTGGTCTGGCTGCTCCACAAGATTGGCTTTGTGCTGTTTTATCCTTTCCCAGTTCCCCCTAAATGCCTTTGCACTCCATCAGCCAATTTCAGACAAGCCTGCGAGGCAGAAGTCTCAAATCCATTGCAGAAGTTTTGTAAAAACAGCAGGGAGAACGTGCATCAGTGTTGCTGCTGAGGCAGGACAGCTCAGTCCCTGTGGGACGCCCTGGGCTTGCCCCTATCCCGCCAAACTGCAGCTGCAAAAAAGTCAAAGGATGTACAAGGTCTCGAGGTCCTAGCTCAGGCAAGAAGGCCAAGCAGAAACAGCAGAGGGTGCAAGAGAAAGCTGAGGGCATCGCAAGGGGAGGGAGTAGGAAAAGAAAGGATGTAGGTCATGAGGAAATAGCTGGGGAAGTCTAAAGAATACTTGCTGCATTCGTGATGGGTTTAATCCATCAAACATACCACAAATCTATCAGAAACCTAGGTAGCTGTTCCCTGTGCAGTGAAATGTTCCAAACTGGGTGATTTAATGTCTTGTTAAAAGTCTATTTAGTTCTCCTTGATTTTGCTTGCCAACATTTTAAACACGCACTGAAGCTACAGGCATTCCAAAAACCCCAACTTTTTTCCAGGAGTGCAATTTCACCGACTTCCAAATTAGGACTTGGGCAATGTTCCCTGGGCAAGGAAGTGCACAAACCCTTGAAGCACCCTCAAGGAACGCTAAAAAGCGGAGGCTAACTTCAGCAGCTCCAAGCAGGGACAGCAACGAAACACAATTTACATAGGTGTTTATACAACTCTGGTGAGCAATGTACAATAAGGAAGAAACTGGGGAAATTTCAGCTCTGCTGAAACTCAATGGAATTTATGCCATTGACTTATTAACAGGACTAAAATTTGGCTCCAGGATGGTTTATTTTCTCCTTTTAATCTGGCATTTTAAAATTTATCTTCCAAATTTGGATTGTAACATTTTTCTCAAGCCTGAGGTAAACAATGTGCTAAATTCTATATTTAAAGACATGTTACTTAAGAGAAATGATAGGGTAGTTAATATTAGTTTTTGACGGTTCCTTCACAGACCATTTTCTGCCTTAGCACAGTCACAGCTAACTATTATAGTTTAATAATCTTTCAGAGCAAGTTTGTGGTGTAACTACCCACATGGGAGGAGAAGCATTTTCTGAACTATTTCTTTTTAATATGTGCAGTTTAATTAAGGCAAAATATGACTATCATTCACATGCTTTAAACTAGTTAATAAAGAAGCTAAGAGAGAATCACAGAATGGCAGGGGTTGGAAGGGACCTCTGGAGATCATCTAGTCCAACCCCCCTGCTAGAGCAGGCTCATCTAAGCAGGTTGCACAGGCTTGCGTCCAGGTGGGTTTTGAGTATCTCCAGAGAAGGAGACTCCACAACCTCTCTGGGCAGCCTGTCCCAGTGCTAGGTCACCCTCAGAGTGAAGCCGGTTTTCCTCACATGCAGATGGAACTTCCTGTGTTCCAGTTTGTGCCCATTGCCCCTTGTCCTGTCACTAGGCACCATTGAAAAGAGTCTGGCTCCATCTTCTTGACATCCACCCTTTAGATATTCATAAGCGTTGATGAGATCCCCTCTCAGTCTTCTCCAGACTAAGCAGACCCAGCTCTCTCAGCCTTTCCTCACAGAGATGCTCCAGTCCCCTCATCATCTTTGTAGCCCTTCACTGGGCTCTCTCCAGTAGTACCCTGTCTTGAACCGGGGAGCCCAGAACTGGACACAGCACTCCAGATATGGCGTCACCAGGGCAGAGTAGAGGGGGAGGATAACCTCCCTCGACCTGCTGGCCACGCTCTTCTTAATGCGCCCCAGGATACCATTGGCCTTCTTGGCCATGAGGGCACATTGCTGGTTCATGGAGAACTTGTCCACCAGGACTCTCAGGACCTTCTCTGCAGCACTGCTTCCCAGCAGGTCAACCCCTAACCTGTACTGGTGTTTGGGGTTATTCCTCCCTACGTGCAGCACCCTACGCTTGCCCTTGAATTTCATACGGTTCCTCTCTGCCCAGCTCTCTAGTCTGTCCAGAACCTTAACAGAAAACAAGAATAAAGTCAACAAATCATCCTTATGCCAAACTAGTTGGGACAATGTGAAATATTAGGAGAAAACACTGAAAGCTATTAATTTTATGCAGAAAAAAGTAGGTGAGGCTACTGTCTTCATACCTTCAGTGAAATGTAATCTAAACAATATGGATAGTAAATACAACTGCCAGCCAAAAGAAACCTTCAAATAAGCTTATTTCAGATAGCTTTCACACATTATAACAGTAGCTAATGCCATATCTTTTGTAGACTGAAGGCCACTTGGACAAATACCATTATCACATGAACAACCTGCATTAATTTAAGCACACAAACATTCATATAACCTCTTATCATAGAATCATAGAATGGTTTGGGTTGGAAGGGACCTCAAAGACCATCTAGTTCCAACCCCCCTGCCATGGGCAGGGACACCCTCCACTAGACCACATTGCCCAAAGCCTCATCCAGCCTGGCCTTGAACACTTCCAGGGATGGGGCATCCACAACCTCCCTGGGCAACCTGTTCCAGTGCCTCACCACCCTCACAGGGAAGAATTTCTTTCTAACATCTAATCTAAATCGACCCTCCTTCAGCATAAATTATTATACTACAATACTTTTCTTAAATTAAGTTTCAATTACTCGATTGATCTTCACAGTTGTTAGGTGGACATTAACTTGTCTCATAATATCATCTGTATAATTCCCTTGCTTTTGAATGCCATTCCAGCATTAGAGAAGGTAAGAAAATTTCTCTTTAGTTCAGGAAGAGGCATCCAGCAGAACAACCTGCAGAATGAACTCCCTAGCTTTAATTGTACAAGCAGGCAATGGCTGTTTCCAGCTGTCTGTGACAGAATACCCTGACCATGAATTTCATTTTTGTGATCTCAAACTCTGCCTTTCCAAGCTGAGAAGCTGGCCCTCTTCTACAGCATAAGCACCACTCATTGTATTAGGCTCCAGCTTCTCTAACTTATTTGGAGGACATGAAGAAGGAGGAAAAAAAAAAAAAAAAAAAGAAGGGTGAGCCTGCTCTCATCCATTTAGTACAAATTAAGAACTTTCCTTTATCTGACACTTTAGGAGGCACATTTACCTTTTTAAGTTTTTTCCCCTCCCTCATCTATTCACCTCTGCCCCATTATCCCTCAATCTCAATGGACTTCTTCCATCTTGCAGGTGACTCAAAGTTGCTGCTCTGGAAACAAATTAGCCGGAAAGAAACCAGGAGTCAGAAAATCAGCCCTAGGAAGTCATAAAAATCAGCAGCTTCTACTTGCCAAATGCCAGAGCACACAGTGCTTTTCATTGCTGCTTGCCTGGAACACTTTTCAGGATGTCAGAATGAGAGCAAAATTTTGAATTACAGGCACACGTGCTATGTCAGTGGAAGTCTTGCACATCAAGCCACCACAGATCCACACAGAATAAGGCTGAAACCTGAAATGCTTGGAAAGCCATGTTTATTCCAGTACTTGGAACAAAAGCTAAACACAGGTATCTTTATTGTTCTGCAACGAAGAGATGAAACTACAATGACAGTTGATAGAATATTTCAGTAAATTAATGCCCGTGCTTATTTTCAGTGTTGGAAGTTGCCATCTGAGATAGATGCAAATACTTTTCACTGTTTGGCAACAGGTTTGGTGGGACACACCTCGTGATGGTTCTTCCCCAGGAAATTCTTGAGATAGCCTGACTATGCACGCCTCCAGAGGAGCTTCTGCTCCAGACTGCTGAGGGGAAATATTCTCTCCCTCTGTCTTAGTGCTCACTAGGAAAGTGAATGAATAACTTTATGATACTTATTTTTGGACACCCCAAGAGAAGCCAGAGATACAGCCACGCAGATCAATCTTTCCCTGCCAGTAGCTATAAATGTTCCCTCTGGAACACTCTCAATTCCTGCCAGCGCAGTGATGGAGAAAACACACACAGACCAACAGACCCTCGTTATCCAAAAGCACTGCCATATTCTAGCGAGTCCTCCATTGCTCCATCACATAATCTAGTAAAAAAAAAAAAAAAAAAAGAGCATGTTCTGGGTGTAAAGATTAACTGCTCAGCTTCTTTCTATACAAGAGGATCACATGGCAACAGAAATGTCTGCACCCACCCCTGCTCCAGCACCTATGTTTGTCCCAGGACATTGTAGGGGAATGTGGGCAGCCATCCCACAGTTTTTCAGCAGGCAGCAGCACCCAGATGACCAGTGCTAGAGCACAGCCAGCAGCATGCCAGCAGCATACTCTGGGATGGCGTAACACACAGACCTGCAAGGAAGAAGCTTCGGCCAAAATGCTGTCAAGGTATAGCTGAAGGGCTTGGTTTGCAAAAACAACCCCAAACCAACAAACAAAACAAAACCTCCTACAAATCAGCTGCAAGAACAAAACTAGGGACATGCACACACTTGCAGAATTCAAAGGCGCACAAAGCCCTAAACTGTCCAAGCTATGAAGGCACCCAAGTGACATGAATGCTTCTGCCTGACCATTGAAAAAGCCCTTAAAGTTGTAACACAGGCATAGAACAGAGCTATTAGGGTCTGGATTTGTACGGATTATTTAAAAACTTGAATAGGTCATTTCCCAGGTCATTATTTTAATAATAGTCCCAGGTCTGCTGGATGACACACACAGAGGCAATAACTGCAGTAAATGTGTTTTGATGCTACTATCATATACATTCGTGAAGTGCTGCATTAGCACTGTATATAAAACTGCAAACAAACACTACACCTGGCTGTGAGTTATTTTTAAAAGGGACCTTTTGGGTTAGAATTTAAGTCATGCAAATAATAAGGATCCTAGAAGTTAAAAGCCAATTTACAGTTCTGTTGTGACATCCAGGATGAAAAGACACATCCTGGAACCAACTTTAGTTTCTGCTACATTGAAGAGCAAGTAATGTCACAAAAACAAATCCATGTGTTAAAAGACAACCTAGATGAATCCAGACAGTCTAATGGAACTCCTGGTTACAGCGCTAAACAAGATAACTACTGAAATGGTCGTGATGCAGGCTGGCTGTACTGTCAGTCTTGGGGCACCAGTGTCACTGCCTAGGTTTAAAAAGCACTTCTTGCTCAGAAATACTTCCAATAATTACTACATGACTGTAACATGCTGCTAACGCTACTGCAGGGCTTATTGCAAACAACAAAAACCATAGGAAAACAGCTGGATGCCTCACAGATAATGTAAAAAAAATTCTACTTGGAACACTTTTTGGCTTCATAGTCTTCACTGATTTTATTTTGAATGTAGTTTTAAGATAGTGTATTTAAACAGAAGAGTAAAGATCCCTACCCTACATTTAAGCTCAGTTTTTGTTACCACACACACAAGTGGATTCTTATATAGAGAATAAGACTCTATAGCAGGAAGAGCCTGTTGTGCTAACAATTCAAAAGAAAACAAGAACTAGAAAAACACAAGCATGTCCACATTAAAAAAAGGTTTAAAATGCAGTATTCCGATCCTGAAGCATTTCTGTGAATTCTGTTCCCTATACTTTGAGCTATGGATAAAGTACTGCTAATTATATGTTCCTTTCCCTCCCTCTCTTTTAAGAAACCTATTTGAGCTTGTTGGTTGGTGTACAAATAATGCTGGTTGAGTTTGGATAAGCAATCCTGTGTGAAATATGGAAGAGTTCTCACTAAGCGCTGTTGCTGCCTATCTAGCAAAAACTAAGGAAGTTAAGGAATACCCTGGTATTTACTACCACTGAAACAGTAGCATCACAAAACTAAACCCCAAGAATTTCTAGTATAATGCAGAACACTGGGAAACTGCAAAGTAAGTTTGTAAAAGCATTTTATTACTTCTGGACTCCCAAATGCAAATATCCTATTGAGAAGGAAGTGGAGGGAGGAAAGGATAGAAAGGAAGAAGTATTTGCTGAAATTGGTTTTCAAGCTATTCTGTGCAAGTTTCAAAGAAGGGGCTTGGGGGGACAGGGCTTTTTTGAGGGGGCACAAGAAAGTCTGAACCACAATGTCTGAAATTCATGATGGTTTTGGCAAGTGGAAAATGGACTCCTCACTTCAGAATATTTTAATTACAACTATTTTAAAGACCAGCAGATAAGAACACAAAAAATGGAAAGAGCAACTTTAAAAAGGTTCTGCAAGAAAGTGCAAGATTAAAGTCATTATACAGTTGGAGCAAGAGATATTTCACAGGCTTATCAATAAAGCAGACTCCTCTGGTGACACCCAAAATACTTGCTTTATGCGGTTATCCTCTGAAACAAGTTGTCTCAGTGCATTCTGATAACACAGCTGAGCCAATCTATTACCTCTCAGCTGGCAAAAAGATGTCAACCAGGATGAGCCACCTTCCTCTCACTCACAAGCTCCCGCCACTTTGCTCTTACCTGGGCTCTGCTGCGTATTGGACTACACAGTAATGCTGATTCAACTCACTAAGGTAGCAGAAAGTTAACCTAACCAAAAGTCTCGTTAGTTGAAGCTGAATCAGCATATTAAACAGTAAACCATGAGAGCTGGGGTATCCAGGGGCAAGAAAGAGTAGGGCTGGGGCTGTCACTTTTGGCAGCGATCAACCATTAAATAAGTTCTGCCCTTTTATCCTTATTGTGCCATAACTCTCCCCAGATTTCTTATGGTTCTGTCTCTTTTTTCTACAGGGGAGACACACCAGTGTTGCTATAATACATAACGAAGAATAACTAATGAAGAAAAAAAATAGTGAGAGCAGGTAAGTCTTCAGGAACACTTCTATTCTCAAAGAACTGCAGAGTTGAAACAAGCCAGCCAGCCATTGAGTTTAACAAATTGAGTTTAACAAATAGTTAGAACATACTAACTTTAAACATACTTTAACCGCTTCTAAACATATTCTGCCAAGACTTGATCATAATCTCCAAATCCTTTTGGACATATTAAACCTTGCCTAAGAAACTCAAGTCCATAAGTGAGGTAAAAGCTTAGCACAATATCAAGGAACCTGAAAGCCAAATCCCATCTCTTTAGCACTAGCACTCAGAAGGACCCCAGGGAGTATCTTGACTAAAAAACTGAAGTTACCCACAACCAGCTAACACATTGCTGTTCATTTTTAGGACTCTAAGAAAACCCAGCTGTTCCCTGTCCTCTGTCGAAACCTCCAGCTGCCCTAACATTTCCATGGTACAGCTATGTACCAGGTATTAGAAAGAAGTCTTAATGTTCAAAATTAATTACTAAAGCAAAAGTTAACAGAATAAATTGAATCAAAAAGACTGCTGTACACAATATACTAAAACTGTCAAGTGAGTTTAAAGCCAATCATTAGGCTACATTTTCCCTCCTACTAAAAACACTTTACTAAAAGCCACGTAAATAAGGTACAGAATTATTTGTGTCTAAATCACAGCAAATCAGAAGCAGTTGATATTTGCACAGTCAATCCTTACAGTTATTTTAAGTCATCAGAATGTTTTTTTGGCTTGAGATCTCATACCTACTTTTAAATTAAATAGCAAAATTACCTGGAGATCTGGAAAATGTTTTGTCTGAAATCTGATTTCCCCCCATACATTAAAAAAGCCCCTTCCATAATGTAATTGACACTGATATGTCTCAAAAGGCATAGAAATCACAGCAGCTGTCTACAAAATATGTGCACTTCATTAAGAAGTGGTACCTGACCATTTACAATAGAATTCTACGTCTGGGATTATATACAAGATATCTGGAAACCTTTACATTTAACTACAGAATAAGAACTCATGCAGTCTGTATAGATTTTTAACAAATACATATACGTACCTATACTGGAGGTATAATCGGTGGCTCCAAAGATCAACTCTGGTGCCCTGTAGTACCGAGAACAGATGTATGAGACATTAGGTTCTCCACGAACCAGCTGTTTTGCACTGAAAAGGAAACAAAAAAAATAGTCTTTCAGTAACAAATAGTTTCACAATATTGCAGTGCAGACCAGCACTAAGCTTTGGCACTCTTCACCCACCCCCAATTCCTAAATGCTAAAGCACCCTGTTCTTCTAAGCTAATGCAAGCCACAGACTCAATGATTTACTGTGAAATCAGTCCAATCCATCAAGCAGCTACCTTATACTGGGCACAGCAAGGAAATTCTGACTACAGTTTAGGTGATAAATAGGGTCATATTTTTGGCTGGCAGTTGTCTTTTGTCAGGTATAAAGGTTTGTTTACAAAGAAAAAGAAGATAGAATATGGTTACGTTGTTATCTTTTAAGGTTCAACAGCTCTGGATATGCACCAGAAGGAGAGAGGGTTGGTTGGTTGTTTTGGTTGGTGTTTTTGTTGCTGTTGGGGCAGATTTTTTTTGTTTGTTTTTTAAAATTTATTTATTTATTTTTTAAATTTCCATCAGAATATTCTGGCTCTTTGCTGTTTAAAGGAGTGTGGTGTGAGGCAAAAGGGGTATGAGGAGACAAAGGAAAAAAAAACCCAGCAAAACTGTGCCAGTATAGTCACATATTAATGGTTCGCGATTAATACGACGGCTTCATTTATACTGCAAGAGATCAGCCACAAAGGATCTAACCTACAGTAATCACTACCTTTGGAAGCATCTAAGAAAATAAAGGAACATAAGAGCACATTACTTTTGAAACATGAGTCTATGAACATACTATACTTCTTTCTTAACACCATGTGTTAGATGGAAAGGAGTGGGAAGACAAAACAGCCCTTTTAGAAATATGACATTAAACTAAATAGCACCAAACCCAGCTGAGTGGCAAGCCAGACAAATGCAACATCCAGCCTTCCCGACACTCCTCTCAGCCATCAGGGAAGAAGGATTCCCACCACCCATTCAGCCTGTTTTAGAAAGTCTCAGCTTTCTATTTTCTATATAGAAACTACAATTAACAATTTCCCACCACTAATACAGAGGAAATTACCACCTTTTTATGCATTGTTACTTTTGAGTTTCAGTGCAATTCCTATTTTGCTCCAACATTGGTGAGGTAGAGCTGAGGAAGAGATTCCCGAGCCACCAGGCATGACAATGCACTGCTTGAATAACCACCATCTGACATTCCCACTCACTGCAGGGCAAGCAAATTTAGCAACAGCAGCTTCCATGACCTCTCGCACATATACCCTAACTATTTTAGTCTGCAAAATTATAGCACAATCTAAAGACTGAACTTTCCCAGAGAGAAATCTGTCTCCTGTCTCAGTGTGGATTCCCAGAATTTCTGTATCAGTTTTAAGATGAGGGCTGGACTCTAAAGGTGATTGATTCACTTAAACGAATACTGGAAAGAAATGTGCCACTGGAAGCTAGGATACGGATGGCCACTATCTAAGAGCTTCCATTAGCATTGCTTCTGATCTTGAGCCTCTATAGTACTTGAAATATTAAATGAATTGGCATACATACAAGTAAACTAATAAAGTGTAACATTAGCCTTTTTAGGTTACCATGACACTGCACCTGTCCTCTCTTCCCCAAACATATTTCACCCCATTTGGTTGCATTTTTCCATGGCACAATATTTTCCCTATGTGATGGCTTATTTATTTTATTTAACACCTGCATAAATAAAAAGCTTGAACTTTAATTCCCTCCCTCTTGATATCCTTTTCCAGCTCTTCCCCCCCCGCCATGAACTCCTTTCAAAAGGAAAATAGAATATTGATAATTTGTCTTTCAAAGCTACAAGTGAAAACCTTCTGAGGAACACAGCGGGTTTCTTTGCAAAATTGCAACGAAGTTCACTTTGAAGAAAGCTGTTTTCACCAGGCTTCAGGCCACAGAAGCACTTACCTTCCAAAGTCACAGAGTTTTAGAACAGCTGTATCAGGGTCCAGCAAGAGGTTCTGTGGTTTTATATCCCGGTGGCAGATCCCAAAGGAATGGATATAGGCTAAACTCCGGAACAGCTGGTACATGTACAACTGGAACACAGAAACACTGCATAAGGCACGCCTTCCCAGTCAAAACAGGATTAATTTAGCACAAACTCTTACTGAAAGAAAACCAAAATCACTCAAAAGAGACCCTACTGATTGCATATTAATGCACTGAAGATGGACATGGTATTTGCATACCTTCCCCACCTGCCCTTTACCACATACCCACACATCCAGTTCAAATTTGTTCATCTGTCCTTCCAAAAATGAGCACAATTCCAGAAAAATAATTGTGTCAGCTTTCCAACATTTATAAATAATGGTAGTCATAAAAAACATACACAAAATAAAGGTGTTTCAGTTTGCTTTATAAATAAGCATCTTCATAGAAATGAAGTATTCCAGGTTATGTAAGGGGGGTGGGGAAGAATGACAAAGAAAACCCTTTAGTTGATTAAGTTATTAACAACATATTAAGCGTTGCCCAAGGACTATGGTAGTGTCTCAGCCTGTCACTTGAGGGAATCTCCCAGTTCCTCTTGGTGAGGGAACAGACTCATTTTAATTTCAAATCTCTGTGCAAAAAGAGAGGGCAAACAAAAACAACTGTTCAGAATAATTTTATGCAAGGCACAGCAAACGAGTATGCTGAAGGAAGGTTTGCTCTGCCCCCAACCCAAGGCTAACCAGCCCCTTAGCAAGGGGGAATACAGCAAGGGGAGGTGTTAAGAAGACAAGAGCTTCACAGGGCAAGGGGAAGATGTCCAGCTGCTGGAGCTACACACTTGTAGCTATGGAGAATAAAAAGCTATTGGACACAATTAGGGCTGTATAGCATATACAGTCATAAAGGCATGAGAAGCCCTGTTTCAAGGTTGACAACAGGCAGCCAGGTTATTTATTACTTTGTTGTGTCCTCTGCAAGGTTCCATTTAAAACCAAGCTACAGGCAGGACAATTGCACTGGAGATGCACCTCCATGCCTTCCTTTTCTAAGCACATTCTCCACAGTTCACCTTTAATGGTCTGTAAAACCAGGTGCAATTGCTAGATATTGCTATCAGGTCATGTTTGCCTCACTTTCACCGCTATCTTTGTCTTTCACTCTTTCTCTCTCCCTTGTTTTTTGTTGCTTGATTGGTGGGGAAGGTAGGAGCAGGAAGAGAATTGCCTGAATTTTGGCTCTAGGTCTTTAGTTTTCATATTTGTGTCTCAAAACCACAACTTTGCACAAAGAAAAGCAAACAAATGTGCTTTCTGGATTGCCTGTTCTAGACACATTAAGTATGTATTGTGCAAGTGTATTGCAAAATAATACAAAAGATTGCTCTAACTTGAGGAGCCAAGTCAACACATGCGGGATTTAGAAAAGTATGCCTTTCATCTCCACACAGCAAACCCAAAATTTCCAGGAATTTCTTACAGCATGTTGGAAGTTAGAAATAAAAATTAACAAAAAAATTACTAGAAAAGCTTCCTTGCAGTTCTTTAACAGTTTCTTTGTTACCCAGGGAAGAGCAGCTCTCTGCCTCCCCAGGTATCAATCAGAAGTGAACAAATAGGTATAATCTGACCTTTGTGTAGCCAAGATGCCTGGAAAATTGCAAAAGCTTTAATAACTTTGAGGTAACACCTTTTTAAATACAGGATTATAAGAAATGCTTGCCTTGCCAGAAAAATAAGAACAGCCTTCCAGGCTACCTGAAATGGGAAGTCCCAACTATCCAGCAAGATGAAAAAGAGTTGAAACAGAATTTTCTCTCAAAGGATAAGCAAGAAAAATTTTTCCCAAGTCCTCATAATGAAGAGCAATTAGGGGAAGAGTACTGATGAAAAATATAGAAACAGTTTATCAAAAGCTAAGCTAACAAATTTTGGGAAGCATATAACCTGAAGACACGCCGTTCCACCAACAGACCAGAGAATAGAAATTCTTAACTGCTGGATTATAAGATTCTGTGCTTTCTTAAAAATAGACATCAATGCCGACTATTGCAGAGACATGACATTTACAATTTATGCATGTACACTTATGGCACAACACCTTCTTACTGGAATAATTACTATTTTAACTGTCATCATCTTTGATTCAAATTGAAGTTTTTTCTTAAGCCCATCCTCATATTAAAGCATTACACTTTTAAAGAGGAGACTGGAGAAATCAATACAAATCAGGAATATTTGTTGCTAATTTCTGTTTAATGCCACCTGGATATGACATTAACAAGGTAATGCCAAATGACAACATGATCATTCACTAGCGTGTGGATTGTGGTCACAATATAGGAAATGGAATGATGAGTCCCATGTTCAGTTAAAAAAAAAGAAGAAAGCTGTTTTATTTATTTTAGCCACTTCATAAAAGATGACAAGAGATGCAGGCAACTTAAGCAAGGTTTTGAGGCTACAACGTGCATACAAACATTTTACCTCATGTAGCTTTTCAAGATAAGAGCCACTGAGTTCCAAGTGCAGGAGGAAAGAGGACAAAAATACGCCTTTCATGCCCACAACAGAAGCACGTGAACTCTAACTCATATGCCAGGGAAGGGGGAAGATAACAGATAAGAGAACAGTATTCTTCCTGACATCCTCTTTCAGTTACTGAACTTTGTACTATTGTGTCTTCATAATGTCAGGAAACCGAAGCTGCTAATCTGGCTGGTGTCAGTCTATCTAAGCTGCTTAAAAACCAAAACACTTCCCCCACACTTGGTCTCCCTCACCCATTCCAAGATTTTTGTAAAGTGAGAAATCAGGAGTGCTTCTTTAAGTCCCTCACCTCTATTCTTCCTTCACTGTAACAAATAATCATTCTATTGTTTTTTTCTTGCCTCAAGACGTATGCGCGCCTAAAAATTTCAGAAAACTAATTATGTCAGAAAAGAGGCATCCACAAAGTCTATTCTTATAATATCCTTCTTCATCTAACCACATCTGTCAGTTACCTACCTTGACATAAATCATAGGGAGTGTCTGTTTGGCCCGACTATAATGTCTGGCAACTCTGTATACTGTTTCAGGAACATAGTCCAGCACCAAGTTGAGGTACACCTCATCTTTCTGAAAGAAAATAGCGAAGAAAAAAAATAATCAGCAATAGATTTGAAGCATGAAGTGCAATTAAAGCATTCGGAGAAGCCAACAGGATGAGAAAGCTGTGGACATTTTAAGTATATGTCTTCAGTGTGAGTGTGAGCTGCCGCCAAACTGTCTTTCCTTTAGGCTTTGCACTTGTGCACTATTAAAGTCAAACTTATGTTTAAGGTCATGTTAATTAATATGTTCTCCAACATAAGACATTTTCTGATTACATATGCGCACAAGCATGTAATCATTCTGCCCAGTCAATATTTTCATTATGAGATATTTCAAGGTGACATCTGCATCATTATTTAAAGCATTCTATTAACCCACTAGTCCCCTTACCTGCCAAAACTCAAGTGCAAGTTTAAAAGACTCAAATCCACACCCCCCCCCAACTACACATCAAAAAAGTTTACAAACCCTGCATCTTTTAGAACTGTTACTTTGATCTTACTGAATTCCTAACTATTAAAGGATTAATAATACATATTAATCATTTGTAGACAGTAAGCCAGTGTTAACATTTGGAACCATTCTGTTTACATGTATTTTGATGTCCCAGTTATCTCCAACTTAAACGTCTGAACTTATTCATGGCAAAACAGAAACAAAGACTCAAGTATCACTTTTAATATCTAGGATCAGGTTAGAGGTTCATGTGAACATAAAACAAAAAATACCAACAAACATAGCTTTATAATAAGGTACTTTGTTACAGAATACATTAGCAAAGGAAAGAAGGAACAAAGAGGAATTAAATGACAAAGTACTATAATCACATAGTGCCTAATTGTGGAACTGAGAAATTTCAGCAGTAAAACAGGTCTTAAAAAAACTTCTGATATTTTAATTCAGTCTTTTGTGCAAATCCTATCAGGGCTGTGAATACATTTAATGGAGCAGGGGGGGAAATAATTATATCAACCTGAAAAATTGTTTTTGAAAGCCAGCTGAATTAATTAGAAGTAACCTCTCCTGTGATTTCTGTATTAACAGCTAGATCTTTCTATAGAGAAAGATGATACATAGAGACTTATGTGGATGGAAACAGTACAGAACTCCCAGGTCTTCAACTGGAGTCCCTTGTCAGCAGGTCCACTGGCTATGTATCACAGTACCTGAAAACCAACCTCATTTAGCTATAGCAATTTAATAATATTACTGCAACTTAACACATCACTTTGAGCATAGAGTGCTGCTCTCACAGTGCTGTTTTCCTCATCTGTCTCTATCCTCAAAGAGCAGCAGTCACCAATGAATAAAGAAATGGTAAGTGGTAACACACAGAGAAATACACACCTTGAATACACAACATGCAAAGAACTGCTGGTTTTGTGTGTTGTTAAAGACTCAGAATTTGAGATCTTGGTTCACCATTATTGGACAATAAATGCTTGTATTTTCAGGACATTTTAATAGCTCTTACCAATATCTCCTACTAAGCCAAGTCACCTTGCAAGGCCCTGCCTACATCACTCTTCCCTACAAAAAGATGCTCTTTTTTAAAATATGCTTTAAATGACAGTGGTAATAGCACCAGCAGTAAGCAAATGCCAACAGCCCACTAACTGGTATCTGCTCTTATTGTAATTCTGCAACATAGACAAGGAGCAGCAGCCTCTGAAACCATGCCTATGCTGGTGCCCCTCCCAGTGCCATCCCAGGAACTGGGTAACAACATGAAGGAACCTGGGGACCAGGCTGGAGAACAAACTTTTTGAATCTGACGAGGAGGAACATCTACCAGCAGTGCAGAGGAAATACCAGACAGCTCAGGAACTCCATGGATGTGCAAATGTATGCAAGAAAGCGATGTACTTGTATTTTAGCACTTTGCTTTCTGCAACAAGAGAAATTCTTCTTTCCCTGACTCTCACGTCAAGTCAATAAAAATCCACCACCTTTTCTTCTTAGGTCAGAGCTTTCAAGGTATTAACTGTAAAATACAGAAAATAAATGTCCTGAAAAATCAAAATTAATTTATGCCTGCTAAGACAACCTGTACACCAAGAGAAAAAAAAAACAAAAACAACAACAAAAAACAGTCTCATGAATATGAATTCTGTTTGATTCAGTGTAGATATAACCCAACGAATATGTTGAATGTTTGCCTCTTGGAGAACAGAAAAGTCTTATTGGTAACAAGTCACTGCACAGAGTACTCCATTACTGAGGTTGATTACTTTCATTCAGAAGATTCATGTTCCATGTATCAAGAAGATTTACATGAAAGATTAGAGGGGCAGAAAAAAAAAAAAAGAGTGGAAATGGAGTTAGAGTGATTTCATCATCCTCTCATAGTACAAGTAAAAGGAGACATGTAAACCAGTAATACATATGATCATTAAACCCTGTCTATGCTACTTCACAACAGTGAATTTTGAGAATTAAAGAACTCCATTTAGTTCACATTATCTTTGTTTTGCTTCTCTCCTCTGTTTTGATTTTTATTTTACATTCTGCTGGAAATGGGACTAATTCAATGGCATGGCATGACAGAAGCACAGAAAGATCAAGGCATCTGCATTGTAAAGAGAGAGAAGTTTTGCACCCACCCACCAATCCTTACGAGTTTTTATGCTACCCACAGTACTTCAACATACTGCATGAGTTTTGCATGGTATTCATAGAATTTAGGTTGGAAAAGACTTTTAAGATCATCGAGTCCAACCATAAACCAAACACTGCCAAGTCCACCACTAAACCATGTCCCTAAGCACCACATCTAGGTGTCTTTCCAAATACCTCCAGGGATGGTGACTCAACCACTTCCCTGGACAGCCTGTTCCTATGCTTTACAACCCTTTTGGTGAAGAAATTTTTCCTAATATCCAATCTAAACCTCCCCTGGCGCAACTTGAGGCCATTTCCTCTTGTCCTAGCACGTGTTACTTGGGAGAAGAGACCAACACCCACCTGGCTACAACCTCCTTTCAGGTAGTTATAGAGACTGATAAGGTGTCCTCTCAACCCCCTTTTCTTCAGGCTAAACAACCCCAGTTCCCCCAGCTGCTCCTCATAAGACTTGTGCTCTAGACCCATCACCAGCTTCTTTGGACATGCTCCAGCACCTCAAGGTCTTTCTGGTAGAGGGGCCCAAAACCAGGTGCAAACTTACCAGTGCCGAGTACAGGGGGACGATCACTTCCCTAGTCCTGCTGGCCACACTATTTTGGATACAAACCAGGATGTTGTTGGCTGCCTTGGCCACCTGGGCAAACTGCTGGCCCATATTCAGCCGGCTATCGACCAGCACCCCCAGGTCCTTTCCTCCTGGGCAGCTTTCCAGCCACTCTTCCCCAAGCCTGTAGCGTTGCATGGGGTTGTTGTGATCCAGTGCAGGACCCAGCACTTGGCCTTGCTGAACCTCATACAATTGCCCCTGCATTAATGCGTATTGCACGTTACCACCTAGAAGGTGCGAAAGCACACGAACATCTTTCCCCTAACCAACATGTACCATTTGATGTACCCAAAACTTTAATATGCAACTATAAGGGCAAGGCTTATGGTGTTGGCTATGTAAGTAGCAGCAAACTCCACTCCTGCCACAAGCAGCTGACTCTTCAGAAGTGCCCTAAATGACTACTTTCATGAATTAAAGATAATTCAAGTCTTCTAACCTACCTCCTCCTGATGTAAGCTGGCACAAATCTGATAGATGCTCAGAATACAGTTTTCAAGAGCCCTCACGCTTCTCTGTGACCATGAGCTGGATGAAAATAACATTCAAGTTACCTGGATTCCCCCAAACAAGATTCGGTATGAGCTAGAAAGCAGTCATGGCCTGACAAGCTCTGAGGATGATGTAACCTGGTTTGCCTACCTCATGCATTCCTCCTAAACACATATTTTTCCAGTGACCCAGATGTATTGCAATAGGAAACAGGGTTAGCTCAAAGACCTTGCCAAATGAGGGCAACTGCTTGAGGATCAAGGCTTATCTTTCCATTACAGGAAGCCTTTTCAAACCTCACGACGTATTCCACATGTGACTTGTTTCCACGGTGCTGTTTCAAAATCACTGGGCTGGGAACCAACCAAGATAACCTAACCATCAGGAGCTCCTCTGAAATGCCTCTACAGAGAACAGAAAGGTCCAGAGGAGACTGCATCGTATAAACGATGGAAAGCAAACACATGATGTCATTAAATAACTCACTCCTCCTTACAGATCTTGGGATTGAATAGATTATTAGTTTTCCTCAGCAGGTCAAATGTTTATGTGCATCCATGTTCTCCTGTGCTTGCTGCTAAGGTTATGACCATGTATTCTTTAAAAAGAAAAAGGTGAGGGGCTGGAAGCCAGATCCTGAAAGACAGGATCAACGTATCTCATTATGATTTTGACTTTAGCAATGCAGCTCATGTACCTGCAATTGCCTCAAATGTTAGGAGTTGCTCTTTGTCACTTGGCAGATAAATCCTCAGTTGACAAACACTGCGCCAAAACGGGACGCAGCAAAATAACTGCAGCCTTGCCACTGAACCGCCCTGCACCTCTCAAGAACCAACAATTCAGGCATCACTTCACTTAAACACTTCATAAAAGTAAATACTAATACAGACTATGCCATAAGAGGCATGAGAAAGACTAGGACACAAAAGCTAAAACATTCTAGCAACAATTTCTTCTTTTGTATCAGAAATTGGAGTTAAAACAGCCTGCAAGTACAACTACTCTAACACATGAGCATTACACGGCTGAAGACTGAGCAAAATTGAAGACATTACCCTTCTGACACAGGAAAGGCTGCATGGAGGTCTCAGAAATCCACTTTTAAAAAACTCTTCTGCCCTTCAATCCACAGAAGTAATCTGTTATAAGCACCATCCAGTTGAGTTTCACTGTGGCCAATACAAAGCAACAGCTATTGAATTCTAAGATTTACTCTTCTGGATTGCTCCTTGCAGGGAGAGTACAAATATTCCTTTTCTGTGATCCTCTTGCCTCAACAAACCCCAAATTAATCTTGTTTTCTACCAGCTTTCATTAATTTTTTTTCATATATCACACACCGTGCACGTATAAACTGCAATAAACACATTAGTCTGCCACAGTCCAACTATTTCCCCTATTTGCTACCAACATGATGATAGAAGCCAGGGAGGTCATGCATGCCAAATACCAGACTGAGGGCAAAAGCAAAAATCACAGGACATACTCTGAAGAATATGTCAGCATCTAGTAAGATGTTAGAATCCAGGTAGGACTGGCAGTTCAGGAGAAATTCTAAGGAATATCTCTGAGCATCATGTAATAGGATAAAAAGGGTTAACAAACCATTCTGGGCACTCTTTCTTCTAAGGTGACTAAATATACTGGTCAGCATTTGGAAAGGGTGATGAACATGCTCATTTCAGTTTTCATCTCTGATGAGTGCAACTGAGAGGAGATGAACAACACAGGAGTTTCTTTAACTTTGCCTTTGGAGAAATAAACGTGGAAATGCACTCTGAAGAAACTGCTTTACCTGCCTATTCAAGCTAAAAGCACACAGATACGCAATAAACCTAAAATTAAGCAACATGCCTCCAGAATGCACTTCTTATTGAAGTTATCCCAAGGCATTAGTACTGGGGCTATATGAGGTAAATAAGACAGTCAGTTTACTCAAGGGGATCACGTTTTCTTTACCACATGACAGCAACCCGCTGATGATGTTTCAGAGGTAGGTGCTACACATGGAGCTGTTACTGACAGAATGGCAGGTACACAAGGGTTCTGTCAAAAAGCGCTGAAGGATTTCACTTGGAGATGGAAAGCAAGAAAGTAGATCTTAGCATTTCACGTGGATTATGCCTTCTTTCAGAGTGCATTATTTAAACACCAGAGTGTCAGCATGAGGTAAGATATGCCCTTCACCCTGGCTTAGCCATCTAGATTTAGACAACACACAAGGTTCAAAGTCACAGCTTTTGCCTTAGATTAAAAAAAAAAGGTTATTTTACTTTTTCTTAAAGCTACAACCAGCATGCACTTCACACACCCTTATCAAGCACCGTAAGAGACCCACCTTCCTTCTCTTATCGTGAAGGCTGACGTAGCACATTAAAGATACAAAGATTTTGGAACTGCTTTCAAAGACAAAGCAAGAATTTGCAGCCTTCCTACTCTAACTACTGAGTAGCCATAATACACTGGAAAAATTTGAAAATTCAAAAAATGTTGCAGCTGACATTATTTCTATGAAGGAATGGTGACATCCAGTGGCCACGTGTGCCTGTTTTTACTTGCAGTTTACAACCACATCTATTTCAAACCAGAGCTGTGGCTGCCACCAAAGTAAAGGAAGCATAAGCCTAGATGTATAGCTGCAGTTTCACACAGATAACTCTAGGGGAATAAGAGCAGTCGAAGACTCAACTTCAGTGTTCAGAAAGATAGCACTATCTTCTATTAGTACTGCGAATGTTGGGTAAAATATCTCCTTTCCTACTCCCTCACTGTTCACAACTGAGTTCAAGAAGTTACATGTCCCAAGCGTTCAGTTCCAATACCTACTTATCAAAACTTAGCAACTTGTTCTGTAATGTTCATTACTCTTCAACATAACAGTCTGAGGTAGGAACTGTCAACTGGGTCAGATGTGATGGTAGCATAAGGGCAGAAGTCAAGCCTCCCAATGTAATTCACATTTAAGAACTTTCCTGGGTCTTGTTCTAAGACAGTTGGTTTGCATTGTCTACCTTTGATCACTGAAAGAGTCTAGGTTCCTAGGTGATGCAATAAGCCTTTCCCCTTCATTAAAGAAAAAATAAAGTGACATTCTCTGCCATAGTTTTCCCCTATAAAGGGAGACTACAGCAAAGAAAAAGGTCACTAATGAAGAGAGTTTGGGAATCTCTGCCAAGTCTTGTTTACTTTATGCCCTATAAAATCCTTAAGCTTTTCACTGTACTTTCAAGGAGAAATATTTCTATGAAGTTGGAAACAGACACCCAACATCTAAAAGGTGGGACTGATTTGTGATCTTTGACACAGGTGATCTGTGGATATTTGAACCACAGCTCCCAAGCAGGGACTGGCACTAACTCTGTTGGAAGACAAAAATTAACAGATAATGTTGGGATCACTGAGCTATCCTGCATACCTTACCATGAAAACAAAAAGCAGAGTCTTTGGAGATCCACTACTTTCTTGCCTGTACCCTGCCTTCCAGACTGAGTGGAAATTCCTCAATTGGGATATATCCATGACAGCAAACTAGGCAAGATAATACACAATGATGGTTCAAACTACACCTGCCTCAAGACAGACAATACAAGCTGCTTTCCTAACGGCCATCCAACATGGATGGATGAGAACAGTGGCTAGAGCTAGTAGAGGAATGACTTGAGATCACAAGAGTAACTAACCAGACATACTGGACAGTTCACTGGTCTAGAGAGAAATCATGGAGCTTCCCATTTCCACTGCACCATCCACCACATTGAGGATCTAGCCACTGCTGCCTACTCTTGCAAAGCCCTACTGCAGGCAGACAAAACTGCTGTTTCTGTTAACACAACCTACTCAAAACCAGAGACTTCATAACTACAAGTAAGGAAATTCCCAGCATGTTGCGAGCCCTAACAACAGTAACTGATAATCATTATCTGATGACTGGTGCCCTTTTTGAAATGAGCTTGGCAGGCCTCAGGCAAGGACTACAGAGATATCAACATCACAAAACTCCTCATAATTGGCATTAATAGCTCCTTTGTTGACAACACAGCAGATCTGCCAAGGATTAAATGGATCATAGTGACTTAATTCATCTCTAGTGATGGCCCTTCAGCACATTACCACCCTGGTGCGAAACATTCACACAGGCTCTGTCCATTCAAAATTGGGCTCAAGGCTATGTCAACTGAACATTTTCTGCAAGAACTTTTTCTTTTATTTAAATAAGTTCATTAAAGAAACCAAATGGTTCAACTACAAGTACTCCATTTTTAACAGGGAACAGAACTGATGGTACTTATGTGAGGAATTTGAACAGTCCCACAAGAAAGGATGGTGATGGCCTCTTCGAAGGTGGAAGATATATCTCTTCCTAACAGGGAAATTAACTTGGAGAAACACCAACTGTTAGCAAAGCCCAAGCTTGCAGATCAGCCAGTTGCTCCCTTCTTCCAAATTTCTTCATTACAGTTTAATACACTGCTGCCAAAGCACACGAGATACATGCTGAGCTGCATCTATAAGCTGTTGTGAACTATCTCCTGCACGTTTATTTTAAACCTCAGTCTAAGTCTTTAGGAGTAAATTTCCATCCTGAGTCTGCATGGACTTTTGGCTGCATGCCCTTACAGCTAAGGCTAAGTAAGACTAGAAATCAATTACAGCATGTAGAAGGGCCAGCTCAGCCTCCAAAAAAGAGTCAGCATATTGCCTATTTGTGATCTCTCTGTGCTTCCATATTATGCTTTGACTCCTCTGAATGCCAAGCCACCTTAAAGTGGAAGAAAAATGCCTTATATAACCAGAGATAGAATTACTCAACAAAAAACTGTATTTACTTTACTTTTATACATGATACGGTGCAGAAACAAATCTCTCCAGTGGCTTCTGTTCCTCTTTTGGGCACAGATATGGATCAATCAAACTACTGAACACTCAAAAACATCCACACAAGAAAATCCAACAGTTATGAAATACCACAAGGAAAGATCTAAACCAGAAATAGAGGGGGGGAGGGGAAGGGAGGGAGATTAGGAACTCATTTCAGGTTTTACTCAGCTGAATAATTTTACTCAGCAGCCACTGATTTAAGAAGTTAGGTCATGCTATAAAACATCAGGGAATACACTCAAAGGAGTCAGAGGGATTATTCAATATGTCCATGTCCACCCTCCCTTGGAGCATGGCTCAAAGTTCTCAGCAGAATTAGGCTAAAAGGACAGGCAACGAGACCATCTCCCCCTGCGTCAGTAAGTCAACATTTACATTTATATATCATGCTAAATGCAAGGCAGTCCCTGAAATGATGGAAACATAGCAAAAAAATCAAACCAGAAATGTATGCCTTCCTAACACAGTCTGATCTCCCAGTGGCAAGCTGACAGGCAAACTAGGCATCTTGTTCAAGACCTTATCCTAAGGCAGAATACCAAAACTATCAAACACAGCAGAGTTGGCTAGCCCTCTAATCCTGCCCATTTTCTCCAAGGATTACCTAGAAAACCACAAGTCACAGAAATACAGTATGGAAAAAAATACTTGTGACTACTTCCACCAAGAGAATCTTCCATACACAACTCAGCCCATTATATGTTTTTCCTTCCTTTCCCTCTGGTTGAATCCACCAGTTGTAATTACAGGTTTTGGACTTCTGAAAAAGCATGTTACAGCTATGAAAGTCAGTGCCCTGAGATCTCATACAGCCTCAGGAAAAAAAAAAAAAAAAAGCAGGAAATCAGAATCTACTCTGGCAAAGTCATGAAGGAAGAGCCTTTTGAAAGAACTGGGTTATCCAACAGGTCTGACAAACATCTGTACACTTAGAAAAAGAAAGAACTGAAGAAGAAATAGTTTATAAAAGCAACCTGAATGCCAAGCCTGTCAACTATCATATTAATGTTACATGTGCTCTTTGAGCTCTCAAACTAGAAATCATTAGTCAAATATGATTAATATGTAGTCAGTACTCAAAACAACTTTTATATATATAGGTATAAATATATGTGTGCGTCTTTGTGCATACATACACCCCCCTCCTTATATAGGTTATACCTATATAAAGGCAATACAAATTCATAGATACTCAGACAAGAGGGAGTCACCCAGTCACAGAAAACAAGGGATAAGAAATCAGTCAAAGCCATATTTGGCTTTGGGCAATGTGGTCTAGTGGAGGGTGTCCCTGCCCGCAGCAGGGGGGTTGGAACTAGATGATCTTTGACGTCCCTTCCAACCCAAACTATTCTATGATTCTATGATATTTGACATAAGATTTCCATGCTGCTAATGCTGGATTGCCTTTGGGAAAAGCAGGAAGTCTAAGCAAATGGGAAACACAAAAAGGAGAGTTCATCACAAGGAAAAAGAAAAGATGGGGAGCTCAAACATTTCAACCGGTTCCACAGATAGCCCCTAAAAAGCCAGAGAACTCCAAATCTCTACAAACTAGCTACAACTTTGATGCTGCTAAGGAATAGTCTTACTAGCTAGTGTTATTCAGAATTGTTTTTCTATTTGATGCTATTTTCTGTTGTTTCCAGTTTTCTAATCAAGGATTAAACCCCTTGTTTTGCTAGAATAAAGCCAGTTTTAAGATTGTCCAGTGCCTAAAAACGCCTAGCGATTAAAATGAACTAAAGTGACTATTAGGCACACAGCTTTCAAAGAGTGCCAGTCTGACTGGATTTGGAGAAATCATCTGAGGTACCTCTATATCGAGACCAATTTCAGCTTCTTGGACATTGGCCAAAAAACAAAGAACGAAAAGTCTCTGTGCTTAGAGATCCTGGTGTCAAGCACCAGGGAAGAAGGAAGTCCAAGGAACGTGGCAGCATGGAAACCTTTATGCAAGAGAATGTTTGATATATAGGTATCAAAATTAAGTTCATTGGTGAACTATTTCATTAAAGGGATCAGCAGTATAATAGTTCCCTCTGAAATCTTACCCTCACTGCTAGAGTTAATTAACAGTCCATTGCCATTAATCTGTGTTAATGCTAAGTTACTTATGAAGACAGACAATAATTGCAAGTCCCACTCATCACTACTCTACTGCATCTTCTGCTATACATTCCTTGGATTTTTACTCTTCCCATTGGACTTAGCTCCCAGAATCACTTTATATAAAGTTCTGGGTACCCAGCATATAAACCTGCATCTGCTTCCTACATGTCCTTCCCAGTTACCAGATGGCACCTTACATTTTTCTTCCTTTTCCTCCTCTCTCCAAAATGCCAGCTTATGAGGGTAACATGAAAGAACTGACAAAAACATAATAAGTAATGTTATTCTTCCCTCCTAGATGAGCTTCAGAACATCAACTTGCTGCTCTCTAGAGCTTTTCCCAAATAGCAGCCAACAAACTCATATGCAGTTAATCTTCACATGCTGCCACCTACATGGAAATACTTGCAAGCCAATTATATATCATTTTGTACTGAACTGCAAAGAGACCTTGCAACCTGAACTGTAACATTACCCTGCTGATGTTTTGCTGGGTGTACCTTTGCCCTAGGGACTGGTTCACATTTGTCCCATTTTGCAACAGGGTAGTAGTGGAAGTCTCAAAAGGATAGAGCAGAGGCATGGAGAAAAAAGAGCAGAAAGGAACCTGAAAGAAAACTCCTCACTGAAGCATTAAGGTTTGCTGGTCATGGATAGAGACCACATTTTTAAAAACAAAACTAGCTTTGCCAAGAATCAGCCACATGGAGTTCAAATAGCAAAGTGGAAAATCCAGCCTCAAGCTAACATCAAGTTAAAGATTTCCAAAAGAGTTTTACTCAAGTTACTGTTATACAAAGGCTCCTGGAACAGTGTTCTGAAAAGTTTTAACACTTCTACTGTTTGCAGAAGATTTCTGAAAGCCATTAGATAAGGCAGTTGTCTTCTGCTTGTCTCACGAAATTCTACTTCACTCTAGCCAAGTTACAAGCTGGTTAAAAAAGCAAATAAAAACCCCAAACCAAGCCCAAACTTCACAGTATTTCCCTTCTTGTACTCAGTACTACTTGAAGAATTTCTGGTTATATGCTAGATGAGCATAACAGTTTAAAAAAAACCTAGACTGCACTACCGAAAAAACAGCAATGGCCATTTAACACTGGAAATGCTTGCTATCACCAGGCAAGGGGAAGGAAAGGCTGATCCAAAAAAAAAAGTAAAAAAAATTAAATCACATTTCTCCTCAAGTCCTGCAAAGGGGTTTTGCAAGCTTTCCATAGGCACAGACACAGCATAAGGCCAGGTCTCTCTACAAGCACCTCTCAGAGAGGTAACAACAGAGCTCCTCCAATTGCCCCTCTGTGCACTGCACAAGACTGCAGCAACCAGCCACCAACAATTCATCCCGGAGATGTAAGCTCCATCTCTTGCTCCAAAGACCAAGAAGTGAGTGAGCTGCCTCTCCCATTCTGTTGGCTCACTTCATAGCAACACCTATTAAGGGCTTTCACATAGCCATCAGGTCTCGTATACAGTCCTTTACAGGATTGTGGGCACATGTGTACCAGCAGCTGAAGATAGCTAATGATGCAATTGGCTTTAAAAAATGAAAAATTATAACATATATATAATTTATATACATATTTATAACTATATATAAAAAGATCAGAGAAAGTTCAGAAGGTCATCTAGCCCATTTCCACAGCTTACACTAACTCTCATATGGGCCACAAAGACTTAAGACTACTTTTTTTTTTTTTTTTTTAAACACAGACTTCATGGATGACCCTGTTTTCAGCATGAGGTTGGACCAGATGCCATCTTGAGGTCCATTTCATCCTGAATTCTCCTATGATTCCTAAAATGCTGATACATACATAGACGAGGAAGCTGTTAGAACTTTATATATTAAAACAAAGCCTTGTAATCCCTTTAAAAAAAAAAACAAAACAAAAAAAACAACCAAGGAACTTGTATACCTAGACTGAAAGAAAACATAAATGGCAGTGTCTACTTCTTGAGATTTATTAAATCCAGCTATTTGCTCCTCCTTCTGGACCATAAGCATTCTGACAAGTACTACAATCACATGATCATACATTATTCTTTCCTCTGGGCTTTGAAACTCAGTCTGTATATAGAACAGATGCACAAGGAAGGGAGACAGAAGCATAAAGAGACTAAGTCACATAAGTGCTTAACGCTAAACCCTAGAAAAACACATCTGCACATATGGAAAGGTAGTGCTAGAAGGTGCAAGTGAAGCCCAGCTGTGCTCCACTAAATGCAAAGAGAGGCAGCGTGTACCCAAATCCGTTACGCTATTGTTGTGCTATACTAACAATACTACTCCTCATGGACGACACGCTTCCATACTGAAAAAGATCTGCTTCAACATGATCTGTTGGGTACCACTATAGCATTTTTGCCATGTTATCATGTCTACTATTTTCATACCCCTGTATCCAGAAATTCAAACAGTTCAGTTATACCCCAGATAGTTACCAGAAGGCATTTCCCTGTTTTTCATTCTTACCTTCTCTCCACTAGAGTAGAAGAAATAACGCAATCGGACAATGTTACAATGATCCAACTTTCTCATAATCTGGAGCTCTCGGTTCTGAAACAAAAGAGAAAAACAAACAGTTAGGAAAACTCTTTTCTCAATAAGTTAGAGTACCGTAATGAACACCTTAATATACAGATACAGTAGCCGATAAAACTAAGGAACCAAAGAACAGCTGAAGTTGGAGAGAGGCAACAGCTTTCACACATTTATTAGTCTGTTTTTATCATTGAGAATACAGACATCTTTAAGTACATTTTCCCTCTAAAATAAAGGTCCACAAATCCATCACAAAATCCAAGAATTACCTGCTTGCATTACAAAAGTTTCAGTGGTAAAAAACAAGAAGACATTTCCATTTTTATTTTCTGATGTTACAGTAATAGAATGTATCAGCCAGAATGGTTGGAAGCCCATCCCCATTTAATACTGTAAAAGTAATGTAAACAATGTAAAAGCAAACATAACATTTCCACCTACACATCTGCCCTCCTCCACACTGCAAACCAGGGTTATGATGGAAGATCATTTCCCCTATCATTCTCTTTGCAATACCAACAAAAAGCACCTGAAATTGAGTAGGCAACTCAGTTCCCACTGTTGTTCAACCAGAACAGCCTTAGGCAGACAGAATAACAGTGTTGGGTTTTTTTTTTTTATATCAACCTGAAAAAGCTGTTAAAATAAAATCACTTTGTTGCATGCATGATAAACTCGGGATTTTACTGCAATACACATGGTAACTGAGACCACAAATGAGGGATCTTATAGCCTAACAGATAAAAATAAGTGAAATGTTGAATTGCAGGTATGAATAAAAACAAGCAAGTAAAATTACCACAGTTATGTTTGTTTTACTTCATTTCACAGCTGTTGGTACAATACTCCTTTCTCCTACGGTCACATTTACTCATCCATACACATTTTTCCTTCCTCAATTACTATACAGTCCACAGCTTCAAAAATAGAAAATATTCCAATTTTCACTTGGATCACAGGGTTGCTAATTGTACATCCTAATTAGCTAGGACCAATACACTAGACTAATACACTGGTCCCACTAGCACCATTAACTCTGGCCAACTTCAGGAATATTTGGGAAGAAAATTCTTTAGCCACCACATTTTCGTACTTAAATGCACAAAGCTAACACATACTTTGTGTGGTGCTGTTGTTGAAATAAGGATTTCATAGTCTATGTATCAAAGGGTCACGTATGGTGCCTATCACTATGATTAAAGCTTAAGGAACTCTGCAAGAACCACTCATAGCTTGTTATGTGAACATGGCTACGAACTCTGTTTTTAATTCCTCTAAGCCATGTAGCCTTAAAAAAAAAGGTGTTAGATCGGATGCAGTATCATTAATCCTATCATGCCTGCCACCCGCTGACTGAAAAAATACTACAGTATTAGCCAGGTCTTTACAAACATGAGTGACATCTCACACAATTATCAATTGGCAATGACCCAGCTAGTAGTTAAGGAGAAAGCAAGTCCTTCCCCTGAGCCTGCCCAGCTTCTGAACTGATTAAAGCCTAAGTCTGTTAGGTGCACACCAAGACTGGCCTATTCTGTCCTGAAAGATGAAGAGAGAACGTAAGAAAGCAGGGAGAGACCTTTGAGGCTTTCATGTATCTCTTGAAATCCCATGGGGTGAAATTTATAAAAAAGACGAATACAGGCTTCATCACATAACCTTATCAACATGCCTCAAATCTCAGAGAAAAGTGTTCTCCTGGTAGGAACAGGAGCTCAAATACTCTCCACTTATTCTTTATTAAATGCTATCAAAACTAAGTCAGTTTTGAGAGTCACAGCTGGGGTTCCTGTGACGCATGGCACAGTTGAGACCTCAGACCAACAGAAGGACCTCATCCTCTCATCTTGTCTGAACCACATGCTACTGCTGGCTCAGCGGTATCTCCCTGGACCTTACAACTGGGGGCAGATTTCAAATAGCGAGCCAAAGTATGGATGGCTCTAGATCCCATTGGTCACTGAAACACCAATTATTACAAGAGATTAATTTCTCCAGTTGGTGCTTAACAGCGTTACTACAGGACTGAACCTAACACTGCAAATTCCAGCACCTCAAGTAAATTCCACCAGAAATTCATAGCACAATGTAAAGCAAATGATTTTTTTCCTCCCTTTCTCCCACTGGCTGTGAGATGGGACTAATACCTTTTATCTCATGGAATTACTAGAAGAAACATGAATACACTAAGCATTAATGTGCAAATATTGTTTTGGCAGTATCTGTACTAGCTTCTTAAAATACCCATGTATAAGTCACATTATTGCTTCATGTTTTTTAAGACAGTACGTATATGCTGATTGGATAGACAAAAAAAAATCAGCAGAAGTTACTCTAATGCTAGGCTGAAGTTATATTTATACTCTGGTATCTCATCCTAGCACAAGCACAGTCTGTGCCCACTTTGATGCCTTCCACTCTGATCCATCTCCTTCGGCTCTCATCCTGACCATCTGCTGCAGTTGTACAAGTAGAGCTTCAAGAGGTGCTAATATCAGGAATAACTCATAAACCAGTTACACAGTAACCTCTATCTTGCATCCTGTGACTAGACAGAAGGAAACAAATTTAAACTGTCATCTTAGTCAAAAAGTCACCTCAGCCATCTTAAAACCAAGCTGACTTGTAATCACCACTCCCTGGTGGAGTTAAAACTGGAAATACTCGAACAGTTACAAAGCTCGAATTGGATGTGGCGGGGGAACAGCCACTGATGTTCATGTAACAAGACTGATGCTTTAAAGAATTCATTTTTTCCCAGATGAATACTTCAAGTAGTCTCACTTTACCATGTATTTCCCTGTATACATCTTAAAAAAATAAGTCTCTTCACATTATAATGTGGGCTATTAATTACCAGCACACAAATGCACTGGGGGAAAAAAATATCAGATTATAAGCAGGGAACCTTTAGTGAAATGAACAGTGACAGATGTCCTACACTCAGTACAAGAGAGAAAACACATGTCTAAATATAATGCAAACTAAAACCATTTCAAAACATGCTGATGAGAAAGGCTGACAGTGCATGATCAAAATACAGGGTGGATGAAAACATAAAGCTTGTGCTTATTCTTAACTCATTTTTGTCTTCCAAGAGAGATAGATGTAAAGTCAAAGACTCAAAGAGGAAGTGATTCTGCTTTCCTGTTCTCCCACCCATCCACACGAAGAGAAGGGTTTAGTTTTCTTACTGATTGAGAGTATTAGGCCTGGTAAGCCCTGAAAAAAGCAATACCCTTCAGCACCAGCCTTGCCACAAAAGAGGACCCAGCAGACGTCTGTTCACACTGAAACAGAGTCCTGCAGCACATGTTCCTTCAAGAAGCTACAAACCAAGGGGACTATGAACAGATTACTCAGCAAATTTCTGTCACAATTTGATTTCTTTTCGAAAATATATTTCTTTATCCAGAAGGCAAGGGGCTGCTGACACATCACTCCAAAACGACTGCTTTACAAACAGTATATCCAAGCCCTTCACTAACTAATGAAGCAAATCCAACGTGACAAAACTCTGTTCACCACTTCTGAAGACAACTTTCCTAGCCCAGACTGCCTGTATCTGTTCATTACAATGAAAAAATCTGGTTGCTCATCAAGGTTAAAGATTTGGTTAATGATGGCCAAGACGACATCAGATTTGTAAGTTCAAAGCATAGCCAATAAAGCTCATGCATGAAGACTCATGCCTTCTCTCGAAACTTACAACCCCAATTCCTCATAGCTGTGCTAATGCTGCAGCATTAGTAAGATCATTTCTGCCTCACTACAGTAATCTGCTATTACAGACTAGGATAACTATCGCCTCCCCCCAGACACCCTCCCTTCGCTCCCCATCCAGAGATTTCTAGAGCTGTGTCAGTTTGCATTAATCACCCTTAACATGGATCTTTGCCTCCCCTCCCACCCCGTTTCTTACAATGGGGGATAAAATGACTGAATCAGAGATGATGCCTTATGGGCTTGCAACTTCCTGAACTGGACCAGAGCAAACAAAGGTGGAAGATTTTGTCCAGCTCATGTCAGCACCACATTACCAATATATACCCAATGAAATGTAGAAATAACACCTGGATCCAGTTCAGAAGAGAATTCCTCAGAGTTTCCTTAGCTAAAGGGCATGGTGGTTTTTGCCTTTTTTTTTTTCTTTTTTTCTTCTGAAATACCTGTTTAAAGTCTCAACAAGGTTATTTGAGGATTATGTTCAAAGCAGATGAAACGGGAGAAATTAGAAATTTGTATTTTGCCTTGTGTCACACTGAGGACATGACCTGGTTCTTGTGAACAGATAAGATTGTCCTTTTAAGAGAGGATATCTTTTTGATGGAAGGGCAGGGATAAGCTACCAATCTATTTCAACAAACAACTTCAGCATCAGTCTTTTGCTTAAATTAAGTAAGGCCAGCAACTAAAGTTCATTCTCATTTTTGGCACTTTTTGAACTAATTTTTATTCTTCTCTGGATAATACCTTCAAATACTGAAGCTCGGTATCTTGTGTTCTTCTATCAGGTTGGAAACACAGAAAATGGAGAATAACTGTCACATGAACTCTGGCATTATAGATGAATGGAAGCAGCACAGGTAGACCTGAATTTCTCAGTATACACAATCTGCCTCCTCTTGCACATCACGTTTACAGCTTCCTCCTTTCTCCTGCTTCCTTCATAATCATCTCCATTCTACCACATTTCTTAATTCTTCAGTTGGAGCAGGAAGCCACAGAGTTGGGGAAGAAACTAGTTTCCAGTGGGAGGCATGAAGGCAGTGATGAAGCAGCATGGCTTGCTTTCTACACGCGCCCCCCGCTTCCTTCCACTTGAACAGCCTGAATGACTAGTTACCTCCACTCACCTTTACCTGCTGCACTGCTGAGCCTGCCCAGAAAACAGGCTCAGGCTGAGACCTTGAGAGATTTAAAGCATTTTCATATAGCAGGAAGAAGCCTCTTTATCCTGACCATCTCCCACCACAAGAAAAAAGCTGGACTCCAAGCACTAGGCAGCAGGCACATGCTGATAATGGCCTTTCAATGTGATCCTAGCCAGCTATGCTTGATGCCTTGCAGAGGCAGCTGTTTGCACAACATCCGATCCATACCTCCTAGATTCAACTTTGTAAAACCTACTGAGACAAAACACTCTAGACCACAAGAGGAAGCCATCGTACTCACCATAAGCTGCCTGTAGTTCAGAAATAGCACCTGGCAGTCTACCACGGGGTAGTGTGATCACCAAGATCACCACATTTTCACTATATCATTACTAAAGCTCCAATCCTAGTATGTCTGGTTTATCCTAAGCTTACTGGGACAGACTACAAAATAAAAGCTGTACCACGTCTTCTCTAAAAATTCCTGAAGCTGCCTGGCTCACTCCTCCAAAGGTGGATTTCAAACACCATCAATCCTAAGGCTACTTTTAACACTGTCTTGCTGTCAGCAGAAGTATTACAAAAATTATTCTATGGCTTATAGAACTACCTGTCTTTCACAGATATATGATAATTTGAGTCATTTTACAGAATAAAGGCTATTTCCTACATTCTTCTGTATTTGCCGCATGCTATCACTGAAATAAGTCAGCACTTGGAGTAAACAGAAGTGCAAAAGGGGCTTAACTACAAAGGCCTGGGCTGGGAATCTGCCACGCATGAAAATAGCTAGCCACCCATGAAAAGTCCATTTTGTAGGCAAGCAATTTCAAGCAGAGATAAATGTTCAATGGTGATCACAGTTTTCCTCATTTACATTTGAGGCATGGATTAAGACAAAGCCCCAGTCTCCCTCTCCTGCCAGTCGTGGCATATTTCCAACAGATCTAAGTTAGGAAGATCTCCATTTTTAGCACACTTGTTAGTCTCAAACTCATATAACCATCACTTTTAATCCAGAAATACAGGATAACACTAACAAAAAATACTGTTTATAAAATATCTGCATCTATGACATAGCAAGAGCTGCAATGCACAACAACCACCACCCAGTTAGTGCTGGTCCATCGACGATTGTTAAATACTTGCAGCCCAGCAGGCCTAACGCACAGGTCAAAGTCCAGATATCGTGTCCTGCTCCAACCTCTACCAATGTGTAACACATGCCTGAGCATAGAGCCAGCTATGGGGTTAGCATTTATAAAAGCACTTTGACTTCTATGATCCAAAAAATCCTAGAGACGTAGATACAATACCAATTAGTATACTGTCAATGTTCAGGGCTTCCCTAAGAAAAAAAAGTTAGAAATCAGTGATAGCTATCAGCAGTTTACAGCATAAATACAAACTTGCTGTTTTAAATATCCCCAACAGACTCCCCCTTCCTTGCACCTCTTCCTGCCTGCCACTGATAGGAACCCCAACCCTCACACAAGGGAAAATCCCAATGTGAAGTGTCTATACAACATGAGAATAATGAGCTCACGTGCGCTGTGCCACACAAGCGGGATAACTGGAGGGAGCTGACAGGGGGGGTCTAAGACACAGACTGCTTGCGCACACATTTCTGTGCAACCTGGTGAAGCGCAGTTGCATCATGCTCTGTTTTACTACAAAACTAAAAGCAATGAAAAGGCTCCAAAATCAGCTTCATTTTGGTACCCCAAGTTCCACAATGCTGCCAAACTTTCCACTATTTGTCCTCGTGTAAAAATCTGATAATTAAGATTCTGAAGCAACAAATGATGGAGATGTACAGCAGGGTCATACCACAAAATGTTTCTGAAATGCTGGCCTGCAAACATCCAGAAAGAATCAGAGGTGCAAAACGCGTGCGTCAGCTGTATTCTAGCCAAAATTTATTACTGAGCAGAGTGACCTTCAGCCCTGGCACGGATACAGATCAAGGCAAAAAGCATCGGCTCCGAACGCAGCAGCAGGCAGGACCTGCCTGAAGAGGCCAGTGGGCAGAGCATGCTGGGCGGGAACTGGGGCCAGGCCAGGGCAAGCTGAAGGCACAGGGTTCAAGCAGGTGTAGGTGGGGCCACCAGCACACACTCTCAACCTGCAAACCCGTGATTTATTACAGCTCGACTGGAATTTAAGAGCAGACAGGGGCAGCAAGAGGAAAAAATGTGCTTGAAATTAAAGCTCTAGAATAATGAGTGAAGCAAAAAGTCACAAAGCCACCACAAATGTGGGCTAGACTTCATTAACCCCTTAAGAACTAGACAGATTTGAACCCCAAGCATGCACCAATGAGCGAGCTAACAGAAAGGCATACTGGATGAAAACCTGAGATACCAACAGACACCTTGTTTCCACCCTGTTAATTCTTTTTATTGTATTACTGCCCCCAATAAACTCAGGCATTACATCCCTTCTCATGAAGGGACCACATGCTTTGAACTTCCTAATTCTTCCCCCAGGCAGTCAGCAATGGCAAGTGCCATCTCCAGCCTGCTCTTGCCAATGCAGGACAGTCCCTAGGCAGAAAACTTGAGCTTCATACAGCTATTACACAGTTTCCTGTAACTGGAGGCAGGAATGACTTGTGTTCTTAAGTGAACACAGAACAAGCCTCAATCTCTTGGAAGAACAGAAGAAAAATTCTGACTCTTCTTTCACTTCCTCCCTGTATCTCAGCAGTTAATTGAAAGGTGGAAGCCAAATTCTTTGTTAACTCATCATTGCCTCTTTGAATGGAAGTGGAGTCTGAGAGCTTCTCAAAGACTTAATGCCATCTCTAAATTCCTGCCAGCTCAGGAAGCTAGAGACTAAACTTGGAATGCAAATTGAGTTCCAGCATCATGTCACTTCTAGACCACAACCTGAAATTCACTTAATCATTTTCAAGTGGTTATTTCAAATATTGTGACCTGATGAACAGCTCAGTTCTACATTTCAGTTCTACAGCATCTACTGTGCTCTGCCAGTGGCAAGTCCAGATGCAATAGGAATTAGTGCACCCAAGATAAAAGTCAGAAAAACAGAACTAGGTCTGAAATTCAGAGAGATGGTTCAAGTCCATTGTAACACTGAAATAAAGTGCAGGAAGGAGAATAATTGAAAGGAAAAGTATTTGCTAAAAGGCAGCCCTATGCATTCAGAGATAATAGCCATTCTTTTTCAGGAGGTAGCACAGAGGATCTCTGGTGAAAAACTCTTACAGTAAAAATAATTTTCCTTTCATAGAAACAGCAGATGGATTTTTACTCATGTTTTGATTTTTAACTCTTCAACTAGGAAGAGGAAAGTAAGTAAAGTATGCCTATAACATCAGTGCTCAGGGAGTCTGCAACATCCATGGAAACTTACACCTGTAATCACAACCGGAACAGGCTGCAATTAATCTATTAATCAAATAAGTTCCAATCTCCCACGGGCATAAGACATTTGCTAATCACTATGTTACTAAACATTAATGAAATGCTTTATTACTCTTGGCCTTCTCTTCTTACATATGATGCAGCAGATGCTTCATGCAGACAGATTTTAAAGGACTTGCAAAACAAAAATAATTTCTCTTCACCATCCAAAAAAAATGTATTTATTTATTTAGGGAACAGGTAAGTACTGCCTCCAATGTTTATTTTTCCTTTGTTTCAGGACTATTGTTATGTGGCACGAAGATGTCTGATGCTAGAAGTCATTAGGAGCTTTAATTTCTATCCAAATGAAAATTTATGACTCCCTAAGACCTTAGAGGAAGCATCCAAATTAGAAGGACATAAGAAAGGGAAAAAACAGGTGAAGACTGAGCAGGGAGCAAAGGAGGAGTGGAACTGGCAAGTGGAATTAGCTGCCTGCATATGATTATTTGCCAAGCAGAATTAAATCTTTCAGAAGTACGAGTCTTAATAATGACCTCCCAGATGACTGAGCTTCTAAAAGGTTAAGCATTCTCCACTGAATTCAGAGGGAGACTGGGAAACTCCTCCTCTGGGGGTAGGGGAATGGGAGGGGAAAATCACCTCAACTCCAGCAGTGAAGTTAAAATAGAGACTTACACTCCTTATTTCATGCACATATACAGTAAGTGCTGCTTCCCCAAATTCCTGGCAGGTTCCCACCCCCTGGTTTGGTAAATTTATCATGGGCAAATATCAGCATTTATTAGTTACTGCCATAATTTAGAAGCACCACATGTGAATATCAGGTCTGAAGTAAGTCTAAGATAATAAATACCCTACCAAATTTCAGATGATAGCCACATGTGTGTAAGAACATTTCAACACCCATTCTTCATAGTTTTATATATAAAAACAATTCAAGCTTTCCCAGATACATATCTTCATATTAAAAGGCAGCAGGATATTCTTCCAGTAGCTGCAAAGTAATTTCACCAGTTAATCTTTGCTAGATACAAGAAATCTATCATACACTTGAAAAGGAAAGCCATCTATGTCAAAGTACAAATCCACTATAAACTATTAGAAGAGTTAGTGCTTGAGTTTGATAAAACAGGTTATCAGACTTCTTGCTTGAGGTTTTTTTTCTTAGTCAGCACTTGCGCTTTTTGAACACTGTCCCATTTTTCAAGAAGTCATTTCTTTAGGCTAAAGGGTGTCACAGTACTGAAATGAAAAGATTATGAAATCTTCGCATTCACTTCTAGCCTAAATTGCCCCAAAGAGTACAGAGAACAGTAAGTTTTAATAACTATTTGCATAGCAGAGCACTTTTTTTGACAAATTTTGAAAGCAGAGACACAGCACTATGGTTAGATTCACCATTTAGTCACACTAAAAAGTAATAGGGATCCCCAGAAGAAAGGAGCAGAGAGGAATGATTTCATATATCAAGCGAGCACCATGAATTTGAGGTGGTACACATCAACCACATTTCAAGAGGCCACACTACCACCTCACGGGCTTCCAAGCTCTGAGTTTCCCAAGGGCCAGGTCCAGCTGGGCTGACACAGGGCAGGGACAACCTAACCCCTGTGAAGCTCAACCCTTCTTCCCCCAATATCTGCAAAGATCTAGGAATGTTATCAACTCAGTCGCTCCCTTTTCTGACTGGGATAAGACCGCTCTGAATTTAAACCTACCCCAGGCTAAGTGTCACAACCAATGTCTTAGGAATATGTTGCAATGAGAGTCAGCCTCCAGGCCCTGATTCATGAACAGGAATAGCAGCTAAAACTCACAGGGCAGAGGTAGTCCTCCACACCCAGCTGCCCACCCCGCCTTTCTGCTCCCAGGTGCTGCTGTCCCTGCAGCTAGGACAGCTGGGTGGCTCACCAGATACCACCTGATTCAAAGCACAGAGCTTGCCAGGAACTGGAGTTCAACACATACACTAGGTTGCAAACTGTGCTGGTTGAAGAGCTGATGCACAGCCACTTTGAAGTTTTTGCTGCAGGGGCGGTGAGTGTGATAGCCATCCCATCTGTCACCACCCACAAGCCCTCTCTCTCCAGCTTTTCCAAGCATCCACTCACTGGCCTCGCTGTCAGATATTTGGGCACAACTACAGAGTTGATGTTAGACCAGCAAGTTTTAAGAAAAAGAAAAACAAAAAGCTGAAGTTGTAGCTGGGCACTTGGGCATTAGTGACACTGCCACTGTATAAGAGAGGGGTAGCTTTGGGAGCATCCCAGCTTCCATCTTGCTTCCAGAATAAAATGAGAACTTGCACATACTCCTGTAGCAAGTGAACAGAAGGAGAACTGGTGAGACCAAGAGACTGAGGGGACAAAGACGATTTGATCATGCCTATCATCTTGGCATCACATCACCAATAGTTCAACAGCAGCCATCACCAGACACTTCCAAGGAAGGCTTAAAAAAAAGCTCAGTTCCTAGTCATCTGGGACCCTAAAGCCTGAAGACGTGGAAGTTTAACCTCTTTTACTGAACCTGTAAACAATTTTCAAAAACGCATGTGTAAAACATAAGAGACTCGATGACTTTGTGACATTGTGTGCAAGTCAATCACATAAATTATGTCAGAAACTGTTTCCTACATCACCTGCCACCTTGTCAATGCACTACATTCTTTTGTGTTTAACCTACAGTACTAGGAGATTCTCATAAGGTGACTTCATTAAAACATCCACTGTTACTAGTAGCGGAAGTTGCAAAGCCTTTCACTGACCTTGTCATATACTTTCCACTACAAGATCTTATTTTCTGTAGTTTAAGGAGGTCTCCCACTGCATGTATCACGCATAACAGATATGCTGTGGGGATGAACTGGAGCTGAGTAGTGAAAGAAGATTTGTTTTTAGGACCCCTGCCTCATTTGTTACTGCCCAGCTCAGTATTCTGAAGTACTGAGCAATCAAATATGTATGAGAGAGATCAATAGGACTAGCGATGTTCATGTCTGTCAAAAACCCAAAACTGGCCTCTTCTGTCCTTTATCCAGTACATGAACAGATGGAGAAAAATTCCCATTGTCTGCACTTTAGAATTCACATCAAGAGATAGAATGTGAGATAACCAAGACAGACAGAGCACCTGTCCTGGCCTAAGGTATCTTGCAAACACCACTGGCAGTGAGACGAGATTAGCTTGCCTGGGCAAGCCAAGAGTCCCCTGCATGCTACCCTATTTCTCACCAGTTGCCCTGCTTGTCCTCCCTGAGCATGAAATTTTATTTGCACCAAATTCAAACTATGCACAATCAGGTAGAAAGCATGCAGTTTTGACTAGATGGAAGAAGTATTTCTGTTCTGCCTTCAAAAAGCTAGGTACATTCAGAGGTACAAGGAACATGGAAATTGGTGGCATTCAGCTGCCAGACAAACTAGGCCCATCATTACGCCCAGATTAAGTTTCTGAAGGACCCTGACAAAGCCCATGAAAAAGTTAAGTGTCTCCTGAACATCTGGTAGCTTCTAGTGAAATCAAAAGCCTTTTAAGGGCTGTTATACTACCTTCAAGATCACAACGCTCCACGAGGGAGGAACAGTGATTCACTCCACAGGGAAGTCCTCACTGTCATAGCAATGGTAAGGTATACCATTGACGAAATTTATTCACAAAGAGGAGGACTTGAAAGATAAACACAAAGTTTTTAAACCACCAACCTATTGCTACCTAAAGCAATCAAGATAATCACAGTTTCCAGACCCAACTACAATAATGTATCTCTGTGCTAAAGCTTTATTCCCCTCAAGACTAATTCTCTGCTTGATACATTCTCTTTCCTGCCCTGATATTGAAAGCTATGAAAAACCAGCAATCCCTCTCTCTTCCCACAATTTCCTCGGCTTTTGAGAAATGTACATGAGAACAACCAAGGCTTTGACATTTAGATTAGTAACAGCAAATTTTAGTTCATGCCCCCTTGAACCAAACAAGACCTACCTCTCACCTGTATCAAACACAGCACCCTTCACTGGACTAGAAGTTAGGGCCTACCTTGTTCTGCAGCACCTTTTAGAACTAGGGATTAGGCATTTTTTAATACTTCCATGAGAAGTCACAGTAAAGGCACTGAATTAAATTTTAATCAGCACCTCCCATGAGTTATCTGTCTAGGGCAAGCCCTTAATGGATATAGAAAACGCTGTGCAGCTTTCCTAAGCAGTACAAAGAAGATGTGTCCAAGTTTAAACATTTTCTTAAAAACCAGCTGCCTTCAAAAGCAGCCTAAGACACCTATCCAGGTGAAGCAATGGAATCTGCAGAAGACCATCTCTTATATTATCCTCCTCAGCTCAGGAGTATTACAGCTTTATTCCACAGCCAGAAATAATCGAGCAGGGCTGCTGCACAGGAAGGCAAACCCAGTGGGTCAAAGCACTGTGAATCAAGATGGGTTCTAGGCTGTTTCTGGGAAGCTGCAATTTTTCCTGTGTTGAGAAAAAAAAAGCCTAAAGACAAGTTAAATACAAGTTCTCTACTATCCATTTCTGTACAGAATGCTTTCCATTTCCAGTTTTATGAGCTTGAAAAACTAAACTTGCTCCATAATGCTTTATGTGTATTCCTCCTAAATATTTAAAAATACAGTTCTGAACTTCTCTTTGCTTTGTAAAAAATTACAGAATTGACCCCTCAAAAATGACTACAAGCCAATGGAAATGTAACTGGTCTCGATATCTCTTTAAGGTTGGGGTTTATTGGTTTTGGCAGGTTTTTTTACTATATTGCATGGACTATTTATAATTGTGTATTTTAAAGAGATGAAACCTGTTATCCCGGTAAGCAGTAATTTAATCCAGTTTAAGCAACTGAAGGTATCTTGTTCTTCACAGTACCTTATGTCACAGGAACTGCAATTGCTAAAAGTTGGTGCGCAAGAGCGAGCAGGCTATATAAGAGTCCCTGGTTATCAGAAGTGAAGAGACCAAAGACTGAATGCCCACAGCTTCATCTCTAACTACCCAGAGTTAGTCTCTGCAGATCAAGATCAGTCACAGGAGCAAGGCTGGCAATATCACTCTTTGTAGCCAGAGCAGATACAGCTTTTAGGAGGAATGTTCTTAGAATAGCCTCTACTGACAGGAGCATTAAGCAGCAACATACTCATTGGAAATGCAACAAATTACTATCAGCTGCCTCATATTTCCACAGGATTGTGCCTTCTGAGTTGAATTCATTTCCTCACCCCACCCCTGAACAGAACAATGCTTTTCTACATTTTGTTGAAATCAAGCTCTACACAAAGGGCACCAAGACCCTTTTGCATTCAAAATCCCAAGAGCCTGAAATAATGGAAGAGTTACTTCCCACTGAGGACGTGGTACTGCCTGTTTATGTAGTCAAGACAGTATCACTCCCTACGCACTCTAGTGTTTACCGCGCACAAGGTTAGATTAAGACAGAGCCATCATATCTTGAGTTGTATTTACATTCAGGAATATTTAATTTTATATTTTTTAATATTTAAAAAAAGTTTTAAAGGTGAATCAGGTAAAACTTCCAACAGTTTAGTTGGGCAGCTGAATTCAGAAGAGTCTCAGCCGTATTTAATTCCCTTTGAAAGCACATAATCTACCCAAGAAGCACATAATCTACTCTATCACCTATAGATTCATTACCCAACAAGCAGATCCATGCGGACAAGCCAGCAGGACAGCATGCCACAGCTCAGTGCTCCACCAGGAAGGGACTTTCTACCACCACCTGCGCACAGCACTGTGCACTTGCGCTGGGTACAGGCTGTTCCCACTAGCAAGGCGGACCCTTTCCAAGAGATACTCATCAGGTTAGCTCCAAACAAGAGTCCTTGTGCTGTTTACCCTTCCTGCTAATTGATGGCCTTCGTGCTGCCACAGAAATCTCTCAATGAGTACATCGACTCTGTTATGCCTCCAACACTCCAGGCAACCCTCAACTTGCCCTAGTTTTCCTTTGTCTCATACTACTTTCTTGTCCTACTAGATCTGTTAAGCCCTATGTGAAAGTAGATAACCTTTATGCCTGTTATTCACAGTTACAGAAGCAGTCATTGCCTATCAGGAAATCTATTATATTATCTGCAAACCATGTCCTTTTTTGCCCTTTCCCAAGTTATGTTGACTTTTCAGAAAAAAAAAAATAGAAGCATGCATTGTACCAAGTTCTTGACTATTTGCTCTGGCTCTTCAAACACTGACTCAAATAACCTACTGCGGTTTTCAACACACTGGGGAAAGAGCATTTCTATTTCATATGTTCTCATGCTGCTGCTTTTTATAGGTATCTAAATGACAAGTGAACAGTATTAATAATCCCAGTGTAATCAAGGAAGCCCCAGGTCTTACAGACAGGCAATTCTAGTACAGGTTACTGTGATGTTGCACTAACAGAAGAATCTAACCTAGAAAGAATATGGCATTTAAAAAAAAAAACCACACACAAAAACAAACAAAAAACCCAAAAAACCACACACACAAAAAAACAAACCAACAACCAACCACCCGCAACAGAATTTCTAATGTCATTGCCTCAACTAAAATTACCAACTCTTACCACCTTCTAATTTTGTAACTCAGAAGTGCTCACTATTTATGAAATATCCCCACAAAGCACCACAAAGAAGAACAGCAAGTATTCACCCTTATTTTTAGGAATTCTTCAGAAACCTGTGCTCACCTCTGATCTCCTGCTCTGCACCCTCTTGCTCCCTGACAGACTTCATCTGAAACGTGCTCACACGGTTGCTCAATGTCAGAAAGCAAAACAAGTGCATCCGTGTAAGACACTGAATTGAATCTTCCTACCATTCTGTAACCCATGCACTACATTTTGGAGCAGCAAACTCCAAAGTGCTCATTTCCACACTTGCACGCTTATTACTAATTCCCATGTTAGTCAGCAACACATCTTTTTAAATTTTCCTCTATTATTTACTAGTAAAACCAAACTTGTCCACTAAGGTACCTTACTGGGTTCACACAGGCACCAGGAATTTCCACTATGAACTTTTATTTAAAAAAAAGAAAAAAAAAAGGAAAAAAATTCCTCTGCACACGTGCAGCAAGAACAATGTGACTGGTGGACAGTGCAGTTGGAAGCTCAAGAAGTCTGCACATCCCACCATGACAGCCAAATAAGTTCCACTGTCCCATTTCAGCGATTAAGTAGCCTGCAACAAATTATTTCATTTATAATCAGTCAACATGCTTGCACTGTTACACTCATCTGGTATAGACGAGATGCCTGTTTTCAAACCCAGAAAACTTCATACAACCTTTATGACTCATTCATCTGGTGACATTAACATAATTGCACAAGGGCCTGCAAACTCAGTCTGATAAGCAGATCTTCATATGAAGAACACAGAAGCAGATGATCTTTAAAAGACACCAAGTCAGATATTCTGTCTTCACGCTCATTTGGTAAAATTTAGGGGAGGAAACAAGGAGGGAAATACACTCTAGCTCTCGGTGACTCAGTGCCTTTTGAATTAATAAATAAATAATCAAAATCAGATCCAGCTGTTCTTTTACATATGTATTGTAATGCTTCAATGATTCAGACTGGATGTTTGTATTTTGACTAGTTAGATCAGGATTAAGTCTAATCACCATGGCTGGGCTTTCAAAGGAACATCACAAATGAAGAGGTGGAATGAGCACCTTTGTTGTGTCTGTAACAATTAGACCAGGCTTCAGATTTTAGAAGAACTACAGAATATAGATGTATATAGTCTGACTACTTGCATCATGAGACATATAGGAGCCTCGATTACTCATCCCAGTTCACTGTACCAGGCACTACATAAACAAAAAACCATCCTGAAGAAAGCAGACTACATTCTACTTATTTAAAAGTTCGTAACATATATTTAAAAATAAGATAAACACCACACCTCACATTTCACCCTAAAGAAGCAGAACTGGATTTTGAGTAGGTCCCTTTCTTGCTCCTGCGCAAAACCAGTATGAATGAATGACAACCTTTTTATTGACATCATGCCTTGTATTTTAAAACAAGTATCAACACAGTACCAAAGCATCAAGCACTGTAATTAGAATTTTCCTTAGTGGACTAAGTTTCTCATTACCTTTCCAGAAATATTTCTTATTTTGAATTATTACATGATACAACTCTTACAAAGCCACTCAAAGAAAATCAGATTCAGTTTTACTTCCTGCAGTAGATAATACAGGAGTCAAGGTCATCCAACAAAACCTCACTGTCTCCATCATCCTTTAAATTTAGTCTTGGGCATCATATGTCAAATTTTACTGCATAATGCAGGCAAAAGACATGAGGGAAAAAACAAAGTGGGACATAAAGCCAAAACAAGCTTTTCTCAAAAACATGCAATGTAAACTAGTAGGAAAGTAATTCCTTGTATTGCATAGTCTAAAAATAATTGTGTTTGTCACTCACATCTCACCTTCTCAGCTGTCCAGGGACCAGGAAGTATCCAAGTCTCAGGAAAAACCATCAGCGTTGCTAATTCTAGAATATGCCTGACAGTCTGAAGTGCCTCTTACGGATGCTTGACAAAACATTTAAAGTAGCTTCCTTCCATTATTTTTGCATGTCTTGGTACTACTTTTCAGAGCAGCAGTGGGCAGTGCATACTGCCTTCAGCAGCAAAGAAAACAATCATCAATTATATGGCTCTCAAAGCTTTGAAAACTTCCCAGAGGAGCATGCCAGTTGGTTCTAAAATGTCAGGTCTACTCAAGAAAACAAAGTGGCAATCAAAAACTATTCCCATTTCCTTAACCTTCCTCCTTTTATTTGCTGAATTTGAGTTCTCCTTCTTCAAGGGGCAACCAGGAATAGAAAAACCCAGCTCATTTACAAGGTTTTAAAACAAAACTGAAAGGGCTGAACTACAAGACAGTGGCAGAGGGCACAGCTCAGCTGCCCTGGTGGCACATGAAGGAAGAGATTTGTCCCCTCTCTTTGCTCCAGGAAGTCTCTGTTGGGCAGCAGGTTTATCTCCTCTGTCCTTCCTGTCTCACACTGTTATCCCCTCTTTCCCCTCAAGTGTATAGTTACCACAGCAGAATATTTGAATAAATAACAAATACTGAGTTCAAGAGGGGGACACACAGGCTGCCATCACCTGATTTAGCAGCCAAGTAGTTTAAAGATAAAAATCTGCCTTTACTGGCAAAAATTGAAGCCAAATCATTTGACAACATATTCCAATCACGTTCTAAGAAGGGTGCATTGCACCAAAGATAGTTTAACCAAGTAAGAATGGAGTGCCACAGGTACCTAATGTCGCTAGATGTAAAAAGTGTTTATGATAATCTTCCATAGCTAGGCAATCTCATGCTGTGGGACTTCTAAAAGAGAATATACAATGGTACAACAAAAAGCCTTGAAGTAACCACATGCACCAAACATTCAAGCTGTCTCAAAAGCACCATCTTTATCTCAACAAGCATCAGCTAATCTTCTATTTATACCCTACACAATACTGTTCTCCCTAACTGGGAGACAGGTGTAAAAGGTTCCCACCAGGACATCATTTCCACCAAACATCCACTTTAATGCCCAAGCTCTATACAGCAGCAGTGTTATCTAGCTCTCAAGAGCATTAGACTTACCTAATCTCTGCCTATTCGTCTTAGCTAGAACTGCAAGATGAAAAAACATAAATCTAGCTTAGAATTTATCTATCACCTCATGCAGCAGTGTATCACTAAATCCCTGAGCTTCAGAAGGACTTCAGGAATTCTACTGTGACTTTTCTCTTTTTAAATGACCAAGTTCAGGCTGCTTTCACAACACAAAAAGCGGCCCTCGATTCTCCACTTCCGACAGGTTGTGCACTTAGAAAGGCTACTCTATTAGCACACTACGAGGGTACCAGTGGTAGCCATTAAATACTTTCTTTTTAAATGAGAATGAGAAAAAGCAAAATCCGCTCCACCAGCCTGTAATCCACCAATCTCAGAGATGCATATCCAATGTGAGGATACCTTCTCAGGCAAGCAAAAATATACAGTATTCATGGTAATGCTCCTGAAAGGCTATCACAGATCTTTCCACAAAACATGATGTCCATGCTTTTCACAACTGCTTTTGAACACCAGCATGGCACCCCAAAAAGCCAAGAACGTTAAAGTCAGCTATCACCTTAGTTACACAGGCCTATGAATACGTGCCATGAACAAGGCTCCCTCTAAGCAGAAAGTGTCACCCAAAAGTAAAGCTTTGATTTACAAATGTGAACAATAAAGAGGTTAATCCCTAATGCATGCAGAATTATTGTTTTTCTATGCCAGTCCTTCTCAGGCACTTAAGCAGCAAAATAGGTGTGGTGGGTTGACCCTGGCTGGGGGCCAGGTGCCCACCAGAGCTGCTCTGTCACTCCCCTCATTCACTAAACAGGGGAGAAAAAGTATAACGAAAAGTTTGTCGGTCGAGATAAGGACAGGGAGAGATCACTCACTAATTATCGTCATGAGCAAAACAGACCCAACTTAGAGAGGGAATTAATCTAATTTATTACTAGGCAAAACAGAGTAGAGGAGTGAGAAATAAAATCAACTCTTAAAACACCTCCCCCCACCCCTCCCATCTTCCAGGGCTCAACTTCACTCCTGGCTTCAACCTCCTCCCCCCTCAGCGGCACAGGGGGATGGGGAATGGGGGTTACAGTCAGTTCATCACACGTTGTTTCTGCTGCTTCTTCATCCTCAGGGGAAGGACTCCTCTCATCGTTCCCCTGCTCCAGCATGGAGTCCCTCTCACGGGAGACTGTCCTTCACGAACTGCTCCAACATGGGTCTCTCCCATGCGGTGGAGACCTTCAGGAGCAGACTGCTCCAGCGTGGGGTCCCCCACGGGGTCACAAGTCCTGCCAGCAAACCTGCTCTGGCGTGGGCTCCTCTCTCCATGGGGCCACCGGTCCTGCCAGGAGCTTGCTCCAGTGCAGGCTTCCCACGGGCCGCAGCCTCCTTCAGGTGCCTCCACCTGCTCCAGCGTGGGGTCCTCCACGGGCTGCAGGTGGAATCTCTACACCCCCTCATCCTTCCTCCATGGGCTGCAGGGGGACAGCCTGCCTCACCATGGTCTTCACCATGGGCTGCAGGGGGATCTCTGCTCCGGCGCCTGGAGCACCTCCTCCCCCTCCTTCTGCACTGACCTTGGTGTCTGCAGAGTTTCTTACATCTTCTCACTCCTCTCTCCGGCTGCAAAAGCTCTAACTTGTTTTTTTCCTTCTTAAATATGTTATCACAGAGGCGCTAATTGGCTTGGCCTTGGCCAGCGGCAGGTCCATCTTGGAGCCAGCTGGCATTGGCTCTATCAGACACAGGGGAAGCTTCTAGCAGCTTCTCTCAGAAGCCACCCCCGTAGCCCCTCTGCTACCAAAACCTTGCCACACAAACCCAACACAACAGGAAAGCAAAGTGTCTTTTAAAAATGGAATTTAATGCAACCAGGATCAGGAATTCTGCAGCACCTTCAACTATACGCGCACAGCTATAGTATGCTGTTGGTACACGGTAAAGTTACAGCTATTCATATGCTTTAAACTACACATTTTCATACCTTAATGCATTTGGAATTATTTTAAACTGTAATCTTCACTCTGAATGTCATGATTTCAGAATAGCATCCCTACAGTGTTATTCTTTAATCTCTATGTCTCAAAACAGTCTCCATCTTAATTTAGGAATATGTATTTCATGAAATTATATATATAAACATATATATATCATGAACATCAAACATATGACCTCGCTTCTTTTCGTAGATGTGAGAGACAATAGGAAATAAACCAAATCATTATTACAGCAGCTATATGAATTATCTGGACCAGTGGGGCAAAAGGCTTTATGAATTTAATACAACTTAAGGATCTTATTGTTTGTCAGCAGATACACATAGGACAGATAGGTTTAATTGTAGTCTCAAGTTATGCACTAGAAGCAGACAACAAGAGAAAAAGTTGACCACAAACAGCTATTTTTTTTTTTAAATCCTATCTTTGGTCCTAGTCTAGGGAGTACCACAGAAAAACTCACAGAAATAGAAAAAGCTCAAAATCCAAAATAAATGCACTGCTTGAACTGTGGCATGTATCTATCTACACAAATGCCTCATGCTATCATCCACAGGGTAAGGGGATAAAAAGCCCTCAAGGGCTCTTTTGCTCACTTTTCAGAGAACACATTCTTAGGGCCAGTATTTCCCTACTAACATGTGAGTTTCCACCTGGCAACATGTGGAAACACATTTCTACATGCACAGGCAGCCACGTCTATAGATGAAGAGCACTGCGTCCTCTTCCCCAGGCCAATCACAGCTGGATGCTGCTGCACTCCCTGGGCAGCAATTTTCAGTCCAACTCCCCAGCTAAAAAAGAAAACTGAAATCAATGCCCTTAATACAAACTCTAATTCATCTCCACATGCCAAACTGAGGACCTATTTTGCATTAACACCTATTATACATCCAATTGATTTTTCCAGACTAGAAAACATCTGTAGGAACAGTCATAATACAACTACAATAATTTTATTATGTAGACTTTAACATAACACAAAGTGAAGAAGATGCTTCTTAGCCCTCTTAGATCCTTTCCAGGCCACAAAAGTACATTCAGGGAGGTTTCAGCTGATACGACGAATAGTACACTGCTTACTTCAAAGGCTGCCAAAAGCAATGGTTCCAACAGATTTTTGGTTTGGTTTAGCAAAACTCAGTGTTTGTAAAAATTGGAAAATGGAATGAAATACAAGGTTCTGAGTGAGAATTCAGACATCTACCCAGTCTCTTTGGTGTGCTGCGAACAGACAGGCACTGCAACTGCAATTACAGTCAAATGATGGAATTGGCTCCAATAAGCTAGCTTTCAGGAGACAGACAGATCAAGTGCTGCTATAAGAAATGCTATTATCTTGGTAATCATCTCTGATAATCTGGCTAAGCTAAGATGGACCAGAGCTACAAGTCTGGCCTCTGTACAAGAGTTAAAGCACAGACTTGAAGAAACTCTCTGGAACCAAACACAGCCCTCCAGCTCTTTAAAAGATAGAAAAATATCCTGAACACATGCCCAGGCATCTCCCATTCTGCAAATCCTATCTGATAGCCCCAGTCTTTAAGAGGGACTGTATTCCCTCAGATGGGGATAGGCAGGACTAGAGGGATAGTTTTGAAAAGGCTTTGAGTCAAGCTCAATTATCTTCCGTCTACTAGTTTTACAGAAGTCTGTACTATTTGCTAATGTCACTGGAAAATACTTTCAGCTTTCCTTCCCCACTTGTGATAGAAACACAAGCCATCACATTAAAGTAGTCAGGAGACAGATCTAGGTGTTCTAGGTGTACTTTGTAGCTATTCAACAATAAAATTAAGGCAGCCTTTTAAAGGTGCCACCTCCATAATGGTCTTATGAACAGTGATTCATTATTCCTCAGATCTTCAAAGTAGCTAAGATGTGCAAGTTCTCAAAAGACTTACAAGAAAGGTACTTAAATGTTGCTGTTTCTCATCCCTGTGTCTTTCCTTTGTGACTTTTTATCCCATGGGAGCTTCCAACTCAACTGGGAAATCCTTGGAAATGAGATAAGGTAAATAAAAAATCCATTATTTTGAGAGAAGGCCTTACAGATTAACATTTTAATATTCAACAATCCTTAGATGCAGATATGAGAGAGCTCAGGTAGCTCACGCACAGAGATTAAATTAACAGAGTGGAGCCTTTAGTTCAGTGGAAACCTGTGCAGATGACAAAAGGTCACAGAGAAAGATCACGAATACACCAGAGCAGGTCCAACCTCTACACTGAATTCAAGATTAAAAAATGCTGACTTAAGATGAAGACAGTGTTCATTCTAAACCTCTGTGATAACTTCCAATTCCTTGTCTAGAAAGGGGTAAAGTACTCCACTTGGACATTGTGTGCTTGAAAGGGTCTATAGCTCAGGCACATACAAAGGAAGTCAGAGTTCTACAGGGTATCAAGTTTCAGCAGTAACAAGGGCTTCTTTTCAACTATACATTTAACATTCACATGTTCGTGTACATAGGAATAGCAGCCTGGAAGATGGATTTGCTAAAACACTAAAAGGTGCTTCTTGCATCCCGTCTGAACCTGGCAAAGGGAGACCAAACCTGCACTGAAGAGACAGTGATACCTTTTCCCTTAAAGCTTTCTATCTGGGTTCCCCAACACATATCAAGAGGCCAGGTGTCAAACCCCTGTTTGTCAGTCTGTAGACATGACTACCTACAGCCCAAGTTTACAGACTGCAGAAAAGACTTAAGTCTTATTTCTATCAGATTATCAGGGACATCCCTCCTCAAAACAGATCAGCTACACCAACAGTGACCTTAGTAGACTGAAGCCCCCTGAAAATGCAGCCTTCTTTCAATATAATGCTACTAGCTACTGTATCTTAAACGGCCAAAGGTAACTGAGAGCCAAGAAATTAACCAGGGAGGGTCAGCCAAGAGTGGAACTAATTAAATCCGATTTGAAGTCAGACACTCATAGTGGTCTGTTAACCACTGAGATTAAGAGCAAAAGTTATTATCTCATTAGTCAACAGGTTCACACCTTTTAATACATGCCAGTTTACAGAACGACACCTTCAACCACAGACACGCACAACCTATTTAAAGAAATGGGTCAAACTTTGTATTGTAGAAAACTTTGAACAGGAAAGTCTCTTGAAAAGTTAACAGAACTGAAGAACCTAAACACCTAGTCATTTTTCAACAGGAATTCTTCCTTGTGGTTTTACATTTTCATGTGAGCTGCTATGATCAAAGTTGCTGTAATTAACACAGAGGATACAGACTACTTTGAAAAAAGATCTTTTCATACTGAGCAGCTTGATATATTTGAAGCAGGAACTGAAGGAAAGCTGTTGCTTTTTCAGACACGTTTCAAACAGCTCAAAAGTACACACACCCAGCAGAGAAAAAACAGAACCTCAACATAGACTTATTTTTCTATCCTGCTGCTTTATTGGGTTTTAAGGCTCAGATTAATACTGAGATCTTACATATTTAAAAAAAAACAAACCAAAAATGTAAATGGTTACAACATATATTCCTCCCATAGCTAAAAATAGGAAAGAGCACTGCCTGCTATTCAGTGGCCTCAGCTTTACCAACGCAGGGCTTCATGTTTATGGAACATCAGGGCCCTAGTTTGGCATTCTCTCACACTCCAGAAGATCTGCCTATTTGCGTAATTCAGGCAACTAAGCCATGGGCACACACAGTTGGAGTGCTAAACCTAGGCAGTCCCTGAATGATTTGACAGGCAGGATGGCATGAATGGTTCTCATGACAGATTTTGGCTTTCTCTTGCTGCACGCTTGAGGTCTATGTGAGCCATTAACAAGAAATGTGATGCCCAATCTAGATTGTCTGAAAAGGTGCAGGATTAAGAACTCTTCATCATTTAGATGGTGACAGCCTAGCACTAAAGCAGAAACGTTAAGTACTGCAATTCAGATATGAAGCATTTAAGTATTTATTCTCAGTCAGCTGAGACATATTTCTAGCAATTCATGCATTCATTCCAACAGGATTTCTGAAGAATGGGCATGGAATGACAGAAATAACAAAAACTAGACTAAGAATTTCCTATTTGCGCTAACATACCTGCTTGCTTATTATTGCTTTTTGCAGAATTAGACAGCAACATGACGGACTCCATCTGAAGAATATTCTAATGAATATGCCAACAAAAGCAGTGCAAGAAAATTCATACTACCAGTATTTTCTTTTCAAGCATCACAATTAGGCTGTGTCAGTTAAGGGCCTGCACAGACATGTGGATTGAAAATAATTGAAAATATGATAAATCATTTAACTGCAGTTATCTGTATCAATGTTTTGCTTGAGGACCTATTGTTATGCATCTGTGGGATAGACAAAGAAACACAGTATAGATCTATGACAGCTGGGACATAGTCTTTAGGAAATTTTGCCACTTGAATCAATTTTGGGTCCAAAAAGCTTGTGAATGTATTACACCATTTTTCAGAGAAACATCTCTCTTACCCTTGTTACACTTTTAACTGAAAAAACCCCAAAGAAAAAATGCCCCTCCATGCCAACTAGAGATAAATTCAATGGTCCCACAGATCAATAATAAACAGCATGTGGTTTTTGAACTACTCAAGTATCACATAACTCTCCAAAATTACATTACTTAAGTTCCTCACACTCAGTATGGAGATCTAGCTTAATGAAAGCAGAATAACTGCAAACCAAAATTAAGCATAAATCTCTATATTTTATTTTATTTATTCCCCTCAGCCATTTGTCTCTATCCCTAGTGTACCAATACTATTGCTCTAGGTTACACTGAACTCTAGACATAATTTAAAACCCAGAGCACTTCAGAGACTCTGCTTAAAACACAGCCATGCAGGAACTGCACTACTAACCTGAAGAACCACTAAAATGCAACAAGGGAGGAGAAACAAGCAGAAGCATTGCAAACTATCTTTACCATCACAGAAATTGTAATATTAAATTCTTTATAAAGATCTTACAATCACTTCGTTCTGGCATAGACCAATGCTGCTTCCACTTCAGTGGAGGCTGCTGAGAAATTTGTCATAGTAATGGAAAAGGAAAAAAGGAAAAAGACAACCCCCCTCTGTTAATTCCAGCTTTCAAGCTAGCTTTAAACCTGGATAAAAGTATCTCAGCTTCCTGACAGAGATCTAAAAATTGGCAACTGTGGTGCATTTTCCACATCTTCACAATAAACTCCCTCCACATTCACAAAATGCAGAAGGAGCCTAGAAGTTACACTCTCTTGGGACTTCCTAAAGTTTCTCAATCATGCCCTTTAAGTTTCAAGACTTCCTGCTGGCTTTTCTAAAAGCTTTTTTTTTTTTTTTTTTTTTTTTTTAAAAGAGCTAAATCACAACAAAGGCATTATACTGCGTGTACCAAGATAAATCCGTCAGGATACAGAGATAAGCAGGCACCGGCTTGAAGCATACAGCTGAAAATTTCATTGAGGATCTACACTTCAGGAAGCAACTTTCATGCATTACTTTCCTCTTGTTGCTTCTCCACCGCTGGGACTAGCGCAGACAGGCGTTTCTAAAGTGCTCCCTCTCTTCCCTCAGAAGTTGATAAAGTTCATTTAAATTAAACAAGCTACTGCCACCTTTGGCTGTCTACGATACGGTTTTCCTCATCATTGCCAAAGCAGGGGTATACATTAATGAGAGAGAAGTAGCAGCAGATTCCTTAAGGAACTCCACTCACCAGGGCTTGGATCTGGACTCAGACAGCTGCACAGGGGTGGCAACAGCCCAACTGAGCTGCACATCACAGCTCAGGTCTCTGAACAGAAGAGGTGGTCTGCTCCTATGCTGTGATCAAACTGTACAGCAAACGAAGGTCTCTGTTTAACTGGTAAAGTATCTGGTCCAGCATTTACAATCTAGATCAGATGTTCCCAAAGGGTAGCATACCCTGAAGTAATTGTATGCTATTCTTGATATAAGATACATGTCTCTAGCTTCCAAATCCGTCCAAGCAAAGGCTTTCATCCAGCCTGCAGGAATTTACACTGCCTGCCAACAGAACATACGCTTCCAGATCAGAATGTGAAAAGAAAGGGAGGACTAGACTGATGAATGATGGGAAAAACTGGGGAGCTGAGACCAAAGGTAGATGATCTAGTGCAGTTGGGATACAAGCTTGGGATAAGAACATTAAAAAAAAAATGCATAACTTGGGTACTACTGCAGATGTGACTCATGCAAATTATTAACTTAAATATTTTTAAATTAATGCTATCTATCTGTAAATCTACACATGCCCTTACCATTAATTCCACCTAGTTTAGGGATATGAAAACATCCAGGTACTGGATATTCTCAGCTTATGCCATCATACATAGACAACCATAGAATTATTTAGGTTGGAAAAGACACTTAAGATCATCAAGTCCAACCGTTAACCTAACCCTGCCGAGTCAATCACTAAACCATGTCATTTAGTGCCACATCACATCTTTTAAATACCTCCAGGGATGGTGACTCAACCACTTCCCTGGGCAGCCTGTTCCAATGATTGACAACCCTTTCGGTGAAGAAATGTTTCCTAATATCCAATCTAAACCTCCCCTGGCGCAACTTGAGGCCACTTCCTCTTGTCCTATCACTTGTTACTTGGGAGAAGAAACCAACACCCATGTAGCTACAACCTCCTTTCAGGTAGCTGTAGAGAGCATTAGTTCAGAGTCCAAACTGGAAACAGCCTACTTAGCTTTCTGTTGGTTTTTTTGTTTGGTTGGTTTTTTTCTTAAACAAAAAGAGGGGTAATATTCAAAAGATTTAATGTTTTTTTCTAATCGCTTAAAAGAAATACTCTGAAATAAAAAGATATATAGGCAGATAACAAAATACCACTGAATCAACTACTGAAAGAAAAACAATCAAAGACCTACATTTTGTTCTAGATGCCCAATACAGATTTATATTAAAAAAAAATTAAGACGTCACAAACTATTAGTATCTGATGGGCAGGAACTAAAATACTCAGCCAAGTTTTCATTCTGACACCCTACACAACCTCAAAGTCATGAGACTAAAGAAATCAAAGATTTTGGTCTAAAGCACTAGCTAACATCCACCAAGCATGACATTGTAAGAGAAAAGTCCTGGCCTTCCCCCTAAAACCATACAATCGGAAAAGCTCTTTTAAGCATGACTAGGTTTAGAGCTTCTATTATTCCTCTACCTCTTCTGCTCTTCTAAAATAATCCACTCTTACATCATATTGCCTGCTTCCCTAGTACTAATTGCTTTCAACAAATAATACAGACCAGAAATAACTCAGATGCAAGAACAATGTAAGAACTTTAGAAGCCTTTCTCAATTAGAAGTTAAACAATGCTGCATGATTACATTAATTTAAACACATCTTTCCTTTTCCATTCTTCATCTAATGCATCTGTGATATGCTGATGCCTGCGGTGATGACGGCATCAATTTCAAGACTCAAGCAAAAGGCATACACTGACTTCTTCAGAACACTTCAAATTAAAAACATTACCAGTGAAGCTAGCTGTGCATGAAGTCTTACTAGAAAAATGAGAAAACTGAGATGATGTCATCCAATAGCCTTTAGAAGTATTTCCAAAACTAACATCAAGTATCAAATTATTAACAAGAAGTTTCGAACTGCTCATTTTCCTTAAACATGCCTCAACTTCCTATTTTTAAGCTCAGAAGTTTTTGTATCTAGACCATGCCAACAAGATTATCCATGGCACGTTCTCTATGTATTGTCCTTATGCTTCTATAGTCTTGAAAGCTGTAGCCTTCAAATGCTAAAACCCACACCACTGATTTCAAATGCTAAAACCAATGCTTTTGCCATTATTTACTACTTGCACGAGTTTAGCTGCAGGCCACACGACTATGAGGGGAAAGCAGTCAAGTACACCAAGTACCAAGCTGAGGACTAACAGCAGTGATGAGGTTGCCGATGGTCCTTAACTTTTACTTGGTTTAAATATCACCAGATAAAAATATAGCTTTTTGGAAAGCCACTTGTCTAGAATAGAGAATCACTAGTCTATTAAAACCACCAGAATAGATCACATTTAAAAAATCAGATAACGAAGGGAAGTAACTCGCCTTCAGTTCAAACTGCCCTGGGCTGAGTGAGTATTTCTTTTCTCGCTTGGCCTGGGGACTTACCAAATTACTCAAATACAGCCTTCTACTTTGTAGGTGCGACAAGAAGAAAAAAAGCCCAAAGGCTCCTGTTCCTTCCAGCAGCTTAATTACTAATGACCGGAGAAGAGTCTATGCAAGAAAAAAGTAAGCTTAAGACAAGCTTTTCCCTTGTTTCCTCAGTTCATTGTCCGAAAAAAACATCTAGTCGTTGACCTGGAAACAGCATCACAACATCAAATCAGGATTTTTAGCTTCCTGTTTTGCACTAATCATAAAAACAGTGACTCACTGATTTTCAAGTTAAACTATATGCCTTTGTCATAAACCCTCTGTTTAATCTTCGGTCTTGGAAATTTTAACGTGCATTTATGTGCTCCAATGAAAATAAATTAAAAAAAATAAAAAACATTGCCATCAAAGACAAGGAAAATGAGATAACATTCATGAAAAATATTCTGAACTTATGCATAGGCTCACCTTAAATCTTTTATCCTGCAGGACTTTCTTAATGGCCACAAGCTCTCCTGAATCACAGAGTTTGGCTTGATACACAACACCAAAAGATCCATTTCCAATCACCTTGGTGTCTGTGTAGCTAACTTCTTGTGGTCGGTCCGGACCTTGTCCAGGAGTTGCCACTACTGTAGTCACTTTGCTGCCATCTTTGTCTCCTGGGAAGCAAGAGGTACACGAATAATCAAAATACATGTGTAAACAAGATGACCAACAACACTGTAAAGCAAAGATTTAAAATAGCATGTGTATTTCAGTATTACAGAGAAAAATAAAAAAACCCTGACAAAATGCAAAGAAAACACTGAACATATTTTTTACTGAAATACTTTAAGTGGTGACAATTTTTCTTTTAGATTATTGCTAACAAAAATATTCCCTTTCCAGGAACAAACAGCTCAGCAATAAAATGTAATGCATGACCAAGACAAGTACTTATTTCTATATCTGATTAACATAAGTGGTATTAAACACAGTGTTGTTTGTATTACCAAAATTATGCATTTCCCCATGTTTTTCCGGAATTGAAGAAACCAAACTGTCAGTATAGCCCACAGAGCAGCACTCTGTCCTTTATAGGCATATGTCTGGCAACAAAAACCAGAAGCACTGACAAAGTCTGTTACTGACCCACCTACATGTAAAGCTTCAGCTTGCATGCATTAGGAAGCAAAGCCTTTGTCAAAGCTGTCTGTGTGCACGTGAAGTAAAACCTAGGCTGCACCTTATGGCACAGTCCTACTCCTCCCTTCTGTGCTCAGACTTCCTTGCAAGGAAGGGAGGCACTTATTGGGGCAGGGGGAGGAAGGAGAAGGACGACAACGGGACATGCTTAGCTCGTGTCTTGACATGAACCAGAACGCAGATAGGGATGTGCTGTCAGGATGCAAGATCACGGTGAATGTGTTTTGGTGCAGATGCAGCAGCTGTGGGTTTCAGCAGTCCAACCACACATGCACATAAAGCAGCCACTTTCCCCATCAAAAGACAAAGCCGCTATTACCTACTCTTAGCAGCACTGTTATTGCCAACGGTGCTTCCCGTTGTTCAAAGTCTGATTTTGTTTGTAATAGAACCAAAGTTTCAGGTATTTTGCAAGCCCACACTGGGCATTTATTGCCCCTTCAATTACAGTGGCTCAGGTTACAGAATCAAATAAGGCTGCAAGAAAAACCAGAAGAAATCTGCTGATCCACAGCAATCACTCTGCAACTCTACAGAAACTGCACTCAAGAGATGCCCATCACATCTGCACGTTAAGAAAGTTTCCTTCCACAGCTTCCCCAAGGAGTCTCTTCCAGTCTTTCACGTTTAGAAAGATTTTTCTAACAGGTAGCTTAATCGTCTTTAGTACAGTTTAAGCGAATCGCTCCTTGTTCCACTTCCAGAAGGCATGGAAAATGGCACAGCTCCCCCCTGCCCTTTTTCCCCTCACCACACCCTTCAAATATGTGAGGGGCAGTTGCAAAGAAAGTTACCATGATGGAGAAGTTATTGCTTTTTGGGGGACCTCTCCCCTCACTGCTAAAAGTCTTTTAGGTACGGTACCCAAAACTAGACCCTGCAGAAGAAGCTTACCTTAGCTCTACCCAGCGTGCTGGTGACTTCTTGTGTCCGACTTACAACACACTTGTTTGTACAACCCAGCGCAATGTTTGCAGCTTGTGCAATGCTGGAACTCAGTTGACTCATGGTCAGTTTGTGTATCAAATTCTCCTCTGCAGAGCTGCTGCCTGTCCAATCCTCATCCACTTTCCACTTACACACCTGATTACTCTTATCAAAGCCTAATATTCTGCATTTGTCCCAACTGAACTGCATCCAAGGTTACTTAACGCTCTTTTGTCAGCTTGTCACATCCTTCAAGCAAGCACACAGTCACCACCAGAAGGAAATCCATTTCATGATGCTATGTAAAGTTTACCTAACATATTTGTGAAAACCAGTGACTCCTGTGAGACTGCTTAAAGACTCTGCAAAAACCTATTTAATATCTCATCCTAATTTTACCTTGAACCTCTTGTTATGCTCAAACAAAATAACCAAACCATTTTGCGTGCCTCTCAGGGGATTTCCAGTAGTCCACTGTTTTCCCGGGCTTCTCATGAAAAAATTAGTTTGAAAACTTCAGAGTCAAGATACACACGTCTACTACTACTACTACTTCTGTACCTGTAAGATCCCAAAGAAAAACAGACTGGCTTGGCATGATCCACATTAACTGTTACTCATCTCTTCTGTTACCTTTTAGGTGCTTACAAATTGTTTGCTTTTATGCATCCAACTGCTCCATGAAGCAAATGAACAAATTGAAAATAAATAAAGCACGTTACTGCAAATGGTGCCAATTACTTGCCAAACAATACACAGCAGGTACAGCCCTTCCCTAAAATAGTCACGAGAAGGTGAGATGCAGATTTACACATTTGAAGAGAAAACATAGAAACAACCAAAAAAAGGAAAACTGGAAAGAAAGATGAATGTCTGCTCAGAGGGAGAGAGGGGAGCATAAATGGAAGCAGACTAAAACTGCATGGAAAATTCACCCTTCTCTTTGATAACTGTAAGAAATTAATGGAAGGAATCCAGGAAAAGAAAGAACATTAAACCCCCTTTTTTTGGTGAACAAGTTTAAAGTGTAATTCTGATAGCAGCCCTGCATTTTATTTGCCTGACTATTCCACGATTAGCATTCTAACTCAGCGCACATAAATAGGTGACATCTGCTTTACTGCAACAACCCTGATCATTTAAAATGTAATCCCCTACTTCTCTGCATTTTTGGGGGCTTCCCTTCCCCTTCCACCCCCACCCCTGGTCACAAGGCCAGAGTATTGAGATTACTGTTAATGAGGTTTGCTCCCCGCTTTCCCAAAAATCAAGCCTACTGAAGTCTTAGAGGTAAAAAAAAAATTGTCCCTGACAATACTGGTTGAGATTTAAAGTTCTTGGTATCAAGAGATGTGCTCTAAGGACACTCTTCAGAGCTGCAATTCACTTCGGGGTCTCCTTGACCACAGAAGCAAACCCTGAATTTCAAGCCACATCAGGTGGTTCTTCCCAACATGGCACTGCAGCGACCTGGCCAACTTTTCCAGAGCTCAAATGAGAAGCCAGCCAGCTTTACACACTTAAGTCCATGGAAAAACAGCTCCTAAACTTCTTAAAATCTTCAGTGCTTAAAATTGTAAGCACTGACACTTCAATTAGCTACACCAAGAACTACTTTGTTTTGTTACCAAAATGTTACAGAACGTTAAGCCTGCTAGATGTTTCTCCCAGTTTCCTTCTTTCAATAAAGAACAGCTCTTGCAAATCCATCCAAAAAAGCCACCATAAGTACTCCAAGCTTTCAGAAAAATAAGCCTGTTAAGAGTTTCAGTTATATGCCATTACAGAACAGTCGAACCCGAGGGACTGTGGAGTAAAACATCTCACTCCTTTTCAAAGTATACAAGTAATGTGTATTTGTATACAGCAGCATCCAGGGGCCCCAGCCTGTTTTACCACTTGTTGCACTACAGAGATATATGCACTGTTCAGAATCCCATGCACAGTTCAGAAGGGTTATTGCAGTTTTTGTCATCAAGAGAGCAAGAGTTGACTTGCCAGCCAAACAGCACATAAAGGAGTTCAATAAACAGCTCTGTAAAATACTGGTTATAACCTCAGTGTGACAAAAGATAATGAAGAAGAAACACCCTTTCCCAGCTGTCTTCACTACCTCCAACCAGACTCCTAACAGCAAACACCAAGAAGCATTATACCACAGCAAGTCTTAATGAGAAGCCTAGTCAGTTTTCATCTCATCCCTTTCACCTCTTGTTTTGTTACGGACTGTCAGACTTAGCGGCCCCAGCGGATAAGCAGGCATTGTCAAACACACAATACTCTTGACACCTTCAATTGTAGGTCTACAACAGAACTAAAACATTAAATTGAAAAACTAAGGAAGGAAGGATCGAACACCAAAATACTAAACAGCTCTTGCAGCACAGCTCACATCAGAACAGTCACCAATATTTGTCCAAAGAAGCTGCTTTCTGGTGCTGTATGCAATATGACCTAGCTTTACTGTAACAAATAAGCAGATTCATGTGACTGTACAACCATCATCTAGGTAAATCACCTTTTTAACACCCAGGACAGAAGCACAAGTGAAAATAAATAGCTATCACTCTGTAATACACTTGTATTTGCACTTGGTACATTTCACGCAAACCCTTAAAGCATTTCCCCACGCTGTTTTGATGTTTCACATCCATGATGTGGTATTTGGGGGTGTTTTTTGATGAGGAGGTTATTCCAGAAGTCTGATGCGCAACTGAAAACAAAATCCAGACATTTTAATTCCCAAATGCTCCCATCTTTCTGGCTCACTTTCCACCTTTACCATATGAGGACTATACGGGACAAGTCACGAGCATTAGGTAAAGCCAGTGATTTGAAATCAGAGAATACTCATCAGTTTATGGGAAGAAAAGAACACAGGCCATTTACAGGACTACAGTTTATTAGAGCATCAGTGTAAGCTCTAACTCTATTTTCCAGTATCTTGGTATAACTTTAGAATGGCTCACGTCATCATTTTACTTCATGCCAATGGCCACTTACCCTTTCAAGATGAGTATTAATTCAATTTTGTACACTCAAAAAAAAGCTGAATATATTCAATTCTGTCTTTAGTTTATATAATTCACCAATTAAACCAAAAGGAATATGGATCAGTATTATCTTAATGAAATATTTGTATGGTTTGGGAACAGGAGGCATGCATCAAAAAAAGGTGGCAGATGTTTACCCAGGTGAGACAAGGGATTCTGCTACTGGACAAGCATTTCATCACATAAATATCCCACCAGCTGCAGATACCTACCTCTAGCTGAAAACTGACCATTCTACAAGTGTACTGCACATCCACTTTTTGCCAGTGCCTAAACGTAGCTATCAGTCAATAAAATTCACTCCAATCCTCAGAGACTATGTAAGAGTCCTTTGCTATTGATCAGAACTCGCTCCACACCTTCTAATGAATGTGCCCGGAGTAAGTCCAAAATTACATCTGCCTTACATCCCTTCAGTTGTTTAGCTTCTGGCCAAGCAGTACAAATGCACGTACGTAGTCAGAGATGTACAGTTCTTTTTTCTTTCAACTACACATACACCTTCTTCCTCCTTTTTTATATGTTTTGAAGTTGAAGAAACAATTAATTAGTAGGATGTTTACAGATGTTTTCTTCCTACTGCAGATGTAACTTCAATCCTTTGTGCTGTCTACAAATTCCTCCTTTTCCTCTTTCTTTTGACTTTACCCATCTCCTCTTGCTTCCCTCCAACTGCTGCACTCTTCACTGGCATGCACACAGGTCCTCCCATTAGATGTTACTTAGGTTATTTTTAAGTCCTAATAGAAAACCTCACAGACCTACAACACACTCTCTACAATGTCTGAGGTCATGTAACTGTTTGTCTCCACTTAATTCAAGTATCTTCATTAATCTGTTTTAATTCTCAGTGCCACCTCCCTGTCAAGATACGGCTCAATATTACGTCAATATTGACTACTCCCATTCCCAAGTCTAAGGCTTCCACACTCTTTCATCTTCATTTGCTCAATGTTCAATACAGTCCACCGAAACTCTACGCTGCTTGATCTAGCCCCTGCCAATTTGAATAGGTTACAACCAGCAGCTGACAACTATCTATAGAGAAATGAGTGACCAGAAGGGGATGGAAGTCTATCAGAACTGCATTGGCTTTTTTCAGTCATTGATAATTGAGAAGGTCAAAAGATCTGAATACTTCATGAAACAAATGTCTTAATAGAAAGCACAAGAAAAGTTATCTGCTAGGATCTGATGCCAACCATCAGATTAGGCTATGAAATAAAACACCTGGCTTCTTAGATATCTGTTCATGGCATGTGAAGGAAGGAGGTCATCAGCTGCTCAGAGTCTACAGTGTGAGCAACATATGTTTGAGGCAATATGCTGTCAGCAGTAGAAATCACAGTGCTAGGTGACATTTTTCTAATTATTTTCCCTACTATATTTTTAAAAGGTTAATTTCACAAAAAGCTAATAATTATGAGCCAGTACAGGGGAAAAAAAAAAGTATAAAAAGTTGTATTTATGAATTGTTTTACCAGACATTCCTTTCTTCATCAGTGAACTGCATGAATGCTACCTAGTGGGAGACAGTAGAATATAGAAATGAACGTTCAAGGACCAAATCAGAAAAACTTGGGAAATCAAAGAAAGGAGTCTAACAAAATACAATGTGTTTTACTTTTTAAATTTACCCCAAACAAAAGGAGTCCTTGAAATTTCAAAAACAGCTCAGGTCAAGCATTGAACAAAGACCTGTAAGTGTGCCAATCATCCAGAGAAGGTAGAAGCATTCACTAAATATATACACACACACTTGTTTTAGCACAGGAAATGTCATCTGACTTCTTGACTGTAACTGAATACCGCAATATAAGAGTGCCCATCAGACGTTACTTAAGATCAGAAGAATCTCACAATTTGTATCCAAGGATTTTGGAAGAGCTAGTTAAGAAGTCTGAGAAGTGATGTTGATTTTTGAAAGGAATCAGAGTACTTGGAGAACTTCAGAGGTGCGTGGGATGATCCATATGATCCTGTACATTTGACAACAGTTCCAGATAATGTACCATATCAGCTACTTTGATAATGAATAAAGAAGCAGTAAGGTGGTTTATACAAACTGGATTGTTGGACTCCATATTGTTAAAGAGACTACAGGTTTTGGGGGGGTGGGAGGGAGGGGGGCAGAGCACTGATGCAAAAGCACTGTGACTTCTGTAGGGTTTCTCCATTAATTTAGGATGTGATAGTCAGAAACCTATACACAGAAAGAAAAATTATTATTAATCACATTGTAATACACTAGCCCATGAGTTTCAAACATAACTATGATCTAATAAAATACAGTACAAGGCTCCACCAGCATTGATTTTTGGCCTCACATTTACTGCTTTTATCAACAACCTGAAAAAAAAGCTATTAAGTTCTCATACACAAGATTTAGAGAGTTATGCACAGGATAGAGATCAATGAAATAGCAATTGGCCTCCCTTTGTAACCCAGGCACAAATTAAGCAGAGGGATCCAGGACCCAAGGTGATAAGCCATACAGCCAAACCAAGTAAACCCACCCAAAGAGTGGAGTCATCAACTGACTTGCAAGACAAGTGTCTCAGACAGAAGTGTCTCAGCACAACATTGCTACTGAGACCTAAAGCTAATCCTTAGATGTATAAGCAGGGGAACAAACAGGAAAAAACCCACCAAAGCAAAAAGAAACCCCAAAAAACCCAGAGTTCTCTTTCCTATTTAGCATCCATGAACAGCTACTGGAATAGCATGCTTACTTGTGATAGCTAAAATTCAGGAATGATGATTCAAAACACTAGAGATTCATAAAGAAGCCACAGACATTACAAGGTCAGAAAACACATTACTTTGAGTGAGACTTTAAGAGCTCAAACAACTTAAGTCAAAGAGAGAAAGCTGGAGGATTCTGTCTAAAAGCTACCTGTTTAGGAACAGACAGGCTCCAATCTGCAGGTGGAGAAGATATTGCACATAATGAATAGAAATTGCAAAAGTTTGGGACAAATCTGTGGGTGGACAAATTTTTTCTAAAAAACTCTCAAAGTTAAAGTTATTTTTGCAACACAGATTTTTATTTTAGATTGGATCTTTTCTAAAGCATAGAACATAGCTGAAACACAACTGCTAGACTTGAAATAAGAAAGCCTGCACAGGATGAACATAATGACTCTCTGGGTCTTAAGAAGGTCAGAAGGGTTCAACACCTACATAAGCCCTTTTTTTCTACCCTGCACTAATGCAATGGTGTCATAGCTCAACACCGAATATGCTGCTTTCCACAGCAGTCAAAATCTGCATTCTATTTAAACAAAAACATACTAAAGTGATTAATGATGAAAAGGTGAAACAGTCATTCTTTAGCTTTATTCTTAATGATCAAATGATAGTCATGGTTAATTATGTGTCAATTCACTTTGGTTCAATACAGAGACATAATCAGGACAAATTTCAGCACCAACTGCCAAGCCAAAGATCACTAAGGTAAAAGGCTTTTAAAACACTTGCCCTGAAATAAATGTTGCCTTTGCCTCTAGCTGGACACAAAGGAAGGAAGAAAAAAGAAAAAAATCATTCCACTTGCACCAAAAGATAGTAATGCTTTTTAGATGTCAATAGATTTCAAAACCTCCCAAGGAGGCAAAACCTGTAACCCCAAAGAACTGTTGGTACCTCCACATTTTGCTCAACAGCTTCTAATATGGCAATATAAAATGAAAGTACTAAGTTCATGCAGGAGAAAACTGGAAAACAGAGTGAAAAGTAAACACTACACAGATATCAGTCACTGCTATTGTAAAATAAACTATACCATCACTACAAAATAAGCAGTAACACCTCAGAAAGGCAGCATAGCTTTATTATAAAAATGAAATAGGGTGTAACTCAACTGACCTCTGTCTTCATGCCTTTTTGAGGTCAGTATGTCACAAGGAAAGAGAAACTAAACATACTTCCAGGAAAGCATGACAGCTACTGACGTGCCTCATATGCCTATATTTGATATAACAAACACATAAAATTACATCAAGATGCAGGAACATTTTTTCCTATTATTTATTTATTGAGGAAAAAACCCTGAAATTTAACTAAAAGAACAGCATCTGGATTTACTGCATCTCAATTCAGTCATTCCAAACACCACTGCAGCCTTAAGTCTCCCTTTAGAGGTAATCCTAGTTTTTTGGAGGGGTTATTCAATTCATTCTCTTTGAAATCTTAATGCTAAAAACTGTAAATAAACCTTTAAAAAAGGAACAGAGTGCTTAACAGGTCCCTGAACATTCACATGATAGATTTGTTTAAATGTTCACTACAAGGTCACAGGAAGCTGTAAGGCATTGACTTTCTACGGGTTTTTAGACCTTAACTGAGGAAGCCAAAACAAGCACAGCACAACATTGACCATGCAGTTGTGCTAGTCTACCCCAGCATAAGCTTGACTCTGAACAATTTAAAAGTCAAAACAAACAAAAACACAAGAGGAAGAAGGATGGGAAGAGCTCTGTTGATCTAGCCTGGATGCCTATCATGTTGGCCATCAGATGACCTCTTCTGGATCCAGCTGTAGCAGATGGGACTCCAACAGCCAGCTGCTTCCATCAAGCACCAACAAATCCCAGCAGGTTACCATCCCACTGACTTAAAAACCAGGCAGCTGAATCGAAAAGGGATGTTTACTTACAGCATCTGAAGAAAAGCCTTACTGAATGCTTCCTTCCTACCACTGGGTAAGGTGGTGCCCCACACCTTTCTGAGGCACCTCTAAGGCTTGTGTTAGCCATCTCTCTCAGTAACATATAGATTGCTTTGAGTACTCTTTCTGCCATGGCAAACCTAGACCAACACAGTAAACTTCTGAGCAAGAGAGCTTTCTTCAAGCTGCAGTTAACACTGATGTGGGGGGAAACCCCTGCCCTATTATCTTAGGGAGCAGCATTAAACTTTTTTTCCCCCTGTCACTAAACAAAATATCCACTGAAATGCTTATACTTAAATTTCTGCTTTGGAAAAAAATACAGAAACATACAATTAAGGTAATCTAAACACTGGCTGCTGGTGGGGTTTCATAAGCAGTCTCATGCTCGTTAACAAGTTATTTTTAGTACACACTTTCTGTTCTCTCTCCCCACCCACCTCACACACACACACAGATGAACCCACCTCACAAAAGTTATTTAGCTATATAAATCAACTTTAAATTTAGATAAGGTCATTCCACGGATTAGGAAGTGAGTACTGAGGCGATCATAACAGCATTTGTTTTTATAATCTCAGGTCAGGTCATTCCTGCCCCAAAGAGTTTACAGATTAAATGCAGCACAACAGACAAGGACAGAGATAGGAAGTGTGCAGAAACAGTGTAACATTGTTTTAGCATAAGACTGTGGCCTCAACAGTACCCCCCTTAGCTATATAGCTCTGCATTAATTGCTAGCTGAGAAATTCAGTTTATATAGTCCTCGGATTTCTTATTTGAAGTTTCCTTTAGTTGTTCCTCCCTCTTACATCATCAAGGAACATGATTTAGCAAACATTTGCCAAAGATAACTATAGCAGTTCAGCTGACACGTAATAACTTATAAGACCCCTGTAACTGAGCCCTGACAGGGCACTGGAGAACCCCAAGTTACAAACAGATCGTATTTACCCACTTGTTCGTGCCATTCAACAGTTGACCCTCATCGAGTCTACCAGCATCTTCTAGCAAGGCTGATACAGTGAATCCATCACTGGGCACCTACTGACATACCCACTTTAAGAGCACCACAAGAGACTCCAAATCTCTCTTCCCCCAAGACTAACAAATGATAAACAAGACATTTGGGGAACTCTTAGAAGGTCTACAATCTTACCATCAAAATATCTGGCATGACCTGCAAACCTTCCATTAAAGTAGTTTCATGTAAACCGCTAAAGTAGGAATCTGCCTACTTGCTGGAGCCTTCCCTGGCTCAGTTTTAACTGCATTTGTTACAGTTTTTGCATCCAGTTAAGTGTACATATGTCACCTAGCCAAGTACATCTCTGATCCCTCAGAACAGGTATCATCACTGTTTTTTCCTTTTCATTCTCTCTCTGCATCCACTAAAAGGTTTCTAATACACAAGACCACGCCATTAAGCAAAATCCACAGAACAGCCACCTGCAGCACCTGCAAGCTGCCAAGACCCTCCCTACTACACACTTGCACAAATTAAGACCATCGAATACATCTTAGAGGGAGCCTCCATTCTTCTACTGGGGTTTAAATAAGCAATCTTTCAATCATGTTTGTTACAGCAGTGCTTAAGTATGAAGCATGAATAGGACCCCACTGTGCTAGGCGCAGCACTGGGAATAAGAGACAGCTCCTGCCCTGGCACGCCTGCAGCCCAGCCTAAAGAGCAGACAGACAGACCTAGGCTGAGACAGTACAACCCGCAGAGGAAACTGTACAGTGGCCAGTTATTTCAGGCAAGTGCGAAGGAAGGAAGGCAGGCTAAGAAAAAAGTGAAGGTAAGGAACAGCAAAGAGACAGGAAAAAAATCCCACAAAATACCTCAAGCCCCAAAAACCCCCAAGAACAACATCAGCACCATACTAAAAAAGAAAAAAAAGCAGAGAGAAGCAGATGCAAGAGCAGAGATTTGAGGAGAGAACAGAATGCAGAGCAGGACTATTATCAGATTAACATTGGACAGAGAGAGCCCCCAAACAAGTCCTCCAAGTGCACGAGGTACTTGCTGTCACCACGAATGCAGGCAGCCCAGGCCGCCAGAGCCTCCAGCCAGTTCTGTGGCCCCTGCAATCCCTGCCAGACCATGGAGCTGTAGAGGAAGGAGCAGGGCAAGAAACATGTAATTCCACATCCGCTGAAGCCTCCTTGGGAGGGCTTCTTCTATTACACTGGTGGAGTTATCTGCCACAGCATCTGATCCTTGTCACAATGCTGAACCTCTTTTTTTTTTTTTTTTCCTCTAAAAAAGAGCAATTTCTGTGTTTATCTGTAACGTACATGGCCTTGAAAACCCAGATGCAATGAACAGTAACACCTGCTTGAACCTGCAGAGTTTTCCTTGGAGGGCAGAGGACCAAGCTCTCCCCCCAGCCAAAGCCCTGGGTTCTGATATATTTTTCTACTATCCAGGATGTCAGAGGACTCACTTTTTGCTTTGCAATTTTTTTTTTTTTTACTCTCCATCTTCATCTTCACTGCACCCAGGACAGGAATACAGTATGTGCTTGTCATACATATGACCAGGAAACAGCATCAAAGACCCAGAAGTCCAACCAAAAGAGTGTATGGGTGAAATCACACTCAGAAACAGATTGTCTGGAATCTGAAACAGTAGCCAAAATCCAGTGAGAAAGACAGATGAAACTAGTTATGAAAAGGCATTCATTTGATGCCTATCTTTTAATGCTGAAGGAGGAGTAAGAAAGTTGCCAGCTGTTCAAAACCAACATCCACCTCAGGTGGGAAACACAGAGGGGAAAAAGTCAAAAAGGAAAGTGAGTAGTAGCTATTCTGAATCCCTATGTTAATAATAAAAAAAATAAAAATTTAAAAAAAATCAATTTGTGCTGCACTGTCCAGTTCACACTGCAGAACACAGAATGGCTCTAAGAGACTACATAGCCTCCGCGTCTGTCCCACATTATTGCTTTAGATTACGCTACAGAACTGCACAGAAATGGAACAAGTCAGTTTAGGTTAAAGATGGTTTTGAATTGAAGGAGAGCATTATCTCAATTAACATTAAGAAACTGTAGGCATGTCATCAGTGCAATGCAGATATTTTCCATGGCAGGAATAGCTATCTTGGTGAAGGAGCTCTTGTTACAGATGAGGCAGCATTTTAGAAGCTAGATGCATTAAGTTTTTCATTATCGGCAAGTCTTGATATTTTTTTTTTCCAAGTAATAAAAATAGTAGAACAAGAAGAGCAAGAGAACTAAGTTGGACATCTCTAAAACTATTTAAGGTAACCAGAGAAGCTACAGCTCATTTTCACATTATACCTAATCTGATCAAAGTGGGGGCTTACTGCCAAAAAGGATGGTCCTATTTCCCACCTTCATGCTCCTGCCATAGCAAGTTTGGCAATCTTGTAGTCTGAGGATGAGTCAATTTAGCTTACTGATCTGACAAACTAATCCATCTCCAAAATAAGAGAAGCCTCAAATCAGCAAGTTGAACCAACTCATCCTGAGGACAGGCAGCTGCTAGATCTGACAAGGTGAAGAACGGAGAAGACAACTGTTCCTTACTGCCTATGCTCCCCGATAAGCCACGCTAAGTATAACACAAAACCACACCCCTTGACTCTGCCACAGCAGAGCTGCAGCCTGCAAAGGAGGCTGCCTTCAGAAGGGCAGTGCTGGCCCTCCCATCCCTCCTTGTGCCCTGACACTGCTTTGCACTGGTAAAAGGTATCAAACAGCTGCTATTGGCAAGCGAGCTGGGTCCAAACAGCTTCTGGAGGGGCAAGACTCCCTGCCCTGATTCACCCCACAGCAATGCAGGCGCTCGATCTGGCAGAGGGAGAGAGAAACAGGCAATAAGGCCAGAGCCATTCCTTTTGATGACAGCCTGTGTCAAGGGCAGGCTGACGTACTCAAACTGCAGGCTTGGGCGAACCAAAGTGATAGCACCTGGGCACTACATCCACTGCTTTTTTCTCAAAGCAAAACACAAGCTCAGACTGTCAAACACCTGAGAAATGCTTCAACTATGGTTAAAAAAACAAAACAAAAACCCCCAAAATACTTATTACATTACGCCAGTACAGACATTTTTTCTCAATAGTAACTATCCTACCTTAAAATACATACTTTAGCTCACAAAAAGTATTATTTTTCTTCCTAAGGCTTGTTAAGCCTATTAATACATTTGTTTAGTTTTCCTCTCTCAGAAACAATACAACTACTCCAATAAGAGTTTTTTCCCCAGTGAAAGGACAATAACGTAATTCAAACTACAGAAGATGTTTCCAAATATTTTATTGCAATATACAGATTTTACTAAAACAAAATCCTACACAATGGGAATCAGCTTTCTCTACCAAAAAAAAGAACAAAAGGAATATTTCTCGTTGCAAGAATGAGCCTAGACATCTGGGGATTCAATTCCCTTCTGTCAGTACATGAGCAGACCGAGGCTTTCAGAGACAATCTTTACGCATATAGCTGAAATTCTCAGAACTGTTCCTGTAATTGTTTGTTAAGGAAGACTGCTGGAGTTTGAAATCCTAAAATAGAGTCAGGTATCTAGAAACAGGGAGAGGGGAGCAGCACTGTTTTAGCAAAACTTCCTCTTAATTATGCAAGCAAAAAGAAAAATAACTAGCAAAAACAGACCTTTCCCCATTTTGGCCAGTTTCCATGCCAGACAAAAAGAGTATTACTTTTTAAGATATGATGAAGTAGAAAATAAGTGATACAAAGTAGAAGCCTAAAAACTCATGAGAGCAGATTTTGAGAAATTATACATATGCACGTCTGCAAAAGTTGCATACCTATCCAGAAGTGGAGGTTTTTCAAGGCCTGCTGTTCCAAACCTATATAGGCTTTGAAAGTACCTGAGGCTTTCTTGCCAGCAGTGCAGCAAGTTTTCTTAATTAGAAGCTTGATTGTCTTTGAGGGAAAAGAAAATAGATTTTGAGGTCTCAACACTGCTAGCTCTTCCCTTCTCTTCTTACATTTACCCTCATCCTAGGAATCTCAAGCAAGATAAACCAGGCATAATGAAGCCAGGACTGTAGATACATGCAGAAGATTTCTATTTATGGAATGAGAGAATGGAGCGTGTTACTACTTTACTGCTGCTACAATGGTAAAATAATGGCAACGCTTCATCTTTGTCCAGGTAAGGAGGCTACTTTCAATGCAATAATATACACACCTATCTCAGAGGAAAGGCAGAGTGCTTGTCTAATATTCTGAGCTAGGTAAATAAACCCTTGTCTGCAGAAGATGACAGCAACTAATAAACAAATAAAGCACTCTGAAGAACACAACTCTTTTATTGGAAAGGTTCAGGTAGAGGAAAGATACTCAAATATGGTATCTATCAAGATACAAGCAGCACATAAGAGACAAAGCACAGGTTCATCTATCCCATCTCATACAGCAAAACCAGTAAGTGTTTAAGGAAGAGTATAAAACAGGGCAAGCTTGCAGGGACAGCTATCCCAGCACACTCTCCCAGCCCCCAGCCACAAGGTAGCTTGGAAACTTCCCAAGCCAAAGGCAGTATTCTCTGGATTTTTCTTTCCAACTTTGCAAACTCGAAAGATCTGAAGATACTACATGCACAACAAGCCAACCAACCATTTCTGAACAGGCAGAAGAAGTGGCATCTCTGAAGCATATCACTGTCAGAACTATCTGGTATAAAGCTGAAATTTTATCTAAATATCTACAGTAGCAAGTAGCAACAATTCTGTTCAATGTCCAGGACAGCTAAGACATGAGCATACTAGGCAGCATCCAGGCACATTTTACTACACTGGATTAATCTTCACCTTGTTAAGAAAGTAATCTCTCCTCTTGCAGTTCCTCAGAAACCATATAATGTAAAATTGACTGACGTCTTTAAACAGCCTAAGTAAAATAAGATCAGAAACACTTAGCATGAGTTTGGGAACAGAAGACAACTGCAATAATGTAAGATAAAGATCAAGTTATGTTGACTTGAAGAGCTGCAAATCAAGTAATTCTCACTAAAGCAAGATTGGAAATAAGCGTATAGAATATGCTTCAATACTTGCATTTTGGCTAAGACATGAAGTAAAATCTTGAATAGAAGTTATTTTCCACAGTAGCAGCCACTCACCCACAAACCCACAGTGAAATTATATTAAGACATTACAGCCTGACACTGTAGCTGAGATAATGAATGCATAAATCAAACATCAGAGAAGGATTTTGGCCAAGGCAAGATGAGACTCATCATCTTAAAAAGCTATGGCAAAAACCAACAAAAAAGCAGAAAAATTTGCTCATGTTTCAGTTTAGGTAAACTTATTAAGAAATACACTCTTTTTTTCCTCCTTTAGTAAAAACATTCTTCTGAATAAACATGTTTTTCTAACCATCAAATCAGTAATTGTCCTTTATCTGCCAAGAAACGAACCCAGGATTCTCTTTTCCTTTACACTTGCATCTAAACAAAACACCTAATATTTCACTTTAGATCCTTGATAAATCAAGCAGCACAACAATTCAGTGTGCAGTTAAGGAGAAACAGCTCTTTTCTCAGTATTTTATTTGAAAGTGAAATGCAATTGAGTTGGTACACAATTTTGGAATTAGTGCTAATTTTTTTCAAAATACTTATTTCTTCTGTAAGATGATCTGAAAACATGATCTACTTTTTAATCCAACTATTGCCCCTTTCAGTTTGTCACACCCAAAGAGTCTGATAGCTGATACAGCAGATAGGAACTACTGAAAGTAATGCATGCTGCCCACATCATAAATGAAGGAACAAAGAAAAATTTTAGATATTTTCATATATATTGCTTGTCAGAGGGGCTTAATGTATGGGTTCATCAAAATTAGATGGTTGGGAAATACTCAAACTCATCCCCTTTCTAACGCCAAAGATTATGGCAATACTGAAAAATACTCAGAAAGACAGGTCTTTTGGTTTAATTATTGACATCTATCTCAATGATGGATCTTCATCTACCTTTACCCTTAGTTCATTTGCCAAGGCTGCAGAATTATTCCCAGAAAGTTAGAATCAGATGAGGAAACAGACAGGAGGCATCATACTTGTACAGGATGAATATAGATTGGTTTCCTCCATAATTCCAAGTACTTCAGAAGGTCTCTTCATCACTGAAGAATCTAGGCACAAAATTATGCCTGAAGAGTAGAAAGTCAGGGCATTTTATTACAGCATTAGAGATAGTATCCTGAGGAAAAAATGGTCTTGGTCATTACAGGGACCTGTGGCCTTTAAGACTCAGAAGCAGAGAGTTGCTTATGCAACAAGAAGAGCGCTGTCAAATTAACCATACCATTATTTCTTAAAACTGGTCAGTTCATTATTTCTTTGATATTTTTAAGAAGATCGATCTATGGCTAAGAACACGCTCCCTGAATATAGGCTTTGCAAACTGAATGTGAACAAAAACATGGAGCATCTAGCTCTTCTCACTGATTTAAGAAACATCACTAGGTAAAACATCTGTTGGCAGAATTAACAGGTTCAGCACTAACAGGTTTTCATACAATTAAAAAAGGGCATCCTGAGAATACCACTTTGGTGGTTTTAAACATAAGAAATAAGTTATGTATGTACTGGTTTTTAATAGTTGCAAGTTACTCCTTTCTATTTCACAATCCATCCTCCTACCATTTGCCCCATTGCATATGTAAGTCCCCACAGAGGCCACACAGGACAGACCAATGCAGCATCGTCTGCAAAATATACTCAGAAAAATCTGTAGCCATGTTCAACACAAAATATTAACTCAGACAAACCATTAAAAAAAAACCAAACAACAAAACACTAATCACCTTAAAAACCCTCTAAGCCAGTCCGATTATGAGAAACATTTAACAGAATTTTTCTCTTACAACAAGAATTGTTGATGCTTGTAAGCTTCCAACAGCTAAGCTGAGCTCCAGAGTTTTACAGCCATCATTCCTATCTCCAACATGATGGCTCTGCTTCAGCACTAGAACATCCCTTGTAAGTATGCAGTCACAAGCTGGTTCAACGTATTTCAGTTTTACGAGCACACGTTCTTTTGCTTTCCATTACTTCAGTTTTAGCATCAACAGGGACAATTAGAGGTAACATAAAGGTCATAGTAAATTGCTTTGCTGCTGAAAGCTTCCATATTTCCTATCAGGATTCAATAATGACTTACTGTCACCAACACAAGTCTTGCTAGATCAAAGCAATGCTGCAGGAGTTCAATATTTTGTTACTATACCCTATGGCTACAAGTAAACATTCACTGCATGTAACATATTTGCACTTAAACAATGACACTGTACCAAAAAAGCACCAGTGAGCTTCATGCAAGTAACACCACAATCAAAGCGACAACTGCAAAGTATTTTTGTATGAAAAATATACCTAGGACTCCTAGCTTAATGGTTTTACATACAGTTAAATGTGTAGTTGCACATTGCTTTTCTCTGGTAGCTAAATCAGATTAAGAAGTCTCCCACACACCACGGCAGCTTATTCCTCTCCCTACTACCATAATTCATCACGCACTAAATCATGCTGATGAAACTGTTTGTGTGGCTATGCTATAAACATCAATGAAGTAATGTGGGAAGGAAACCAAGCTATGTTTTTTATTAAAAAACACACATACACTTGCAAGTCTGGATCATCTCACTGACTGAGTTCAGAACACAGCTGTGGAAGAAACTAGTGTGGGGGACTGAACAGGTCAGGGTCAGGCAGGAAAAAAGAAACCAGCCTTGCCACTAGGAAAACGAAGGTAAATCTGTACTGAAAAAAAAAGCAGCAAGGGATAAGAGGTTTGTCAGCCTTAACACAGGGAGCTGCCACTATCAGAACAGACTTACCTTTAACCCAAGTGCTAGGAGCAGATCAATGTTCACTTTTTTTAAAAAAGGAACAAAAAACCCCACACATTTATGTAGTATTAACTTAACAGAACTGTAAGTCATATACACATTTACATTAAGCCACGTGCCTAATTTGAGTCTACTATGCCATATAATGTAGTACAGTTAAAGTCTGCAGGACTTCTCTAGTTATAACTGAGTTTTCACTTCGCACTATCCAAACCTGTGCTTTTGGGCATATGGGTCAGGAGAGGAAACTTTTCATTACTTGTAGGTTTCTTTCAAGTTCTTTGATAATTGGCCTGGCAGGCTCTCCAAAAAAAAAAAAACACACCCCCCCCCCCCCCAAAAAAAAAACAACCCAAACACTCCAGTGGGAATCTTAAGAGCTACAGACTGGTAAATGTGATCTCCATCCATGGCAAGATTGCAGATATAAGGGCATAGCAAACAACCTGCTGGGATAAGTTGAATATGGTTTTGGCAAAGACAAACCCTGCTGGCACTCCAAGGAAACAGGTAAAAGGGATCCAAGGAAAACACATACTTGGACTTCCAAAAAGCCCAGGCTGCTTCTTTAACAGTCTACGGCAAGAAGTCAAGTTGCCCATTTAAAGAGGAAAGGTCCATTTATGGGCAGAAAGGCAGCTAAAGACTAGGAAGCAAGCGTAAGACTTAATAGTCAACTTTCCACGATGGAGAAGAGTTAATAGTGGAGCTGACCTGGCAGCACTGCTAGGTCTCATTCTATTCAACATCTTCAGTGACCTGGATAGAAGTGCACAGTGAAATTCTCCAAATATGAAGATAAAGCTAAGCTTTTTCAAATCAGCCAGCTGCAGTGGCAATAACTATGAACTCTGGAAAGACTAAACTGAAAAAGCAAAGTGTGGTAGATGAACTTCAATGCAGATAATACACACGAGGAGGAAAAAAAACTAGGTTGTGTTTCCATGCTGAATTTATACCTGGAGTTTACAATTCGAAAAAGTGATTTTGGACTCATTGTTGACAGACCTCTGAAATTACTGGCTCAGCATGCAACATTTGCTGAAAATGTCATCTAGACATTGGACATCAACAGGAAGGAACTGTGATAACAAGGCAGAAAGTAATGTTGTTATGTGAAGACAGTACACTGCAATCTTAAGAACCAAGATGTGGAGACAAGAACGGCATACGAGCAGGGCAGAATTCAAAAAGATATAGAAAAGGACAATTAAAGGATTAAAGAGAGCAGCTGCCTTGGGAGAAAAGACTTTGAGGCTGGGGCTCTTCAATTTGAATGAAAGATTATGAGGGGTGGGAGGGCATAATATATTCAAAGCTTACAAAAAGCTGATGGCAGTAGGTAAGATCAACATCACTGGCAAGGAACTTTGGGAATCTGCTACCTCAGGATTATGAGCAGATACTAAAGGGAACAGACAAGGGTGTAGCCCCTAATGCTGCCAGTCTGATTACTGGATGCTAGAACAGCAGGAGAACAGTGAGTCACAGAGTGGCCATCCTCACATGTTCTCCCTAAATAGCAATGTCACTGCCACTGTTGAAGACCATATATTTGGCTACAGGAACTACTGATCTGATCCAGTATGGTATTTCTTACCTTCTACATCAAAACTAGAGAGGAAAAAGGTTATGTGAAATACTTCAAACTGACTTAATACCAGGAAAAATTCTTAAAATACAATTTAATGATCTAATTTTATACTCTTACAAGGAGACCCACTTTGGAGAAGACAAGTACAGATGCTAAGTTAGATGTGGTGAGGAGCTTGGCTTTCAGGATGGAGAAAAACAAACAGGAAGACAAGCTTAGCTATCTCAATTGTACTTTACTCCAGGCAGAGTCAAGAAAAGCTTGCTTCCAAAACAGCTACACACCTCTGTGCTACAGGCTCCATCCCTGAAAGCTCTGAGGTCAAAGGCAGCCCAGGTTAAAAGTGGGCTGCCTGCCCCTGGCTGCGTGACCAACCGTAGTTACAGTTCCTTGATGTCATCTCAAGGGAATTCCACAGAGAGTAAAACACACCTTTAAAAGGCAACATCTATTTCTCCATGAAGGCCCATCCTCTCCAGGCAAACCTTAAATTAGGAGACACACAAAAACAACCTTAAAACAACTGAGTCACTGCCCAGTATCTCAGCCACATAAGTTTCTTCAAAAGAGACATGGCCACATTAAACATTTGCACATGGCTGATTTCAAATACTAGCAAATACAGCAGTCTCACTGGTATTCCTCTCTGCCTTAGAAATGCCATGGAAGCAGGGAGGTAGTGAGGCTCTCATCCCAACTGCTGCTGCTGAACAAATCTACAGCCTGCTCTTCTGACCCAGACCTCTTGAGCACCTAAGATGCAGGTGGCTTATTTCCTTACATGTTTTCCTCAAAGCAGTCACCTGCTCTGCTTCACTGCTCCTACCACAAGAGATGGCAGAAGAGAAGCAGGCAGAAACAGGCTCTGTAAGCACTGGGACTGACACAATCCCTGGAGAAGTATCTTAAGGTGATGACAGATGTGCGTTATTACTGGGTCCTCCACAGCTGGGCAGAGCTGCCTCCTCCTTGGGCTGAGCCTGGGGGCAGCAGGGGTGTACATCTCAGTACAGGCCAGTACTCCTGGGGAATACACCTTAATGTTGCTCTGGTCTCTTATTCCTTACAGGATGGTCCGGAAACAGCTTTCAATACTACATGAGATTGCAATAGACAACTTGTAAGACAAGCCTAGAGCACATGACCTCTTCTTACCTTAGGACAGGAGTTGCATAGAATAAAATTCTTACCCAGTGTTCAGAGTTGAGGAAAAATGGTTCAGGAGCACTGGACAGAACTGAGACCTGGCAACACAAACAGACCCTGAACTGGTATCTGCTCCAATCAGCCACACTGGATGTGCAAACAGCAGTGTATGTAGGACCAAGGGATTCAGCGCAATTCTCTCCTTGGGTCAGCACCCTGAGCCCCACTGCAGATGGACTTGGTGACACCTTCCAGGGCCCTGGGAGGCTGTGGGGAGACCAAACTGGCCACCAGCAGAACAGGCTGCAAGACCATGCCCTCTCCTCCTCCATTTGCAGGCTGTGAGGAACCAGCATCCATGACAATAGAGGAACTGTAAGAAAAAGAATTTGGGGCTTTTCCATGTCTTCAGATCCCGATGAAAGAAAATGACTCATTTTAAGTGGCAACAAAGGGAAGAATGCAGCCTGAAAAAAGCTATAACCACAAAGAACCACCTGAAGTATACTTACACACAACAGCACTTGATCAATCCTGTATACAGCAGCATGAATACTCTAAGCACTAAAAAGACCAATGGCTTCCCCCCACCTTGCCCCAACATTTCAATTGTCATTTTAAGCAGTTAAAAACACATCCACACAGCTTGCAACAAGCAAGTATAAAAGCAACAAGCTTTGCTTTATTAACGCATTCAAATGAATTTAAAAGAAGTATTTTTTAAAATTATTAGACAGTTTCTGCCCATGTACTTAAACTAAGGTATCTTAAGTCAACAGTTATATGTAGTGCAATATTTAAGTAAGAGAAATATACTTTTAAATGTCTGCTCAACTTGTACTTAGGTTGGAAAAAAGCCACAAAAACCACCAAACCAAAAATAAGAGAGTCAAGCTGACCCGATAAAAGAAAAATCACAAATGACACTCTGCTAAAAATAAGATAGACTAAGCGGTATCACTTTTGTTTGTTATGTACCAACACTCTACTGTAAAATGTAGATTTAAAACTTTCTGGAAGAGTATTTCAAATCCAAGCATAAAAATTATTTCAGCTGTGTTAAGAGTCTTGTGGAACATAACATAGCCTTCCGAACTCCTTCAAAGATGTGGATGGAATCGCTGTGCTGCGGAAGACAACAATGAAAAGAATATACTGTTCAGTTGTAGTCATTAAATGCATACAATTTAAATCTGTATCACCAATCCCAATAAAAGCACCATGAAAAACTTATACATTTTTGTTTCTTCTACAAGTTATGCAGTTCTTTAGATTCAGGAGCTGTTAAAACCTCAATGTGTTGGTAGATGAGTGTTGAGGACAATATTAAGACCATAGTTTTTGCAGTATATCCTAGTCATTTTAAGTATATAACTCAGTATTACACTAGCACAGAATTTTCTGTATACTAACACTAAATGCTGACTTATTAATGCTTTACTACACCTGCTGCACATTTTTGCTGTTAAAATGTAAGCAGTTTCCTGAAAGTGATGTTTATATCACAATACTGAAGTCACTGAACCCTTCCCAGAGCCCACCTACATCTTATGCTTGCGTGACTCCAGCTTCTTTTATTTTGTCTTGTTTTACTTATGCCTGACCACATAGTCTGTCAGTTTAACAGCATAACTTTTCTGATTACCTCCAACACATAAATCAAGTACTTTTTGTAATAAACTGAGATGGAGTATCAACAATATTACAACTTTGAATGAAAGAGTAGTCTGTTCTATGACATGAGACACCAACAGCCACCTTCCACCAGTTACTTGCCAAACAGAAAAAGTAAGATAACCTATTTTTGCAGTATTCTTATCCTCACATATTGAACTTGAGGAAATGGGAAGGAAGGGTTTCCATGGTTGTTTTAGTTGTGTGGCAGTCTATCTATACAGGCCCTATTTTAGTAAGGTTTACCGTATTGTTTGGGGAACTTTTGGAACTAACAATTTGGGAGCTTTTCCAAACACAAATCAAAGCAACAAAAATAGATAGGAAACCAGTAAGAATTATTTGTCATTGTATTGGACAGAGACAACAGAACACCAGAGAAGCCCAAGAAGATAACTGACAGAAACTCAGTGTTCATGTTACTAACACAGCTAAAAAAAGGTGGTAAGAATCCCTCTAAGTTAAACAGGCTACAAGCCATATGTTTATTACTACTACCTTGAATAGGTAGTATTCTTTTTATAGAGTCTGGAGTCACTTGATCATACAATGAACTCGGGTCTCCTTAAAAGCAACCAACATTTCTCATCTTATGGCTAAGTTACCCTGGAGAGTATAAAGAGGTATAACCCTACAGACAAAAACTTCTTTCTCCTATCTCAAGCTAGGGGAGCATCATAATTATGGGCAGCCCTATTTGTGAGCAGCTGATAATTACAAAATTAGGTACAACAGGCAGGTTTTATTTGCTTTAATGTAAAACATAGCCAAAATGTGCTGAGCTCTAGTTGGCTTTCTCAGAGGGCAAGCACAAGTTCAAATTTTCATAAAACAGCACTGTATTCACTTCAGAAATATGATGGAGTTTTGAACTGAAGCTAAAATTAATTTTTCAAACACACTTGCACAGCGTTCCAGACCAGTTACTTCTATCTGCAAGAACCTTGTTTTACCTAGTTTCATTATATCTCTTCCCTAATTTGTATTCCCATATGCTTTCACTGTTTACTCCCATTGCCCCGTCAGGTTTATTTTGCTCCATTCAGCTTTTCTCCTGTCCTGCTTCTTCCTTGTCCGTGACTCAGAATTGTAGTAGCAACCTCTAGTTTGCCCCTTCGATTTCCTCAAATGGGAGGAGTATCTCTCCTCATACCCAATCATCTATTCAAACCTGTCTCAAGAGGCAAGTGACAAAGTCATTGGCATTACCTCAGCCAACCTTGCAGCTATACAGCCTCCCTGTGATTAAAAGCAAAATTGAATTTGTGTACAAATCATCACTGTCCAGATATATGCACAGCCAAGTGCTGGTCTACATAACTATTTATCCAGCAGCTGGGAAAGAGCCAATCACAACTCATACTTCTGCAGACAGATGCGCGAACAGCATGATCTTTTTCGTGGAAGAGTTACTGAACATCTACCTCGCTTTACTGAAAATTCATCAAGCAATCACAAATAGCCTGTGGTGGGGGGACAGCAATTACTCATTTTAGGCTTTAAATTCTCCCAGAATTTAAATTCATCCCACCTAAAGGCTGAGGTGTGGAAAATCAGTTCTCAAATTGCAGAGCACTACAGAGGAAAAATGAAAGGGTGGCTGGAGAGGCTCCAAGCACTGACAATCCCAGGTGGCTGAGCAACCCCCTGATAGTAAGAACTACCTCACTTATACCCCACCCTGGTAACAGCTCAACCTTGAACACAGACACATGCAGGTGCATGTGCAAGCCCCCTCACCTGGTCTGGCACTCCTGAAACACAAGAGCCAGACATAACAGACCATACCTGCAGTAACCAGGCTGATGCCAGGATCAGACAGAGGGCTACCAGCTAGCTAGCTAGAAACTGCTTGCATAAAGCTAATTATTACCCTGCCATTACATTCAAATCCAAGTCAACTCACTTAAAAGCACTGGATTCAATTTTAGCCTCTGGCTACCTTGTAAAAAAAGTGCTTCCAATCCCCAAAGGCAAACAATCTGACAGCCAACAACCCATTCATACTGGTGAGATTGGTGTCCTCTCCAAACAGTGGTATCTCCAGGTACATCACCCACTGTGTCACTTGGGTATTTGCACGTGTTTACTGCTCAAGAGAACACCTTTTCTTGCAATGTATTCTTTCTTCAGAGGTTGAGCAAGTGCTTGTAAAGTTTCCAGAACCCAAAGGACACTTAAAAGCTCCTAATCCAAGTTTATGGAAGCAATTATAGCAGCTTTCAAATGTCATTTTGATTGCCTTCAGCATATATGCTTTTTGAAAGGATGGACTAGGAAGCACTGAGTAAACTGTACTTCTCTACATAAAAAGCAGACTGAGAGCAACTCAAAACGTTTCTTATTTTTGTAGAGTAAAACATGCTATCTTCTCCCAAAAGGGATACTAAACACTAGAATTATTTAGGTAAAGTACCTTTGTACTCATACCTACTTTTCACTTTGTCCTGTAATTCACATGGCTGTTTAAAATGTCTTTATAATACAGATCAGGTTTTAGAAAAAGACAGGCTCAAACACCACACTGTCATATCACAACTGCAGATCTACTTTCCACTCATCACAGCATTCAACATTATGTAAAGTATACAAACATGCATTTCACACACCTAAGAATGTATTTAAAAGGCTTTTTAAAATCATTTGAGTGGAAATAGAAACTAGTACAGTGTGAGGGAACAGCTCAGACCTGTGCCTAAGCAGTGCAGAGCCCTCAATCAAATCAACTGATTTCATGCTGGAAGTTTTATGTAGGCAGCATCAAGAAACTGCTACAGAACAGTATTACCCTGCATTGACAAAGTCTCCACTCTCTAGCTACTTGCACAGAACAAATGCTACTACTTACAGAAAAACACTTAATTTTCACCGTTGCCTCTACACTCAGACAACTTCGCACTTTTGATTGGATTCCCACATCTCCAAATGCCAATTTGGAACAGAGAAGCCGTTTACTTCGATGATGGCAAACAGCAGAACTGATTGTGCATAATTTTTGGAACTGCTTGTTTAATTTCAGAAATCAGCTTTTTTCAACTGATTTTTCAAAAATATCAAAATATGAACCACATATTTTTCTCATGTAATACACAGACAGCAGTATCCGACTAGACATCATGTCTGTATTTAAAACAATCCCTAAATACAAAACCTGAGCAGAAGTTTCTACACTCAACAAGTTAATTGGTATATCAGAATATAGCTCTTCTTCCAAGAAACCTCTAGGTACAAGTAACCAGCTGCCAAGTACAGCTCCCCACATACCAGGGCTCGTCTGAAGCTTGTTTACCTATTCCATTATCTTAAAAAGCAACGGTGAGGCCAAGACCTTTAGGTACTGCCAGTATTTCTTCAGCAAGTACACCCATCTCCCATCTTCCTCCTAACATTTGACACAATCTTTGTACCTGTGACAAGCACCCCACCCTTTACGTCTTTTTGTTTGTCTGTTTGTAGAGGAGAGGGGGAAGGTAAGAGCATATAAAAAAATAAAAATAAAGTGCCCTTAACTGAATGAAGCCAAAACCTTGCCGTTTTTAGAGTCCTGGTTTCGGCTGGGATAGAGTTAATTTTCTTCCTATTAGAAGACAGAGTGTTGTTTTTTGGATTTAGGACGAGAATAACATTGATAACACACTGATGGTTTGGTTGTTACTGGGCAATGTTTATGCCAAATCAAGGCCTTTTCTGCTTCTCACATCACCCCACCAGTGAGGGAGCTGGGGGTGCACAAGAAGCTGGGAGGCGACACAGCCAGGAGAGCTGACCCCAACTGACCAAAGGGATATTCCATACCGTATGACGTCATGCTCAGCATATAACTGGGGGGAAGCTGACTGGAACATGACTGCAGCTCAGGAACTAGCTGAGCATCAGTGGTCTGTGGGTGGTGAGCAATTGTGCTCTGCATCACTTGTTTTGTATATTCTTTTATCATTATTATTATTATTATTCTCTTCCTTTTCTGTCCTATCAAACTGCCTTTATAATCTTTACTTCTTTTTTCCCCCTGATTCTCTCCCTCATCCCACTGGGAGCAGGGGGAGTAAGCAAATGGCTGTGTGGTTGTTTTAGCTGCCAGCCGGGTTAAACTAGGACATCAAGTCATAACTATACACTTTTACTTGCAAAAAAACAGTCTTTGCTGTCTCAGGGTTTTTTCCCCAATTAACTATCAGTAGGGATACAATAATGAAAAACTGTTTCAGTAGTGTTTTCAGTCACTATCACAATAAACCTTAGTTCTAAGCACAGAAAGTTTCAACCTACTCTCTCCAGTTTATGAGGCCCAGTCATCTGCATACAGACCTGCATCTGAAAATTTGACTGTAGGTTTCCATCTAAGGAAGGAAACTGCTACTCAAGGAAGGACGTCTGCCAGCCGTCCAGGACAAACATGCGAGTGCCTTTAGTCTTTAACTATGTTGTTACGGGTGTGGTTAGACAAGGCTGCTAAGGTGACCTAATACTTAATACTTTGCTGTCATCAAAAGAGACACTCCTTTCTACCCCCTCTCTCCCTTCACCCATACAGTCTGTCCCATTCCTTGTCACCATAACTACAAAAATAAGCCAATTCAACTCGCTACCCTGGCAGAAAACTGTTTGCTCTCATGTTGAGTTAGCTTTCCGATGACTAAGCAAGTTCAACCAGCTCACTGTGCAGTCATGTCAGCTCTGCTGAGAGCACATATAGTAAGCAGTAGGAATATGACCAGTAGTGGAACCTCCTTTTGATACCAACAAGAGAATTTTGCTGAACTAACAGCTAGATTAGCTCCAAAGTTATGTTAAAGAAATTAAATTCAAAAGAAGCATCAAATTAGATTAGAACCTAGGACTTCCATGGAAAAAGTCAAAACCTTGCCAAACATATGTGTATGGATGTATGCACAGACACTATACAAGGGTATAAATATATTCATATCATATCTATATAAAAATATATAACATTTACTGCAAAGGGCTCAAAAAACATGTAAGGGCAATTCTTGACCTCACATAGAAGTCACTGCTACTATTATTTATTGTTCATGAAAAATTTAAACAGAAAATAGGGAAGATGATTCAATATGTGTTGCAGAATTTCATTAATTTAGAAGACTTATTTTTAGAGGCAAACTCAAGTAAGCCCTGACTCCAGTATTTCCATTAGAAAAGTAATTTCTAGGCCTAAAATACATTGGAGGTGTGAACTTGATCAGACAATACAGTCTTCCAATTTCAATGCCCTCTTGAAGGCATCCACTTACTTGGTCAACACTTAAAAAAAACTGAGAAGAATAACCTGCTGGCTCTCTCTTGCCTTGTGAGCAAGGTGCTGACAGAGAGAAGTAACTAATTATTTTGTTGTTGTAACTTATTTCATTATAATTCACTGATTCCTGTGGGATCTGGCTCATCAGAACTGACTTCATCAGAAGTTTCACATCAGGTGTTTTGTTACAGATATTATGACCAAAATTCATTACATCAAGTGATGAAAAACTGTCTTGATGTTGGGTATGAGTATGACTCATCCTCAAGTCAGGACAGACACCATTTCTCATAATCTTTACTTGCAGTGGTAAACAAGCAGCAACAAAAACAGAAATTACAGCCAATGTATCACAAAACAGACTGCCCTGAAAGAATGGCATCCCACACACTTTACAATCAGAAACAAGAAAGGAAACTTCATTAGTATCACCATAACCTGATGTGCAAGATGACAAGTCAATGAGGGCAGGAGTGGCCACAGAAGCAGATGATAGCTGAAGAGTGATACTAAATAAAGGAAAGCGCTACCCACCGCGAGAGGGAAAGAAGAACATGTTTTGCAGAAGGCAGGCAGAGAACAATGAAGGAAAATGAAGAGAGTAAATGTGCTAAAAAAGAAAATGAAAGGATGGTTACAAGAGGAAAGGAGAAAAAATGCCACATCCTTTACTAGAGTTTTAAGTACATAAAATGAAATTACTTCCAATCAACTGGTAAGAAAGGGTCATTTAGACAAGGAACTAGGTATCATATGTTAAAAGAGGAAGACAAGTTCTATAATCTCATCTTTTGGGGAGAGCTTTATTCACAGTGTTTTGCAGGCTTTGGTTCACAGCAATCGTAATCCCAAAAAGCACTCTCCTGTCTCAAAAAAAAATCACCATGTTTGACAAGACTGAAAACATGGAACAGATAAAAGGGACTGCACAGTCAGGCTTTGAGTTCAGATGCTTTCATTTGGCAAATCTGAGTAGGCAGGACCTCTGGCTTGAAAGGAAATCACCCAAACTTCCCAGAAGTACACTCAAAAGATTTCTTCTCTTCCATAAACAGATTAAAACTAACAAATGCAGGAGAGAGGAGGGGAGGAGACTACAGACACCGAATACGAAGTAATTGTACTCAGCAGGGATTCAGGAGCAGTGGGAGGAAGAGGATGTTTAGTCAGTACCTCCCAGAAGCACTGAGATGAAGCTGCCCTACCTCTTCCTACCTAAATTACTTCAAACTTGTATAAAACAATGCACATTGGGTTACGGTGCCTCAGTACTTAATTAAAAAGACCAAAACAAAAAACTCTGTTACCACCTTCATATTATTTATAAGCTATTTGCCAGCTACACAATGACTTTTAGAAAAAGTAGATGTGTATATATTTTAAGCAACCCTTGATGGCATCCCCTTGGCTGTACAGAGAAGTCCTACACAGCTATGCATGTTGCAACCAGTACTTCTGTGCTCAAGGGCAGGAACTGGAGCACAGCCCCAGAAAGGGGTATAGCCTGGGAGGTATTAGCAGTGCTACAGTGCCCTGTTCCTGTCTAGGTACAGGACACCTCTTCCTCCCCCCACACCTGCTGCCACTGAAACTAGGTCCTCATGTCTACTGCTACACTGCCCTTCCCAAAGCCTTAGAAAGGAACAATCTCAGGTGGACTGTGACTCTCTCAGAACATGGACATGCAAACAAACCACTGCATGGAAAATACATGATTGAACTTACTATGGAATAATTAGTGCGCTACAGCTTTCCATCTGCACAGTCACCCTGAGGTAGTTTCACTGTTGTTTATTTTTCTTGTATAGGCTCTGACTGAACACACATGCAGCTATCACGAAGTAGAGTTTCACTCCATTGACCTGCAATGGTTGTTCACATGTCCGTACTCTTGGGTGCCTATTACTGGAATACACAAGGGCTTCATAATCTGTAACTGCCCTCAATATCTGCTAAGATTGGAAAAGGCCATTAATCACATTTTTTGAGCTGGGGCACTGCAGAAAGCAATATCAGCCCACATCAGACAGCAGTATTAACCGAACAGTAAAAACCCTACCATGGACACAATCACAAGGTTATAAAGGCATTTTTACATTGGTATAGCTATTTCCACACGGAGCAAGAATTGCATGTGATAATACAAAGTTTCTCTATACTGGCACAATCCCACCACACCAGAGCTTTCAACAGAATAAGCACCTCTTCTTAAAAAAAAAAACAAACCTCAGAGCTAACAGGATGACAGCCAGGCGTACACAGCTTGCCCAGCATCTCAGTTCAGGAGCAGCAGCAGGATGCCACTCAACCTGGACCTCCCAGCTCCCACATTTCCTTCACCTGAAAGATACTGCTGATGCTCTTCACTGTTCTCTTTCTTCTGTTCCCTAGCAGTACTGACAGAACCAAAGCTTGGGGGAACTCTGCAACCAAGTGCTTGTTTAGAGTTCACTTCACACAAGGCATTGTAACACAGTAGTACTGTGACAAGCTGACTCTTGTCTTTCTGCTGTTAATGAAAAAGTGTCCCATAACTAAAGTAGAGCAAGACTAAAACTGGGATAGACCTGGGGTCTGATCTGAAAACGTCATATAGTAGACAAGTCTCTCTGGCTGACAGTTTCTTTAGGAGGTAATGCCACGTGATAGCCCATTAGGCAATGCTTGCAAGTCATTCACTGTAATGACAAGGATTAAAATATTACTTTCAAATTGATATGTTGGGTAAAAAAATAAAAACTTTTGCCTGAAGGAACAAATTATAAGAAAAGTTCATCTCTACTTCTCTCTGGTTTGCATTCTACTCCGCTTCCTCCGTACATTCTCTATCTTGGCTACCACTGCTTTTAAATTGGTTCCCTGAGCTAATTAGGCTTATGTGGTCACTGTTTTGCCCAGCTGTTTTTCCTCTTCACCACCAAAAGACCTGGACCTCATTGGCCATTATCAGCCTAGTCTGAAAGAGCAGAAATCTCAGAGACATTTTTGGACACCCTGGCAAACCAGCAAACCAGGTAATGCTCCCCCAGCTTTTTTACACTGCTTGGCACCAGGAAGCCAACTGATCAGCATACACATACCAGGCATCAGCAAAAACATGCTCTGCTCCGGACAAGCCAAAATCCATGCTTTCTCTGCCTGTGAGAGGAGGAAGCCAAGGTCACTGAATTATAGCATATAAATAAATAAAATTGGACAAATCTTTAAGAAAGGAAGAATCATTAGTTCCACTGCTCAGAAGTCTGTGCCATATGTGTCCACAAACTCCTCAACCTTTGCTCTAAAGCATTCCAGAGCTCTGCTTCCACCTACATTTGACCTCATTTCTTTACCCACCCTGTCTCACCCAACCTGCTTTAAAATCTTGACAACACACCCTTAGGAAACTTGCAACAGCAAGAGCTACATCTTTTGGAGTAAGGTCACTCTGTGTTTATACCTATGTATTTGTGCATGAAGTAGATACTTTATTTGTACTATGGATATTCAGACTGCAAACTGAATTATAACCACAACCCACGTGTGCTTTTGTTACACCAGTGGGCATCATTGCCACCAATTATTACCTACACATAATCTATGCATGAAAGGCCATAATAAAAGCAGTGATAGATAAAAATATTACAAAACCTTCTAAAGCTGTAAATAAGGTCCAAAAGTCATATTAACAGGCAGAATATTGGCTCTAGAGGCCAAAGGTGCAAGGTAAATGTAGTTTTAACTTAAGAATTTATTTCCAAACCATAGCCTGTAATGTGGTACAGTAGTCTGTTTTTGTTTTTGTTTTTTTTTTTTTTAAATTGGCAACAACTTGGTAACAGCTTAAAGTAGACCTAGGTACATTAACATAAGACACATGATAAATCTACCTCAATTCTATACCCTACGGAGAATTCAAAACTCAACTACCTAGGACTGAACTGCTTTCATTTTCCTAATCCTACTGCCACCTAACAGCCTTCAACAGCAAAGCCACTAACCCACCAATGGTCACGCTTTTCTGGGAGAAGTACTTCAGAGACAGGCAGGGACCCGCCTACGCACAGCTTGGGAAATTAGCATTCACACACAATCTAGCTGAACACCACTAGACAGGAAATAGCTCTAAGTGAGAGAAGGAAATCTTTAGCAACAAATCTCAGAAAAAAAAAAAATTTCATTTTCTCCTAATCAAGAGAACAACAAGCAGAACAAGTAATTTCCTAACCTTTACATTTAGAACAGACTGCTGCTTTAAGCACACAAAAGCTAAGCCAACATGTTTTAAAGTGTTCAAGAACTGACAATTTGGGTTTCTATTTCTGTCTGCTTACCCTGCTGCTCCTGCCTGTAAACATTTTGTAGGAGGATGTGAAATTCAACAGAGAGGACTCTGAACTATGAATGACTCCACAGTGGCGCATTCTTAGAAGTGCGTGGTAGTGCCTATGAGCTCAGGCATACTAACGTCACCAGTCAGGGTCAAGGCAACTACAGCTCTACTTGGTTACAGCTGAAAGTCAGATCATTAATGCGTAAGTGTCCTTTCCCCACCTCTAGTGGTAATTTGAAGACAGAAAGAAGGAGGAAAAAAAAAAGGAAAATATATGTCAATGTTTGAGGGAAATTAGGTTAATAGGACACCTGGTACTACCTTCAATTCTTTACTAGTTTTTAACTTGTAGTAAAAACATGCACTGAACACTGACTTATTAGGCCTAATCATTTCATTTACCATACTCATTTTGTCCAACTTGATGACTTGAAAAACCTCTGCATATGTGTTGCATAATTTACTCTGAATGCTTCTATTCTGGATTCCTCACCTGTGAAGCTCCTACACAATAGGTATGACAACCTATCCCACTTGCTCCTTGGTCTGTATTAACACCATAACCAGCTACCTGAGCTAGGAAAACATGATATCAAAATCATCCTAATGACTTATCTACACAGGGCTGAGGAAAGAGTAAATTAGGTAAGATTAAAGTGAGATGTGTTACACACACATGCATTCTTACTTCAAATTAGGTATGCACAACTCACCTTTAATATATCTTGTACTCATTGAAAGTCAATGCAACTGCTTTATCTCCACAAAAAGAAAAAGGACTTTATAATCACAGACCTTACCTCAAGAGTTACGCAGAGCATTGTCCAAACATATCAGAACAACTACTCATTTCACAAACACATTGTTAAAGAACTTATCATTGCTTCTTCATATCAAAGTCTTAATTGATTCTGTCATTCAGCTATATCATATCTAAGACTTCTATCAGAAAAGTCTACCATACATGGCACACCATATCATTAAGTGTCTGAGAAAAAGGACAGATGTAGGTTTCTCTACCACAATGGTTTTCCATCAGCTATAGACAATGTACACGGCTGCCCATCACAGAACACAAACTGTAACAACAAGGGACTAGGAACCTCAACATCCTGAAAGGTGGTAAAATTGCATCTTCTGTTTACAGAAGCACATCTGAACAGATGGAAGAAAAAAAAACTTACTGTAAACCAAAAAAGGAGCTAACACCTGCTTTTAAATAAAGACACAGTTTTATCCAACATGTTACAGTTTTAAGTCAAATAAGCCTTGTTCAATTAAAGCGGGGGGGGGGGGGGAAAGACCATAATATAGTCTTTTAATTCTAAATATGACCATTGTAACAACTTTCAGTATGCCTTGGGGCTGGGATAAGACATATACACTCCACAGCTTTGTTACACCATTTAAATAAAACCAATAGAAAAAATGTATACTACTTGGCACGAAAAGACAAAACACAGTACAAAACACAGCATCTCAGAAAACCTTGTGTCTTTTGCTCATCAGAAATGTACATGCTCAGTCAGGGAAGCTGAAACCTCCAATGTTCCCCGTCTACAGAATGAAACCAAGCTAGAGTACATAAGAAGCTATCACAACACCACAGGGTGATTTTACCACAAACTCAGGCAAAGCACTGGATAGTGCTCCCCCCCATCACTGCAAAGCAAAAAAAAATTATTAATCATGCAGAGGTTTACTGGAGTTGGAACCTCCCTAGTGTACAACACACTGCCAACCACAGATCAATCCTTCTAGCAACCCAAATTGAGGAACAACTACTTCTAAACATCTCCAAGTCCAACCACTCTTCCTCTGCCTGTAGCAGGGCTTGACTGAAATGAAGTAACATTGTCACTGCTGAAGTAAAGCCCATTTATATGAAAAAAATCAGGAGACTAGAGCCTCTTCAAAAAAGAATACTTTCCACTATTTATGAATAAGGTGTTTACACAGCTTCCAACTTTTATAAACTCAACTTTCAGCCTCAAAATATGTACTACCAGTGAAGTAAGACTAACTTCTGCCAAAAGGGAGTGCATTCCCACCAGCTTCATGGCAGTGAGCAACATGTTCAATTCAAGTGTCATCCAAAGGCTTGCAGCTACTATACAGCAACCCTAGAGATGAAAACTAAGTTTTGCATTAAAGACTCATCATGCTACAGGACAACTCTTTGAAGAGAAGTTATATATTTTACCCTCTTTTGACCTCGGTCTTCCACATACTGAAAACTAAATCACGAGACAGCAAGTCAACAAGGCAGAAACTTGAATGGAAACCAAGATTTTATCAACCATTAGATTTGGTATGTAGGTTGCCATACAGAGGCTCAAAGAAAATTGTGCAATACTCTGACAACTCCAAAGGCAACATCTTTAGAGCTGTTACCACAAGGCAAGAAACAACTCTTAAAAAGCAACACATACTTTCACAACTCTTCCCATAGTAGAAAATTAAGTGCGTCATTATTGCAATATTCCAAACATAACAGAAACTGACCATGTTTATTGCTGGAATAAAGCTTCCTAAGAACAAGCTAAATATACTGAAGATATTTTTAAAGTTTAGAGAAGCAGCATTTGTTATTCCACACATTTAAGTTAAGTTATATAGCCAAATTTTTACCATTAAAGCAAGGATTCAACCACTCTGGTGTGTAAATAAACTAGTGTTGCATCAACAAATTAACAGTGGCTTTCCCTAAGCACACTGTGTGTTCTGAGAACTTTTAAGAGGATATATTATACATACAAAAGCAGGAGAGTCCTCTGAGAGCCCTCAAAAAGCCTAATACCCTACATCAGCCAGAGATCCCAACTATCTTGGCTGTTTAAGACAGTTTACAAAGTTCAAATATACTTGTGTTCTCTTCTAGTTACACTGAAAGACCTGAAACCCTTCACACCCTCAGAGCAGTAATTATGGCCATTATTTTAGACCTCAACATTTCAAACAAAAATCTCTTTATAGGGAACTCTGTAGATAATTATTGATTTTCAAAATTACTCTTTTTCCCAGCAAATTGAAGTCTGCCATGAAGAGTAATGCCAAGGACCAACACATAGCATCTGATGGCAATCTAACTGTACTTCCTTTGGGAAAAGGGGAAAATGGGACATTTTGAAAGCAGGCATTTTTATTTAAGTATGGTATCAGCCTCACATTCAGAACAATGGATGGCAGCCACATTATATTTCAAGGAATTCTGTGTAGAAAAATGCTGGTTTTCTGCAAAACAGTAAATTCTGTGCCCTGGATGACAGCCAAAAATAACAACTGTAACTCAGATGTGTACTGGGGAAAGTATGGAGGCAAACCAGAAGAGTCTGAACACACATGGAGAAATATGAAAGCCAAGATCTAGAGGTAGAGGGACATACTGTCCATGTGCTCCGTACCGCTTCCAACTGAGATAAAGCAGCTACCTCTTACTGCAAATCATTCAAAAAAGAAAATGTTTATTAAATATTTCATATTTTTAAGTATGAACCAATAATATTAGAGTTTATATTTCTTTAACTATGATTTTTTACACAAAAATCAGATTGAGAGCCCAGTTTGTCAGCAAATAAAGGGCAAAGTATATTTATAAAAATTAGGCCAAAATAAATATTTCTGTTCCTAGAGCATAAATGAACATTTAATTTGAATTCACATGTTCAAGATACAGGTAAAACGACCTCAGTTCCTCTTTCTGGACCCACCAGCATGAACTGTGCTAGCGCTCAGAGGAAACTACGAAAAGCCATGGTTGGCCACATGCAAAATTCACATGCAACGTTTTTACACCTTCATTATAACTGCGGTTATTTTATAGCCTCACTAAAAGGTGGAACACCACCCTAAAATATATACAGCACCTTGTATGTCTCAGCATCTCAGTTTCCACCTGCAGGTTTGGTGAACTAACTCATAGTCAAGTTCAAAACCAGATGGTTCTACATCAAAAAGGCTAAGTATTTTGGTTTCATGGAAAAAAAAAAAAAACCCAACAGCAAAGAAAGAAGTCTTTAACCAGGGTTTAGAAGTTCAAGCCTGTTTATATCTGGTTATAAACTGCATGTATGTGACAGCACTAGAAGAGGTTGGCATCTCATAGCCAGAAGACATGACTTGCCAGGCTTTCAAAAAGTTGTTCCACAGTTGTGACAAGCCTTGAGCATGCTTCTTCTAAAGCCTGGTGATCAAGCTACCAAACACTGAAGGAGCTACTCCAAATGACCACGTGGTGACTTTGTAAACACAATTAATTTCACTGCCCGCTGCAATAAAGTTTTGCAATAACCAAGAGCAGTAGCAATGTCCTCAAAGAGCATATTAAACTGGTATTTCATTTTTACTATAACAATTTCTTTTTATCTGGTACAAAGAAAGTGCAAGCACGCTCTGGACTACTTGATAGGAACAAGCAAGCATGTTATTTTCATGGAACAGACACACCTCTTCAGCAAGAGTTCGACTTGTTGATGGTAGGTCTTCTCAGTGCTGTTTATCTGGTAGCATCCTGTAGGATGCAACCAGCACCAAGCGACACTGTCACCGGACTGGTTAAGACATAAAGCTCAACTGTCCAAGGACAACACATTCCATCTTACTGAAGAAACATAACAGCAACCAAAAAAAAATTCCCTGTAATGATTCCTTTAAAGCTGCGCTTATCCATTTAAGAGATGTCAACTGGAGGGGAAAAAAAAAAACCAACAACAAAACAACACAACAAGAGTTTAGCAAAAATGTTCAACGTAGAAGAACCATGGCAGGAGAGTCAGAGAGAAAAAGAGATACTTTAAGAAAAGCTGGCATGCCTCAAGGGTACATTAAAAATAAATCCGCCATGCTATTCAGACACTTGCATGCACTTTTATCAAAGTCCAACAGGACTTTAAATAAAGAAAGTTTAGACAGTCATGATCCAAATAAAAGCTCATCAAGGCTACCTATGCTTGGAAACATAGCACAAACTGTACTGATGTTTTACTACTCGATTAGATTTAAAACACTGCCATAATCAAGGTTTTTTTGATCTTGTTTGGGCATACATGATGCTCTCCTCACTTGCAGAGGCATTAGAAAAATTTTCACAATCAAACCACATTCAACACTAACAGTCTTAACTTGTTCAAAATTTTCGCCTAATGTTTTGAAGTAAAAAGCTGTCAGGAAAAGGTTTTGCTGTTAGTAGGTCAGGGACTTGAGTACAGTACGTGGAAGTAGATGTGGCATTCTTACCAAAACCAGTTTTGTTTTCAGGTTTTTGTTTGGGTGGTGTTGGTTTTTTGTTTGGGGTTTTTTTTGTGTATCAGTGTATTTTTTTTTTTTTCATAAAATCCAAGAAGATCAGAGAAAGAACTCTTCTATCCACACCTAAAATACAATGGTTTCACTAATAGCAAGAAGCAGCACTTAACTTTTATTATTAAGTAAAAAACAAATGGAAGCAAAAACTGGATGGGGAGGTAAAAACACATTTGAACTCAAGAATATTTATCTAGCTGCCTTCAGTATAAGGCTTATGATTTAGTTAAGGAACTTCTGCAAAAAGCCTGACATGTACTTTCTCCCTATTAAAAACACCCAGACACTAAACATGACTTAAGTAGTTCTCCCACTTTCTCCAATATATTGGCTCTATGCATAAATACTGTAAAACAATTCAGATATCCACGCTGATGATTTACAGAAGACTGTTCTAACAGTATAACCCCATCCCTCTTAAGAACTCCACAGAAATTTAATTGTACCTTAAGTTTCAGAAGGTAAGGCATGTCTACAGTATTTTCAAATCAACTTGGTTTCAACTACATCTTAACATGCAGTACTAGCTACTACATTCTCTCATGTCAGATACTACATCCAACTCCCCTCTAAATGTCAAATAATCTAACTTCAAAGCAGGCTGCACAAATAGTGACAGCTAAAAGCAATTTAAACTTCAACTGAGACATAATTAATTGTGCAATATTCATTCAGTCCCTGAGCTTGGATTACAACCAGAACATTGGTAGTCATGGACTTCAAAATGAGAAGGGGATTCCCCTAAATAGTCTGTGAGCATTCCTAATACACTAGAGGCAACAACAAAATACTAATACTTCTTAAAGAATGGTAGAAAACTTGGACAAACCAGTCAAATTCAATACAGTGTTCTCCTCATGGCAAACATTCATAAAAAAGTTGATGTTATATAGACAAAATGCTTTTTTGTACCAGTGTCAAATCTTAAACAGGAGAGAAACTAGAAAACAAGTCTGCTGGTATAGAAAGTTCCTAAACCCAATGCAAGTCAAGACAACTCAACATCTGATAAAGTTAAATGGCTGTTCTAATTACTACTAGCCACAAAGAAACATTCCATACATGTTCATGAACAACTAAATTAGTATGTTTCTATTTTCATTTTAGCTTTATTCCAGCCACTTTAGTGGTCTGGATGAAGGTACACAACAGTTCTTTAACAAGAACCACCAAGGCTTTCTCTTCAAGCTACAACAGAGGACATCCTCATATATGCCAGAACATACCCCTCAGTATGGCTGAAGTTGCGGGGTTTTTGCAGGTTCTGTTGGCGGTGTTTTAAAAATCATGAAAGCCTCTTAGCTTTAACTTCTTATATATATATCTTACTATAAGCAGAAAAATGAAAACTAACTCTTAGGTCCCCAAGTCCAACTTCTTCCTTCTGAAGGAAACTATTGTATAGCCCTGAGTATGTACTCAATCAAGATAAGTCTTTAAGATGCTTGCCTTTTCTTGAGGAAAGCTATTGAAAAATCTGATTTTCTTTGGGCGGAGAGAACAAAAAAAATAGAGATTTTTAAGACAGAAAATACATCCTTTCATGTTTCCAGTGTCCTCGTTTTTACACAAGCATCGTACTTGAGGGAAGTAAAAGCAATAATTAAACTAATGTTTGCTCACTCTGCCCTCAAAGTATTTACAGAGGAAAAAAAACCCAAGAAAAACCACAATCAACATCCTCTCTGACTATTTTGCTAAGACAAATATCATTTTTGCTTCCAGGTTTGCCTTTCCCCTGATAATCTTGGCTGTGCTTCAGACTTAGTTCCCCTTTTGTGGAGCCCAACTGATCAGACGAGTACGCAGTACTCCACATGCGGCCTCAGCAGCAGCAACTATGACTCCGCTCATTTCCCTGTCTCCACTGGAGTACGCTACCCAGAACCACTTACCACACGTACAGCCATATTGTTCAGATGTCCCGGTCATACGGACATCCTTGTGCAAAACTCTGTCCATGAACATTTCCAAGTGATAGGCCTTCAACTTATGAGCTCTCCACATTATAGCCCGCTATTTTTAAGACACCTGTATTCACGGCCACTGAAGTATTCCTGTACATTATTGTACTCCCGTAACAGTGAAAGTAAGAATTTGTCCCATGTTAGAGTGTTTAAAAATAGAAAAGGCAAAATGCACCAAAATAAGGAGTATAAATTTTACTGCTGTTACTCAGATTTTCTTGAATTACTTTAGACTTCATATTCTTTTCCCACTGGCAGGGGTTTGTAAGGTGGTACAATGAAGTCTTTCTCCTTCACTCACAGCCAAGGCAACTGTTCTTCTCCCCTATAACCAAGCAGTGCTTTTGGGTACACCGCATGACTTAATTAGTTTAGCATGCTTAATTAAAACCTTCCCAGCTGGATCCACTGATCTGCACATCAATTTTAGTCCAAATCTGGAAATTTAGCTCATTTGCATATGCTTCTACAATCACATCTAAAAAGCTGCAAAAGCCAGTATCAAAAAAGTTCTGAAACATTTAAAAAACCATACTTAAAACATTAGTAGGATCCAAACCTTCAAATTATCATTGCTTTCTTTTTTAATCCCAAAGTGCATCACTGCATTATTTAAACAAGATCCATTCCACTTACGCTTTTCCCTCAGAAAACATTTTTATATTTGTAAAACATATTTGCATAAAACTGAAACCCACAAAAAAACCAACCTGTGAGTGTAACATCAGCTGAATTCTGGCATTACAAACAATAAATACAACATTTCCCAGAGATAACTCTATTTGAGAGCCGTGGTTCCACGCAGTTTCAAGCACAAATACTGACCACAAAGGTAAAGGAGCAAGAAAGTGAGATGTGACCATTTAAACCAAAAGAGTCTTTAGACATCAAGAGAAGTCACTAATATTTTGACAAATAAGGAGGAGAAGGAATGAGTGCTTCTCTCCTATTTTTCTTCTCCATGAAAAAGTTACTCCATTAAGTTCTGCATGAACTTACAGCTTCAGTCATGTTTCACACTCATCTAATGTATCCTGAACTCAAAAACAAGCTCAGGGAAGAGCAAGGGTTTGGGGTTTTTTGTTGGTTCTTTTTAAACATTGTCTATTTTCAGAAAACTCAGTTCATGTGAATGATTCCAATAAGGAAAAGAGACCACTTGGTTAGGCTCTTACTTCTTTCCTAGCAGGCATTTCTGATGCCAGGTTATTCTGTTGACTTCCTGTCATCATCACAGCATTGAAGCTAAAGAATGTCAACAGAAGCGCCCCAGTCTCTCACAGCCATCCACAGGGAAGATGAACAAGTTTTCCACAATACTTAAGTTGTAAAGTCTCCCATCATTCAGATGATGACAGCTGCAGACAAAAAACCAAACTGTACGCCCCAACAGTCTAAGTCATCTAAGAGATGGACTATTTTGTGCATGTCAAAGTCAGAGCTAACACTAAGCACAGCCTTAAGCAAAACGCTGCCTAGAAATGAAGTACGACAGTCTCCAGCAAGAGCCTGTCTTGCAGCTAATGGCCTAATCCTTTCGTCAGCCAGAGATTTAAAAGGGAAAGAATAAAAGGCATTCTGGACTATTATTGTACCTTAGGAGGACTTTGGCATAAGGCTTCAGGGTTACCATTTCTCCTCTCTCATTTGAGCAGATTAGAAGGGAGATAAAATAATTTGACATCTATATTTCAGCATATTTGAAATCACTTGGAATATGGAAACAAGACATTAAAATTATAATTTGGTTTTGTAAAATTCTGTTAAAATAAGTCATATTGACAGTAGTTCAGGATTCCAGCCTTCCACAGTACCCTTATACATACATTAAGTAAGAATGTAGCTTTGAGAGCAGTTTTAAACCTCTAACTAAAAATACAGCCTCCCCAACCACATTAAGCTTTTTCAAATACAGTACATTTACCTTAACTACAAGACCAAGAAGTTCTTTCAAAATTAGAACTACATGCCAAGGCTAGGACAAACCATTGCATATGCTAAATTCCAAGACTGAAACTAACCTCTCTAAGATAATCTAAGCAACCTTTAAGTGCTAAAGCTGTGGCCAGTTTCACAGATCCTCAGTCTTCACATCCACTAACTGCCAGCAAGCTGCCAGTAGGACAAGGCTACTTCATCCCAAGGGGGTGAAGGAACAGGATCAGTGCACTATAACCGAAATTCATCCCAAGACCATGCAGAAATAACCAGAATACCAGAAAATAAGACTGTAAGGGACTACAGGCTGTCTTAATTAAAACCTCTCTAAACTTCTCTATATAAACTACCTTGCAAGCTTCATTTTTAAAACAGCCATTGCCAGGAATCTGACAGCCTTCCTAATCTACTCCAGTGCCCCTGTTGTTCTTAAAAGTTGACTCGACTAACTTAAAGCATGTTTGCTGCAGTTTAAGCCCACAAATTGTTTCATCTCCAGTGGAGAAGACAGCTTAGTCTTTTCATTCCAGCTATCTTTAATGTATTTAGAAAACATTATCAAAAGAAGTCTCCCTTCGGTCTCCTCTAAAAGAAATCATCTAAAGTGCCTTCAGCTTTCCCTTAGAGCACATTTTCTAGATCTCTGACCATTCTCCTGCACCTGCAACTGTTCTTCTCCCAGTACAATACCAACACTCAGTGCTGCACTTTAAGTTAGCCTTCTCACTTCTTGGCATGCTCGTAAGCCTAAGTTAATGTATTTTACGTGACATTCCTGTTAATACATTCAGTAAAAAATTTGCTAGTTCTGCAACGTAAGTTGATTCATGGCGACCATGCAAACATCTAACTCCAGGTTCTTCTCTGCAGACCTCCTGCCTTCCCAGTTATTCCCCACCCTGTTACCTGCACAGCCAAGTCTTACTGAAGACTAATAGACTACATCTGCAAGTCTAGAATGTTTACTCAGATCAACTGCAGGAAAACTTACTACTACACCTAAGAAAACTCTGCAGAACCCCTTGACCCATCCTCCTAGTTTGGCCACGAGTCCTGACCAACTTCAAAGGAACATTTATTTCATAATGGCTGCAGACCCTTCTTAGACAAAAAAAAGCCTAAGTTTCTGCCAGGATATGTAAAATAGTTAACAGTGTTGAAGTGAGCACAGACAATATAAAGACATTCCATTTGCAGGAAGGGACATACTGGGTCAGATCAAGGCGTTACCTAATCCACTCTCCTGTCTTTGAGAGCAGCCATAAGCAAACACCCAAAGAATAACACCACAGCAATTAACAATTCTCCAAGCGATAGAGGACACAGTGAGGAGGAGTGCCATGCTGGACTTTGTTCTCACCAGCTGGTTAGTATTCAAGGATCACCTCCTCCAAGCTCAGGAATGATGCATCCCAACAAAGAGGAAGTCAGGCAAAAACACATGGAGGCATGCATGGACAAATACGGAACTCCTGGACAAACTCAAACACAAAAAGGAAGTCTACAGAGGCTGGATGCAAGGGCAACCAGTGATCAAGTTAGGAAAGCTAAAGCCCTGATAGAATTAAATCTGGCCAAGGACATCAAGGGCAACAAGAAAAGGTTCTATAGGTACATCAGTGATAAAGACTAGGGAAAATGTGGGCCCTCTCTGGAAGGAAACAGGAGACCTGATTACCCAGGATATGGAGAAGGCTGAGGTACTGAACCACTTTTTTGCCTCAGTTGCAAGTGCTCTAGCCACACCACCCAAGTTGCAGAAGGCAAAGGCAGGAACTGGGACAATGAAGACCACCCACCATAGAAGAAGATCAGGTTTGAGACCATCTAAGGAGCCTGAAGGTACAGAAGTCCATGGGACCTGGTGAGATGCATCTGCGGATCTTGAGGCAACTGGCAGATGAAGTGGTTGAGGCACTAGCCATCATATTGAGAAGTCGTGGCAGTCCAGTGAAGTTCCCACCAACTGGAAAAGGGGAAACATAACCCCCATTTTTAAAAAGGAAAAAAAAAGGAAGACCTGGGGAACTACAGGCCAGTCAGCCTCACCTCTGTGCCCGGCAAGATCATGGAGCAGATCCTCCTGGAAACTGTGTTAAGGCACGTGGAAAATAAGGAGGTAATTTGTGACAGCCAACATGGCTTCACGAAGGGCAAATCGTGCCTGACAATTTTTGTCGCCTTCTATGATGGGGTTACAGCGTTGGTGGATAAAGGAAGAACAACTGATGTCATCTAGCTGGACTTGTGCAAAGCATTTGACACTACCCCACATAACATCCTTGTCTCTAGACTGGACAAGTTTAGAGGTTGGATGAAACTTTGGGCAACGTGGTCTAGTGGAGGGTGTCCCTGCCCATGGCAGGGGGGTTGGAACTAGATGATCTTTAAGGTCCCTTCCAACCAAAACCATTCTATGATTTGACAGATAGACCACTCAGTGGATAAGGAATTGGCTGGATGGTCACACTCAGAGAGCTGTGGTCAACGGCTTCATGTCCAAGTGGAGACCAGTGATGAGTGGCGTTCCTCAGGGGTCGGTATTGGGACTGGTGCTGTTTAATATCTTTGTTGGTGACATGGATAGTGGGATCTGAAGTTCGCTGACAACACCAAGCTGTGTGGTGCAGTCGACACGCTGGAGGGAAGGGATGCTATCCAGAGGGACCTTGACAAGCTTGAAAGATGGGCCCGTGCGAATCACATGAAGTTCAACAAGGCCAAGCGCAAGGCCCTGCACATGCATCGGGGCAGTCCCAAGCACACGTACAGGCTGTGCAGAGAACGGATTGAAAGCAGCCCTGAGGAAAAGGACTTGGGGGTGTTGGTTGACTCTTACTCCACGTGACCTGGCAACATGTGCCTGCAGCCCAGAAAGCCAACCATATCCTGGGCTGCATCAAAAGAAGCACGACCAGCAGGTCGAAGGAGGGGATTCTGCCCCTCTACTCCGCTCTGGTGAGACCCCACCTTGAGTACTGCATCCAGCTCTGGGGGCCCCAGTACAAGAGAGATACCGAGCTGCTGGAGCAAGTCCAGAGGAGGGCCTCCTTTTAAGAGGTTTCAGTTATGTGGTCTATATATCCTTTTCTTCAAAGAACAGCCCTGGGGTGGGTCACTTCGTAAGAATCTGAAGAGTACCATATTTTTTAAAAATGTAGTTTCAAATAACTTCTAGAGGATTTCAGCTACTTCTCTTTTAGTAGCACAAAGGATCTTTTTTTTCTTAATACTATGCCAAGATGAAGTAAAAGTGATTCATAACTGCACCAGCCTACCTTCCTGCATTCTACAGAAGAAAATACACTCTTGAACTTTCAGTAGCAGCAACAACTCTCAAGTCAGATCATCCAACTTCCAATATATCATTATAGTTCAGCTCCATTTTTCATGCCATTTGAAGAGTTACACATTATATAGTGTATCTCAGGACATCCAAAGAGATACATTTTACAAAGGAGAACATTTCATATATAATTTACAAATCTGGTGGAATGCCAGTATTACTGCATTAGCTCTTGTATTTTCAATTAAAAATGGGGGAAGGGTACAACAAAGTAGTTCTATATTTAATGTTTGACTTATTTTCCATGCAAGCACAAAAACTAGTAATAAATACGGCTGAGGCTATTCCATACACAGAATAATTCTATACTGTAGGGTTGAAGAAAGTGGTGAGAAACAACAATGGTCAAATAATCACTACCTGACTCGTATGTTTTGAGTAGCTTTCATATCAATACAGACAAAATAAGAATCAAAGTAAATCTGTACAAGAGATGCCCAGAGCAATTCAAGGGATTTCAACAAACTAATCTCCAGGAGTTCAGTTACATCTGCTCTCTTCAGTGTCAGATGAAAGCTCATTATTCCTCTTTATCTGCAGACAAATTCTCCACCCCTTTATTAGCTATTTTTTCTGACAAAATCCTGGACATTATCTGAATTTTTAGTATAGTAGAGAACAAAGGCAAGTATAAGAGGTCTTTCAAATATACTAAACTCAAAAAACTGCATCTATATTCTCAAAGCAAAACTGTATTACCCTATGTACAGCAGTCTTCTAGACAGTCTAGTGCTCAGCACTGACGCTCCGTCCTCCTTACTGCATGAGCACCCTGCATTAGTTCTACAATTTAATGGACTGATACATTTTTCATATCTTCTTCCTCATATTTCTCAAAAAAATATTTGGCATACTAGCACAGGAGACAGAGATACCACTCCTGCTAGCCTCCCCCCTGCTGCCAGAATTGCTTACTCCATTCACGCAGACTCAAGGCGTACCTGTCAAGTACTAGATGAGGGCTGCTCACCCCCACAGATGAACCCACACACAAGCAAAGGCCAGCACACCACAACTTTAGGACCTCACTGGAAGCACAGCAGCACACAAGAATGCTGGGAGAGGCAAAAGCACCACAGTACTGAAGACACTGGGCTGCACGTTAAGCATGAACATTCAAAATAAGCAAGTTAAAACATACACGTTACCAGTCTTGCCAGAGAAGCTTTGAAAATAAATATAAGCTTTTGTACTCATGCATTAAGGCACAAAAATCAACCTACCCAACATTTAGAACAAGAAAAGGACACAGGCTTGCAGCATTTCTGTGACAGTATATGCTACATTAGCACAAACCTATCTTGAAATATCAACAGCATTGTCAAATCCCTACACTTTTTCCACATATTAGTCATGGCAATGCTACAGTAAGAATGGTTCAATGTAATGCTTGAATCACCTAGTCAAAAAAGTGACAGAGAAAATATAATTGCCTTTTAAAAAAAAAAAAAAGAGAGATGTACACCTACTACAGGCATAGGGTTTGGGTGTAACTGGTTTGAGGGTTTTGGTGTTGGGGTTTTCTGCTTTTGCAATAATATCCTGATAAATCCATGGGTACTGAATCCCAGCATTCAATACAGATCACTAAATAGTGCTGTAAACACTTACAAAACTTTTAAGCGTGCCTCAAGCCCCTCCCCAGACCAAAAACTTTTAAAGCCATTGAATGAAAGTAAAGTCTTTTTTTAGAGTGACATAGTGACTATGTCCTTACTTGACAGCTAACCTCTTAGGAATTTTAAAAATAGCCACATACACACAAAAATCTTGACAATTTATCAGAGTCAGAAATCCCATTTCCTACCTTACCAATATGTTCCTTAAAAATTGGCTTGCTGACAACTTAAATGCAAGAACTGCAGCCCAGAGACAAGTGTCCCATAGTTGCAACACTCAGAGGGAAAAAGGCATTTAGAGTGATAGAGGACAGCACATTAGGTTGCAATGCAGCTTCTTTCAGAGCTCCCTTAGCAGCATCAAAATTAAATGTTAATGCTAGTGGGACAGGCTATTACTAAGTCACAGAACATATCATGTGAAGTCAAATGAGAAACAGGTTTGCTATTTCTGACAAAACAATTATTGTTCAAGTATTAAAACATAAGTCCCAAGTTTGGTCTGCAGAAATGTAATTAGTCAACCCAGATTTGGCAGAACATTTTAAAGCAGTCTGTAAAGGCTTTAAAGTAGAAGCTCTAAAGCAAAGCCTTCACACATGGTCTAGGTTTAACTTCCAGATCTCAGAAACCTAGATCATCTCCTCCCCTCATATCATATTTCTGACAATGCATATGTTTGTCTCTCTCTCCACTCACAAATATATATAAAAAGTAACAGAGTAAAAGGAGATACTAGAGGACAATTTATTATGAGTTATTCTCATTTGGAATCTACTGATTTTGACCTCGTCTACCAGGAACTCCTTCCTGATTCCAGTTGCTCTTAAAAAAAAAAAACTAAAAAAAACCACAAAAAAAGAAAAACCACAAAAAACCCTCTCACCCAATACAATGCCTCTACAATGTCCAAATAGTAAACTAAAAGGCATATGTAGCTACTACATGTTCCAGAGTAACTCTAGAAGAAATTCACAGTTTGTAATTAGGCCACCAGTTAAGAATGAAAGTTAGGCTTTCACCGGATATTTTGAAATGCAAGCAGTGTCATTATCTCAATATGAGTACTTCAGAAGTATCGTAATTATGAAGTTATGGATGTAGCATAAACATCTTTGCACTATCCCCTTTTAGAGTTGGCCCACTGTAATCAAAATTTACAGTCACTCATGAACTGCTCAAACATTACCAGTGAAAAAATAATCCAGTGTATTATTAATAAAAATAAAAATCACAGGCTATTGCATAAAGCCAAAGCATTGACACCCCACAGAAAGTGTTGTTTGTTGCCTCATGAACATCTATACCTGTCTGCAAAATCCCACAGGCCTTTCAAGGGTGCCACCTGGGAAAACAGCTGTTACTCTTTTGCTGTCACAGATCCCAGCAATGCCCTTGTCAGCTTCCATAGATACTGAAAGCCAGTAACTCCAGCCAAAGAGAAGCTTCAGTCCATTGAAGTTAAGCCTATCATGAAATAGAAGAAACATGCAGATTTGGTAGCATTCATTACCCCACGAAGACCTTCTATTAAGCCAAGTACATTTCTAAAACACATGCCGATTGACATTCAGAGAATTTGCTGGTGAACTTTATTACTCAGACACGTAAAGAGTCCAACAAACAGACTCAACTGCCATCCCCATGACACTTGCATAATAAAAAACACCTATATAGAACCCCCCAACTAACTCATGCCTACTGCACTGATCAGGACCAGCAAGCTTAAAGTTGAGTTCAATCTAAAAATGGCAGTACCTTCCTTTCTGGGAACTGCAATCAGAGCTCTCCCTGCCCTCCCACTGAGGAATGTCATCTGAATTTCAGGCCCAAAATTTCTGGAATAGTAAAGTTATCCCATTCTGCATATATCTCATGCTTTTGTCTCTAGTATATTCACTAGTTGATCCGCTAGAAAACAAAACCAAACAGAAAAAAACCACCCAGCTTTCCATGGGCCTTTAAAGCATTTCCCCAAGACTCAAATCAACTCTGCAGTCCATTGTGGTTATTAAAACACATAATCGAAAATTAACAATTATTGCAAACCTATTTCAAAGTCTCTAAAACTGAACTTTTATTAGTAAGGTTTCTCTGTTCTCTGAGGAACACAGGAAAAAAGCATTAACTTGCAACTGCTACACTGCATTACACTACACATATCCATGGCTCCCAAGCCAGTACATACAATCATGAATAAGATCGCAAGATTAGAAGTGAAACGGTCAACAGATACAATCTTCAAGGACAACATTATTTTCCACTTCTTTAGGTTTCAATTGAGCAATTATATATATAAAGGAAAACCATTCCAGAAGCCTTACATCTACTCACCTGCAAAGACTATGCCTTGCCAGAAAGCTTTTCTTCTTTCAGCAAGGCACAAAACATTTTATCTGATGCTGATACTCAACCTCCCACAAATGTGGGGAAATTCATCTACGTCTATGGATTTCATTCATGGGGATACAGATCTGTGCCAAATGATTCATGTTTACTTGGCCAACAACCAAATATTCTGTCTATTTAGGCAGATGAATTTGTGTCCCCTTCCTCCCCCAAGGAAACCCACTCATATAGGTCAATTCATTGTGTTACTTTTTTTATAGATACTTAGAACAAATGAAGCACATGAGAGATAGCATACAAATAATATAGGTTCTATGTAACTGTTTGCAGCAGAGTGTGAATTAAGAAAACCAAACAGATTGGTGCTATCAACTGCGACTAAATAGTTTTTCCTCCTTCTACACTGCAAGAAAAGTCAAATTCTTCTTTGCAGCAGTCACATTTTAGTTTATCTTTCTGCAAAACATATTCTTGGCCTGTCTGAAAATTAAACAATTGCCTGCATTCCTGGCAAAAGATACTTCTTTGAACTACAGGGCTTGTAGCCGATGAGAATTATATTCCTACTAAAAAAGCCAAAACAGACAATGTTCTACAGTTGTGGCTGTAAGAAGTCTGCCTTGGTTGGAAAAATTCAGCTGCTGCTTCCCTTCTGGTTATAACTTCAGAGCCAACACCCAACTTCCCTCCTTCTAAGTGCTCTGATCCAAAAGCCTGTGGCAACTTTTGCAGCTACACTAAACACTTATCTTTGTGCATGCACAGTAGCACAGTATTCGTAAGTCCCATACACCCTCTACAGTATTACTACTTATCCAGGGGTATCAATCAGTAACATCTTCCCTTTCTCTTCTGATCAGCAGGTCTCTTATTACGATCATCTACTGTCAGGCATTTGGACTGCTAACAGGTTTCTTCAAATCTACCCAACCACCTGAAGAGACACATCAAGCAATGTAACTATACCACTACACATTCCTATAATATACTATGTTTAAGAGACACTTTCCAGACTCAAAAATAAAATCATCAGAAGCTACCTAAACAAAGGAAAAATACTAGCAGCTACCTAAATAATTCAACCCAACCTTATCATAATACCAGTGTAACAGCCAGTCACTACTTTTAACATGACTACATTAGTCATTATAACCTAGAAAGCAAGAGACACTCAGATATATTCAGCCTTCCTACAAAGTCACGAAACTATATTTTTCTTAGCTGCATGTTCTTTCTTAAAAGCAAGCTAAAGTGAATTTCCTATGGCAGGCACCAAGGCCCTCTGCAACCCCACAGCACTATTCCTTCAGCTAACTTGATTCCACATTACTGACATAAAAACCTAGCAAGTAATCAAGAAATTAATCATGTGGAAGATACTTTGCAACTCACTTTCACCCAGTTAATATCAACTCACTAGTCAAGTACACATGCAGGAAGCACTGGTACTGATACTAAGCTTATAGCCCCTCAGCTGATGAGGCTAAGCCAGAAAAAAATGGGTCCACCGATATAAAGAAGTGGTAATAGTCTTGGCGAGGACTGGTGCGTAATAGTCTTGGCGAGGACTGGTGCCATTCCTTCTGAAGGAGCTGCTGCTGTACAGCTTTTGTTCAAAAAAAAAAAAAAAAAAAGCCCCTCAGTACTTGACATTGACAAGCCATCTTACCACCTTCCTTTCTTCCATTATAAGACAGACTAGGGTGAGAACACAAATCGCCTTAAATGCTTAGATCTACTTCCCGTCTGCAAAAGATAAAAGTACAGAATGAACTGCTTTGCTTTATTTCCTTTTCTGAACAACAGACAAGTCATCTGTGGCAAGAGCACCTAATGAAAAGATTCTTTGATAGCACTGATCATACAAGAAAAACCACTGTCCACTTCTTTTAGAGACACATCAGTATGACTTCTGGGCATCCACATTTTTTATAATTCTTAGAGAGCAATACAAAAATGCTTTCAGTAAGGTCTCCAACATGGATTTCTGTTGAAGTCATCTCATCTCTCCTACTGCACAGCCAGACCTTCACTTAGCAGCACTGTTACAGTATATAAGATCAAGTAGAATATGTGATGTCTTATGGACTACACCTAGACAACTGACCCTCTCTCTACAGCATGGCAAGCCAATACCAGTGGTAGCAAGAGGGATTCTGGAGATTTGGTGAAAGTAGGTCTTCTACCTATAGTGGTTATCCAAATATAGTTTGCAAAAGCTTCAGGTAGAGCTTCATTTTAGGCTTCTGTTTAATGAGATACAGCAGTGCTGACCAGGAAGACCTCATCTGAGCATGACTATGCTGTTGTAGCCATTTCTCAGAGAGGCACATCTTACTACCATGCCTCACACCTTTCTTACCTTAAGGCTAGATTGCTGCAATGCACTCAATATATGGCTACACTTTAAAACAATTCAAAAATATAAAGTGGCATAGACCATCATGCCTCCAAACTTAGGTCTTCCCCAATAGCAGTATGCAGTACTTTGGCAACAACCTCTAACGGATGAGAAGTGCAAAGGGTGTTCCTGGTTTCACACCCAAAGAGAGGGGGTTTGACCTGTACAGCACCCTGTGGGTTTGAGCCTTTATGTCTGAGGGAGTATCTTTTCTTGACACATTGTAAAAGCTGTAATAAGCATTTATTTTCAACATACATAAATAAAGGAGCATCTATTTGTGCGGCTTACTGAAGGAAGTGCTGACAAGACAAAGTTTTGGATTTTATATGGACTTGGGTCAAAGAAAAATGACGAGAGATGTTTTGAAAGGCATTTAAGCTTTCAATAAGCTCCTTTTCAGAGCTGCTTGACTTTAAAAGTTTTGTTCATCTTTCAAGGCTGCACAGGGCTGATGCTCATTAAATTCAGAAAGCAGCCAAGTAACTCCACCAGCCATAGAGCTTCTGCAGGAGACAGCCTTTAACACTTCCCACACTAGCTATGGGTGACTAAAAGTCCTCAGAGTAAAGTTAATTTATTTTTTTTAAACAAAAACAAAAGGGAGAAAACTCCAGAAAAATGTTCAAGTCTTAAGTCTATAGAAAATTCTGGAAACTCAAAGGTAACAGACCTTCCAACTTGAAATGGGACTCATCAAGTCATTCAAAACAAAAAGACTCCCAACAGTTTGAACCAAGAGGCTGCAAGTGTTCTCCAATCACCTTGCGTATTATTAGCTAATGTGTTCAAATAACTAAGAGGTTTAGCATTAATTAATTTTCAAAAAATGCTAGAGCTAGTCACAGCACAAAGCTTTAACTGCAGGCTTTTTGCAGATACAAATACCCTGTAGGGATATGTGTGTCTTCTTCACATCACTCATCCATCCAGTTCAAGAAAAAGCATGGGGTGAGGGAACAGCAATAGCCTACAGATTTGTTTCATTATGAAGACCTGCAATGAGTAAACTGGACACAAATATTGGAAAATCTTTTATGTTCTATCTAAAATAGTGCTTAAAGATACAATACATCACAATTCTGTGGAGTGGTCTTCAGCAATATATGCCAAAGAATTACTTCTTATCTCCCAGGAAAAAGATCAGAGTACATAAACTACCACTGCTTTGTGATACCTACAAGGCCCTATCAAGGGAAGGGATCAAGTGATACAATGACTTCCAGAGCCAGGATGCATACAAGCAAGGAACATACTCCATAAGCCTTATGGGTTTCCACAGCTGTGTAAATAGGTGAACGAGATGATTAATATATTGCTAAGAAATACAAAAGGTGAATCAAGTGATAATACAGGAGAGGCTCACCTCCGGGGAGCAGTGCAGGGAAGAGGGAACATGCATAACAGTGACAGAACAAGAAGAAAAGGTTCAGAATAAACCCCAATATGTCTTACAAGAAAAAAAACAACCAAACCACCAGCTGACAGAAATATGACATGGGGGACACAGCAGAATAATCAGTCAAATGATCAGTTGACAGGTTCCACTGGCAGGTCTCACTTTTTTATTAGTTATTTTTCTGCTCAACTACCTCTGACAACGTGAATAAAGAGAAAATAGTTTGGCAGTGTTAGAATGAAGTATAGCAGATGGCTGTTTTATTCCTTTTCAGACTGCAAGGCATTACTTTGGGGCACTATAGCATGAGACACTTTTCACTGTAGCACACGTGGTCATTAGCTGACCCCATTAGTGCATTTTTTTCAAGTTTAGGCACAAGGAAAGCCGTTCACCCAGCAGCAGTCAGAAAGCTGGACAGGGCTAGGATCAGTGACAGCCAGACACATAATGCTCAGCAGGCTTCTGGAAGGGAGTGATCTTCCTCTCTCCAGCAAGGAGAGCAGGATGAGCGGCTTCCAGTTTCAGAAACCAATTAGGCAGAAACTGCTATCAAAGCAATAGAGAGGGCCCTACCCTAACCGGGTTGAGAAACAGAAGGTGGCATTATCTCAATTGTTTTGCCAGTTTCAACAGCCCCACTCATTCCTTCTTGCTGAAGTTGCCCAGGGTGCTCTTTTCCGAGGCTCTTCCTGGACATCACACAGAATTAAACTGTCACCTAGATACCACATGCTACCTAAAAAGCACTCACTTTCATATCCTGGCTTGTGGAGTGGCTACTAACAGAGCAACAAACTCCTAGACTTTATTCCTTCATGAACCACTTTTTAAAGAGCCATTACACTAATGAAAGATGCATCGCGCTCAAATGCCAGCAGCAGCACCACACGTGAACAGTACACAGCAATACAGGGCTACCAAGCTATTGTGCTTTTAGGAAATTATGCAGTAAAAAACCAGGAATCTAAGAAGAAAAGAAAAACTTCAACAAAAACCAAGTTTGGCACCACTATAACATTCTTCCAGGGAGTCCAAAATGAATTACTACAAGATTGTCCTTTAGATTTTGCAACCAAGAGTATGTGTACAACATTAGAATTAGCTAAAGCAAATAAAATTGCCTTCCTCACCCTCCAAGTTAACAAATACTGCATAACCAATTACAGAGCCATGACACTCACACGAGGAGCGAAAACGTCTTCATGGCAAGCCTTAGCCATGACAGTATTTACTGGAGACCAACAAGATAATTGGCTAGTTACAATAAGTACTGCTGTCTACAAGGACTTGGTGTTACTTGAAACACTTATTTTCCAGAAGCTCAGGGAAGAAAAAAAAAAAAAAGAAAAAATCAATTCCAGAGTCATTAGACGAAAACTCTCAAACTGCAAACTTCGAGACTTCTATTTTTACACAGATATTTTGGTCATGTGTTGCATGACTACCCTTTATATTTCAGGATTATTTTTGTCCCATTTGGGAAACAATGTACATCTGGAAGCAATGCAAGAACAACTAGGTGAAGAATAAAAGAAAGCTTCAAGCTCATACCTCTTTTCTTATACTATAACCAGCAGGATGGTAGTATCAGCAAGTGGAAAACTGGAAGCTCAGCTCCCTCCTGTTGAGGGACAGGCTCAACACAAGGAGCACGCACACTTTTTTGTGCGGGGAAAGTGGAAAGCCTACAAACCCAGCAATATGGAACTGCACAAAGAATAACACATTTGAGAATTACTTCAATGCAGGAATCCATGTGGTGGGGTACAAAGAATGGTGGAGTGATTTCAAAATACAAATAGAGAAAGAAAAAAAGAAGTCAGATTTCAGAAGGTACTCTTGATGCTGGTATGGCTTGAAAGAGATACACAAAGGGCTCCTACTCTTGCAGAGACGTTACATCTATTATAGAGCAATGAGAGGAGCATGCACGAGAAGTCATCCTTCCCCAACAGCCAGAGAAGCAGCAGCTGTTGGCAGCTGCCCATCCTTTCATTCAAGGCTCAGGCTTTCTTAACAACTTCTGAGAACAAAGTCTCATAAATTAAGTCTAATAAATTACACAGGGAAGAGATGAAAATTCCTTGGTCACTCTTTCTCCCCCATATACCTTAGGGAGAAGGGCAATCACCATACAGTTCTATTACTGCTCCTCCCAGGTAACACAAGGATCAGTGAGCCCTTCTCCACTATTTTATCAATCCTTTCCTCATTGCTTGTATCCATCCTTCCTAGATAACTGTTGCAGTGCTCAGCCAGGAGTAGCAATAGCTGCAGAGACACCAGAGCAAAAGTGACTTCATCATTTAATTTCACCACTGCTCTGGGCTTACAAATAAAAGCAAAAAGGTTGACATCAAACAAGTCAGGGTTTGCTCCCTGATGACTTGGAAAAGACCTGCACCAAGACAGAGGTATTGAAGATGTCTGAGATACTCTGAAGATACTGATCCATCAATTTTCACCTGCCTCACAAGGACACTTTTGTCCCAGCTTTCACTCAAAAGGGTTCAGAACGTAACTAAGTATCAGTCTGTAAATATATAGCAAAATGAAAAGGCCAGCAAATTCTCTTCACCCCACAAGTGATTTATTTCATTATTTTTTTTAAGGCACTCAACACTGGTAATAGCTAACTTGCTACATCATGCCATAAGATGCTACCAAAACTCATGAGAGCCAGAAAAATATAACTCTTTTCAGCACCCAGGAATTCTTCTCTTTTACAAAGCAAAAAAATAACCCAGTTAACTTCCTAGACTGTCTTACACAGATAGATTAACTGAAAATATCAACTGCATTTCTCAGAGTCCTTGTACATGGTTCTCTTGCTTTGTTCTGACATTTTTTTCCAGACAGCAGAAGGACCAGGAACACATGACTACAGTGACTGTGGGGGTTATCACAAGTGGCGTGTGTGCTTTATGCTACGGCCTTTGTTTCTCTCTCAGTGTTACACACTTGGGATTGAACCATATTTGCAAACTTGTTAGTCTGCATCAGTTAGCACCCTCTTCACAGGCAAGCATCTGTCTAGTCTTTGACCTCAAACGGGAAAGGAGCATTAATGACCTTTCAAGAATCAAGCTGTAGAGCCTGACTAAGACAAATTTAGTTGCTGAGCATGACAGGCCTAGGTCTCACTTGGTTTAGACAGCCACCTGCAGAAATACTGACCAAGAAGACCCGCTTCCTATTCCACACTTGCATAAAGTAAATCAATAAATTAAAAATAGTCACACACAGGTTTTCTCCATACAAACCAAGAATCCTTAATAAATGCTAATTTATTAATGCTGGACCTGATCAAACCTACACTCTTATGCTGCTAATATGGGTTAACTGCACCCATGGTTTATGAAGCGCCGCAGGCATGCTGATCATACAGATACAAGGTAGACTACAGACCCTGAGCCCAATGCTCTCTTCAAGGCTTCAACCGCAGTGGAAGACATTTCGGTGCAGAAAATCATCAGAATTTCTGATCTGTCAAAAAGTTCACACTCTTATAGCACTTTGGCATGAAATGCATAAAACAATACAATATATATGCACGCACGCACGCAGCCATGTCAGGTGTGGCTGTACGCAAGTATCAAATAGATCAATTGAATGGTAATGCTTATCAAGCATTCCAGGTCCCATTAAGATGCTACCACCCTGCTTTTCCATAATAAAAAGGAAAATATCTCTGAGAACTACGCTGTCAATATGAATCTGGAAGAACAATTTAGTTGTTAATATGAACACATTCAAATCAGAAGAAATTCCCTATTATAAACATATACAAATCTTCAGCAACCTGGAACAGGGCCTTTTTCCATTCACACTCTACATTTGTTCAGATTTAATACATATTTTTAATTCACACAAAACAGCTAGTCCCACAAGCTAGAGTACTAAGGATGGGCACATACTAAACACAATTTCCAACATGCCTGTGCAGAATAAAGCACAGGCCTCATTCCTAAAAATATTCCTCTGATCAGAAAACTGGAAAAGGCATGCCAAGCTTGAAATAACTAGTCTATAGGCTCACATGTCAAAACAACCATTTTCTTATCCTGTCTACTGAGCATTTTACCAGAGCCTTTAGGATATTAGAGAGACACCTTTTGTAAGGACCCCTCCCCCTCCTTTTTTTTTTTTTTTTTTAATGGGCTGGACTAAAAGGTGCTCACACCCGATCTATGGGTACATGGAAAAATCTTTCAAGCTCTCTCCTTCAGAGCCAGGAGTGCTTAAAAACATATAACGAACGTGAATGTCACGGCCATACCCGTGTGCCCGTAATTCGTTTCCTCCTTTCAAGGGGAAAATAAAAAGGAAATACAGGCTACGGAGCTCCCAATCCGTTCACAAAGGGGGAAAAAAAGGCTTTTTAACTAGCCAGAGAGGCCGCTTACAACGCTGGCAGCAATCAGAACCTAAGGAAGAGGACAAACCAACCGGCATTTTTTGTCCGACAGGCCCCAAACGAAGCGGCGGCGTGCGCCTATTCAAGGTTATTGGGGGGGGGGGGGAAGGGTTGGGGAAGGGGAGAGAAAGGGAGCTGCTTCAGCCGGGGCTGGCGCCGCTCGATCGCTCGGCCCCCGGCCGGGCTCCCGCCCGCCGCCTTACCGCCTCGGCGAAGAAGGGTGTGTGGGGGGGAAAGCCCCGGGAAGGGCCAAACAGAGCCACCCACCCCCCCGCGCAGGGCGGCAGGATACTCACGGCTAACTTTCATGCTGCCGAAGGCCGAGGGCTGCTGCACCGGCTTGCAGCTCTCCGCGAAGGAGGTGGTCCTGGGCCGCCCGGACATGGTCTCCCGCTCCTGCTCTGCCCCGATCACCTCTCTCTTCCTGCCTTCGCCCTCCGCCTCGCCCCGGCGGCTCGGCGGGCCCGCCTGCCGCTCCCTCGCTCGCTCAGCTGGAGGAGACGGGCGGGACGCGCCACATGAAACGCCGGGCCCCCCCCCTTCCCCCCCCCCGGGGAAGCCCCCTCCCCTCTCGGTCTCTGTCGCGCTCTTCGCCCGGCTTCTTCTTTCTCCTCCTCACGCCGCCCGTTTCTCACAAAACCATCCTTCCCGGCAGCGCCGGTGGGTCCGAGAGCCGCCTCCGCCCAGTCCGCAGCCCCCCCGGCGCCGCTCCCGCTCCTGCTCCCGGCCGCGAGCGAGGGGGGTTTGCTAGGCCTCGCTGCTCCCACCCTGGGCGCCAGTCACATGGGGCGGAGGCTCACGGCCCGGTTCCTCTGATCCCACCGCTGGGTTTCTCTTTTTTCTCTTTTTTTTTTCTTCTTTTTCTTCCTCCTCCTTCTTCCCCCTCCCCTCTCCTCTCCTTCCCCCTCGCCTCTGAGGGAGGCGGCAGGGAACGGGACTATTTTTTCCCGGCGGAGGGATCTCGGGGCTCCCGGATCCGCCGACAGGCGGTGATGCGACCTCTCGCAAAGGGATCCGGCAGGGGCGGTGGAATCCGCGGCGGGCGGAGTAGAGGTGAAGCGGCCCGGGCGGCCTCGCTCGCTCGTTAAGGCTTCTCAGTGCAGCGCTGAGGCGGCGGCTCCGGCGCGGCTCCTCATTGCGCCCGCAGGGGCAGCTGGCGGCGGCTCAGGCTGGGGAGGCTGCACTGCGGGTGGCGGCCTGCGGCGGCGGCGCAGGCCATGACGGCGGCGGTGGCGGCTCCCCGGCTCCTCCTCAGCCGGCTTCAGAGCGCTGGCGGCGGCGGCTGTTGCTGCTGCTTCCCCGGGCGTCCAAGGCACATGGGACTCGCCCGCCCGGCTGAAGCCTCCCGCCGCTCCCTCCCGGCGCCAGCTGCTTCCCGCCGGGCCCCCCTCCCCGTTTCTGCCGATCAGTCCCTTTGTCCCCGCTGCTGCCTCCGCTGCGTGCCGGGCTCCTGCTGCTGCGCTCTGTGTGTGCGCCAAAGCCGCGCAGCCGCCTATGCCCGTCGCCGCCCTACGCTGCGGAATGGCCCTAAGCACCTTCTGTGAATACCCAGCCGAGGAGCCCGACGCACTCGTTAGCCCCCAGCCCGAGGCCCTTACGGAAACATCCGAGCCTCATCGGGACCAATCCCGAGGTCGTTACGGAAATGCCTGTAACGGGTCGTAACCAATCGCGAAGTCGACACGAGCGCCACCGAATCTCCCCGAAGCGAAACGGAGACCCAATCGGAAAACGCTGCCACCGCCCTAGCAGCGCGGTCGGGGAGCCAATAGGAAGGAGCCCTCTTTTCCGGCTATTGCCGGGCCAACCCGAAGAGAGCCGAAGAGAGAAAGCCAATCAGGGGGCGCGCTGCCTCTGTCACACAGCCCTAGGACGGTTTCAAGCCGCAGCCCGAAGCGTAGAGCGGGCGCGGGCTGCGATTGGCTCCCGACGATGAGGCGGCCCGAAAACGCAATCCAGCTCTCCGCCACGGGCCAATCCCCAAACCCGGGGCCGCCGGCAGCGCCTACTCCCGTTAGGGCACGGCCGCTCACCTTTATGACCTCACCGAGTGCAGAGGGCGGGGCTGGGGGAGGAGTGCGCATGCTCAGTGCGGTACGAAGCCACCGCCCCTCAGGCCCTGCCTGCTTTCCGGAGGCGGCTCCGGGGTCGGTCCCACCGTGAGGGGAGGATGCTCGGGCAGGGCGGAGTGAAGGGGGTGGTGTGAAAGAAACCCCGCCCGAACACCCCAAAACAAGGGGGTTTGTGCCTAAAACCGTCAGGGAATGAGGTCCTGTGGGCCTGCCCTCAATCCCTCGTTAAGCTGTGAAGGACAAAGACATTGAAGCAGCCGTTGCTACTGCGTGCAATGTCATCTCTAGGCCTTTGGTGTGGTTGGTGGCAAAACTCAGCTGCTGTGGGAAAGGGGTAGCAGTGTGGTGAGGTTGCTCGTTAAGAAAATATGATGATGGTTTGCTGGAAGTCACAGAGGTGGCGCGTGAAGTGATTGTAAACCTATTTTGCAGAAACTGGGCTGTGCAATGGGGAAAGAAGATCAAGACGCTTAGAAAGTTCTCCTGATTTGGTTGTTACCAGCAAGACCTTCTTACAGAAAACACGGTTTGCATTAGAACCACTAAAGTGGCGCTCATATCCAGGTCTTAGTGCGACCACAAGTGCTTTGAGCTTAGCCCTGGCCAGAGTCCCAGGCACTGTTCTGGAAGAGCCTGTACTTCTACAAGGCTCTGAAGCATCCCTGGGGCATCAGTTCCCAGCCCTGGCAAAGCAGGCGCTGGAGTACTGCTCCCTGCTGTGACCTCAGTAAAATTACTCAGCAGACCTCAGCAAAAATTGAGCACCACTTGCTTATGCCATTAAAAAAAAATAGTTTATACCACGAAGAAAATAATGTGGACTAGCAGAAGCACTTTCTGCCAGTGTTAGAGTCTAAGAGCTGCTGTTTTCAAGGCATCAAAATATTGCCAGATTTACCTTTTTTTAATTTTTTTCCCAGTTCCATTGTGAACAACATTGCTATGTGAGCAAACAAAGACCTGGCCAAAGGTAGCTAAAATTTATCCTTTACAGGAGCTGTTTTCCAAAGCAGAAAACAAGCCCAGACTCTCAAAACGGTGCTGTTCAGCATTTTGCTCACCCTGGGGTGCTTCAGTTTGCTGGAAACCTTTTTTCCTGCCTGATAAATGATGAATGGCTTTACCTACTACAAAGGACCTGGGATTGTTTAAGGTTTGATTCTTCATGAGCTACCTGTGCAGCTCTGTACAGCTGGAAACCTGACAGTTAAGAGTGGTGTGCCCTAACAAGGACTAAAAAAAGACAGTCTGAAATCACAGTATTGGAGTGGTACTGCAGCCACTCCAAAACCCTATCGTACTCATTGTTCCAGCCCCGCCCCCACCCCCCGAGACACTGCTGTCTCAAACATTGCTGAGACACAGTCTCAGTAAGCCATCAACCATGAAAATGGCATCTTCTCTCCAGTTTTGGTAGAGCTGTTGACCCCAGCCATGACTATTTGTCAAAAAATAGGGCTACAGATTGGATTAGTTCTCTAAAGAGCAATCTTACATAAAAAGACAAAGTAAGTATGCAACTAGGCAGTGTCCAGCTCTTCTCTGCCTGAAAGGTACTACCAGGCATTCCAGTCATGAGCTTGAAATTATTTTTTTTGGCCTTCAGCACCAAAATGCCAATGCGAAGCACATTTATTTTCTGACAAAGTTCTTTGAAAAGACTACGTAAACAGGAGAACTGACTTAAGAGAGGCAGACAAGCTTTGTTACTTGAAAAAGTTGGCAGTTTGTAAAATAGCAGGTGGGGGAGGGTGAGCTCTTTGCTTTAGCATTTCTTGTTACTCATAATAGTAGTAAATAAAAATCAGACCAATGCATAATTTATACTGACGGTGTCTGTTTGAAAAATGCCCCTTCAAGCTTTATAACGAGTCTACAACCTGACAATAAAAATGGGAAATCAACTTCATTCACTTACAGAGAACAAGGCTACCTCAGAAAAACAACTTCATGCTTGTCCTCCTGTATGTGGTATAGCCCTTTCCTAAAATGACCCCATTTCCTCTTCAGGACCAAACCAATCCATATCAAACCCAAAACTCTCAGTTACCACTAATCTCCCTTTTCTGAATACCCAGCCTATCTGTCCACTTGAGGAATGCACATTACAAAAATCCCAGCTGCTCTATTTCCTATTAGGCAATCCTGCCCGCATTTCCAAGTAATAATTAACCAACCAACTCTCCAAAGCCTGTCCATTCAAGTTGTAGAGTCTTCTCATCTACCAGGAAACCACACAAGTGTATTTAGAGGATTATTATGTATTTGAAGGGATAGGAAACTATAAAGCATCTCCAATTTCTTTTAGTCTTTTCATAGAATCTTTCCTTAGCTAAGACTACTCTCAGAAAAACCCTAAACACACAGTAAGTGCATCTGTTAAGTTTTCATCCTCAATTTCAAAAATGGACTGACAAAATCATTTGGGAGAATCACGAGTGAGCTAGTTGCTTTTTTAGACTGAAAGATTCTCTTTTGACAACATTGCAAAGTTCATATTTATTTTTGGCCTCTTGGCTGATGAAATGACCTCCCTTTAAAATCTGCAAGTATAAATAGAATTGACGTTTTAACGATCAGTTTTCACAAGCAAGAATAATCCAGTGTCTCAGGCATTAATATTGTTCCAAATCTGGATGCACGGGGCAGTTTTACAGCTGCTGTGTTTCTGTAACATCCAAGTTCCCAAGGAGGCTGCCTGAAAATACGAAGCATCCGACAGAAATTACTGACGTGTTATCTCTCTGAAATGCCATAAGGTGGCAGTGAATTGGAAAATTGGTACTATTTCTGGGTTGAACAAAGCTTTAAGAAGCAGGGGCGGGTTGGAGGGAGCCTTTTTTTATTTGTTTAGGGGCTTTCTTTTGTCCGTTTACATTTCATCTATCACCATAAACTTCAAATCCAGTCATCTTAATCAGACACTGAGCAGGTCTGCTCCAACATGTACCAATAGACATGTTCCTGCATGGGGAACTCCTGCTTTTTCTTTCTCCATTGCTTCCTTTTCCGGTGATCAGCAGGAAGATTTTTTTTCTGTTTGCTTACCTTGTGGCTCTTACTGGGTCATTCCACCAGAAGCCACAGTGAGAGGGCTACCTCTGCTAGCCTGATAAGGATGCAATCATTGAAGGCTGTTTTGAACTTTGTTACGCTAGTGAATCAAAACCATGTTAATGGATCTACCAGTCTTGCATCTAATTCCTTAATATTGCCAAGGGAATTATCCATGGAACAATTTAGTGAGATATTGTAATGGCTTGTCTCTTGTTTGATTGGCATGGGCAAACTCAATGGTTATGGTTGAACTTTAACTTTTTTTTTTTTCCCCAGTGGAAAATCAGAGATTGTAACAGTAACAAATTTACTAACTGCCCAGGTGTTAATGATTAGATGATGAAGCCTGAAAAGTGGGTTTGATTTTTGTCCCAGAACAAAATCCGAAGGAATCTGTGTTTAGAACGTACCAGCTGCATTTATTTTTCTGAGCGGCACAGAAGTTTTTAATCCTGCGAACCCGGCATTTTGCAATGATTTCCTGTCACAAAATATGTCATCACTGACAATTGCTACAGAGACCAGCTGATGTTTTGCTGATCTGGATGTGCGTGGGTGCACCTCGGCCTCATGAGGCTCCAGGTAGGTTCGCCAAAACCAATAGAGCCAAGTGGTCCGAACAGATTAATGTAACAGGAGCTATGGACAGCTTCTGTTTCCCGATGTTGCAGCGCAGGTGAACAAGCAGAGACAATACACGTTCAGGACAACATTGCGACACACGGAAAACATCGGTGACTAAGCAGGCAAATGAGTCCTGTGCAAGTCCTCCCCAGTGATGTTTTTCTGCACAGGTTTAAGGTTGGCCTTATCCACCGGCTCTTGAAAGGAGGCATCAGGTTTCCAGGAGGACATCTTGCCAGGAGAACATCTTGTTCAGTTGGACAGTTTCCCTTGCGCCAGCATTTGTCTGACCACGCTTTCTTCATAAATATCCCTGGAAAACCAGTGTCTGGAGCCGGAGAAGCTCTGTCAGTCTAATGAGCCTTTGACAAGTCTTCCAGGCATTTGTTCTCTGGAAAGCAAAAATGATGCCTGTTTCCTCAGCAGTTTGACAGGGTTCAAATCTACAAAATTTTGGGGCCGTTCAGTATGTATCATTTCCCTCACCTTGACTGGTTCAGCCAAACAGCCCAAGACATATATCCATTTGCTTTCTATTTGGATTTTCCAGTGCTGTCAGCAGGTCTGATACTGTAAAGGGGATACCAAAGAGCAGATGGGCCATTCTTATGGCAGGAAATTAAAATGACCCTGTTCCCCAGAGTTTACAGGGGCTCTCTGTACTGCAGTATTGGTGGAAGGGCCCATAAATGTCCCACGTTCACTGTTTCCCTGCCTCTGCAATAGACTTTCAAACTGGCTGTTGAGGAGACTTTCTAAACAAAAAGAGTTAAAAGCCTGGTCTCTGAGGCCTGCAGTACATTCACGAAAATCTTGTAGGGCTAGGAAGTCTTAACTTCAGACATTAGGACTGAGTCCTAATCCCACTTGGGATTAGGACTACTCTTTAGCTGGGTCTTGGTAGACATATGGGTAAGGCTTGGGCAGAGGAGAAGACCCAGGCTGGGCTTCCAAGCCATCAGAGAGACCTAGAAGTTGTACAGGGAGCCAAGCACAACAGCCAACAAAGCAGATTTTTCTCCACTTCCTCCTTCAGACAGCTGGGGGCTGTTGCACCAGGGTGATGAGGTTGACTGCGCCTTCTCACAAATGCAGGAAGAGGATTCGCTAGTTCCTATTGAAATAGTTTTCGGAAGGAAAGCGTTACATATGGCGCAAGGTGCCAACAGAAGGAGAAAGGGCTGTTGGGAATAGACATCTGCATCACGAAAGAAGCAAAGAAAGCGGCGACGCACCTGGTGGAGCCTGCCTGGGATGCTGTCCTCACTGCAAGGGCTCCCTGCAGACTGAAATTACCATCCTTAGCTGCAATGAAATGCTCATCCAGCTCTTGCTGTGCAGGTGCTTTTACCCTGACTGAAAATAACTGCATGGGTATGGGTCTCCCCAGGACAGCCAGCTCCCTGGGGGAGAAAGGGGATGACAGTCCTTGGCGGGTCAGAGCCATTCTTGATATCCACAAGGCAAACGGGGAGTGTAATACACTCATGTCTGCAGAGAGGAACGATTGCTCTGCAATATACGACGTATACCAAAATGGTTGAATAGAGCTATGAAACCTTGGTCATTCTACATACATCAGCCACGGTAGTGAACTTGCACTGTTGTTGTACATCTTAACCTATGAACTGGGGGTCTTTATTTTGCAGCTGGGAATTGAAGGTGGTGGTTCTCCTCAGAACCTGGGAGAAAATGCAGTTACTTTTGAAGTGGCCAAAATGCAACAGTATTTTCATTTTGCTGATTGAGTTTTTGCCAAGCACTCTCATTGATTTAATGATCCCTCTCCCTGGCTGCTCACTAATCACCATCGCACACTACTTCCTTCATCTTTGGCTTGCAAATGGTTACTAATTGTTGCTGCATCTTGCATTGTACATCTGGTGTTGACAGCTGTCATTGCCCTGAGATGGAGAGACAGCTGTTTTTAAAAGGAGAGCTCTCTCCCAAATCTCTAAAACATCTGGAAAAATGTGGCATTGAAATTGAGTTATTGAATATAAAAAATTAGCAAATATGCGGACAGGCTAGAGGGTCTGCAAACGCAAAGCTTAAAAGTAGGCATGGGAATCAGAACAGAAGAGACTCACTGCTGTGTCCTTAAAACATGAGTCCTGGGTGTTTCCCATCAAAAATGCCTATTTCTCCTAATTCCCTGTTGACTGCTTTACATGGCCAAGTCTTTTACACCCTGCGCAACAGAGCACACTTTCTAATTTGGTCAGACTAACAACCCATGTTGCTTTTGCTTCAGCCTACTAGACATAATTCAAAAGCCTTGCTACAAGACAGGATTCAGGATCAGGAAGCAAGATCTAACTGGCTGGAGACAAGAAACCAGTAGCATGAAAGTACCATAAAAGCCTAGAAATCAATGGAAACAATTGCATTCCTTTAAAAAAATAAATCTTTTCCAGAATCTCATTTCCTCCTGAACATTTTGTGACCGTGATTGTTACAATCAGCCTATTTTTTTTCTCCCTGTTTATTTTGTGTATTTAACTGCACTGAGCGTACAGTCCATTGTTTTTCTAATGGTCAGCAAAGCTTATCTCATGATCTCGCCCAGCCGCGATCGCTCACATGCTGTTCTGCAAGACTTGGATGAGCACTCCTCTCAGACCCTGTGAGAGGCTGCAAGCCAGCAGCAAGAGCAAAGCTGAACTCAACAGGCAACAATGAGTAGGCATGCAAGGACACAGAAAGGAAATGGGTGAGCTTAAACAAAGTTAGCGTGATTGGAGCAGCAGTCATTCCAAATGACCCCTAAGAAAAGAGCCTACAAGCAGAAAAAGCCTGGTAGGATTAACACCACCTTTTTATAAAGGAGTCATTTCAGGACATCTGACTTAAGGGAAGTGCTACATTTATTTGTTTTTAATTGGTCTGGATTTAAGCCATATCAAGCTGATGATGCCATTCTGAATTCAAACGGATATTCTCTTTGCCTCGTAGCACGGGAGCAAGGGAACAATGCAATTAATGGGAAAGGTGGCACTTTCAAAAGCAGCAGAAGGAAGTATTTTTAGATTAGGCAGTTATTGTATATGTCGGGTAATTAAAGCAGTTTTTTTCTAGTCACTGGAAGGTGAGAGACTTTTCCAGGAGATGATTCTAGTTCTTAAGTGGGGTTGCTCATAAACTGCACCTAGAGGAGCCTCTCTTTTCTCCACACCTATGGAAGGACCCTAGGAAGACCTGCCTAGTAAGTGGGCTCTGGGGTAAGAAGCCTCCCACTAGGTGACAGGAAGATGGTTATATTTCTAACTGGACTCTGAAAGTCACTGGTGCAGGATACCATTGATGGGCAAGTACCTGGACAATACTGACCCTGAAGTTGGTAGTACTAGAACTCCTTTTTTTGGTAAGGGGTGTTTGAATTCAGATCACTAAGTGCAGATGTATGGGAAGGTTTATAAAACACTCTGAAACATCTTGCCCTGACCACAGTCAGGAACAAGATATTGGACTGGAAACCAGGGACTGAGCTGTTTGATAATCAAGGATCATCTCCTTGAAGCTCAAAAGTGGTTCATCCTGACAAGAAGAAAATCAAGCAAAGGTGGCAGGAGGTGTGTGTGGATGAACAAGGAGCTCCTGACTAAACTCTGACATAAAAAGGAAATGTACAAAAGGTGGAAGCAGGTGTAGGTGACCCAGGAGGAAGCCTTACTGGTGGGAGTGTCCTTCAGCAATCCCAGGCCCCTGAGCAAGGGGCCCAAAAGTGCTGAGGGAGCTGGCTAATGTCATTGCAAGGCCACTCTTTGAAAGATCATGGTGACCAGGAGAGGTTCCTGAGGCCTGGCAGAAAGCAGATGTCACATCTATCTTCAAGAAGGGCAAGAAGGAGGATCTGGCAAACTGCAATCTGGTCAGCTTCACCTCAGTCCCTGAAAAGGCAGTGCAGCAAGGAATCATGGAAACCATTTCCAGACACATGAAGAACAAGGAGGTGGTCAAGTGTAGTCAGCATGGATTTACGAAGGGGAAATTGGGCTTAACCAACCTTGACGGCCTTCCACAGCAAGATGACAGGCTTGGTGAATGAGAGGAGAGCAGCTCTCTGGAAAGGGACCTAGGGGTCCTGGTGGACAACAAGCTCAAGATGAGTGAACAGTGTGCTGCAGCAGCAAAGAAAGACAACAGAATGCTGGGTTGCATCAACAAAGGCATCACCAGCAGAGATAAAGAAGTCATTATCACACTCTACTCAGTGCTTGTCAGGCCACATCTGAAATACTGTGTTCAGTTTTGGTCCCCACTATACAAAAAAGATGTGGACGGGCTGGAGAGTGTCCAGAGAAGGGCCACAAAGATGAGCAAAGGACTGGGGAGCCTGTCATATGAGGAAAGGCTGAGTGAATTGGGTTTGTTCAGCCTTGAGAAAAGAAGGCTTAGGGGAGACCTCATCACCATGTTCCAGTACTTAAAGGGTGGCTACAAAGAAGATGGAGACTCCTTTTTACAAGGAGTCACGTGGAAAAGACAAGGGGTAACGGGTGCAAGTTACTCCTGGGGAGATTCTGATTGGACACAAGAGGAAAATTTTTCACAATGAAAACAATCAGCCATTAGAATAATCTCCCCAGGGAAGTGGTGGAACCCCCAACATTGGAGACTTTTAAGACTCAGCTGGACAGGGTGCTGGGCCATCTTGTCTAGATGGTGTTTTTGTCTAGACTGAGCTTTTGCCAAGAAAGGTTGGGCCAGATGATCCCTGAGGTCCCTTCCAACCTCGTATTTTATGATTCTATGTTTCTGTGTTGTTTGCCTTGACTTTAGTAAGGCTTTTGACACTGTCTCCCATAACATCCCCATAGACAAGCTGACAAAGTATGGGTTAGATAGGTGGGCAGTGAGGTGGATCAAAAAATGGCTGAATGGCCAGACCCAGAGTGTCGCGATCAGTGGCACAAAGTCCAGCTAGAGGCCAGTCACTAGTGGTATAACCTGTTACTAGGTCTTATACTGTTTAACATCTTCATTAATGAGCTGGATGATGGGGCAGAGTACACCTTTGGCAAATTTACAGATTATACAAAGCTGGGAGGAGCTGATACACCAGATGGTGTGCTGCCATCCTGTAACCTGGACAGGCTGGGGAATTGGGCAGAGAGGAATGTCATGAAGTTTAACAAAGGGAAATGCAAAGTCCTGCACCTAGGGAGGAATAACCCCATGCACCAGTACATGCTGGGGGCTCTGCAGAGAAGGACCTGAGGGGTTCTGGGGGACATCAAGCTGGCCATGAGCCAGCAGCGTGCCCTCACAGCAAAGACAGCCAGCAACATCCTGGGCTGCATTAGAAAAAGCATTGCCAGCAGGTTGAGAAGTAATCTTTCCCCTCAGCAGTGGTGAGGCCACACATGGAGTCCTGTGCCCTGTTCTGGGCTCCCCAGTACAAGACATGGACTTACCGGAGTGAGTCCAGCAAAGGGCCATGAAGATGATTAAGGCACTGGAGCATCTCTCATGTGAGGGAAGACACAGAGAGCTGGGACTGTTCAGCCTAGAGAAGAAAAGACTCAGGGGGAATCTCATCAATGTGTCTAAATACCTGGTGGGAAGGAATGAAAAAGAGGGAGATGGGTGCCCACTGACAGGACAAGAAGCCCTAGGCATTATTTAAAATACATGAAACTCCACCTGAACACAAGAAAACACTTTTTGCTGTGGGAGTGGTCAAAGACTGGAGCAGGTTGGCCACAGAGGTTATGGAGTCTCCATCTCTGGAAACATACAAAACCTGACAGGACATGGTCCTGGGCACCCAGCTCTAGCTCACTCTCCTTGAGCAAGGGGGGATGGACTAGATGATCTTAAGGTCCCTTCCATCCTCCACAATGCTGTGATGATTCTGTTATCTGCTACAGCAGTTCCTGGTGTCCTGTATGCTGTTGGTTCTTAAGCATTTCACTGATTTTTCCCTGAGGTTATTATAGACCTTACTGGTGTAATTAATTGCACTGAATGCATATACCTCTGAGAATGAGGTGGTTATGGAGAAACCTGAACTTAATAAAATAGTCAGAGGAATTGTCCACAAACAAAATACAGAAACTGGGAATCATCATTCATGACTGTGAGGTTCTGTACACGTGCTTTCAGCAGAATAAGCAAGGTGTGGGGAGATGGAGGCTGACAGAGCGCACAGGGCAGGGTCAGATGAGAAGTGGGAGATGAGTGACTTATGACAGCCAGTGCTGAGCACAGTGCATAAGAATTTCAGTTTTATTTCCCAGTCTACGGCAACCAACGCAACACGGGCTGGGCTGTTTGTGTGGTGGTGGTAAAATTAAAGCCCTAACACTGTTTCAAAACAGGGCACCAAGCATGGACAATTAAATCAGAGGCAGTATTTTCAAACTGAGCATCCAGAAAAAGGAGAAAAACACAATTAATGACTGCCTGGGAGAAGTCTGATTTAAATGACCACCCAGGAACTCTGAAGCAGAGGCAGTTCTCCAGGGCAGCAGTCCACAAGCTGAACCATGAGCCTGTCCTTTCTCCAGCTGTCTTCCCAGTCTCCTCCACAGCATGGTCCTGGTATATTTTATGCACTGAGGGAGGATCCCATTAAGAAAAAATATGCGATCATGTCATTAATGTCTGTCTCACAAGAGAAGATTAGAGAAATATTTGTCAAGGATGGCCTAGGAATAATTGGTCCTGCCTTGGGGGGAAGAGATGGACTGGAGTCCCCAGATGGCTCCCTGAGGTCCCTTCCAGTCCTGTTTTCCACAAAGTCATACATGCTAACATTAAAATAATTTGTGCAAACTTAATTTGGGTTAATTCCAGCCTTCCCTAACTTCTGAATGCTTGATTTCAGAGTCTTTTTGGCACAGATTACAGTGTGCTGCTTTTTAGGATCCTGGTTGGTTTGTTTTAAAGCCAACTCAGCCTAGAAAGGATGCCATGACATGCACATCCACGAGGTTCATTAACAACCTTGTAACAGATCCACCACAGGGACCTCTTCCAGGGACTGGCAGAGGCAACACAGGTGACTGCCCTCTCCAACTAATGAAGGTAAGGGTGGCAGTAGGAAGAGTTTGCTGTGATGCTGGCCAGCATCAGAGGCTTGCCTTTCAAATCCACATGCTGGCAGCAGATGAGATGAGAGTCTCAGGACACCTGACTTCCCTCCCAAACTCTGGAGAGCAACGTGTGCCACCAGGAGCTTTTTGCTTGTTTCCATTCATCTTCTCTCCAGTCCTATTTTTTTCCAGACCCTTGAAAACAAACAGCTCCTTTGCTACCTCCTCTGCTTCTTGCCCCACCCTTGTCAAGTCAGGGTCTCTCCTCTCCCCCCTCCTGCTTTCACTAATTGCATCACACCTCAAGTCATGCCCATACCCTACCTCTGTCCCCTTCACACTCCTAGTCACCTGGCTTGTCCTGCCATCACATATTTTTTCACCTCTGCTCTTTCCCCTACTCCCTTGCCTATTTTTTGCCCAACAGCTGCTCCCAGGTGCTGAATTCTTGGCGGTTTAATCCTTCTCTCTATCATCATTCCTGTGCTTTGTTGATTCAGAAAATGAAGCTCCCCATCTTCCCTCCTGTGCCCCAGTCACACCGTCCTTCCCTCTTCCACCACCTCCTCCCCCAGCTATTCCAGCCCCAGTCACAGCAGGTTCTTCAAACAGATTTACCGCTTTCCTCCCACAACTGGCTTTCACAACCGCTTCTTCTCCCGTGTTGCTTCATTACCAGCATGACGGTCATCACATTTATGAGAGAAACCCCACTTTGCTCTCAGCTCAGTGCACCCTTTCACAATGCTAACTGCAATGACTCACAGGTGGGGTGGGCTTGGCCACCACCTGTGGACAGCCCAGGTGCAAGGTGCTCTAGCAGCTGCAAGGACATGGAGCATAGTCTGCCAGGGTGGAGTTTCCAGGGATGATTCAGGGATGGCTTTTTGTCCACTAAATGCTAAGAAGTCTCCACAGATCCGTGTGGCCTGTGATTTTTTTTCAAAGTCATAAAGTGTGGTCCAGTTTGGATGGGTTTTGACAAGACCCATAGAAACTAGAGTTCCAGTTTGTATGGTGTGAGGGAGATGAAGTGTCTCAGACAAAAAAAACCTAACAGACATGCTTGAAATTGGGACAAATGCATTTTTGTTAGCCTTGTTCTTGGACATGTCCTGAATCACTTTCATTTTAACTTTCCAGCACACTCAGCATGAAAATTTTGGCATAATGCTTTAAGGAAATTATAAGAAAGTGAGTCCAAGGTATTTTTATGGGAAATGCTATGCACCCTTAATATGCAGGGGATATTATGTATCTCCAAGCATAGGGATGTTAACTATTAGATAATGCAATCATAAAGTATTTCACTTTCTTTCACTTTTGTTTTTCTCCTTTCCATTCTCACCAATTATTAAAATCTGCTAATTGCTGCATACTCTAATATTTTACTCTTCATTGGAGATATTTTTGCTGCAGGACAAACTCCTCATTATCTTGAACATCCCCTGAATTAATTGATTCCATTGGTTACTGCAGAGTCATTAAAATAGTGGTATTAAACTGGGACTTAACTCATAGGCGGTGTTAAATCTGCTTGAGCAGCTGAATTAGTCTGAGCAACATCCTTCTCAGCACAGTGTCATGGACTTCTCTTACACTGATCGCTTTGTTTTACAAAGATGATATTCAGGTTTATTAAATGAATTGATGTCCTGGGCTTGGGCATGCTTGCCGAGTTGCTGAAAAATGCTACAAGGTTTACGTTGCAGGTGGAAGTCACTGTGCTCTTTCCAACAGACACAGCCATCAGTAGGACAGCTATTGCCGCCTAAATGGCATGAGCAAATCAATATCTTCTGTTTTGGTCAGCCCAGTATTTACTTTATTACTTCTACAGGTAGGTTGCAAACTTGCAAAAACCAGAAACAGTGGAAATTTCCCTGTAATGAAAGCATGTCTCTCAACACTTCCAGGCATGTTGCAGCAGAACAAAGCTGTGACCTATTCTTTCATCTGCCACCCTAAGGGTAGGAAGATCTTGAAAAGTCAATGTCTCATTTACAACTGTGCATTAGAACAGCCTAAACTGGTCATGGAGGGAAATTATTTTGTAATAATCCTGTAAAAGGAGAGACAAAATCTTGGTCGCTCGGCTGTTAGCTGCACAGAGCTTGCCAACAATCTTGAAACCAGATGAATAATGTTTGAAATTATATTGTTCCTAGATTTCCAGCTGTACCGGAAGGTGGGTGGTCAGCACAAGACCTACCTTACCTCCCGCTGCTGCTGCAAGATTGATGCTGTCTGGATCAGGAAGAGGACAGCCCAATTCTACAAAATAAATAGGCCCCTGCTGTGGCCAGCATAGAGGCATCGTCTCTCCTTGTAGGACTGTGGTCCCCTTGCAGCCGAGGGTCTGATTGCATAGCAGGGCACTCATTTTTCCCAGGCGAGAGGTGCAAGAGGATTTTTTTTTTTTATTTACATGCTTTACCAGACATATCTCACGTGTTTGTGGGGTTGTTTCTAATGCTGTCATTATCTAGAAAGATCTTCACTTAGTGGTAGAAATCTCATAGTTGCTTCAGCAGATGCTTGGATTGCTGAAAGGGAGCAAGGTTCTTTGCTGTTTCTAATCTGTGGTTGTCATATTCCAATTATTCTGGATGGTGAGGTGATCCTGAGAAACTGGGATGTTTCCACTTTGTGTAAGGACACAAATATATGCATGAACACGCACAGAAATATTACTTGATCCACTAAAACCAGCTGTTGTGAACCAACCATCCATATAGAGCAACTACTGATTACTCAACAGCAAAACCTTTGGTTTCCACTGTGGATACCCCAGGTTTTTGCCTGAACTCCTTCCTCACCTTCCCCGGTTTCTCACTTACTTTTTCCATTTGGGATTCTCACTGAGGTCTAAGATTTGCTGGCTGAGGAGGTTAACGAGGGCCCAGCTGGGAGCATCATTTCTTGCTTTCCTGTTCTTTGATGGGTCAACCTGTCTCTCAGGCCTTCCTGGTGAAGCACCCAAAGCCTGTTTTGCGAACATATAGTGACAAAGCCTTGACGCATCTCGGGGGGGTGGCCTTGTGTTCGCTTGAATGACAGGTGCCAGTGGAAGAGAAAAGAGACTGTGATGTTTCTCTCTGAGATGAGTACAATAGTCAGTAGAAGAGACAAGCCTCTTGGCTCCTGAGTCTTCTCCTTGAGTAAATCAGACCCTGCATCATCCTCAGGTACTCGTTGCTGGGTTTGCCTGCTATAAAGTCTAAATTCAGACGTCCTCAAGTAGCTGTTTCTGAAGGCAGCAGGGCTGACAGCTTTTGCATGAAAGGGTGGAATTTAGCCCAAAGTTGTCTACTGTGGCACAGCAAGTACCCAGTAATGCCAGGCTTCCAGGAACGGGAGAGCCTGCCTCCCCTATTGACTGCAGCATGCTGGTATCAGGTATTAGGAGAACTGGGAAAAAGACCTTCCCATCGGAGAGTCATGAAGAATGGATTGCAGAAGCAATAGAGCACTAAATGTGGTTTTGTTACTGGTATGAAAAAGGCTGTAATAGCAAGAAAATGAGCTGATATTTGCAAAAGCATAATCCACCATCAAATGAAAGATTCACCTGTCAGAGGAAAGGAAGTCTTTATCCAGCACCTGTATTTGGGGGACTGTTAAAAAAAAAACCCAACCCAAACAGCTGCTTTCAAACAAGGGCTTGAATTTGCTATAATTATGTGCAGAGTATCCCACTGTTCATGGATCTGCCTAGCACTGCTGTAAATTCAAGGTGCGATTGCATCAGCTAATATTATTCCTGCAGTTCTCTTTGGTTTGAAATATTGCCCAATTCATTTGGGTTAGATATGAGATGTAATTGCCTGGAAACCAGCACACAACTCCAGAAGGGTGCCCTGCTAGTTATATTCACCTCGTCTGATAAAGCGTCCATGCCACTCCTGATCATGACATCAGGACACTGTGCAGGGTGCATTTCATTTTCCCCTCCTGTGGGCCCTTTGAGAGGTACCAGGGGCTTCCTAAGGAACTTAGGTCCTTATGGCTTTCCTAAGCCATGGGAAGCTCCAAGAAGCAAAAGCTCTTCAGGTTTTCTGCACCTGCCAGGCACAGATGCACCTCTCAGCAGTTGCAGGAGGTGTATTGGGAGGAAGCATGAGAGATGAACAGGCCTTGCTCCGTGAGTATATTGAAATACTGCTGGTAAACCTAGCACCCAATGGGTGCTGGGAACGCCTGGTCCGTTGCAGACTTTCAGAGAAAATGTCATGTTCCTGCTGACCCACAGGAAATCTGCCTGCTTCTGGCCTGCCTTTCTGATGTCCTAACTACCCATGAGTATTTCTTCTCATGTGCTTTTCAAAAGGTGAGCGTGATCCTGTTGAAGCATCTTGCCAAACTCTTTACAGACTCCTCTACGGCTGCAGGCAGGGAGCAGTCTGTACAGCCATCCTCACGTTGCTGCAATGGGAAGAGTATGACCTGGCAGCGATGAAATCAGGGATCTCCCTCAGTGCCTTCCTGTAGACTGAAAGAGGAGCAGGTATGAGCTGCTTGAGGGAACTAAAAATAGAAGGTCTCTTCTCTGAGAAGACCAGGGATCCTGGGAAGAAAAGGCCACGTTCCTCATCGGCATGTAAGAGAGTAGGTTAAAGAATGAGAAGGAAGAACAGCTACTAACTAGAAAACAGTATTGGCATGAGAACAAGTAGATAAAAATAGGCTATGAAAAAATGTGGGCTGCAAGTCAGAAACAAGTTTCCTTCTGTCAGAGCGAGGTTCTGGAATAACCTGCCAAGAAAATTCCTGATGACTCTTAAGATGGACTGTGATAAATTTTCAAGAGGGACTTTATGACTCAGTGCTTGTCATGGCTGGGGAATATGATGATGACTAGGAGATCCCTTCTAGCCCCACATTCCCATTCATATGATAACAGAGGAATCTGTAGGGCGCAGGAAATGCTGAATCACTGAGTGCTTTATATAGCTGCCTGGCAGGACAAAGTCCCTCGCACCCATCCTGTCTGCAAGAATCTCCAGGACAAAAAAAAAAAAAAAAAAAAAAAAAATCCTTACATTAATGATTGTGCTCTGGCAGCACAAAGCATAAAGCTACGGATGCCTGAGTTAGAAGAAAACCAGCTGAGCTACAGGCTCCTCTGCACAAGGGAAAGGTGGTGGCGTGGGCATGAAAGCAAGAGACCTCACTGTAAACACAGAGAGGTACATGCTCTGAGGTGAACGCGCTCCAGCAGCTTCGATACACAATTTTAATGTGGGAAAGAAACTCAGTGCTCGGAACCATGTGGAGGTATCCCATGCACTTGCTCAGCCAGGTGCCTGCAGGGATCCTTTCCACAGGGCATGATCTTACAAGGTAGCAGAAAGTTCTTGCAGTTAACATCAACTGCAAAACACCCACAGTTCTCACACCACCCCAGGATCCACAACTCTTTTTATGGTGCGTTTTCCTGTATCCTAGGAGTCCCCCAAGGATGAGATCACTTTCTGCAGCACAAGGTCAGCCATCAGGATGCAGCTTACACTGATGCGTTGGATGCCTTGCAACTGGACATCTACAGCTCTGCTGCCCTGGCTCCAAGAGCAGACCTTGGGGTAACAGCAGCAGCTGCAGTTTCAATGGCACGTAGCCAGGGTAGAGGCCAATGAGAAGGCACCCATGAAAAACCAGATAAGGTAAGAGACAGGCCTGGTTTCTGGGCTCAGGAGAGTAACGTTCGGGGGGAGAGCGCTTCTCCACAACCCTCACAGCTGTTGGACTTGAGGAATATTTTTCTAGAGCTTCTTCCAGACCTGTGGAGGTCATGTACACCTGTGAGTGCTCCCTCACCTCCTCAAAACCTGCAGCCCAGGCTACTTGGAGTCCTAGGGCCCCCCACTGCTGCTCCCCACTTTGCCACAGGAATGTCTCCACATAGATGTGACACCGCTGTCCAGTCACCATCTCCATGGCTTGCATCTGGACCAAGGACACCTGTGGGTTTTCCCTCTTGCAGTACTTTCGAATACTCATTATTTCTAATAACTACCCCTAGTATCAAAGCTCAGAGCGAGAGGTTCCCTGCAGAGCCCAGCTGCCAATGCCAACACAAGGCAGCGGGGAAACTTCCACGCCAACAGTCAGCACTCTTCTCCCAGAGAGCCCGGCTTAATCCCCCTTGGCTGTGGCTAACAAAACTCTTTTTTTTTTTTTTTCCCAACCCAGGCAGCTGAATCACAACGGAGATCAATTTTGTTATTTCCTACACAGTCGCCAGCTGACAGCGTAACAGAAGCAGACTGAGCAATGGCAGGCGGTTGCGGCACAAGAGCCCCAAGGCTTCCTGCCTTCCCGGCTCTTGCCAAGGCCCAGCAAGCAGGCAGAGACGTCTCATACCATCTGTGATGTGACCCTTCCTAATCAGCCATCAGCAAGGAAAGGGCACAGAGGTGCTGGCGCACTGCTGGGGTCAGGGGGAGTGGGCGGAGGCCACAGCATTTTTAAACAGAAGAGCAGCATCTGTAAATGGGCTGGTGGGCAGGGAAAGGCTCCGCTCTGTGGAGCATCTCCTGTCGCACTGCGCATAGCAGGACTCAGGCATGCTGGCTGAGGTGGATCCGTTGTCTCTTCCTACGGTTTGCAGATAGCAGCAGAAGTCACAGAGCTGGGCCTGCAGAGGTGCACAACCAGCAAGGGAAGGATAGCTTGGAAACATGGCTCGGGAACCTAAAAAACACTCGAAGGACCTCATCAGCATTAACTGCTGTGGCTGCCCTATGTGTCATTGGAAGAGGCAACCTCTCTGCTGGCACATACTGCTTGGATAGGGACAGGGTGCTCGGGTAAGGTATACAGGATTGCCAAGGGCTGCTGTGTAGGTTTTTGGGTGGCAGGAGTTTCTCATGTGCCCTGACGTACCATGAGCACATTTGTGAGGACAGTGAGTCCAGCAGCACTCACCTGGGAGCTGGCAGGGGACCTCCTTCCAGTCACTTACCTTTCATTTTGATTTCTGCAAGATGAAAGTTTCCGCCTTGAACTGCAAAGAGGCACAGCCTTTCCTAGGGAGAACAGATTTAGATAGCAGATACATTGGAGAAGGAATTGCTCACGTGGGATATTGATACTACAGGCCCCCTTGGGTGAGACACAGCTCTCTTTAGGCTATATCCATCAGTGGAAAGAAAAACAGTTATAAATCACGGCACTCCCAGTCCTGCTGCCACACGCCACCTTCTCAGCTCTCCTGGTCTACCTCTTTACCTTCACAGAACATGCTCTGCTGCCCCTACAGCTGCTCAAGAAGCTTGGATTCAGGGCAAAGCCCTAATTAAGATGCTTTGAATGACTTAATGGGGAGAGACAGGCTGCTCCAAAGACTGAATGAAGAGCCATGGGGGAATCAAATGCTGCATTTAGTGCCTAAGCCAGGTGCCTAAAGTTAAGCAGCACAAAGGCTCCTCTGTGTGCCTGTGCAATGCCTGATACAAAGATCCCATAATAGTAATGGCAATGAAAGGCAGCCCACTGTCTCGCTCTGTCCTTTCTTCTCATGTGCAGGCAGCCCAATCCATCACACGGTGCTGTGACTCTTCCCCACCTGAATCAAATGCATATTCCTTGCTAGATACAGGGGGAGGCCAGGGTTGGGAGTCATCAAAAGCATCAGTGAGTTTTAATGTGTGCATATGCACATATGGAGTGCATCAGCCTTCTGCGTGTGTGTACAAAGTAGAATCATAGAATCATTTAGGTTGAAAAAGACTTTTAAGATCATTGAGTCCAACCATAAACCCAACACTGCCAAGTCCACCACCAAACCATGTCCCCAGGCTCCACATCTAGGTGTGTTTTAAATACCTCCAGGGATGGTGACTCAACCACTTCCCTGGACAGCCTGTTCCAATGATTGACAACCCTTTCGGTGAAGAAATTTTTCCTAACATCCAATCTAAACCTCCCCTGGCGCAACTTGAGGCCATTTCCTCTTGTCCTAGCACGTGTTACTTGGGAGAAGAGACCAACACCCACCTGGCTACAACCTCCTTTCAGGTAGTTGTAGAGACTGATAAGGTCTCCCTTCAGCCTCCTTTTCTCCAGGCTAAACAACTCCAGTTCCCTCAGCCGCTGCTCACAGGACTTGTGCTCTAGACCCTTCACCAGCTTCGTTGCCCTTCTATGGACGCGCTCCAGCACCTCAATGTCTTTCTGGTAGTGAGGGGCCCAAAACTGAACACAGGACTCAAGGTGCAGCCTCACCAGTACTGAGTACAGGGGGACGATCACTTCCCTAGTCCTGCTGGCTGCACTATTTTGGATACAAGCCAGGATGCTGTTGGCCTTCTTAGTAGTTGCATCCACATGATGGGTGCTTTTCAGTTTGTGGCTGCTGGTCACCACACAGAAAAGCAATTGCCCCAAATTCCATTGATGAATTTCCAAACAAACCATAGGTTCAAAGTCCTCTGGAGGATTCTTCTGTATTCGCTAGTGGATTTTAAGTTAATTTTTATATCAGCTGCTTCCAGGTGGCTTCATGGTTGGTCATTTGCTACGACCGTGCTGCAGTATTTCCCAGCCCCAGAGCAAAGCACTACTCTAAATATGCTTTGGGGCTGGGGAGAAATCAGCCCCAATTTGGAAAAGTGGCTTTTCCCCATATTTAACAGGGTCCCTAGAGCATCCCAGCCACCTCCCTGTCCCACCCGTTTTCCCAGCGTGGGGATGCCGTGGGATGCGCTGCGTGGGGCGCTGGAGGTTTTGGCTGGTGCACCCGATGTGGCAGCAGCAGCCCCTGCTGCGAGCGCTGCAAAACTGCAGGCGGCTGTTCCCCAGCCCCGGGGCGGGGAGGCGGTGGGGAAAGAGCCCCCCAAACCCCACCTGCAGGAACCCCCCCGGCCTCTCCCTGCCTCGCCGCGGGAGAGGGCAGCCCGGGGGGTCTCCCCGCCAGCATCCCGGCTCCGCACGCCACGGAGCCGGCCACGCTCCAGCCTGTCGAATAAATGATGGTTATAAATAAATCACCGGCCGGTGCACGCTCGCAGGGTGCTCCTGCTCGCCTGGGGCCAGGCCTTACGGCTCTTTCTGGCTCCACATGAGCTCCCTGCGGCTTCGGCGTGGCCCAGGGTGGATTGAGATGATAAAAAAAAAAGCTTTTTGGGGATGTCCAAGAAAGTGATGCGGAGGGGCATGCTGCAGCATGCCTTTGAAACCCCATCCCTGCCTTGCTCCTACCCGCCTCTGGCTCGCTCAGCATCCCGCCGCACCCGCGAGGGCTGCGCTGGCAGCCTTCCCCTCTGCTGGAGCTGCCGCAGGCTTTCCACGCTCGCACCCTGCCTGGGATTCTCTGTCTCCAGCCCCTGCTGTGGATTTGCCCTGCAGTGGTAGGGGACACCCAGTCACTGCGTCTCACCCAGGCCAGAGCCTACGAGGCAGCCCCAAGCCGAATGTGCTCAGGCAGCTCTGAAAGGAAAAAAACCCCAAAACCACCAAATCCAAAACCCCCCCGAAACCCCAAAACAACTGGTTTCTGTTATTTAAAGGTGACAAAAAGCAAATTGGTATCGCCCTCTGGGGTGTTTTCATTTTAGGAATGAAGAGGGGCTATGGGAATATTGTTAGGACACAGCAGTGAGGGATTTCACTATCGTAAAGGATAACAGAGAGGGCAGTGGTAACACACATTGTTCAAAACTGGGTTTGGGATTCCTGTCACCCACCCTTTTAACAAAGTCTTTCTCCAGAGGGTTTTTTTTTATGCACTGGGTGTCAGGTCTCAGCATCCCAAACCTCTCCTGTGGAGGCAACAATACGCCTTCACAAATACCACAACAAAAGAGGGCACATTGGATTTACTGTTCTTGATATTTCTAAGATAAAAATTAAACACACCATATTAATTTAAACAAACCTCATTCCAGACTACGTCATCCATACAAAGGCATACAGAAGGGCAAAAGCCCCAGAAAAACAAGGCAAAAAAAAGAAAAGAAAAACCTTTTCAGATCCTCTTTTACAATTGCTAGCTTGTCTTTCTCTTCGGCTCTGACCTGAGTCTCACCTACAACCATGCAACTGAACTACACAAAATGCAAAGACACCTCCAGGGATGTCACCTTTGGACTCCATTTTCTCACTCAGCCGCTACCAAAAAAAAAAAACCCAACCGCCCCGAAAGTCTCCTGCGTGCACCCTGCTCTGAGGTCCTTGCTTTGCTGAGGGAGCAGCGTGCCCCAGGTGAGCGGCAGCCTGCAAGCGCTCCTGCCGTCTGGCTGTCTCCCATCTCCAGTTGGGTGTGATTCTGGTGGGAGGCTCAGCACCAGCAGCCTTGGAGAAGGAGTCCTCTGTATGTCTGGCTGCTGCGTGCAACAAGCCACATGTTTCCGAGATGCGGTACTGCTCCCCACCGGTGCGAATCACCCAGAGCTGGCAGGGAAAGCCCTCTGAGATTAAGAAGTTTGGGCTCTGGCAGGCCATCCAGCCCCAGTCTTTCTGCTGCCAGCACTGGGAGGGACAGACATGGTATCTGTGGGGGGCAGGCGGCTGCCTGGAGCAGCCTGGACAAAACCACTGCCACCTCCACCTCCCCAAGCGCTGCCAACTACGGTCTGCAGTCACTGATGACCAGGCTGGGGTTGACGCAGCAACTCAGAGTGGGACAAGATTTATTCCTGACCCCCAGTTGCTGGAGCAAGATGCAGCCCTCGGAGGGACGCGTGACTTTAGCATTGCTGAAAACACACAGTGTTTCAAGGGCGGCAGGGCACTTGCTTTTGGGGCAGGGGCGCTCCCAGTCACACAAAGGTGGGCTTCAGATCTTCTTTGAAATTCACCACGGGCTGGGGCCCGCCGTGGTGCTCTGTCCAGTGGCCCGCACAGCTGCTGGGCTCTGTGTCCGTGTCCGTGCTACTGCTGCCCAGGGAGCCGCGTGGGCTCTGGAAGCAGACCTCGCAGCAGGGCCGGTGGCAGCCGTGGAACATCTCCTCGGAGCTGCTGCTGCTGGAGTCAGAGTCCGGGTAATAGTACAGCGAGCGCAGGGAGGGCTCGGCGGGTCCCCTCAGGGCACCCTGCCGTCGCCGCTGCTCCCACCGGCTGCACGGGGAAGTGCCCTGGGGGTCCGGCCATCCTGGCCATCCCTCTGGCTGGAGGCAGACCTCCCCAGGGATGGCTGGAGGGGACGGTGCTGGTGGGTGAAGGAGCCCTCCGCCAGCCATCTCCCCTTCCCTCCCCAGGGAGATACGTGCCAACTCCCCACAGCCCCGGCCGCCCGCCTCCTTCACCCTGAGGCTGGCACGAGGGGACACATGTCCGGGGTAGCGGGTGGAGGTGGGGGGCAGCAGGATCCTCCGTCGCCGCCTTGCCAGGTAGGGGCTGAGGGGTGTGCGGATGCCCGGGTAGCCCTCCTGGGCCCCCCATGTTCCTGCCTGCTCACCTTGGGGGCCCTGGCTGCTGCAGAGGGGACCCCCAGGTGAGGCCAGGCTGTAGGTTTTGCCATCCAGGCTCAGCTCTTGCAAGATTTCCCGCAGCTTCTCGCTACTCACATAGCTGACTTTGGGGGACGACTCCCGGGTCATGCCAGCTGAGATGTCCTGGCCCAGCAGCTGCTCCGGAGACTGCCCCTGCCCTGCAGGTGTCTCACACTCGTGAGCACTTTTCAGGCCACGTTCGATGCCATCTCCCATGTCAAAAAGCAGCGCCCGAGAGCAAACAGGCTCATGGGTCACAGGTTTCTGGAGGTCCTGAGCATCGCTGCAAAGAGGTGGTGTACCCACCAAGCGCGGAGGCTGCCACCCGTCTCTCTCCGGATCCGGGGGGCAGCAGTCCCCCGGCGCATCCCCGCACCGCCCCGAGCTCTGGCTGCAGGGAGCCGCCGGCAGCACATGAGGGTCGCAGCCGCTCTCCGCAGACATCAGCCTCATCAGCTTCTCCTTGGCACTGCTCACTTGCTCCTGCAGGCTTTCAATCACGGCGTTTTTCTGCATCAAACACACACGCCTGTCAAATGTGGGGCAGGCGGAGGGTATGAAAACACCACCAATTTGGAAGCAGGCGCTGCCAGAAAATGAACCGCCCCTCTCTGCACGGAGAGATGCTCTGAGGCAGCACAGCAGCAAGCCTGCAAGAGCTTGCAGCGTGTGTGACCTCGTCCTCCCCTGGAGCACCCCAGAGCCCCCCAGATGTGGGTGCGGGAAGGGGGACACTGGGGCAGGTGGCTCTCTGAGCCGGGACACTCCTGCCCATGCAATGCAGATGAGAGAGCAGAAGGCTGGGGGCTTTCCTGAGACAGAGCATCTCCCCTCTACATGAACCATGTCTGACTGGGCTGTGGGAACCAGGCTCTCCTGCTCTTTTCCCTACGTGTTTTTTTGAAATCCTCTAGATTATGCCTAAAGTTTGGCACTTTGGGGTGCAGAGTGATGTGACAACACAAAGAAGCTCTTCCCTTCGAGAGGGAAGAGGCTGGAGGGGGAGCGCCAGTGTGGACCAGGGCATAAAGAAGGGCTTCCCACCCTGCAAAGCCTTCAGCCCACAAAAGCAAAGAGGAAAAGCCAGCGCAGCTGAGGGGGGCTGGCAAAGCCCCGTACCTCGGTGAGCAGCCGCTTCATGGAGTTTTTCTCCCCTATCAGCTGGTAGAGCTGCTCCTCGCTGTACACCGAGCGGCAGCTCCTGCTCGGGCTGGTGAAGTATTTTGCCATGTGGCTCACGGTTGGGCTTTCTTCTTCAAAGGCTTTCCACTGCTTGAGCTGGGGTGTAGAGGAGGGCGTTATCAGCGCAGCACACATAGCCCCTGCCGACGGACGTGGCGGGAGGCAGGCGCAGCTCGCGCGCGAAGGAGACAAAGGGACGGAGAGAGGGAGACAAAGGCAGGGTGTGACGGAGGAGCAGAGACAGGCAGCGAGAGACGGCTGGGCCAGGGGCTGCAGCGTCGCTTGGAGCCTCCCACCCATCTGATCCCTGCCCTGCCCCTCGCTCCAGCTTTTAACGCAGAGAGGGTCTGTGCTTGCCTGCGCTGCAACCTCTAAGCATGCTGTAAAAGTCCCTTCCCCCTTCTCCCCGCTCCCGACACCGTGACAAAGACAGTGTCACGCATGCCTCCTTATCCCCAAATCACCAGTGACAAGCTGAAAACCAGCAACGCTTAGTATCCATTTTCTCATCTCGTGCCTGTGTGGAATCTTACGCAGCCCAGCTCCAGCTGCTCATCGATCTCAGATGAGCAATAGAAGAGCAAGCCCATTAGGAAAAACAAGTTGATGAATTAAAATATCCCAGTTAAATAAAATGTTCAAAATCCCCAGGCTACAGCAGAAAAATGGTACAGGCAGAGTGCAAGAACAGCTCATCAGCTCCTCCGCCCTCACTCCGAGAGACCTTGCGCTTGGCAAAGCATCGCCAGCAGGCTTGGTGCTTGTCAGACGAGGTTTAGATCCTAGTCCCAAGGGCTGGTCATCTAGTGGGTTGGGGCTCTACACTCACACTGCATCAACTGAGGTAGGAGGGAACCTCTGGAGACCATCTAGTCCAACCGCCCTGCTCAAGCAGGGTCAGCTGGAGAGGCTTCCCAGGTCTGTGTCCAGTTGGGTTTTGAGTATCTCCAAGGGTGGAGACTCCACAACCCCTCTGGGCAGCCTGCTCCAGTGTTCTACAACTTTTACAGCACAAAAACCCACCCCCTTTTTCTGATGTTTAAACAGAATTTCCTGTGTTTCAGTTTGTGTCCATTGTCTCCTGTCCTGTCAGTGGACACCACTAAGAGCCTGTCTCCTCCTTCCCTATTCCACCCCCATCAGTATTTATGCACATTGGTGAGAAAACCTGAGCACGCTCTTGCACAGATCTGCTCTTTCTTCAGCTTCACCTCTTCCTCCCTTTCTCACCTCATTTCCTTGAGCCCAAACATCCCTCCTAACATAACACTGAGTAAACAACTGTTTCCTCTCCCTGTAACAATGGGAGCATTTTTCCCACTAACATCGTGGCCAGGCACACCAGGCTGTTCCTGGAGGACACAGGAAGCAGGAGAGCCTCGCTGAGCCACAAAAGACTTCCTCAAAATATCTCCGTGTCCTCCCCCTCGCTTGCAGCAAAGCCCAGCTTCCTTCTCCGAGAGTGCAGAGGAGGACAGCCTCCCCTGGGGACCACTGGCAGCCACAAAGCCTCCGAGCCTGGCAAGGCCATCTGGATGGCCAGAGCCCGGCTCCATCCCTGCCATGGGCAGAAACCCTCGGTGGGAGTGGGTTCATGGGGTATAAGGAGAGGATAACTGCATGAAGGACCGATCCCACCGCCCACGTGGAGGAGGAGGGGGACAGCAGCTGCCTTGCCGCCCCACATGCCCTCTACGTGGCTGCCACCCACCAGCACGCTCTTGCAGGAGTTTCTGAGCAGCACCTCTGCAATGTGCCTGCACTCCTTGGAGACTCAGGGCACTTGCTTGGGGAAGGCAGAGCCATTGGGGCTTGGAGGATGAGCTGTGCAGGTGAGCCCAAACATTTGGGGAAAGCAACAGGAAAATAAGTGCTTTGGCCCACATGGCTGCTGTTGTTAAATTCCAAAAATGCATCCGTTTCCAGGCAGGTGGCAGGACAGAGGTGGCGGCGTACCTGTGGGACAAAGATGAAGCAGTTGATCGTAGTTGTACACACGAAGATGCCTCCAGAGGTAAAACCAAACAGCAAGTTGTGCCAAGCGCGGAAGAAACGGTGAACTAAGCAGACAGTGCCGGCAGCCAGGAACACGAGGTTGACCCCGACGATGAGCGTCAAGGACTGGTTGACTGGTGGGGAGCTGACGTTGTCGGTCAGACCGGCCAAGTAGGTCCCATATAGGAGGAGGATACTCTGGAAGCAGAAAAAAGAGGTTTCTAGAGTGTGGAAAATTACAGCCTGACGGTGTCAACCCCCACCTCGTACCAAGCCTGGCGAGCTCAGATACACTCAGCACAATCCTAATTAATGCTCTTTGATCTATAATGCAGACCTTCAGCGTGTGGTGGTGACACCGCAGCAAACGTCTGGCATGCTGCTGCAGGTCAGAGGTGGGGCTGGGGAGAGAGGGCAGGCACGGAGGCGCTGGTGGGCCATGGGGGTCCCCACCGAGGGGCACGGGGAGAGGAGGGTCAGGTCGACAGGCGATGCCATGGAGCAGGGCACGGCCAGGAGAGGCAAGACGTAAAAACTTCCACTTGGGCATCCTGGAGCAAGAACAGCAAAGACGGACAGACACAAGACAGAGGTCCTTGTGGGGACGTGGCAGTGGGGTGCCGTCAAGGAGAAACAACATACCTCTGAAGGAGCGGGAAGGAGATTCAGAAGGACATTCAGAAGGAAAAAGCAAGGCAGAAGAAGTGGAAGTTTACACTGGAGGGAAAAGGATGTACTTGGTGCCTCTTTAAATAGAAATCCAGGAAACTACCAGGTGCAATTCTTTCCTCTTCCCTTTCCTGCCTGCCTAATAGGAGTGAAAGGGGCTAGAGAAGTGCTCTGTACACAGAGGTCCTCTTCCCCTGGCCCCGGAGCAGGTCGGTTGTTTCAGAGCAGGCTTCCTCACCACGCTGCCCCTCAAGCGTCCCACGCATGCATCTTTCCAGTGTGTACAGGATTAAACTAACCCACAGGCTGAATCCTTCCTTCCCCAGGGCACACTGGCAGGAAACACCGAGTATTTTTTGCCCACCTCTGTAGCACAGGGCATGGTCTGCCTTCAGGATCATTTGGAAATACCATCTAACAAAATCCCTGCTCCTGCAAGGGATATTTGGGAACACGACTCCTACATTATTCCTGTGCCACCCACTAAGTGCAACTGTTAGCATTTTACTAAGAGACATTAAACTGTTATTTGGGCAACAAGAAGTGCTTTGTGACCTGTGGTGCAGATGTTCTGTAGACCCTTCTGGACCCCTCTATGCTGTGGCTGCTTGATGACCGCGATGGCTGCTGCCAGGGTCACGGTCTGGAGGGACGCTCTTACAGGCAAGAGAGGTTCATGTCCACAGTCTTTGCTGAGACTCCCAACTTCAGAGCACCATGAATTCTCAAGGTGGGGGTTGTAATAGTGAGATCTGCCTCGCAGGGAACTGGGCTGACACCCGAACCTGCTTTGCAGGATCTGCACTGGATCACAACCATGTTCACCATGGGGCACCTCCAAGTACGTGGCCCAAAGGCAAGCCAACCCCTAAGCTCCGAGCAAGAAAAAAACAGCACCAAAGTCCCATGTGAAATGTATATAATCTGTCTGGGACACAGACAACAGCACTGCCGTCTGATAAACTAGCACTTGCAATAAGCACAGGACTAAGTTTTTTGTTTGTTTGTTTGTTTTAATCTTGAGCAGAGGATTTTGCTCCTAATTCCAGGCATGTCCTTGGCAAGTAATTTCTGTTCATTACTCTGTGCCAGTAAAACCAGGATAACTCACTGAGCGGCTTCACAAAGGGCTGAGCACATTAATGCGTGAAAGATCAGAAGTGCTACATACATGCAGAGATAGAGCCTACTCTCACATTAGTGTAAATCCAGATTAACCCAAGAAAAAAACATGGAAGAAATACCTCCATGGTTCCCAGTAGGTAGGCAGGGTCAGGGTCAGGTTCAATGCAATGCCAACAAAGAGTACCTGGGACTGGTAATGGGGACGTTTTATTCCAAAAAACAGTTTGCAGGAGCTGTAGGCAAAAGCATTTTAGGGCCTAAACCCTAACACAAACTGCGGACAAAATCAGAGGTGGAGACACAGCACTGGAAGCCTAGGGAACGCCTGCAATCCCTCGCACCAAAGGAATTTTAAGGACAGGCTAGACTAATGTCTTTAAAATGAAGCGCAGGGGGGAGAAGGACTTGGCCGTGTTGTGAGGTCTCTTCCTGCTCTTTTTCCTACGATTTTGGGTAGATGGTCAACGAGTACTATGTTACAGTGAGTCAGAAAGGAACTGCCTGTTCTGCATGCAGAGATGGAGCCATTCCCAAAGAAAGGCTGTGATCTCACAAGCTTCATCAACATCAGCTTTCTGAAATGCATCCAGCCTCTGCCAACCCAGAAGAGACACATGAGACCACAGATAATTACGGTGATAATTATACCTACATAGTTACATCAGTATAACTAACTCTGTTGGAATAAGAACAGCCACGTGCAAAGCTACACCAGTGAAAGTGTGCCTCGGTGGTATAATTAAGCTCATACACATCCTGTAAAGGTAGGCACCGAGCCCTTGTTACCGGCACCTCCTTGATTTGGAGTCGGAGGACTCGGGGGCTGAGCTGCAGTGCATCACTGCGGTGGGTGGTCATCTGAGGCTTTGTGGAAAAAGTGCGCTTTAGAAAACAGTAAGACATAAGTTTTAAGAAGGGAGATAGATGAGGCGTGGGGGGTAGCAGGGAGAGAACTTAGATAGTACGTGCACAGTGTAGGTAAAAGAGATGGATTAGGCAGGGGAAAAGTGGCTAACGGCTTTTACAAGGGAATGCAAGAGAACGTCAAGATGGGAAGGACTGGAGATGAGAGGGCTTTCAAGATGAACAGAAGTAGCTGGAATCTGCAGTAGGCATGTAGCTTGAGAGGGCAGCAAAACTACAAATGCTGCTTAACAGTTTAGGCTCTGAGACTGGGAGGAGGTGAGATACAACGCAGGAATTAATAAAAAGATTACGTACCTTAAACCCTAAAATGAGAACGAGCCAAAGATCAGAATAAAGAGACGCGCAGGACTGCACCCGGCTCACTGAGCAGGTCATGCCTTTCTCTGTCACCTAGGAGGCAAGGGGAAGGCAGAAGTGAAGGCTGCTGCCCGGGAGCAGGCAGAGACCGATGGGCAGACAGGTCTACGCATCTGAGCGGGTCTTTCCTGTAAATTCTTAAAGTGAAAGGCCAAAGCTGGTGCTGCCGGGGCAGAGGGTTAAAGGGAGGAAGATTTTGGCACTCTGCTGCCAACAGGGCCGGTTAAAACCTTCTCTAAAGCCTCTGCAGATGCCACGGACTTCTCCTGTGCCATCTAGGTGACCTGCTCAGGCTGGTCAAGATCATCCACCAGACCTCACTGCTTGGCAAACCAAAGCCCTGAAACCAGCTATCCTTTGCCAGGTTTGGGTGTACAGACCCGGAAATTTTGCAGTGGACCCTCATCTCTGTAACAGGCCAGACACAAACCCAACCCGGAGTGCCCAGAAGGCTTTGTAGCTTGTCTGTCTTTTTTTTAAACAGCACCTCCAAATGCCTGACCACCCTCCAACTTTGTCCACAGAGATCAGACAGGACATGGCGCAATGCTCCACCACCCCTCCTCATCCCTTTACCCGCAGTGAGACGCTGAGGCTTCGGAAACACTGGACCGGATCAGAGAACACCCACGTCAAGAGCAACACAGCGTCTGCCAGCACCAATGCTGCCACCATCGCCAGCAACTGGAGGTCTTTGATAATCTGCAAACACGCAAGAAGTTAAGTGTTACCGTGGGGGGCAAATGGACACCAATAACCTCTGTCTCCTGGGTCTCTTTCTGGTTGCTTCTTGCAAGGGACATCTCCATCCTAACAATTCCCCCAGAGTGGAGTCCAGCAGCTCACCTACATCCGAGTTGGTCACAGGATCTCTGTCTCCAGCTCCCAAACTCTTGGAGACCTATTTGAGCTTGGGGCCAGGTATAAACCCTCCCTGACAGTGTGGCTAGCTGGTAAATGCCATGACAGAAAACAGCTCTTCCAAAACAACAGTATCATCCCTCATGCCCATATCATAAACAGAGAGAAAAAGGGTGGGGAAAAAAAGCTGGTAGGATTATAATTTTGCAAGTTTAACACAGATCCTGGTGCCTCAGGAATGGGAGTCCTTGCTGGCACCCAGTTCCTCTGCAAAACCCTCGTCTCACCTTTCCTCTGAGATCTACATTTTTTGCTGTTGGAAAGTGGCCACTGGAAATGCACTGTTACCAGCACAAATTTCTAGAGGTGACTCCCATTTCCCTCCCAGCTGCTGTATCCCCTTCCTTCAGTGATGCAGAGGAGTTCCCTCCCTCCCTTCAAGAAGGGATCAGATGCATCTGGGGGTGGCCCTGCATTAGACACCCTTGAGGATGCCTGGTTTATTTTCACTGTGCAAAACCGATCAGCCCAGACTTGGATATTCACGCCAGCGTGCAGTGTAATGAAGGCACGTGGCCAGTGTAAAATGAGAGCAAGACCTCACTCAGTGAGAGGCCTGGGACTCCACCAGGGAACAGGCAGCCTGGCAGGGCACCTGCTTGCCTGCAGAGTGGAAAACCTCTTGCCTCATTGCACAGGAATAAATGTGGAGCCCATGCTTGCCTAGGTATGAAAGCAGACCTGTGATCGTGGCACCCGTCCGTGTCACGTGGCAGTTTTAGTCACTATCCCACACCGCTTTGGGACTTGCTGATGTTTGCCCCCCTTGGAGAGTTTGGCCCCCCACTCTGGGTGCTGTGTACTCACCACTCGCTTGTCCGGCACCCGTTGGGTGAACACCTTGTAGAGCCGCCAGCTTTTCCCGAGGACGGGGCCAAACACCAGGGAGGTCCCCACGCACAGCAGGCAGAGCCGCACCTGCCGGGGGGGGCAGAGCAAGGGGGCTGAAGGGGCAGCCGTGGGGCTTGCAGGGACACCCCACGCCCTCCCACCCAGGGATGCAATAAAGATGGGTGGGGATGTGTCTATGGTCTTCTGGAGGGTCATACCAGATACTAGAAAGCTGACTGCAGGGCAAAATAAATTAAAAGGCGTGTATTCCTCTGCAGGCACGCCTGCTGCCTGCCTTTTCCTCCCCACCCTGAGAGGCTCCCGTCAGAGGAGCAGGCAGGGAGAGCCAGGCAGCTTGCAAGCGGCAGGAGCACTAAGGGTCTCAGCCCCAGTAAATCACTCGCTGGCACCTCTGTTAATTATCCTCAGCCTGGTGGCTGAGCAGGATGGCAGGGTGTGCTCTCTCCCACATCCCACTCCCCCTACCCGGGTGGGTGCCCAGTCCCTGGTCTGGCAGGGCGGCTGCCCTGGGTCAGGACACAGGGGGTTCATCGCACAGCATTTTGATGTAGATCTGCTTTGCAGCCAAACAACTCACCTGCAGCCTCGCAGCACCTGTGTGCAGACAAGTGTGTCTGCGTGTGTAGGCACCCATCCCAGCAAACCCCCCCGTTCACCTGAACAAGCTTTTCCACTGAGTCTCCGGATGGCAGGCTCTGCTCTTGAATCCCAAAGAGGTAAGCACTAGTGTAAGTCAAGCCACTGCCCAGCAGGGTCACAATGTTCAGATTGGGGCTGGACATCTTCACGATCCTCCAGGAAACAAAGCAGGGAAGGCGGTGACAGTTAGTGAGCCTCATGACCTGGCAGTGCAGCGGCAAGGTCCCCTTACAGGGATGATGATGGCCATAAGGAATGCCGACACACTGTCCTCCCCAGCCCCTGCTCTTCACAGCCCCTCCAAAATCTCAGCCATTGCTCCACGGTGCATACCCCATCCTCTCCCCTGTATTGCTGTAGTGCTTCACTATCCTTAAAGTATTCATTTTGCCCTACCCTGACACTCCTGTGGGACAGCATGATTCCCTCTCCCCAAAACGGATGGGTACCAGGCTTGCCCCATGGCACCCTTACCCGCGGCATGCGACTGCGGCACAGAAAAGCACCCCTGAGGCAGCTTCAGCCAGCATCTTTATGGACAAAACCGTGGGAAGCCATGGGCTTTTGGCAGCAAAGCAGACAGTGTCACCACAGCCGGGTCCCTGCTACCAGTGCCCGTGCCAGGCACACAAAGCTGTGCAGCGCTGCCAGCACATGCTGCGGTCACACTTCTCCGCAGCGGCACAGAGCCAGGGGAAGCAATGCCCCGCGGTCACGCAGGTGACACACAGCACAGCGCCCAGCTCAGACCCTAGGTTCAAGGTCAACATCTTCCTCCACTGTAAAAGGGCAGAGTGGAAAACCTCACCAATGCAGCCTGGGGTGACTGTCCCCAGCAGTAAGCTTTGGGTACCACAGCTACAAATGCCTCCAGGCGCAGGCTCTTCTCACTGCTCCTTCCTCTGAGGAGATACTTCCACCCTCAGCACAGTCTTGCCTTCAGGAAGCTGCCAGCAGTGTTCAGGTTACAGCTTCCCCTCTGTAATTTCACCCCATCACTCACAACCGTGTAACTGTATTCAGGGAGGGGAGAATCGACCCACCGATCTCTCCTGACCTGTCACCCTTCTCCAGCATGCCCATCACGCGAAAGCTGTAGCTCCTGCCATCCCCCCACGCAGCTCCATCCCTTCGATCCGCTACTAAGTCACCGCCTCTCTCTACCCTTGAGCTCCTTCCTGGCTTGCTGCCTGGCAGACGCAGAGCCTGGGATTCAACCTGGCTCTCTCCCTCTGCCTTCCTTGCCATGCCTCAGCCCCTGGGAAAAGATATTCATCAGCTCACCCTCTCAGCTGCACGCTAAAAAAGGTCTCCTTTGCCCTCCCAGGTTCAGTAGGCAGACCCGTATTTATTTGCTGCAGTGCAAATAAATAACGCACATTCATTACAGCTTGCTCTGAGAATATCTTCAGGGGCCTAAATAATGTGGTAATCAATTAAGGTGGCCACCAAACTCAATGCCACTCTGCTTCAGTAAATCAAGTGCTTGAGACCGGGACGCAGGTCGTGCAGCTACTGCACCGCAGCAGGCGCAGGGCTCAAGACAAACCCTCAGCAGCCTCCCAACTGCATGGTGGTCATATGAAGCGCCAAGCTCCTTTGCACAACCACAGCCCTGGAACAGCAGCAGCCCGGGCTGCACACGCATGCACGTCTCTGTGCAACACAACGGCACGTGGAGCACAAGGGCTTTGCCAGATGAAGCTTGGGAGAGGGATGTATCTTGGGCAGGGGCGGGGGGAGCGGGGAAGCAGCTGAGAGACCAAGGGACCAATGAAGCTGAGGAGAAGGTGGCAGATGAGACATCCAGAATTGCGGAGGAAGGCTAAGCACTGGCTGAGACAGTTTGAGCCTTCTGCTTGATTTATGCTGCATTCAAGGGAGCAGGACTTTTTACATCTTTTGTGTAGACTGAACAGCACCAAGAGAAGCCTACGCTTCACCACCAGCATCTCTCACCAATGGGGATCATGTTCCCCACCAATATGGACAACCACCAAGATCAAAAAGGGTTAGCAATATCTTCAGACTACGAGTGGCCCAACAACAGGAATGGTATGTGCGCGTTGTGGAGAGCATGACAGCTTTGGTCACGGAGCTGTGCTGCTCACAGTGATGCTCTCAAGACTGTGGAGTGGAGAAGGAGACCAGCTCTCTTTCCACTCACTTTTGCTGATGGTTTTATTGAATAGCACCTTCAGGATGAGACCATGCACTGCTGCCTGTGCCACTCCGGAAGGCATCCATGCTCTGTCTTCTCCACAGCTCCCTGTCTCAGGGAGGAAGGGAGCAGTCCAAGCAGGACTGTCTCCACCAGTGATCAACACTGGGTATGATGGAGAAAGCTGCAATATCCCTGGCATTGCTTTTGCTTGCCCCATGCTGCTCCTTCAGGCTTGTGCCCTCCTGACCCATAGCTGGCCATCAGCTCAGAGCCTGGTCCTGAAGGAGCCCGACCTCGCTGCTCCAGCTCAGGGGAACTCTCCCAGCAGAAGAAGGAAGCCCTTACCTGTTTTTCCTGAAGCGAATTGTGAAGACAAGAAAAAAGAGCGCTAGCAGGACTCCTCCAGTCAGGAACGTCCACACGACTCCCAGGAGAGCAGCAGAGAAGGACGGGGAGCTCTTCCCACTGCGGTCAGAAGATGTCTGCGGGAGGTAAAAGGTGTGAGGAGGAAGAGGACGTTGCTGGGGCTCCCAGTGAAGGAGGTCCCTACTCTGGCTCCCCCGGGTGCTCCTGCTCAGCCAGAAACCACATCTCCCAAACCCCTCCTCATGAGCAGACACCCCAGCACCAGACCAAGACCCGCAGGCAGGGCTACTGAGATGCGTGTAGGACACGTGCTCTGCCACTTGCTGAGTGCACAGGAGGAGAGGGCAGTCCAGGAGCCCTCTTCTTACAACTGACCAGCCAAATACGTATTGAAACCGTACAAGTGACTCATAAACCTCAGGCAGCCCTGGTCATGAGAGAGAGGAAAATGGGTGACGGTTCCTCGCTGTCCTTCTCTGGAAGAAAACCTCTAGCGACAGACCTCACGGTACCCCAGTTTGTAGCACGCTGCTTTGGAAAGCTGGGCAGGGCATCCTTGGCCAGCCGTTCCCACCCTTACCCCTACGCGCGGCAGATAACCAACCAGCTGGCTGACGTGACTGGGAGCCAGCAGCAGAGCTGCCAGTCGGTGCAGAAAACACAGAAAAGGGAGTGGGACAGCGTTTTTCAGATGTGTTACGCAGTGACGCACCGAGCTGGGCTCCACCCGTCTCCCAGCTGGCTGGAAACTAACTTGGTCCTGGGTAGATGTCAGCTGAGAACTGGCTTTTGAGGGACACTCCCAAAGCGAGCATGATGGAGGCACCTCTCTCCTTGCACACAAGTGACCTTATGGTTTTAAATCTCCCTTTAAAAATATTCTCTGCTATCTCCCTATTAACATAGGATGGATAAAATGATCCTATGTGAAACAAGAAACCTATTTCCGCTGCAGATCTAGAATACTCCAGCATTTTTACCAGGGTGTGCATGCGTGGGTTCGTTCACACATACTATGTGTGCATATTACTGACAAAAAATTACTTTTATTTAACTGCTGGCACATCCCCTTTAAGGGGAAGGAGAAAGGCAGGGACTGAGCTGGGATCCCACACCTCCTCGCTAACTTCTCTGGTGCTAAGTACTTTCTCAGGTATTCCAGTTCACCTGCACTCAATTTCTACGGTAGAACACTATTTTCCCAACAGCTGCCACTGCCTCAAACTCCCAATTCTTCCTTCAAGATCTGAGCTGTTTCTGCTTCCAGCATTGCTAGAAATAAATCTGCAGGGAGAAGTAAGGCAGCATTTTTGAGCTGGTGCCTCATCTCCCTCTTGCCCAGCTGGGCTCCATCTCCTCTGGACGAACAAAAACAAGGCACAGCTTAGAGAATTAAAGCCAACGTGTAATTCTCAAAAATGTGTCACCGCCACGTGAGCACGGCTGATCTGCAGGCTCCTGGCAGCTCACACGCTGGTGCCACGCTGGTCGCAGGGCTGCTGGGAAAGGCAAACCCTGGCTGGGAGAGACAGCCAAGCCGAGAGCCGATGCTGCCGCGTTACGCTGGGATACAGCTACATGCACAGCTCAGCCCCGCTCTGCAGCAGCGTGGAAGGATCCCTGGGGGGATATTCATTTCCCTCCTGCAAATTGCTCCCCACCTCCTCTTGCCTCTCCCCATCCCCTGGGCTGGGTGGAAGGGCTCTTGAGGCTCTCTGGGAAATGAAGACCGCAGCAGACAGTCACGCAGGTTGGTCCCCCTCCTCTTACACCAGGACTTGCTGTGCAAAAACCCCATCAGAGGGGCTGACAGTGCTGCTTGGGGCCGGTACGAGGCTGGAATGCCATCCCATTTCTGCAGCCTGCCTGGTCGAGCCCAAGGGTAACACCTGGCTTTTGCCAGTAAGGAAGTGTGGGAGCCCCAGGACGCTGAATCCACCCTGCTTTCACTTCCAGCAGCACCCACCAACAATATCTTTCCACCTCTGGCTGTTGCTGACAGCATTACTGTACCCTCTTCCCAGCAACCACCCAGGGATGAGAAAGACCCCTATGTTCTCCACCTTTCTTTTCCCAACACACACCCCTCCACCCTGACTGCTGCTTCCCTGGATGTTGATGATACTTGAAGTTGATGGAGCGCTTCATTTGCCGCTGAGTGGAGTAAATCCTGGCCCTAGCAGGGGGAATATTAATTGTAAGGCAGCTGCCAGAGCCAGAGGAGCCAAGCAGCTTACGGTCTTCTAATTAAAGGCCCGTGGTCGTGCAGGACACGGTGGAGAACCGAGCGGGCCAAGCCTCACTGGTCCATCCAGCGGCCTCATGCAGAGCCAACTGCAACTCAGTGCATCCCAGTGTCATTTCTACTGGCTTAGTGGTGGGGGGCAGGTACCATTTATTACAGATGATGACTTTTAATTAAATCCTGCTCTATTCATATTTGAGAACCACTTTGAAGTTCCAGGGGATGGGAAAGGTCAAGGGCAGAGGAAGCCATTCCAGGCCACTCCTAAGCGGCTGTCACACCAGCCGACACGTGGGAGGGCTGCTTGACACGACTTGGCTGTCGTGGCTGCTTCCTCACCTTCTGCCTAACTACTGGGTGTCATCTAGACAGGGCTTGTCTTGGAGGCCGTCCCCGGAGGTGACAGCGTGCAGCCTCCTGCTAGACAGGACTGTGTGGCAGCTATGCCCCTGTGCCCCCCTCTCCATCCCTCCACCCAAATCCACCTCTGCGGAGCAAACCTCGCGCTCCCCCGCCTCCATACGTACCACCGTGACGGTGCAGAGCTCCTCCAGCGCCCGCTGCTGCTGCTCCTGGCTGCCAAAACTGGAGCTGCCATCGCAGAGCTCAGAGCAGTTGAATCCCGGCTCCATAGCACATCCTCAGCCGTCATCCAGCCGTACCTTCGCCCCTGCCAGAAGGACGAGGGTCGGCTTTCTCCAGCGAGAAGCAGCCCTTGGCGTACACCGTATCTCCCCCCATCAGCAGGGCGTAGGGAAGGGGTCCGGCAGCCCGGGGCTGAGCTTACCCAAAGCGATGCAGTGCACATCCAGAGCCAGGATGGGGAGCGCCCACCTCCCGGCGTCCCTTGGGGTGTCCTCTGCGGCGAGGTGAGTCAGCGCGGGGTGTGGGTCCCTGTGGAGCCCTGTGGCATCCCGAGCCCTGCTATGCCACCCTGCAAACCAACACATACCATGGTCACAGTGGCCCCCGGCTCCTACACCCCAGTTACGGAGCCAAAACCAGGTGCCGTGCTGGTCCAAGGTGGGTCACGGCACCCCAGCACCCCGAGCTTGCCACAGCTTTCCTCTGCCAATGCATTTTCCCACACCAGTGCAATTTCAGGGCCTATCTTTGCAGGGCCCCCTCACTCCGGCAGCCGCTGCTGGTTTCCTGGCACGGTCCCTTCTTCCAGCGAAGAACCAGCAAGCGAAGACAACAACAAACAGCAACAAGTGTTGCCATCGCTTAATGGAACCTAAACCCAGGCCTGGGCGAGCAGGGGAGGAACAGGCTTGAATGGCACACGTACCAAAGCATTTTGGCTGGCTTGGCCCAAGCGGCAGCCTGGCTAGCTGAGGAGCAGCTTGTTCATTAAGGAGATTTAAGAAGCCCAGCACCTCCGTGCTCCCCATCCCTCCTGGCGCTCTGGCTGCCAGGTATTGTGCCCGCCTGCACCCACTCCCTTTGCACCACCTTTGCCTCTGTTCCCTCTTTCATTTCTCTTTTTGGTGGAGATTTTAATAGGCCTCATTACCATTTTAGACATGAGGTCATACTTAACCTCCAGCATCCTTACTCAATTACCATTGTCACAGGTTTTAATTAGCTTCCAGTGCACGACTGTAAGCAAGTCTCCCGTCGTTAGCAGCTGGGGAGGAAGCGCAATAGCTCACTCCCTATTTGCTTCATACAACAGGTGGAAGGAAAAAAAATTATCCACATCGTGCTCCTCGGGGCTGGTCCCCAGCCGAGCATCCCCTGTGCTCGTACCCTGCGCCAGGCTGGTGCTCCGTCCTTCCCCACCACTGCTCCCGACACTTTGATCCCCTGTCCTCAGAAGTCCTTCCTTAGGAAAGACTCCTGTAATTATGTGAACAAAGAAAGAGTAAACTAAAACAAAGCGTGGGCGCCAGGACCTGGCCTGAAACTTACTGTTCTTCATGGGGGATAACCAGGGTTCAAATGCCAGAAAAGCTATGGGCATCATTCTCAGCTCATGTAAACCAATTTTCAACTTTAGCAAAGTCACTTACAAGTCCCAGCCCAAAACCATCTGGGCCAGCAGGCCACTCATCCAAAATTAGCAGAGCCACCTCTGAAGCAACAATAGCAACTCTCCTGCTGGCAGAAGCCCCGACATACCGCCAGGACTGTCCCCAGCACGAGATCAGCTCGCCACGTCCTACAAACACAGTATCACGCGTTAGCTAGACTTACGATTTTGCACGTGCGATAGATGCTTTTTTCAAGAGCGCTGGTGCAAGCCGGCTCCATCAAGCCTCTGTCTCTCTCTAGCTTGTAGCAAACCGTGGTGGCATTTCCTCCACAGCAGGACCACGCTCTGGAGGTTTCCATGCCCTTCGTTGCTCAGGCTGAGCAATCGGACAAGGGGTACGGCTGCAGGAGATACCCAGCTGCTGCAGCCAACGCCGGGTATTGCGACAACGGTAAAAGGGCAGCAGAGAGGACGAGACAGGCTGAGACAGGAGACAGCGGTTCAGGGATAACGCTGGTAAATGCGAGAGCACGTGGAGGGGCCGCACGCACTGCCCAGGCATGGGGGGTAGGAAAGGGGCACTGAAGCTTTGACGCTGAGACCACCTGCGAGGCAAGCGCTGCCCAGCCTCCCAAAGCGCTCGGCTCCTCCCCAGCTGTGTTTATGGACAAGGGGTCTCCCTGTAACTCCCCACAACCTCCTGCCATGTCCGAGGGGGAGCCCACCTGCCAGGTGGACCACTACCAAGGCTGGCACGAGGCCAGCAGGCACAACCCTCCCGTGGCTTACAAACGGAGATGTTTCCACAAGGAGCATCAGTTCAGCCCCTCTCCCCACCCCGGGAAGCCACCCCTCGGCAGAGGGCAGGAGCCCCTTGGGGTCTCCCCAGCCCCCAACCCACTATTCAGCAAATGGCTCCTGCGCAAGTTTGGTAACAAGCCGAGGCCAATTAGCGCTCATTAGTATGCAACAAAGCAAGCACCAGTGTGGTTGTTGCCGAAAGGCAACAGGCATTTCCAGCCCAGATCCTGCTTCTCGTGAGGGCTGGCAGGAATGGTGCTCCATGGCCTGGAGAGCATCCAAGGGGGATCAGTGCTGTGGGGGGGGTGTCACTGCCCCTCAGGGTGAGGTTGGGCGACGGTCAGGGAGACAGACAGCAACACGGGTAAGAAAGCATGTCCTTAAAATGCAAGGGTCTCTTGAGGGCAGAGACTTGAGGGGTTTTTTAGGGTTGTTATGGTTTTGGGTTTTTTTTAACACTTTCTTGTACTCCTGTTCACCTGAACATCATTGAGGGAAAAGAGAAGCCAGGAAGAGTGATGCCAGCTGTAACTGGAATTGACTGTCATTTGACTATTAAACAAGAGATGTGAGGGAACATCACCAGAGCAGTTTCCGACAGCCCGCACACACCATGGAAGCAGTCACAGCATCGGGTGAAGTAAAGCCCTTGCTCAGCATGCCGGCTGTGCTTGCCTTGTTCTCCTTGGTCCCCCTTGCTGCCCTCAGTCTCTGCAGTATTACATCCACCACTGGTTGGGTCATAGCGCCTAGTATTTGGCCATGGCTGAGCATCGGCGTGCATGTGGACATGATCCAACACACCTGAAGGTGATAGGAAATGAGTGACTGGAACACATGAAAAAAATTAGCACCATCATCTTCTAATGTAAAAAGGAAGCACTGACTGCTAAAAATAATATTCGGATAAAAGCAATTTGTGGTCATCTCAAAGGTTGATCTTCAGGTCTGGAAAACCTGTTTCTCTAGATCCTTCAAGACCCAAGATTACTTATCTACCAATGCTGAGCAACTGTAGACTAATGCATAAATATCCTGCAAAAAAAGATGCAGTTGATGACATCTAAATGCACATCTTGACTCTGTCAAAGTTCCTTCCTGCCTTCAAAACCTTTTTTTTTTTTTTTTTTGGAAAAGCAGAGGGGAGGAAAAAAAAAAACCCTGAAAGAAGCTGAAAAATTGATGCAGCATATATGGGCCCAGAGTAGGCAGAATGAACGTTTCACCCCAAACAGTTCCTTTTGATCTAGCATTGAAAGAGAGACTTCTTCCCGAAGAACAAGGCGATGTCATGGCTCGGTGAATCAAAAGGTAGAAAACTGAAGACATCAAATCGCAGACAACAGAACAATTGCATTCAGAAATGTGCCAGTTTTCATGAGCCCTGCAAGCCTGTCTGGTCATATCATCCTCAACAGAGAAATCATAGAATCATAGAATGGTTTGGGTTGGAAGGGACCTCAAAGCCCATCTAGTTCCAACCCCCCTGCCATGGGCAGGGACACCCTCCACTAGACCAGGTTGCCCAAAGCCCCAGCCAACCTGGCCTTGAACACTTCCAGGGAGGGTGCATCCACAGCTTCTCTGGGCAACCTGTTCCAGTGCCTCACCACCCTCACAGTGAAGAATTTCTTCCTAACATCTAATCTAAATCTACCCTCCTTCAGCTTAAACCCGTTACCCCTTGTCCTGTCACTACACTCCCTGATAAACAGTCCCTCTCCAGCTTTCTTGTAGGCCCCTTTAGGTACTGGAAGGCTGCTACAAGGTCTCCCTGGAGCCTTCTCTTCTCCAGGCCGAACAATCCCAACTCTCTCAGCTTGTCCTCATAGGAGAGGTGCTCCAGCCCTCTGATCAGCTTCATGGCCTCCTCTGGACTCGCTCCAACAGCTCCATGTCTCTCCTGTACTGGGGCCCCCAGAGCTGGACGCAGTACTCCAGGTGGGGTCTCACCAGAGTGGAGTAGAGGGGCAGGATCCCCTCCCTTGCCCTGCTGGTCACAGGTCGCAGGTCCATCTCTGCAAGGGAAGAGCAGAGCACATTTGGAGAAGCACATCTGTTGGAAGAACCATTGGGAAGATGGCTGTGTCGCCAGCTCCGACCCGCGGCTTTGCTGCATGCCAGGGAGACAGAGAAGAGCAACGGGGGGGAAGGAGCGATGTGCAGGGAGCAGAGCCACTCCTGTCGCCTCGGGAGGGGAGCAGGAGGACCTCAGCTCACCCGTTGCTAGTCTGTGCTGCTACCACCACTGCTGATGGGAGGTGGAGGTTTGCTGGTGGGGACCAGCCCCAGCTAGACAGGACTCCAGGCCACACAATTAAAACGGCAAGTTGTCTGGATAACTGTTCCGGTGAGATGAATGACATGGGAAGGGGTTTTGCAATTCAGAAAACATTGGTGCTTCTGAGACAGGCTCCTGCTTTCCCCTTCTGCTCTTCTTGTCCAACAAGATCACTTCTTGTTTGACCTGAGAAACCTGCAATATTGCCAACCCCAAGGCGATCAAAAAAAAAAAAAAAAAAAAAATCACAAGTTGACTTACTGTAACCCCCCCCCCCAGTGTAGCTATTTAAAAATTGTGAGTTAAAATGCACGGCATATCTGAAGCTTATATTTCATTTATATTTAAAAATTCAGCACCTAAGTTTTCACACTTTCCTCTGTAAACACAAAAGGAAAAAGAAAGAAAACCAAGAAACTCTGCTTATCATGTAACCTTAAAACCCGGGTTACAAAGCCCCAGTCCCCAGGAACACCGGGGAGCAGCAAAGCTGTCACCCTGCTTCTCAGGGACCATGCCGCATCCACTCTGCTCTTGTCCCTGGGATTTCCAAAGCCACCGCCAGGCCTTTTGGATATCTTCACCCCTGGCAGACAGACAGCTGGCTCACCACACAGCCAGACGATGGATCACGTCGCAGGGCCCAAATAGTGTCATCTTCCCACCCCACAGGCAGTGTCCCTGGCTATGCTCCCACTCTGTGACCCACGCTCAGGGTACGGGTGATAACCACCAGGAGCTGCGGGACCTTGCTGCATGCAAAGGTAGCAGATGCAGGACAAGGTGCTTCTGTCTCCTAACCATTTCTGATAGCATCTTCCAAGATCATGAAGGCAATACTTTCTGAATGCCGATCTTACCCTTCACCCCAGCGCTGCGCGTCTGTCCACTGTAGGTCCCTCAGCTCGGGAGGATGGCACCAGGCTGGCACATTTAGCTCTGTGTCTCGTGTTTTAAGCTGTTTAAATGCAAGTTAAACATCTGCCCAGCTCTTCTCAGTTCTGTGGTTTATATGTTTTGAATTTGAAGAAAACTCCATGCAAAAAAAGCCATGACTTTTTTGAACCACCACGCGGTCCTGCCGGGAGCTGACTCACCAATCTCCCACTAAGGAGCTGATAAGGCTTTCAACTCTCTAACCTTAATTGCTGTACAATGATAGGCGTGCAAGAAATAGAGACGGACTAGACTGGAGATGCTCGAAGGAAGGAAAACTAGGAGGAAATATTACGAGCCCAGGGGAAGTGTGCCGCAGATGAGACCAACACGACCAGAGCCGATGGGGAGGTGAGCTGAATCCCTGGAGCTGCCGCTGAGCAACTCTGTGTCACCCAAAGACCAGAGCCCTCCCACCTGCCCAGCTGCAGCGGCAACCCAGCAGCACACGGATGAAAGGAGTGTAAACCTCCAGGTTTCTGCCTCCCCAAAGTGGCTAGGAGCCCAGGGGTTGGGACCCCACCGCTCATCGTGCTGAGCTGGTCCCCGCTGGCACTGGGCGGCTCGGCAGGGCTCCCCGCTGCAGTGCCCGGCCGCAGCGGGAAACAGCCAGAAACTCCACAGAAAGCTCCTTCCTGCTCAATTTGACACCGTTGGTACCCCCAGGTGGAAGCCTTTCTGCAGTGAATGAGAGTGCCGGCGGGATCTCTGCTGCAAGACAGCACTTGGGGCGAAGGCGGGATGCAGGTCCTCCACCAGAAACAGGGCAGGGGATGTGCCCCAAGCATAGCTCTGAGAAGATGCGGTGCTGCTCCTCAGCCCTTTCCCATGCCCAAGCCTCTGCCCCCCGGCTGGAGGTTGCAATGCGTAACGCTCCAGCAGCCGCACTGCATAAACAATGAGGCCAAGCAGAGTTTTTTTCACCACTTTGGGCAAAATCTTGGGTTTTCATTATTCCATAACGACTTCATCAATCATTTCATTCATTAGTGGGAGACCACACCCATAGGTGCTGTTCTGCCTCCATGGAGCAACCTCCCTGTTTGTCCCCAAGCCCCAGGCCAGGCGGGTCCCCATCCCAAGTGCCAGGCGCATGGTGGATGACCCAGAAGTGGGGTGGCAGGGGCTGCCTCTCCAGCAACACATGGCCATTTCCCCGCTGAACCGCAATTTAATCACAAAGAGATGGAAACAGCCCCGGCTGGTGGCAGGGCCAGACTGTGCGGCCACCGTGCCGGGTGCCCACAGAAACACGGCTCCTGCCCGCCAGGCTGCCTGGCGCACACAAGGAGAGGAAACGTTGGAGGTCTGCAAAAATCCCCAAGCATCTGTTTCGACTTTTGCTGTCCCGGCATCCTGGGTAGACACTGTGGGGCAAGCAGTGAGCCCCCGACTGCAGGGCTGGTCAATCCTGGGTCCCTGTCAGGGGTCACTCCCTCATGGCTGTCCCAGGGAGGCTGGCGCCTTGTCACAGGACAAGGATGCTGCAGGACACCCCGCTGACTGTGGGACGCTCGCACTTGCTGACTGGGACACTGATCCAAGGCACCGCGACAGCGTCCCAGCGCCTCAGCGACAGGTCTCAGTGCTCAGAGCCTGGGGTCTCTGCCCATCCACGTCGCCTGTTTTGCCTACACGGTCCTCTCCCGCTTCTGTCCACCCACAGACGCAACCTCCTTCAAAACCCTGCCTTTTCCCAGGCCATTCCCATCAAATGCTGCTACTTCCTGCTTTGTCCGCGTGCCCCGATACGCTGCTCTGAGGCAGGGCTTGGCCCCGAGCACCGCTGCTGGCAGCTCCAGCATCCCTCGCACGGCAGCTCCCTCTGCCTTCGGGGCGTTTGCACCAGCCTGACGAACTGCAACGGGCTAAATAGCTTTACGGGAAGGTGCAGCCTGCAATTTTTTCTTCTCTTAACTGTACCATCTTTAGAGAGCCACCATGAATAAGAGGTAAAAAAGCCTGATGATTTAGTACCTTGATTTACAAGAGAGATCTACCTTGTGGTTGAGGTGTGTATGACTTAATTAAAAAGCAGAGGCTCACCCCCTGCTGAAGCTGTTCCTCCTCTGCGTGTGATAGCTCAGCAGCCAAGAGGCCACAGAAGGGATATTTTCATAAAGTTACATTTCAGATTGAGCCTGTGCCCTCAAGAGCTCTCCCTTTCCAAAGCTGGCAGAAAGCTACAGCTGCTCCTTCATGCAATCAGACACCAGCCCCTCGCAGCCTTCGCAGCACCAGCACACCTGTGTTTTCACAAGCAGGGCTGGGATGGCCAGGCTGCAAAGCCGGACAGCCGCAAGCATGGGGACAGCTGCTAACCGTAACTAACATCTTATTTTTTTCTTTTAAATCAGGCAGGATTTTGGAAATCAAGATACATATTGCATCCCAAAAAGAGGAGGTAGAACAGAGCGTTGCAGCTCTTTCACCTTGCCTCTGCTGACCAAGCAGCAGGGAATATTCCCCCCTAGGAGTCAGATTTAATTCAAGGCTCTGAAAGCCGGAGATGTCCACGGCTTGTCTATCTCACCTCCCAGGTACGACAGGGTACCAAACTGCACCCAGTGGTTCCCCACTCTGACTTCTCATCGCTTTGCTGGGCAAAGCGGCGACCGCATCAAGGGACAGGGCCACTTCAAAGTTTCCACGAGGTCTGCCAGCTGGGGCTCCCTGCAGATGGTGGCGAGGCTCACTCAGGGGTTGAGAGGTACGGCTCCAGAACTGGAGGTGAGACCGAATCTGGGTGGGAAACACTAATTGTAAACTGTGCAAGCACAGGGGTCTGCAACAAGAGATGTGTACGCAATGCCCCAGCACCAGGCGGGTGAGGCAACATGGCAGGTACATCAAGGATGCATAAGAAACGCCAACTGCAACTCAACACTGACAGCTCCCGGTTACCAGGGATCTGGTTTCCTCAGCCTCCTCCCTGCCCCTCTCAGGCTGCAGAGCACCTGTGGGGCAGCGGAAAATCCAGGTCTGGGTGAGGGCTCCATGTGCTGCCCTACCTGAGCCCCAGGGTGCTGTGTGATGCTCAACTCTGGCAGCCAAGGTCCCGGACTGCTCCCAGGGGGACTCTCACCCCTAGCAAGTCGGGGCAGCACTGCGGACCCAGCACCGAAGGGGCGCACAGGTCCCTCTCTCCCTCTCCCCCAAGGGGGTAGGTTGTAACCTTTCTTCCCCCCAAACTAAACTCGGCAATGCATGCAGCTTGCTCAAGTAGCAGCAGTTTCGTTGGAACAAACTAACCAGCACTGCAACTTCAGATCTTTGCATCCTGCAAGACGGCCCTTGTCTATCGCAAAGTGCTGGCAGGCTCCCGCTCCCACAGCCGCCTTCTGTGGTGCCACTTAGACTGTTTGGGACGGTGTTTTCTAGACAACTACCAACACCAGCATTAGCCCACCACCATTTCCAGCTCGGGGGTGTACTCTGGGCACCGCCAAGCCAGCAAACAGCAAGCAAGGAGTGCTCCATCCCCAAAATGTGACCCCAAACCTGGCCCACCAGCCACCACCGACCCCCTGCCACAGAGCTGGGAGCGCTCAGGGTGCTGCCACGTTTTCCCTCCAGCAACTGCCAACCCAGCCCCACGGCCTCGCAGCTTGGGGGACTCGCAGGGCTGCACCCACGGCACCCCACTTACCGCGGGGAAGGGGGCACGGGGAGCAAAAACACTCCAAAGCAAAGCGCAGAAAAGCAACTCGGGAGATAAACGGCACCGTTCGTCTCAGCCACCCCGCTCTGCTACCGGCGCGGCAGGGCACCGCAGGACCGGCTGGAGCGGGGCAGCCCCATCCACCGCTGCCGGCCTCCCTCTCCCCAACCCGCCCCCCCCCGGCCCCGGAGCTCCCGACCCACCTGCGGGGAAGGCACCCGGGCCCGGGGTGCAAACCTGCGGCTGGCTGGCTGGCTGGCTGGCTGGCAGCGGCGCGGGCGGCTGGGTGCGCCCTCACCGGCCGGGCTGGGGCGGGACGGGGCGGGATGGGGAGCAGCCCCCGCCGCCGGGGGACCGGGAGCTCCGCGCCGGCTGCCGCCCCGCAGCGCCCCGGCCCGGCGGAGGCGGGCGGCGGGGAGGGGCCGGGGAGGCCGCGCTCCTCCCGCCCGGGCGGTGGCTCCGGCGGGGCTCCCCCTTTCCTTTCGAGCCGGGACAAAACTTTTCAGCAGCGGGGAAAAAAAAACCAAACCCGGGGGCCGGGGCTGTCCCGGCGGGGTTGAACCCCGCTTCAGCGTTGCCCCTTCCCCGAAGAAACCCCCATGCCCGGAGCCGGGGCAAGTGGTGACCCCACCAGCACAGCCCACCACCCCTCTGGCCCCGTCTGACCTGACCCCAAGGCTGCTGCGTCCCGTTAGCCCCACGGCCCGTCCGGCTGCCCCAGGGCAATGCCCATCTCCTGTCCCTGCACCGCTGCTGCAGGTGGGGACGCGGCCCGGCCGGTAAGAAAGCGTCTCGCTCAGGCGCTGCCTACAGCTGAGGCAGCACAAAAACCCCACGTCTGTGGCAAAACCGGCCAGAGAAGGTGAGTAAACGCGAGGGCGGCCAGCCCTGCGCTCCATGACCTGCTTGTGCAGCCCCATGGCTAGTGGTAGCCAAGGTGACTACTGCAATAGGTATGTCTGCGTGAGCAACAGTCGGTGTCGTGTGGACAGACCCACCACTTCTCTCAGCATCCCCGTGCGCTTGTTTTCCTCTCCTGCCTCCCATAGCCCTGACACCCTCATTAACTTCTTTCTCTCTCCCTGCAAGGCATCCATTCAATTTTACTGGATTTTCTTCCCCAGCTCCAAAAGCCAAAAGCTTTTCTCTCCTGCAAGCACCAAAGTTTCTCTCCCAGCCTGCAGCAAAGTGCCAGGCCCTACTGGAAAGAGTTGTTTGGAGAAAGGTGTACGGCCGTGCATGTTTTCTCTCTTTATACGCTTCTGTTTACCTCATTATCTGACTCTGCCAGGCCTCGGCATGAGCCGTGCTCATTTTTCACTCCTACCCATTCCCAAACCTGCAGTGCCGTGGACCAGATGCAGCCTTGGTCTGAACAGGGACAGAAAGGTTTGCGCAGCCCCGTTAGGCGTGCTGTGCCACGCAGAGCTGTTGTGAATACACGGACCCATTAGTTCCCCAGCCCAGTAAAAGCTGTGTCTGATCCCCAACATCCAGTTTGGGGCCATCTGTTCTGGCAGCAGCTCCCAACCCCCTTACCCTAGATCTGACTGACATCCCAAGTAATAAAGTGGGGAAGCCACTCCACCCCCTTTTCCCATCTTCTTTAGAAGGAAAACAGAGGGATGCGCCCTTCCCCAGGGAGTCTAACGCACCACCCTCCAGAAAGCATTTTCCAGCCTGGGCACCAAAAGCAGATGTATTGGGGGGTCAGTCCTGGACCTGGACCTGCTGGTGGGGTGGAGGGTCATGTCTGGAGCAGGTGAAGGAGCTAGGAGCCTTCAAAGGAGAATGAACCCCCCCCTTTGGAAAGCCTTGAGAGCCCTGGTGGCTGGTGGTCTGAAAGCTGGACGCCCTAACATGGATTAATTCTGTATTTTGGCATTAAAAACAGCACCCTGATTTGCAGAGGCACAGAGCATCTGCAACTCACAGTGGCTGTGATGAAGGTCTTCCATATCTAAATATCCCTGGAAATCTAATCTCTTTTAGAACATGCAGGTTTACCGATCTGGTCTCTGCCTCTGTAAAACCAGGATCATAAACTGAAACATCTCGAAGGGGGGAAGAAGGGGAGAGGAGTGGGAACCTCACTGTTCACACAGAAATAGGAGCTAGGTGCCTTATTTCTGGTTCCTCCCAATGCTAACAGAAAGCGCTTGTGTTGCCCCACTGACTCATGCTTATTACTAAGCTCCTCGTAAACAGCGATAACAAGAAATCACCGCTTTGTGTGTGCTTCGGTTTTGCTCCTGGCTTTAGCTCTCAAAAAGAAAAAAAAAAAAAATCAAAGCTCTGGGAGTATTGACATTTCTGCAGCAACTGCTGCAGATGCGTGCACGTGCGTCACCTCTTACTCCTCACCCAGCAGAAGCAGGACTGCGACCTCGTCCCAGCAAGCTCTGCAGCCCTCCGAGGGCTGGGGTGTCTGTCCGGTTGTCACTTGATGTTGTCAAACAGCACGCAGCTGCAGCCAGGATGTTAGGGACACCGGGAAAACACCCGGGTGTTTTGGCTGGAGGAAGGAAAGCGTGTGCTGTGCTACGGGTACTCACCAAGGAAGGATTTGTGCTGCCAGGCAGGCAGGAACCGGGGTCCAGAGAGGCGCAGGTGAGGGCAGAAAGCCCATAGTTAAGGTAAGTTGTGTTACTTTCTCTGCAGCAACAAAAGGCCCCTTTCACTCCAAAGGACCCCGCTGTGCCTAGAGAGCAGTCAGTAACCCCGTGTTGGGAACCCGTCACCCCACGCCAGGTGTAACTGGAGCCCAGCAGCGGCGTGGCTCCAGCCTGAGGATGGGTCCTACGAAGGGAAAGCAGAAGTTGAACTTGGCTGGAATTGCTGGGGGAGGCAGGATGCAGTTTTCTCCAGCTGTTTTCCACGGCTCAGCTTGGCTCAGTCCACGCTCTTTTGAAACATCTTGTTGAAAAGCTAGACTGCAGAGCTACCTGGGGGGGGTGAGGTCCGTTTCCATCCCAACACTGCCCAACGTGAAGGATAAACCACCTGCTCACAGCCCTTCACCGCTCCTCTGGCTCTTCATCCCCAGCACTGGGTGCATCCTATATAGACCTATTTATGCGTTACACCCGCTGGACCCTTCTTGGGAGTCGTGGCCACCCGAGACACAGCACCGCCATTTGGAGGTATGACCCACGTCATTTGCTGCATTCCACAGTTTTACATTTACTTCAAGTTTACTGTTGAAAATAGTGGGCCTCGAGCTGATTTTTGTGGAACAAGATTCCCTGCTTGCTGACTGTTAGTGGTAACACCTCTCTTCCAGGGTCGGGCGAGTAGCAGGATTTCGGCCCATTTAACAAATCTGCGTTGTCCATCCTCAAGAGTTCACATTCAACCAGAGTGTCGTGCAAAGCAACATCAAAACCAGCCTCTATTTTACCTGTGGGTTTCAGTCATCTGCTAAACTCTTCTTAAGCAACTCACTTTTCAGTCAAATTTCACTGCCTAAGGTTTCTTCAAGACAAACTGCTATTTTTATTTTTTTCAGTTTGGGGAAAATTAGTGTCTTTGAAAATCCAAATTCATATATGACTACCTAAAATCATCCTGGCTTTGCTCACGTTGATTGTAATGAGGCAACTAACTGCTGGTAGCTCAGCAATGAATTCTTCTTTACCCATCACCGTGAAATCTGAAAGGGAGACAGCACGTGCTGGCTGGATGCATCCTCTGCTGGGAAATTATCATCCAGCACACTTAGAAACTCTTATGAGACTTGGCTGTGTCCTGCAGGCAATCTCCACAGATGTGTCCTAGAATTAAATTCTCTATGCAAATACAGTTTTCTTTTCACACGTTGCAAATAAGCCTGTAAAGAGACATCCATCCTGGGCCTCGTTTGATGAGGCTGTCAGTTATACACACAGGCATGCACAGAGTACTCCCTCCTGGGCTTTACTAATTAGCGTGTTGATCTACATACAGTCTGCTCCCAGTTACCCCTCGTTCTAAAACAGGTAATGTTGCCGTTAGCATAAAGCACCACCCTTATCTCTTTCACTCGCTATGTCCTTTCTCTGCATGCGGTAGCCAGTGGTTGTAACTTCTCTGTTGAAGAAAGCATTTGGCCAGACTTAGACAACACCAGTTCTGTCCAATTCATTCTTAGAAGTGAAACTTTTTCACTTTTTCCTTTTATTGATGAAGTTTCTTACTCTGGAATACAACTGATCATTTTCCTCTTTTCACATACTCGCTTAGTCCATGGCCCCTTGAGTTTAAATTGTTGAAGCTTTTGCCCATTTGAAGATTCTCTTTGCAGGGTTTGTTGAAAACATCTTGCCTTTTCCAGCCCGATTCCAGGCCATGAGGCTGGGCACTGGACAGGCAGGCCATCCCGTAGCACCAGTCCGTCCCCACGGACCAGGGCTTGGTGCCCCACACAACGCAGCCTCTTAGCAAACACCAGCCACTGCTTTGACCTCCAGGAGCTTCTATCCTCTCCTCCAGCTTGCAGGAACAGGACCTTTGAGATGACCACTTGAACTTCTGCTTTTCCAAGGTTCCTGAAGTCTTGAATAATCTCTTGCTATTCCCACACCATCCTGTTGGCTTTGTGACCCTTCCTAAGTGGTTTCTTCTTAACTCCTCTTCATTCTCCCTAACGGAAGCTGCCCATTATAATTGCGTGCCTTGTTAAGGCAAGTGAGGACATGTGTGGGCTACTCGTGCAAACTGAGCCAGAGAGCTGCGCTCAGGGAGGTTCCCACTGCTTGCTCCGTTCCTCCCAATACATCCTGGAAGACTGTCCATTCAGATGGTGAAACCTCTGCCAGAAGTTAGGTGCAGCTGAGGACAGCAGTATGGACCAGGTCACATTCCCTTTTAAGCCTGTTTTCTCTGCTTCCATGAACTGCTTTAGGATGACTTTGTAACTCACAAATTATTAGGCCAGCTGGTGCCACTCCATCCAGAGCAAGGAAAAAAAACCCGCTTTCTTTGTAACACATGGCCCTGCATCTTCCCAGATTTGAAATAATCTCTCAGAAAGATGATCTTACAATTTTTGCATGGTTGATGTGGACCCCACTATTGCTAGGTGGACAAGCCAAGATCTTAGGAGTGACCCAGGTGAGGACAGGAATAGAAAAAAGTGGGGAGAACCAGAGGAATCCAAGGAAATGGATTTAATTTAAAAAAATTTAATTTAAAGAAATTTAATTTTAAGCATACAGTGGAAGAAAAGCACCTACTAGCAGCATGAGACCCACATCCCCTTGTAAGCAAAAGCTATGGCACTTAGAACACATCTAGGGCAGGAACATCAGCTCCAGTGTGGTTTCCACCATGCTTAGAACTGAAGCTCACTCCCACCGATGAAAACAGGTTTGCTAGCAACGCCCTACTCATCCTGCCTGTCTCTTATGCAAAATAAGGCTAATCCGAGATTCACCTGACGGGGGGTCAGGTCAGAAAGGCACAGCAGGCTTGGGCCTGAGACATGACCCCCTTCCAGCCACTCTTTGGCTAGTTCCCTCTAAGAAAGGGGCTGGTGCTTGCTGCAGGTGGAAAGGTTGGTCTGCTTCAACTCTGCCTGATCCTTTCTGCTCCACACGTTAAGCAGATCCACAGGGTGTTAAAAACTCTCCGTGAAGACTTTCTGCACCCCACCAGTGGCAACGCTGGATGGGGATCAGCCCACCCACAGATGGGCTGGATCTGCCGTGAGAGCAGGGCAGCTGGATGGAGCAAATCCGCTGTCGGATGTGGGAGAGAGGTGGCCAACCTTCTGTAAGTTGGTTTCCCACACGCTTTCTAATTATTATTTTTTTGGGATGCCATCAAGAGGAAAACATGAGGTTATGAATTAGGTACTGCGTCAAAGAAAAGGGAGCCGGAGCAGGGTTTCTGAGAGAGCAGCAGACTGACCCTACACCGTGATGTATAGCCAGCGCGTAAGGGAATCGAGGGAGGCTGCGACCAAGCTTTCTGGCAGAGGCTGCACCAAGCACCTATCTGGCTCTGGCAAACAAGGATGTTCATATAGATTTGGTCCCAGCACTGAAACGATTGCCTCATCTTTGATGACATCCTCTCCAACCAGTTAGGACCATTCCCATTTTTAGAGTGATATCCTAAGGGAATCTCTTAGGCTTATCAGTGCAGATGTCTGTCTGGCCAGCATCCCCTCTTCACCAACAATTTTTAAACCACCTGACAAATTGCAACAAATTTAACAGTGGGCTGGGAGTCTCAAAGCTATTAAGTTTCTACAAGTTCCAGTGGCTGGTCGGGCGAGAGAGAAACCTGGTGAATCATTCCCTCTCCCACTCCCACGCGGGGAAGGAGCATGTGCACAGCTTTTATTAGACATCAGCGAATCCCTCTCGCAGGGATGGGATCAGGCAGAATCACACCTTATGGAAAACCAGAGGGTCTGCTGATGGGAAGACAGGGCATCCTCAGTTGAGCTCCCCACAGAATGATGTGTTTACCGTAATATAGAAAATGGGGAGAAAACAAAGAATCACTGTTTTCTGCTCATTCCTTTTTCTACTTGTTTTTTCCGTTGGAAACTTAGTTTTCATTGGTCCCCATTTTTGATGAATGAATGACTAATGTCATTCAAGGTTATTAGATAGTTATTCTGGGCTTACTAGGAGGAAGAAGAGGAGGCAAGAAGAAGTAAGGACAGAAGGAAGAAAGGCCACCAACCACTTGCATAGTGAAAGACCATGCCTGGGTGCCACACCAACACTTCGGAGTGACTGCAGAGACGGGGTTTGCCCAAGCCCAAATGCATGCTGACACAGGATACCAGGAGTTTAGCTAATTTTAGGTAAGTGACTGGTCATGCCCAACGCAGCCAATAAGCCTGCCCGCTCTTTCCTTTCATACCAAGTCTCAGTGGAGGATTTTTATTAAAGGCTTAGCATGACCTGGAACCCAGGGGAAGCATTCAGCCTCTTTGATGCTAATCTGAACCACCAAACCTTTCAAGGTTCACTTAGTGCTGCCAGCAACACCCAACCCCAGCAGTGATTAGTGGTCTCCTGGGAGGTATCTCAGCCTCATAGGATTTGACAGGGAAACAATAAAGTCTCCAGTAGAGCTGAGTTTCAGCTGTGCCCGTCTGCTAAATAACAGGTGGTAAATGATAGTTTCCTTCAATTGTAGCAGTTCGTGACTACTCATGAAGTCATATAATGATCTCACCTCAGTTATTCACCATGTTCTTTCTTCTACCTGGCACTGGGAAGATGTTTTTCTTTCTAACAATAGGGAATAAAAACAAAAACAAACCCCTTTCTATTAATGCAGATCTAATGCACAAGAAAAGCATCCCTGGTTTCTGGCTCTAGCTGCCACATCTGAAGCATTCTCCTTATAAGAGTTGGAAAGACCAGCCATCCCCTTCCTTTTAAGATGGTCTATTGTCACGGGTGGGGTCTGGGACTTCTCTCCCTGGCTGCTAAGCACTCTGCTGTCAGGCAAGGACTGCACATCCCTTTTCCCAGATCCTACAGTCAAGGAAAACCCTTGCTCATGGCAGTCCTTAGAGACAAAGGCCAAGACTACGGTCTGAACCTGAAGCTGGCAACCATGTGGAGCAGAGCGTGTTGGTGGGAGATGTTCACTGCTCAATGTCTGCTCCTGAGGCTGGTGGGAGAGTGTCAAGCAAGAAGGTTCCCGCATCCATCAGAGCTGGCTCTTGGGTGAATGGGACATCCTGGAGCAGAGACCAGCAGGCTGTGTCCTTACCCATCCCCGTGGGGACGTGCTGGGGGTCAATGGTGGAAGAAGGTGTTTCTGGGCTTAGCAGGAGGAACAAGAGGAGGCAAGAAGAAGTAAGGACAGAAGGAAGAAAGGCCACCAGCCACTTGCACAAGCACTGTGGAAAAGCAGGTCCATGCGAGTGGGGATCCATTCTGGCAGAATGGACGTATGTGCTGGCTGCCAGAGAAGGGACTGCAACATGAGGAATGGAAGGGAAATGGAGTACGATGGGGTCATGGAAAAATCCTCATGCAAAAGAGAGAATGAGAGAAGAAAGGGGTGTTGTGTGGAGGCAAATGGGTGTAAAGATAGGCTGAAAAGCTGAATCAATCTGCTCAATCAGTGCAAAGGCTCGACTTCCACAAGGACAGTGTTGTTGACTTCAGAGACAAAGGCAGAATGGGTTATGAGTGACAGGGTCAGGAAATGGAAATTCCCACCATCCATGGTTTGATATCTGTAATATCAAGAATAATTTAGTAAACTTGAGTTCAAGGAAGGAACCGGGGCAGGTGGGAAGGTAAAAAGGGGACTAGTATCTCTGAAGGAACTGACACATGTGCCTGGCAGCAAATACCTCTAAGAAATCCACCAAAAGTCAGGAGAAGACCAGTATGTCCAAAGAGCAGCAAATGCAGAGGTGATGAGTAGCATGGAGAGGGAGAGGCAGCTGAAGGGAGGGTTGCTGTGGAGTTCCTCCATGCCCAGCCATGTTCATTTATGGCATCCACACAAGATATTGGACGATGAACTTACATGGTGGAGGGGACAAGCATTTCCTGCATATCCTGCAGAAAGAATAGGTTGAGCTTCTTACTCTTTGTAAAAGCTGGCACAAATAAATTTTAAAATTTTAAATTTTCAAAGAAGCAGAACTATTGTTTCAAACATGGCTTTGCAGCAACTTTCTGTGGATGCACAACACCCAATTTAACAACTGCTGAAGTACATCTTATCCTTGATGTGGACATATTTAGATCAGTGCCTATCTTACACCTAAAATACAAGTCATATGATAGATTTTTCCATGGTCTTTAAAGTTATTTTGAGTCAAGGATGTGCACCTCCAAAATCACAGATCTCTAGAACAGAAATTTTAACTAAGCTTTGAAGCACTTTGTAAAATAAGTTCACCACTGTTGCCACTGAGAAATTCAAAGCAGCAACTGCACATTGCTTTACCCCAACATTTAGAAACTGAGATGGGAAAATATTTTACAAATAACCCACAACAGTTTTTGCTTGCTGTCATTTAAAAGCATCATAATCACAGACTTCATAGAGCAACATGCACCAGCCCTGACGTTGTGAACTCCTCAGTCTTTCTGAAGATTTCTGAAAGCCATTTATCATAGGCTGCTTTAAAAATAAACACACCTTTCTTTTCTTAAAAAAAAAAAAAAAAGAAAAAAGGATGCCTTTGAAAAAGTTTATGACTAGATGTTTACCAATGACATTTGCATAGAGAAGATACTTATTACTGAATAAAAGATCATGAAGACATTTGTCAGCTTTTTTCACCCTGGAGAATTATGAAAAAAGTTCACGACAAAAGCAACAGGACTTTCAAGTTTGAAAAGGTTGTTCCTGTAAAAGGAAAGGGGAGAGGAGAAGAGAAAGTCATTGCTGAAATGGTTGGGCTGCCACGTGAAATTCAACAATCAGGTGGAAACCTCTCAGATCTGGGATGTTCAGGCATGTTACGACGAGGAGAAAACATAGGCAACAGAGGATTTTTTTTTTTTTTTATCACTCTAACCAGGAGTGCCAGCATCGCTGTCTTCTTGTAAAACACCAACTCGGCTTCTGCAATGGTTAGTTAAACCCAAGGGAGCATCAGGTTTCTGGGAAGTACACTTGGGAAAATACATTATCCTGGCACCTGGAGCAGTAGCAAAAGATGACTGGAACAGTCGTTTCAAATGCCATTTCAGCCTTTCTGTTGCCAGGCTATTACTTTGGACTTCAGGAATTAATGCGCTGTATGAACAAAGTTACCATGGACCCAGGCCCACCTCGTGTGGTTGCCTGGACCAGGACTACAAGCGTTACAGTTGTCTGGAGAGCCTTTGGAAGGATGAAAAGGTTTTCCATTGGTGAGGAACCAGCCGTCATCTTAAGGATTTGCTGGGACATGATAGCCATGAATATCCTCATTAACCCAGATATTACCGGAGGATTAATCTGTCAGTGCATTAGTATGATCAATGTGAAATAACTATTTGTGAGGCATGTTTCCATATTTCTAACTTGCTACATCCCCATACATGGAAAAAGCAACATCTGTCACCTTTACATGTGATGAAGTATGTTCTGCCTCTATCCACAGGCCCTCTGTCATGCTGCCATTGGTATTTAAGTAACGTCAGACCAGAGCAGATATGCCTCATTTTGTCCTGTCAAAATATCATTAGGCTTCACCTCTGTCCCCAGAAAGCTGGGGACAACACTACAATGGTTTAAAAAAAAGCATCAGGTGAGACTTACCCTTGCTAGACACTTGTGATGTATGGGATGGTATAGAAGGCATATTCCATAGATTTGTTGAAAAGCTACAGCTTGTCTGAAGAGGGACTGGACTTCAGAAAAATCCCACTAAAGAGGATGTTGCCTCCTCACTCACCTGTTACAGAAGCCACCTTCAAACCCCATGACGAATGGCACAGATCACCACCTTGCATTGTACTTTTGCCAGGAGGCCACAAAGGATGTTGGAAGGTGTCCTCTGGTGGAAGACCTTTGGTTCGGAAGCTGGTATTGGGTTTGAGGAATTATCCTGGGGTCTATGTTCCTACAACCGTAAGAGGAACCCCCACAAAACTTGGGTAACTTGTAGCACGACACAGCAGTGACACTTTTGCCACACATTTTCAATACACTTATTCAAGGCACTCAGTGACCTTGGAGGGGCAGCTCTGTGAGTGTGTGACAACCCAGGGCAGAGGGATCCAGCCACCAGTGAACCTCTTTCTTCAAGAGAAATGACCTTTTGGATGCCAGAGCTCAACTGCATAAAGGCAAAGACACCGGCCATTTCCTAAGCCTAGGAGGCACCTCACATAGGCCCCTCTTCTTCTCACGTGCCCCGCTCAGCCAGGGCCGTGCTTCCCCTGGACTGCTATAGGGATGTGTGCTTTTAACATCCTCGCTAGCCGCCCAGCCAGCTCTCGGGAGAGTTTGTTTTTGGGACAACCACCCACACCATCAGCAGTAATTACAGTAACTCCCCCTCCCCTTGCACATTGCACATGCATTTTTCCACGCTTTTGATGGAAGACAAATGCCGCTAATCCCCTACTGTGCAAACGGCATTGCATAGGGCATTTACGTGCAACTGGGACGGGTAAACAAGCACAAGTTCAGGCTCCTCCTTGCCACGGGAACAAGCTGGCCCTGGGAGACGCCCTGCATGCCTTTGCCCTCTTTCCTGGGGGGAATTCTCTAGCCACAATCCCCTGCTTGAAGTGGGGAACACAGGAGCATACACCCCATCAGCGCTTTGCCAGCCACTATTAATGCAGGCCAAATTTATAGCAATAAACCAGAGCAGACACATACTTTTAAGCTCCACATGAATAGGGTAAGATGCCTACAGCCCTTTATCAAGGGATGGAAAAGTGAACGAGATGCTCCTGGACATAGTCCACAGCAGTTTTCTTCCTCGTGGCCTACAGCTGTAGAGAGCTCAGAGCGCAGGGATGAAAATACCCGCCACCGTGACAAGCCTGGACTATGCCAGCATTCGGTCAAGCAAAGTTTTTGCCTCCTAAGGCCATACTTCTCCCCTCCACATATGCACCAAAGAAAATTTGCTTTCCTAAAAGCACTACGAAGTGTTTCTAGGCAGGATGCTTGGAGGGCTGTGCTCGGGACCAGGGACGAGCTGTGGCCTGGTGCCCAGGCTTTTCGGGGTGGGCTTTTCCTACAAACCATGGCAAAGGGTCATCTCTGAACAGGTTTTCAGAGTGCAAGTCTGCCAGATGGGGTTGCAAGTTGTGAAAGACCAACATAAAGTTTCAGACATTCTTGGACCGTTTCAAAACGTGTTTCGACGAGCCCAGTCACATGGGGGTTTTTTTGCAAGGCCTTTTATGATTATATCTCTCAGTAGAAGACTCAAAACTGCTTTAAAGAAAGAAAGAAAAACAAACAAAAAGATGCAATTTAACTCCAAATATCTGAAGAGAGTAACTAGGGAAGCCAACTTTGGAAAACACGCTGCAGTTTATTTGAAGATAAAAACCACTGCTGCAAACCACTCAGGTCTGATTTAGATTATAAAGGGTGTTTGGTTATATAAATGCAAGTGATGTTTTAAAATCTTCCAGCAAGTCCATTTCAGCAGTGCTACGCACAACAGAAATGAAGCGCCGGGTTCAGCCAGTGCTTTCACCAGCCCCCTCCACGTGTGGGGAGGTTTTAGGAGCAAGGGGTTGAGTTCAGGGAGCCCCGCGGGCCCTCCGACCGAGAGCAGGGCAATACATGGGGAAACAAAGCACTGCCCTGAGTGGCTCAGAGGGATCCTCTGCCAAGGTACGAGACTTGCAGTGACCCGTTTACCTGATGCAAAGGACGTTCTCCCAAGGTCAGGCTTCTCCCACCTCCAAAAAAAATACCTAGCATGTTTGAAGCAGAGGGCTATTGTTAAGGGAAATAAAAGGTCCCTTACTTCTAGTGTCCAGCTCTGCATCCACACTCCTCTCATTCCCATGGTCTGCCTCCTTGGTGAAGATTTGTTCAGTGTCATCCAGCTCACAAGCAGAATCCATTAAGTCATCTACACCAACCATGTGGCTGTTGCTCCTGAAGAACAACGGGGCTGCCCTCCCCGAGTTGATAAAACAGCATTTGCAAAGCAAGACTGTGGAGAGCAACCACATAACATCGTCTGGCACAAAGGACAACATTTGCTCAGTATTACTCACGTTTGTTATAAAGTCACTTTTACTACCCCCAGGAATTATGAAAAAACATTTTTCCACAATGGCATTTTCCTTTCCTATCCATTTTCAAAGCCCTAAGGCTGAAATTTACTCTTTCGGGGACAACTCCCAAAAAAATCAATCCCATGCCTTTCATACAGGTCCTTTCACCAGCAGTAGATGTTTGTGGCCTTGCTGATGTAAAGGGTGACATGCTGACCTGCTGGGCTTCAGCTTGTGGCCCCCTGCCCCCACCCAAACTGTCATCCAGATGAAGGGTTTAATTTGCCCTCCCAACTTACCAGTTCATCAGTGTCCATGTCACAGCACAGGCAAGGACCTTGTAATACTCCTGGTCTGTCACGTTCCCTCACACAAGCAACGATGCAGCTTGGTGAAATCATTCATTTACCAACACACCAGCAATGATCTTTGGAGATGTGTAAATGGCAAGCAGCCTTGCAGGGCTTTGACAGTCTGATTAAAGCGTAATATTTAGGATAAATATACAACTTGTTAGTCAGCGCTGACTTCAGGTCCTGCTTTTTCCACAGAGTCAAGAAGCGGACAACACTCTGAATCCTTTGCCAGTCTGACAGCAAGCTTTGAGCTGCCACCAGTTAAGTCCCAGGCCAGGACCAACAGAAGAGTCCTGGGTGTTCCCTGGTGACCAGTTCTTGAACTGGCACCAGATAAGCTGTACCCTCACCTCGCCTCACCAAAGACCAGTTAGAAGCAGGACTTGGGCTCTGCTATGCGTTACCTTCCCTTCCATCCTAAAAAGACCTTGGCTGCTGTTAAACCTCCTTGTCAGAACTCTCCACTTTGCTGACTGGTGAGACAGAAGACCGCAGCAAGCTGTAGTACAAGAACACAAGATCTCAACCCTTCTCTGATAAGTCACCATAGAACAGCAGCTATTGGAAAGGGAAGAGACACTCAGACATGGCATGCCATCTCCAGACTGTGACTAAGGGTGCAGATGGCCCTCGTCGTCTTCAGTGAAGCACTAGGACAAACTTTCTTCCAATATTTTTTTTTAAATGGTTGGCAACTGCAATTCACAACCTTAGTGCAGAGGAAAAGGTGCATACATTCAGCTCTAGCTGTCTTGATCAGCTAAGGCAGCCCATCAGTGTAGGAAACATACAGCTCTACTTCATGAAGACCACTTCCAAAGGATCAACGTAACGCTACCTTTTAGATCTGTGCAACTCCGCGTGAGCCTGGAATGTCAATGTGACATTCTGAGCATCGGCTTCAGGCATCTACGTAACTCGTGTTTCATTTACACTCTTCTCATTGCATTAATGCTAAAAGCAGAGAAGAAAGTTTGAGAGTCAAAAAATTTGCTCCTTGAGATTAGAAGACGGGCAACTAATGTCAGGAAGACATTGGATATTTGGAGAGACTTCTGCCCTTGGAGGAGATTATACCACCAGAGGCAGAGAGGTTGTGGACTCTTCATCCTTGGAGGTTTCTAAGACTCAGCTAGACAAACCCACAGCAACCTAACCTAGTGCTGGCAGTAGTCCTGCTTAGATTAAGAGGCTAGACTAGAGACCACCAGAGGTTCCTTTGAACCAGCACTTCTATGATTTTGTGTATGAATATAAGAAAGGTATTAAGAAGGCACAGAAAAGGGTATCTTTAAATTAGATAATGAAAAGAGGCAAGAATATTCTCAGGCCAGTTATTACAGGCATGGTCACTGCATTCCTCGGTATTTTATGTTATTTGAAATGGGGCTGCTGCATAATTTGAGGGTGTTTTTCATTACATATGAAGTTGAACCATCTCTGAAATAGTTCCTGCTGACGTTAATATCAAGTAATTCTTGTTTCCCACTGTCCCATTTTCCAATACACCACATTTCTGCACTGACAACTGGTAATTGCACTGCAGGATCTGAAACATTTTGGCAATAGATCACAAAAACTCTTCAGGATGTAAGAGGAAACATGGAATTATACAAGAAATGGGAACACATTAGGCAGTTAACATGATCAGAAAATTAACATTCAAAAAGTCATTTACAGTTTTCAGTGTTAGCATATTAAGAGGGAAACAATTCAAGAAGTTTAGAACTATTGTTTCATATTGCTGGAAAACACCACCACAACACCGCTTTCTCTTGTTCATGTATTTATCTTGCCCATGAGTTACTTCTACCTTTAAACTGTGAAGCAAATTTCTGCAACAGTATATCAGAAGTAAAACAGGGTCTGGTCTGTAACACACGCTAGTCTGTCACAAGTGGGCCCCAAAAGCCAAGAGTTTCAGCAGTCCCTTTGGAAGTCTCACCTACTCTTGGTTTTACACAGCACAGGTCGAATCTCATCTGTTCCCCAACCATGTATAGCTCCATTTTTAATGTTTACAATTCTGCAAGGGTTCTGCCTGCAGCAAAACCAGAATCGAGATGCCAGCAAATAATGGACAGACAACTGTAGAAATAACATTTTTGGTTTAGTGTTTGCAATTTGTTTTACAGCTCATAATGAAATACTGTTATTCTACACTCATACATTTGTAGCAAAATACACTTAAAAACATAAGGCACTTCAAGATTTCCTAAAACAAATGCTCATGATAAAAACTCAACAAGAGGGCTGGATGAGAAACCTTTCTACCCTTAATGTTCAGGTCAGTAAAAGATCAATCCTCTAGTCAGGCAGGCAAATGAAATAATCAATGGAAAGGTTTCCAAGATAGAGTTACTGCTGTATTAGTGTGCATTCTGAAGTAGTCTATTTGAAGTATCTTCAGCTGGGGAGGGAGTGCATGGTGTGAATAAGATGCATGAAAATAGTTCTTTGAACTGGGTAACAAAGACACATTGCAGGGATTAAGTTTCATTACTTTCATTGGATTAAATTCCTTCCATTCATTATTGCCAACAAGAGCAAGGAACAAAAAGAAGCTGGTTCTCCCCTCCCTCCCCCCCAACTCCCATTACAATTCAACACAAGATTTCAAAGACTGAAAATGACCAGGACAGAAGCCCATGAAAAACTGCATCTGGCCACTTCAGAGTATGTTTAAATATTCATTACTGACTTCCTCAAGTCTCACCTCTTATTAAAGAAGGAGAAACATAAAAGAATTGGCAACTGTCTAAGTTGCTTCCAGTCAAATTGGTATTTTGCTTCTTTTTAACACGACCCCACTGTTCACGCGAAGTACCTGCATTCAGAAATGCGCCAGCATCTCCCGTTGGCAGAGAGATGGCGGGGCAGAAGATGAATGCGGGCAGGGCCCCAGGCCCCGCGGGGAAGGGGGAATGAGCAACTTCGCTTCACAACGCTTGTGTCTCGGCTTAGGAACAGTTTCAAAAGCCGGACGTGCTGGGCTGCTGTAGCAACAAGGGGACTGATACCAAAACACTGACTGAAGACTTCACTCGGAGACGCATCTGTAGGAACCGAAATCCACTATTTAAAACTGACAAAAAGAGCTATAGTGCTGGCAAAAACACTGCCTGCTTCTCAGGGCCCCTGAGGAGGGGACAGTACGAGCTAGTCCCTACCATCCATCAGTATATTTTCAAGTTGTCTCTTACCTATTTTATTTTATTGCCCAGTACATTTTCTGGTCTTGAGGGGCTAAAAATTGCTGAAAAACTTGACTCCCGGGGGCTCAGTACGTTAGGCACTACAGTACAAACCTGCATCCCTAGTCCTCTCAAATCCACCTCCAAGGGGAAAAAAACCCCACCAACCAACAAACCATTTGTTTTTCTTGTCCTTGATTGTTTTAAATTCTGACTTACTTGAATTGCACTTTAAAGCCCAGCAGCAAAAAGAAAACTTGGTAGCTATATTCAGGAATATGTATTTTTAAGAGACGAGACATTTTATCAAGTCTAAAAATGCACAGATATCAACTGCATAAGCTGTCAAGTTTTGACCTGGCTACAGTGAAGAAGCTGTAAAAAAAATTAGCCTATTAGCCCTAATGGAATCGAGGCAGAAATGGGATGCCTGTTCAGTTAGGAAAGAAAATGCAGTTAAGGATGGAGCTAAATCAGAACCAGCCACCGCTGGTCTTAGCCCGTCACACACAGAGGTGCTACCGTGCAAACAGGAACCATGGTGAAATCTAACTTTGTGAAGTGAAAAAATGCATGACTTCAAGACAACTGCTGCTAAAGAGAAGAAAGGAAGGTAAGTACCTCATGGCCCTGAGCTCAAAAGATCTTGAGATCTCAACTGCTGTGGCTCACTTTCACTGGCAGAAGAGCGAAGCTCTAGATCACTCAGTTGCTCACTACTGTTATACTAGCCACCAATTTAAAATTGTGGCTCTTCAATCAGTTTACTGTCCTTTAGCACTAGTACAACGATATTCACTTGGGACAGGAAGAAGCGTCTGAAAGAGAAGATGAAGAACAAAACACAGGCCGCTCACTGATCCCAATTTAAGTAACAGCATACAGTTGGTTTCTCTCAAGATCTGCAGGTTCTTCTTCCCAAGCAAACCTCACAGAATTTCCTAAAGTGACATTCAGTTACTTTGCACATCTGCCTTATTGTTTCTTAAAAATATACTTTAAAAAATTATTTGAAAAGGCACAGAGCACGTGCAATTTAGTTCCTTGTCAATCTGTGCGTGTGGGGAATCTTCAGATTAAGTTGCAATGATTGATAATGGACGGGGTGCTATTTTAAAACCAGATCATTTCTTTCAAATTCCAGTTCTCTCCAAAGGAAACCAGGGAAATGAGCAGTGCTGTCAAGGAGATGCAAGGAAAGAAGTTCAAGCTGCACACCGAGACAGACTGGAATGCACAAAGTTTCACAGACCTTATTCTTCAGGTCACATTAAAAGAAAAATTGTAGTCCAATAACAAAAAAAAAAAATCACTAAAGCTAGTTACAAAGAGTAGAATTATCAAAGTGCTTTAATATATAAAGTGTCAAATATAATTAAACAGGACCATTAACACAGAACTGCCATAAGATATTCAAATAGGTACATGTGTTTTCTGAATGCAGGAGAGGAGCACAGGGTTTTAATTTCCCCCTTAGGACCAAAGTGGGTTAAGAAAAGTTTTTCTTGTTCATTTAGCTTCTTAACACAATGTATTTGTTCTGCTCATGCATTCGAAGGCACAGTTGGATTTGCTCTGAAACTGCATCAAAAGGACTGACTGCCATTAAATATTAATAAAGGGGCAGTTATCACTGAGCAAAACACACAACAGCCCCATAAAGCAGATTTATAGATACCTGTCAATTCATAAAATTAATTTTTATAAGCTATTTCTTGATACTTAAAAATTCTGAGCTATTTTCTGCAGCTTTCCTTTAAACATAGTTTAAGATAACCGAATGTGTTGTTTGAACAATCCAACAGGCTGCCAAAGCTGTTATAAGAAAAGCAAATGCAAACAAATAAATAAGGAAGAGGTTCCAAAACCAGCTCATGCAAGATGCTCAGACAACGCACCTTCACCTTGCTACCAGCTTTTCCTCTCATGTTATTCATAAGAAAAAAAAAACCACAAAACCAACATTCTCCACGGCACTTCTCTCAGTACTTCCAATTCAGTAAGCTGCTGCCTACTTTAAGCAAATGACCTTAAAGATGGAAGGTAACTCTGTACGAAGCATAGCAGAGCTAGCTGCAGCAGGGGGACGTGGTTGTTTAGAAACAAGAAATGTCAATCAAGACCTTTCCTGCAATTCACAGATATAAAGGCAGATTTGCTCCAGTAAGCTGAGACTCAAAAACATGATACAGAGCATCACATCTGGTCCCTTGCGCAGGCACATACGGCCACAAGTCTGAAGTAATACCAAGTCTCAAAAGAACAACTCGTCTGTTTTCTGAAGGCACCATAAAGACAGCAACACTCCAGGTGGAATGGGAAGAGGCAGAGGGAGGAAAAATAACAAATACAGTTAGGAGGAAACACTAAGAGCAGCTTGGTATAACAAGGGAGAAAAAAAGGTGACTCAGTTCTATGACGGCTGCAATGTCTGTAACAGCACAGAGAACCTACACCTCTAGGTAAAGGAAGAATAACCAGAGTTTGGAAGAACCTACTCCCGAACAAAAAAACCCCACCTCCCATTTTTTGTGGACGGGTGTAAGATCTGCAACTGAAATCAAAGGAGAGAGCAAAGAATCAAAATGCTATATAAAACATTGGGGTCCAGACATACTCACACGGCATCATTAGCCTGTTTCTGATTTACCACAGTGTTAAAAGATCTGGACAGTCTCCTTTGCTCTGCAGGAAGACTGAAATCCAGTGAAGTGTCATATATTAAAACCCTTCTCAATCCGCCAGTGAGAACAGATCCCCCTCCCCAGCCCGTATGAGGGAGGGGAGGTGTCTCCCAGACAGCAGAGGTTTCTAACAACCCCAGGCCCCCCTACAGGCAGTACGCCACTGAGTTAGTTTGCCTAAGTAGCAGTAGCACTGCACCAAGCAAGTCTAGGCTTGCTAAGATGTTCTGCCCCTTACGTGGACTTGAGGACAGTTTCTCATGAGCCCTTCAGGCCAGAGGCTCATGCTTTGCTGTTCCATTATTGCTTTTCAAATACGTTTTCCTTCCAGTCTTCCCCTCTTGCTCCCTGTTATCCCAGAAGGACTTTCTGCATCCTGCGCGCGGCGACACTGGCTTCGTCCTCAGAGTCAGACTCGCTCTGGGAAGTAGAGCTCTGGGAGGCAGAGCTGCAGGGAGAGGAGCACTCTGGGGAGCACAGGTAGTGCATCAGCGGGAGGCGATACTTCCCACAGAAGTCAACGAACTTGATTTGTCTGACGCAGCTGTCAAAGTAGACACCTGTAAGGGCAGAGGGGACAGTAACAACATGTGAGACCCCTGCGCAGAGAAATCTGTAAGCTCTGCAAGGTTGTTGCAGCTGGTGCAAATGCCTCAAATTAGGATTAAATTGACACAGCATCGGACACAGAAGGACAAGGGATACTGGAGGAAGAGCAGGGACCAGGGCACCCATGGAAACATGAAATTTCTTTTCTTAGTAAAAAAACCCTGATAATCTTGTAAAACTGTATTTGGTAGGTGATTCAGAATGGCACACTCTACATGAAAAGACACAGGGCAGCTGCTTCTAAAGAATTTGGCAATTTCTTCTAACCATTAGGGAGAAATCTCAGGCTGGGAATTTGCAAACTTCTTAAATGTCAAATTAATTCATCCACTCTATTTTCAAACTTGTAAAACCTCTTCTACCAGCTAGCAAAAATGCGTTCACAAATAGACCTTCATAGCTCTACTTTTCTTCTGCTTGAGCAAAGTCACCATGCTGGGTTTGGATGCTACTTTCCATGGTAACAGCATTGCTGTAACACACAATTAGGTTCTCTTCCTGTCACAGCAAGTGATTTCAGACACTGACATTTTCAGAAGTTTCCAGCAGTGCTTTAAGTCTTAGCTGGTCTGGAGTAAGCTTTTCTCCTGCAGTGCTAGAGCAACGCTGCAGTACTGTGCTAGTTCATAAGGCAAAGTGAAAAAGAGCAAAACCCATCCACTGTTATCCAAGCTGTGCAAGAGTCTAAACCAGGAAACGTTTCTTTCCCTCCAACACAAGTTCCAGCCCTTCCTTCTTTACTTTCAGAGCATGCTTTGATATTGTCCTGTAAGGAGATAAGATAACAGCCTGCATTATGACTGCAGGGTAGATACTAATTAATGATTTTTTTTCCTTAATCTTCTAAAGGCTAAATGCACAGATCATTTACTCTGGATAAAGATTAAGCATTAAGCCAAATTAAGCCCAAGCATTCCAGGCTTTTCTATGAAGTCCTCTCCTTCCAGGAACTACATGCTAGTAGTCCCTTGTTTAGCTCTTGCTTACTCCCTTACTCTTTAGCTCTTACCTCCTCTTTTCCATCCAGAAATGAAGCTTGCTGTTCAGCACGAATGCTTGCAAAAGTTCTCCTGTCCATTACTTAGTCTGAGCTATTTCAGGGCAGATGGATCAGAAACTTCAGACCATAAAAGAATACTGGAGTGCTGGCATGAGCTGCAAAGACTCCGACAGAAACACTGTCTTACATTCCCACGCAAATACAGTAAACCAGCACTACAACTTTGAACATCATTCCTAAGTGAACAAGGTTCCTTAAAGACAAGTTTGCAGGAGATCTGGAGCCAGTGAAATACAGCTAAAATTTGGAACAACATATCTAACCTGACTGAGCTACTAAAGTCATGGTGAGTCAGAGGGAAAGAAAACCCATCCGGTAAAAAAAAGCAGGAAGCAGGTGACCTTACCTCCGCATTTAGGATTGGGACAGTTGCTGGCCAAGCTCAGATACCGGACAAGATTCTCCGGGAGATCGCTGGGAGCGTAGGGAACATTGCGAGTTTTAATTGTGCGTCCAGCCAGTTCCTGAAGGCTTGGGGGATTGTAGGTCAGGTCACGGACAAACCGAACCACCAGTGGGTTCCCACGCAAGCTCAGCTCTTCCAGGTGAACCAGGTTAAGGATCTCTCGAGGAAGGTAAGTCAGCAGGTTATTGTGCAGGCTAAGGGAACGCAGGGAATGCAGCCTGAGGATGGAGATTGAAACCAAATCAAGGTGTGCAAGCAAAATCATTCCACAATTGCATTACTCTTCCCCTCTCCCACCAATTTCTTTCCTTTGGCTTTTCCTCCTTTTAAAGCATAAATCCATGCTAAAAGAGCTGCTGTTACTCCAGCACACACAATGCCCTAGAAAACTTGGCTCAGCTCTGGAATGCCTGTTAAAGAAACACAGTCTTAAATATGCTGCTGTCCCTCTCAGTATTGCCCCCATACATAGCCCAAAAAAGGTAACACAAAACAAAAGTACAGAAAGGGGGAGATAATGTTCCCTTGTACCCAGTGCATGCATGAAGAATAGTTCCATGCAATACTTTGAATAAGTCACCTGCTTTCACTCATGCATTAAAGATGATTGCTGGTAGGCAGCCAGCCCTGGAAAACCCCATGTTTTCATTGCTTGCGGCTGCATCACCTTGCGCTGTGATACTACCAGATCTCAAAAGCTAAGCAAGGTCAGGCCAGGCTAGCATCGGCACGGGTGACAAGCAGATTCTTGGCTTTTGGAGGAGGCATGCTCCTCTCTCAGGATGCACAAAGCAATGCTCCAGCACAGCGTCCAGGGATGCTCTCAAATCAGTACAAGACAACTGGAGTCATTAAACATTGCATATCAAGAATAATCCCACTGCACCATCAAATTCCAACTCTGAAAACACCGTGCTGCCATCCAATTGCTTTTGGGGTTATAGCTACACACTGAATTCTTCACCTCCCACCTTAGGCTACCCATACAGAGTGTGCAGTATCCTCTTCCCCCCCCCCCATTATGAAGCGGATAAAAAGAGTAACTCATCCTTTAGAGCTGTGCTGCAGGATTTAACGAACGCTAAAATATTCTGAGATCCTAGAATGAGAAATGCCAAGGGAACACAGGGGATGGTAAAGCACAAATAGGCTTTGGGTGAATGACAAAACAGACTAAGCATTCATCGCTAAGAAAGCAGCAGCACAGCAGATTATTCTTCCCGAGTTGTCCAGGTACTTCTCAGGGCTTCCTGTAAAAATCTATGAATTTACCTTAAAGCGTACACTTGATGACATTTTGTTTCCATAACCCTTCAATTGAGATTTCTGTATTATATATTCGTGGTTGCCTGCAGTGCACCATGTTAAGGATCTTCTTGTTCAAGTTTAGTCACATAAACAAACTGAAGGACAAATAGGTCCTCCCTGGTGATTTAATCCACACATGCAGAAGAAAGAGTTCAAAGAGTTAATTATGGCTAGTGGCTGATGACAGTAAATACTCACTGTGCCAGCTGAGGTGGAATGCTCTGGATCTTGTTGTCACACAGAACTAGATAGCTTAGAGAAGGCAGGTTTGCTAATTCAGGTGGAATTGAAGTAATGAAATTCCCTCCAAGGTATAGAAACTCTAAACTGAAAGAGAGAAGAGAAAACACTGTGTTATTTCATTAAGGTCATTTCCAGTTTCATTTAACACTAGGTTTTCTCATCTCCTGCATTTCTTAAAGAAAACTTACAGATGACTATGTATGAGTTAATTTGCTGAAGGGAAAAAAAAAGCTGAGCTGCCCATCAAAATTACAACAGAGCTGCTGTTTTACAACAGATAATGTTGAGATTTACCTCCGGCTTCCTGCGGTCATCATTACATCTGTAGGTAGGCACGGGACAACTAAGCATTGCTACACCAACCCCACATGCAAAGCTCCTGCTTGTATTTCCAAGGAAGAGCAGCCTGCACACGCAGAGTCTGCAGCACTGACACAGCTCCTGCTGCAGCCCGTGGGAGTTTTCAGTTTCAATAGCAGCAAAGCAAGGGAGCAGTGGCTCTCCCTAAAAATCCCGTGGATCTCAGCCCTGCACAAGCACTAGCTGCTCTTAATGGTATCATTTGAGTCCTAGGTGACTAACTGCAACCTTTCAGCAAAAGTCAGAAGCTGCTTTGATACAATTCACATACTGACAACACCATAGCTGCAACAGCACAGAGAGCATCTAAGTCACACATCTGAGGAGACACCTTCATCTCACCCCAGCAACTATGGAGGGACATGGTGCTCAACCCAGAGAAGGTCTAAACTCTGCAACTGTGTCACAGCACGCATGGAGCACCAGAAAAACTCCTCCCTGAGGCCTCCCCTGAGACAGAGCAGAAGAACGGTAGAAAAGAGAATATTTTGTTCAGTTCTTGCAAGAAACTTGAAACCCAAAGATCCAATGACAGCATCTAGGGGCCACTAACACAGCACAAAGGTCGATCTGCCCGACAGCCAAGAACAGAATGACAGACCTCTGCCACACATTAGGGGACACTCATGGAGCTTAACTCCCCCTCAGATTCACTTACCTCTTTGAGGTATGTCAGAGGCAAGCTAAATACCTGAGACTTGACACAAAATTAAGCCATTCCTAAGCCTTAGATTTAAATTGAATTTGTCTATATGAAAGGAGGTAACTATACTTGCTTCAGCTGAGAGATCAAGTGGGACAGCACATTTGGAGGTTGCTCTGAACACACAAGAAGGTACACAAGAAACAAAAGCACTGCTCAAAAGTAGCCTCTCTTCTATGTAGACAACCTGTAGAATAGAACAGACTATTTCGGTTGGAAGGGACCTACAACAATCATCTAGTCCAACTGCCCGACCGCTTCAGGGCTGACCAAGTTAAAGCATGTTATTAAGGGCATTGTTGCCTCTTCAACACTGACAGCTTTGGGACATTGACCACCTCTCTAGGAAGCCTGTCCCAGTGTTTGAACACCCTCTCGGTAAAGAAATGGTTCCTAATGTCCAGTCTGAACCTCCCCTGGTGCAGCTTTGAACCAGTCCCTTGTGCCCTGTCACTGGATCCCAGGGAGAAGAGCTCAGCACCTCCCTCTCCACTTCCCCTCCTCAGGAAGCTGCAGAGAGCACCAAGGTCGCCCCTCAGCCTCCTTCTCTCCAAACTAGACAAGCCCAAAGCCCTCAGCCGCTCCTCACAGGACATGCCTTCCAGCCCTTGAACCAGCTTTGCTGCTCCCTGGATGCATTCAAGGACCTTGACATTCTTCTTAAACCATGGGGCCCAGAACTGCACACAGCAGGTAAGGAGTGGGGGTAGGAGGAAGGTTGCTGTACAGAGACCACGTCAAGGGGAGATTAATTTTAATTAAATTTTGATCCCCTAACAAAGCCCAGAGTTTTAACCAAAATTCCTCCTTCAATCTCCACTGTTTCCCAAGGTGGATTTAGGCTGCTTGGCTCTCATTAGGAACTTTACTGCTGACCATACAATTCCTAGGCATATTTTAACTCCATGCCATTGCTGGAGCCCGCACTGAAAACTGTTGGGCAAGGGAATTCTAGTAATGTGGATTTCAATGTTTAAACAAGGTTTATATGTGTACAAGTCTCTACTTCCTAGGAAAAATGAATAATTAACTCTTTATCCTCTGTGTTTGAAGACAATGATGCCCGTAAAGCCACATTGCGCAAAACCACGTACTACCAGGGAAGGGGAAGAGGGGTGCAAAATATATAGTCAGTAATGGTTTTGAAATTAATTTCAAGGTGCGAAATATTAAGTTTCAAGAGCAGCTTACTGCACAAACTAAGCAAGCAAAAACACTGCCTATGAACTACTTACAGCTTTCAAACCATTTTTTGTGAAATCTGTGTAATGAGAACACTCAGTTATACTAGTTAGGATATAAAGCCCCGACATCAGACTACAAACTGTCTCTAACAAAATCCGCTAAATAAGTTAATTCCTTCACTGACAAGAAAGAACTTTTAAGAATTATTTTCTTTTTACGTATCTTTGAAAGCACCTTTCTGAGGTTAGCTGACAAGTCACTGGGCCCAGTCTAGTACAATAAATTCAGAATTTCCAGCATCAACTTAAGAAATGAATTAGACTGTATATCTAAAAAAAAAAATCACAGGGAGGAGATTTTGAGAGTATAAAGAAACTTATTTAAAATGAAGCAAAGACTATCATAACTTCCAATGAAACACTGCCCAGTGGGCAAAAGAAATCCATAACCGCTGTTCCCTGAAATACAATTTGCTAGAAAGAAGGATCTAGCCTACCTAGTCTTGGCTGAGCAAAATGCAGGAATTAATAACAGCCATTTCTGCATCAAATTAAAATGTTACGAATTGTTTGAGCAAAACTAATAATGACACAGGCAAGGACTTCCAAGAGACACAACCCTTTTGTAACGAGCGCTGACCATGCCACTGGGACGACAGATCGTTCCTGGCTCATCTACTCCTGGCCTGACTTCCATGTCGTACTAAGCCCGTACCTAGAGGCCTAGGCAAAGCCAGCTCTCGAGCTGTCCTACTTGGGGGACAGTTTGCTGCTCGGTAAGACGAGCAAGAGCACTGCTGAGCTCTGCCCTCCTCACAAAACAGCCCTTCTAAGGAGGCAATCCACAATGTTTACCATAGTTTTTCACAGGAGGACCATAACAGAGACAGGACTGAGCTTAGTGAATACTTCTAACTAACCTTTCACACTAAAGCCTAGTTTTTCTGACAATCATTAATCTGTATAGTCATTTGGACCAGCCAACTAAGGTCTCCTGTATCGCTGTGTACACAGAGGGAGAGCTGGAATTTTTCTGTACTTTCAAAAGTCAGTCCAGGAACTTAGAAAAGCCAGAGAGCAACCAGCCTCAAACAAACGTAAGGTCAGTTCCTATTTTTGAAGCTAGAATTTAGAATTCGATGTACTTCCAACCTGCCACACAGGATGTGGCTGTTTCAAGAAGGGAACAAACACTCGCAAAATCCATCTTAACGAAAACCGGAAAAAACCCCAAACCCATTTGACAGAGTAACTAATGGGGGCTGACACTTTCTCTCCTGCCTTTTAGCAATGTTTACAAATACACTAATAAAAGGCCAGAGTTCCTTTCAGCCTCGTATCCAGCAGGCCCCTCGCTCAGCACAGCCAGTACTAATTGCTGCCAAGTAGCAACCGGCACGCCAAGCCCATCACCGTGTGTGACTCCTCTCTAGCAGGGGATTTCACACCACCGGGTGGTAGAGCGGCAGTGAAAATCCTTTTACATACAGGTAAAAGGGAGTGGGGAAATGCTCAAGCAACCATGAATCAATTCAGGTGGTGGCAGCAAAGTTTAACATGCCAAGAGAGTGTCCGTTCTTGCTTGAGTATGTCCTGGAGGTTTACAGGTCATCATATGAGAAAAAAAAAAAAAAAAAAAAAAAAAAAGGAGCCCCCAAACACTCAGTAAATAAGAGGAGCCCACTCTGAGCACTGGAGGTATTTTTTTATACCCTATCAATTACCCCAACACTTTCATAGTCATGTTTCAAGAGGAGAATGTCTTCTGGCATAGAAGATACTCAGATACTCAAATTTTCAATCCATCCTGTTTCCCCACAGATGGTTCTTTGGATAAAATTTAACAGCTGACATCAAACAGATGCATCTAAATAGGTAATCTAAAAAAGAAACAATAAGCCTGAAATAGCTCCAGGTCTTTTTAAGATAAACTTTTTAGCAAGAAATTTCCAGGGCAGTTTTGAGGCTCATGCAAGGAAGGAATTTAAAAGCAGCCCACAATACACTCCTGTTAACCCTGTTCTACGATTTGCTAATTCCTGAGAGAAATGCATAGCCTTTGCTGACACGCAAATTTAAGATCAAACGGTTGTCTGAAAACTATTTGCAAAACGTTTGAAGAGGGGAAGAAAAAGGGAGGCAGCAAGCAGATTTCCTAATGCTGTATCTTTATCAAAGCTTCACTTGCTGTTTTTCCCACACTGTTAACAGCCGTTCTTAAGTGTATGCTTGTCTAACATGCTTAATTCTACCCACGAATAAAAGCAAATACTCTGGTTTTCGTTGCATCTAAGCCGTCGCACAAAACTTGGATGAATCCAGTTAGGCGTTTGAGGCCTTTGATCCCAACCCTTGCACAACTGGGCTTGACTAGAGGAATCCAAGCAAGAAGGAAAGGAGCACGCACGGCGGATGCCTGGAAAGAGCCTGGCTCTTTTCCAAGCTCTTTCCACCTGCTCGTGGTGCTCTACCAAAGGCAGGAGTACGAACTAGAAGAGCAAGGCTAAATTCAAAATTCACATCAGGAGATTCAAGGTATCAATTGCATTTTGCTAAGCTCTTCAGAATTTTTCCCTTTAAGGGACACTTGCAAGACACTTCCCCAGGCGTGCACATTGATGAGGGCAATCCATGCATCCTTAAGCTAAAAGCTACAGTTCAATGGTGAAGATTCAGAGCTGCACTTTACCAGACTTGCCAAACAAATTTTGTCCAGAATGGGTACAAGTAGATGCCCACATTTCTAGCTCACCAGCTGTAATACACGATGCTCCCTTAGTGCATTCCCCAGCAGAGGAAGGATACACACAACCAATGCAGCGGTGGGATATCTATGCAGATCACAGTTCAGGAGCTGCTGGGGGCCGTGAATCGAGTCTGAGAGTGACTGACTGTTAACGTGTCACACTGAAAACACAGCAAGGTCAGTGTTGGTGGGAGAACCACAGAAAAGATTACACTTACGTCTACCTATGCTAAGCTCATCTTTTATCTGGCAACAAACAGGAAAGCAATGCAAAGAAGGCTGCACTCACTCATCTGGTGCATTTTATACTCCAAATTCACAGCAAGAGCCAGTGCTGCAATTCAGGTCTTGCACTGTGCTGACACTGCTAGCTAACAGTGACTGGGGGAGGTGGGCATACAGAAGGAGCTGGCACAGCCTCAACATGATTAAAAAAAGCCCTCAGCAGGGCTCACACCTTTCTGAGAAAGGAAAGAGGCTGCTGCAGGTCACCATAGACACTTATGGCAGAATTAGGTGGAAAGCGCATTGCATTTTCCTAATGGAAAGCATGAAGCAAAGGCTATTCATCCTTGGTGCTGGCATGCTATGATAAGCATCATCCTGTTGCCACCACCAGAACAACCATGATCATTCACTTATGAAGCCATTTGAAGGAAGGTTTAAGCATCAGGACATCTATAGGTGGTCCTTCTACAATGGCCTAGGAGGTAACTGATAACCAGGTGAAAGGCACTCGCTTTCCATGCAGGATTTTGCACGGCACACAAAAGATTCGTGCAGGCAAGAATGGGGCAGATGGCTGAAGCTGGAAGGAGTAAGACAAGACAACAGCAAGACCAGCTGCAGTTCTTATTGCTGCTCATTAACTTGCCAAATCACTGGGAGCATGCTAAGGAAAAGTTTTTGCACAAAATGCCTGACCCTAGCTTGCTGCAAAGCTGTGGATTTATTATCTCCATGTGAGTAACAACACATGGCACACATCTCTCACTCCAGGGCCTTTGTGTTTGTAGTTGCTGGCATGTTTCTTCTCCTTCAGCAGATCAGACACCAAACAGCTTTTTATTCTTTCAACTTCGCCACATAAACTCCTTACCTGCTGTATTCCTGGCCTTCACTAAAACTGACACGCTGCCCTTTCAAAAACTACAGCAGGAAACTGTATGGGGTGCAAAGACATGAGGTTTAGTTATCAAGAATTTTAATTTTTTTTTTTTTTTTAAATCTCATCAGACCTCCAACATTCCCTGGAAACATAAAAAGTATTTCTAGATCTCTGCAACTCTGCTCAGCTCTATAATCAGTAATTGGAGCAAATGGGAAGCTGCCAGGGTCACGGGAAGAGGAGAACTGCTGGCCTCAGGAACTCGAGTACCAGCAGGAGGAACGTGTCCGGTCAAAGTGCTGCCTGCATTCCTCTGTGGTCTCAGAGACCATGAGACATGAGAAAAATTTCTTTTATAGGAAGTTGCATATGGAAAAAGGCTCAAAGTCCTGCTTGCCAGCAACAGCGAGATGGACACTTGTGGCTTGAGCTGCGAGGTTAACAGAAGCCCCAACACCTACACCAGGTCCCACCATTCATCCCAGAGTTCAGAAACTAACAGATGCCTCCGTGTTGCCCTGCCACAACAGCTGGCTCTGCTCTGTCCTTGCTCAGGCTTATTTTACCCACTTGAACACTATGCACGCTCACGCTGTGGAAACCTCTCTGGTTGGCAGGTGGGAGGAGGGTCTGGCAGCAGTTTCTCTCCATTACATATTTACTACCTTTTTGGCAAGGGTGTCAGGTCACTGGCTATCTGGCTCCCAGTGAGTAGATTCAGGATTCCCTCTGGAGGAATATTAGATTATGAAGTTTCCTCCCAGCTCTGGCAAACAAGTGTGCCTCTCCCTTTAGTTACTTAAGCTGGCCCAGATACAGAAGAGTCACTGATGGCATAGCGGTAAAGAAGCTGACAATCCTGGTGGAGCATGGATTCACTATCTTGAGCTAAAGTTCAATTATATTATGGTGATACATTAGCAGAAGTTCAATGAGTTAGTAGTGATTACACAGGCAGCAGACACAAGCTGGGTCTAGTTGAGTTCTTCTACCTGACACATCACTTTGTAATGATAAACAGACAGTTCAATAGCCTTGTCCGCGTTTGCCCTCTCAGAATTGTCATGCTGGGGTTTGAGCATGACCAGCCCAAGAAAAGCTGCATGACAGGACAAACAGGAGCCCTGCTTCAGGGCAGGCCAGAGGAACAAAGCAGAGCAATCATGCAGCAGCGGTTTGACATCAGTGCAGCACGGAGCACGGCACACAGCCCATTGGAGCGCCACGTGCAGTGCTACACAGCCTGGTACCTTCCCAGGGCCTGCAGTGTAACAAAAAGCAGGGCTGAAGTTTGTTTTCCTGGGGTAAAAAAAAAAAAAAAAAAAAAGGAGAGAGAGAGAAATCACAATCACAGACAAGAGCACGTAAGTAGCAGCAGAGAGCCTCTGCCTGAGAGGTGGGCACGACAATCAGATCCCAACCACATCCTGGATGCTCCCAGGTATGCTATGGAGGCAATATGGATCATCTCTCACGCGCAACTTCCCTCCTTCATTGGCCTCCTCTCCCATGAAGTTGGTGCCACTGTCCTCATTTCCTTCATTGTCCCTGAAGCAGCTGCTCCTGAACAGAAAGAAAGCTGAGGTTCCTCCTCCTCATGACAGCCTCAATGTGGGGGGCACTGCCCAACTGTGCTGAGAAGGGCATGGGCATTCTCTAGCACTCAAAATGCCTCGTAGCATCTCTCAAACTTAACCCAGCATTGCTCCAGATTCTTAACAAGTGCACGCTGGGCCATCTGGGCAAAAGCTGAATACCAAATTCTATTACATTCCAGTGGACAAAACCATTTCCTGTCAGCACTCAAGCAGTTCTGGTACCTCCAACCTAGGACCGCAGCAGGCAGCACTCCACATACAAAATCCTGTGCTTCTACTGGATGCAGGTCTGCTGAGCCATTGGGGCAAATCCAGCTACTTAGGGTCAAGGTTGCTAGAATTTGCATAAGAGCTGCCTCTGGCAAGCCCCCTGGGCAAAGAGCTGGGGTGAAGGAAGTTCAGACCCAAAGTCTTAGCACAGAGCCACACAGGGACTAGTCTGAGGCTTGAGAAACCTGCAGAACACACCGAGGTGTCCGCGTGTAATATGCGAGTCAGAACACGGTCCCTTGCCTGCCCAGGAGGACGGCAGGCTTCAGAAATACCTATCCCAGGTCAATGCGGGCAGTCAATACCCAGTCCTACCTAAGATCTGTTCCCACCCCACCAATGTTCCCAACTGCTGTGATTCAGGCAGAGGTTTCTATGTCATCAGCCTGTGGTGGTTTGATCCAGCCCCAAAGCCAGACGTACCACTGCACCTGAGCACAGCCTAGGGCCCTATGCTTCAGAAGATCCGTCAGCTGATCTGTCACATCTACATGAGCTGGATGGGTGGAGAAATACAACAAAAACCCAACCATGCCAGCAAGCACCCTGATGAGAGTGGAGCTGTATTGGCAGAAAGGCCCTATTGTTTACATAAGCCACAACCAGATCTTTATTCTCCTGCGCGGTCCATCACACAGCCGCGAGCTGCACGAGATGAGGGGTTTTACTTTGCTCTCGCCTAGAGATCTGTATTAAAGCACAGCCACGGAGTGCCTTCTGCATGTCAACGCTCATACCAACCGCACTGTCATTAGGAGAGCCTCCCCTGCACCTAGGCAGCCCAAGGACTAGTAAATCCTGAAAGAGTCACCCATGTGGCGAGCGCAGAAGGCCCACAGTCGGCCTGAAGAGTGGCTCTGAGTTTTGGTGACTCGACCTGACGAAGGGGAAGAGACACATTAGCAGCAGCGGTGTTTAGAGACATCTGAGGCTGGACAAAACTTACTCCCCGAGCGGGAGCTGCCGGCGGCGCCCGGCTTCGCGGCGAGAAAATCCGGTTGGGTTTGCCTGGCAGCCGCCGGGGCTTTTCTTGTCCCCCCGGGCAAAGGCCCGTCCCGAAGGCGGGGTGGGGGGGGAGGGGGGAGGCCCGTCCCGCCCGGCGCCCTGCCCTCACCTGCGGAGCTCCTGGATGTCGGGCGGGATGCCGTGGAGGCGGTTGCCGCCGAGGCTGAGGCTCTGCAGCCCGCGGAGCCCCAGCAGGGCGGGCGGCACCTCGGAGAAGCGGTTCCCGCTGAGGTTGAGGACGCGGAGGGAGCGGCCGAGCGGGGCCTGCCCCAGCCCCTTGGGCAGCGAGCCGGGCCCGCCCAGCCGGTTGTTCTTGGCCAGGAGCGTGTGGAGGCGCGGCAGGGCCAACAGCTCGGCGCCCAGCTCCGCCAGCCCCGTCCCGCTCACGTCCAGCACCTCCAGCGCCGGGAACCACTGCGACAGCCCGGCAGGCAGCGGGCCCGACAGCCGCCGCGGAGACAGCACCAGCCGCCGCGCCTCCGCGCTACGCCTCGCCGCCAGCTCTGCCGCCAGCTCCGCCTCCGCTGCCGCCTCATCCTCGCCCTCCGCCGCCGGGCCGCGCCGCGGTGGCTCCGGCTCCGGCTCCAGTTCCAGCTCCAGCTCCAGCTCCGGCTCCGGGGCCGCGCCGCCGGCCGCCATCCCGCTCGCACCGACCGACGTCCCCGCGCGCCGCCGCCGCCCTTGCGTCACCCCGGGGGCTCCCACGCCTCGCCCCGCCCCGTCCCGCCCCGGAATCTGCATAGCCCCACCGCCCCCCACCCTCCCCCCGCAGCCCCACGGCCCCATGCTCGATCCCGGGCTCGCCACCCGCCGAGGCGAGAGCAGCCCCCGCGGCCGGAGAGGGGCGATCGCTCTTATGCAGGTTGCGGGGCGCCCGCGGGCTGGCGGCGGGGAGAGAGCGAGTCCCGCCGCGGCCCCGGAACGAGCATAAGAGAGAGGTTCGGCCGCTGGGGTCAGCGGCTGTGGAGGGGAGGGTGGCACCCCGCAGCCGGTGAGGAGGTTACCGGTACTGCTCCTGTGGGACCGTTACTCACCCCCGGGTCCCGCTACACCCCCGGGTTACCGTTACAGCCCGCTCCCGGCGGGCCTGGCCAGCAGGGCTGCTGGAGAACCGCTGGGCACCCGCGGCGGGCCTGGCAATGCCACCTGCTCCCTTCACGGTCGTTTACACCAGGCTCACTGGAGTCGGGCGACGCTACAGCTCTGAGTCTCTCTAACTGAAAAATCAGCAAATAACCTTCCTCCCGTCCTTTTCACTCATCCTCAGACCCCGAGGGAAAGGCGCGCTCTGTCCCGCCTGTGCCCAAGGCCTCTCGCTGCTGCAGCTGCTGGCGGCGGAGCCTGGCCTGTGGCGTCCCGGGCTTTGCAGGGTGTCCCCGGTATTTTGTTCAGGGTTTCTCTGCTTTGGTCCTTGCAGACCTGAGGCTGGTGGGTCACCAAAACAGAGGTGCCTCTCCAGAAGTACCTTGGTGTATCTCCTTGCCTGGATGTGAAAAGGCAGCTTTAATCTTGAGCTAGGGCACTGGCAGGAGTTCATCCACAACACGTCAGGCGAAGAGGCCTGATGCAGGTTACAGACTGATACGGAGCCAACCCTGGTTGTACCACACACAAATAGGCAGCTCTAGATTTGTGATTTCAATTCATCACCCTTTAGACACAGGTTAACAGTGGTGTAATCAGTAATCGCCCATTGGAAGAAGCAGCAGTAATGTGTGATGACAACGAGAAGATTCACAGCCCGAGGGAACTTTTGCCCTGACAGAGTTCGGGCTTAAGAAGCAGACTTGCCTCCTTGTGATGCATAAAGAAACCAAAAAGAAGGGAGCAACGATCTCCCACCTGCTTAGAACACTTCATATACACGAAAGTGCCCATCATCTTAGAGTGGAAGAAACGCAAACAAACCACGGTTGGCTTGTTCCAGCCAAGAGTTTAAAAACAATGCATGAAACAGCAAAGATGCTGAGTTTGAAGGTGTCCAGAATACTGCAGACGAAACCCATGGTCCACTTGTCCTTCCTTTGGCACTCCAATGAACTCTGGATTTTACCACTACAAATATTTAGAAGTGACAGCTCCTGTTCCCGTTGTCAGGGCTGTGCCCAGCCGTCAAGAAAGGGTGTGCCATAGCAGGTGGGGATGCACAGGTCACCTTGCGTTGGGCTTGTTTAATTTGTTTTATAATTCTCTATGGATTTACAGATGCAACCCCTGATATGAACCCAGGGACAGCTGTATAAGAGCAGACACTGTATCGGTGTAGTTATTTCTTTTCAATAGTTTTGCCCACTCTGTAAAGGTTGTGCTGTATCAGCTGGATCATGATAGTTTGTGGGAGGTTTTATGTAAGCACAGGAGTAAGGTCATCTGGATTTTGCTCTTGTCTCCTGCAGTGCTTTAAGCCTTTGCTCTCCCAAAGCTGTGTCCTGTGAACTGATTCAGTCTTTTCAGGAACTGAGTCTTAGGAAAGATTAAATTGTTCCCATCTTCAGAATTAAAGTTAATAAATACCTTACAAATGCAGTTCATAGTCTTGATCAACCACTTAATTTTTTCAGTTTGAAGCTTAACGGTGCTGGAGAACTGTGAAGTGATTTAGTGGATGTAGCTACATGGTGCAGCAACTCAATACTCAGATGTGCTTAACTCCATAAACAGGTCAGAGTTTTTGCCAGGCTGCTGCTTGAGGTGGGCAACAGCCTTCCTGCTTTTCCTTTCTCCCACCCCAAAATCATTTCACTTCAGTGAGTATGCATGATGCACAAGGCAAAGTATTTATAGTGCCATCTAGCTAAATTTGTAGCTGACACTTCCTTTCATTCCTTCTTAAAATCCTGGGAAATTCTAGCAGTAGAAATTAAAGTAATAAAGCAGACCCACTTTACAGTTGAGCAGTGAATGGGCAGGGAATGCCACAGTTAAGACTGCTTATGCAGCAGCTGGTACATGCTGAAGAGGCCATTTGGTGTGACAAGTAATGTGTAAGAAGCAGTGTTTGTTTTTTTAAACAGCTTTGGAAGGAGCATACCAAGTAAAAGCCTGTCATTTGCACAGAAGAGCTCACAGTGGAGAGTCCGTTACAGCTTTGGGGGAGATGAATGGCAAGATATTATCCTCTTGTTATATGACACCATTAAAGGCTATTTCGGCATTCAGTTCAGCAAAGGTGACATTAGCCATTCAGCAGTGTCTTCATAAGGTCATATCAGAAGTGGAAGGGACCTCAGGAGGGTCACCAGCCTGTTCTCCCATCTTAGGGCAGGATCAGCTATACTTGGTCTATTCCTGGTAGCTGTTACTCTTGTCTGTTCTTAAAATCATACAGGGAGGAACTCTGTGAAGTATCAAGGAAGTGTCTTCCAGTTCTTTGCTAACCTTGGCATTAAAAAGCATTCCCTGATGCCTCAATGTATTAGGTTTGCATGGCAAGGTTTTGGTAGCGGGGTGGTCACAATGTTGGCTTCTGTGAGAAGCTGCTAGAAGCTTCCCCCATGTCCAACAGAGCCGATGCCAGCCGGCTCCAAGACAGACCTGCTGTTGGCCAAGGCTGAGCCCATCAGTGATGGTGGTAGCACCTCTGGGATAACAGAGTTAAGAAGGGGGAAAATAAACCACCATGAGCAATTGCAGCCGGAGACAGGAGTGAGAAGATGTGAGAGGAAAACTCTGCAGACACCAAGGTCAGTGCAGAAGGAGGGGGAGGAGGTGCTCCAGGCGCCGGAGCAGAGATCCCCCTGCAGCCCCTGGAGAAGACCATGGTGAGGCAGGCTGTCCCCCTGCAGCCCATGGAGGAAGGATGTGGGGGTGTAGAGATTCCACCTGCAGCCCATGGAGGACCCCATGCTGGAGCAGGTGGAGACACCCGAAGGAGGCTGTGACCCCATGGGAAGCCCACGCTGCAGCAGGCTCCTGGCAGGACCTGTGACCCCATGGAGAGAGGAGCCCACACTGGAGCAGGTTTGCTGGCAGGACTTGTGACCCCGTGGGGGACCCATGCTGGAGCAGTCTGCTCCTGAAGGTCTGCACCCCATGGAAGGGACCCACGCTGGAGCAGTTTGTGAAGAACTGCAGCCTGTGGGAAAGACTGATGTTGGAGAAGTTGGTGGAGGACTGTCTCCCGTGGGAGGGACCCCACGCTGGAGCAGGGGCAGAGTGTGACGAGTCCTTCCCCTGAGGAGGAAGGAGCAGCAGAGACAAAGTGAGAGGAACTGACCGCAACCCCTGTTCCCTGTGCTGCTGGGGGAGGAGGAAGTAGAGAAATTGGGAGTGAAGTAGAGTCCCGGAAGAAGGGAGGGGTGGGGGGAAGGCGTTTTAAGATTTGGGTTTATTTACTCTAATTTGATTGGTTATGAATTAAATTTATTTTCTCAAGTTGAGTCTGTTTTGCCTGTGACAGTATTTGGTGAGTGATCTCTCCCTGTCCTTATCTCCACCCATGAGCCTTTTGTTTTTTCTCTCCTCTGTGCAGCTGAGGTGGCACCTGGCCTCCAGCCTGGGTCAACCCACCACACTCACCTAGATCTGCCCTGACTACCACAACTGAAGTGTGTCCCATCCACCACAGCGAGATGGGTATGTTCATCTTAGTAGCAGTCTCCACCTGAAGACAAACATTTAGAGCTTTTCTTAACTGTGCCTAAGGCTTCTGATCTGTCCTGGTAAGTTACATTTTCAAGGCCTTTAGTTATTTTTACTTGCTTCTGGGTTCCTTCCACCAGCTCCCTGTTTCGTGAAAGGCACTGCCCAAACCAGAAGGTACTGCAGCTCCCCCAGCGCCACAGAGGACAGAGCTATTGCCCTGCATCCCTCTGCGTTCTTCCCATTCTACAATCGTTTGCCTTTCTATCGACAGCATGACCCTAACACACATTCGTGATTGCATCACACACATGGACAGCTGCTAGCTTTTTCTTTCCCAACGACACAGGTGGAGCGAACGGGGAACACCAAAAGGACTGTGGAAGCAACCAGGAGTCGTGGCTGCAGGCTGCATCTTTGCCACTGGCTCGCCACGTGATTGCAACTTCCCACTTCTCTCTGCTGTACCTCAGTTTCCCCAGCTGTAAAACAGAGACAGTCGTGTCTTGTGTTTGTCAAATGCATTGAGATTTGTGTATAAATGCCATCATGGGATGTGCAGACAAGACAGGTTTTTGTGGTGGTTTTTTTGAAAATGAGGAATGTGGCTTGTGAGAAATGAAACAAAACACATGTTATTTTTAAAATTTTATTTGGTAGTAATATCCAAACCCCCCTGCTTCAAAAAAATTACAAAAATCAAGTAAAATAAGTGCACTAAGGAAACCTACAGAATACTGATAAATTTCACACACATACAGGAGGGAATATAGAGGGAGGAATGGGACTTGTTTGTTGCTTAAATTTGGCTTTTTTGGGAAAAAAAAATTAAAATAAAAAAATGCCTTCCCTGCCCCTTGCAGCCTGTACAGCAACTGTCCCAGAGGGCAACGGCTGGAACTCATCGCTCCCTTCCCAACAGCCAAGTCACCCTGCAGAAGTTAGCGACCAGCCAGCCTGCTGCAGGGTACAGTCTGGGCATCACTCACCCTTCCCCTTGGCGTGGGGGAGGTGAGATGTTTGTGTCCCCTTTGGGTACCATAGCCCTTAGAACCGGCATCGCACTCCACAGTTGCATTTTCCCTTTGAGGGCCCAAGGAGGAAAAGGCTCCACAGCGGCAGCCCTTTCCGGGGAGGCATGTTCACTGCACTCCCACCCCACTGTCCCAGGCTATCCTAGGATACGTTGTATGGCTTGTTGGAGAGCTCAGCTTGCCTTGCCCGAGGCATCAGCCCATCCCTCTGCCTTCAGCGCAAGCTCTGTAAACCTCAACTGCCAGCGGCCACCTTTCTGGCTGTCCCCAGCAGCCATCCTCGCAGACCACACATCCACTGGAGACAGGAAGGGGACTAGAGAACGTATGGTGTAATGCAGCCTACAGAAGCCCTTCGGCCATGGATTAGCCTCCTCTTCCTGCCCATGCTTTGCTTCTCCCAGTTGGAGATATTCCTGACTGGACAATAAGATGTTATCCCCATCCAGGGAAAGCCTTTAAGGCAAGCTGTTGTGTTTTCTCTAAGGCACTTTAATGATGCAAGCTGGAAGGAAGCGAGGTGGGAGGCACAAACTACCTTTCAGAGCAGGGTTGGAATAAAGCAAAACATATATTAACAATGTTCCTGTGACTCCAGGTCCAGCACGTGAAACTGTTTAGCTCATACTGTTGGGGAGGAGCGAGGGTATGTCTAATGCATGCTCCTAATTCCAACAACTGCTTCCTCCAGTGCCACCAGAACACAAACAATAACGGTGTAGCGATGTCCACGTTACCCTCAGCTTCTCTGGACTCATTCCTCTCACCTTCATAGGTGACAGCTTCTCAAATCCAGACCTTTATGGGAGAAGAACTATGTATTATGCCAAAACCTCCAAGCATGGCAGGGTAGAGTGTGATTCTCACTGGAAGTGTGTCACTGTGCCAAAGCCAATGGAAGTCCTCTGGGTTTACATCAGGAAAACAGCTCAAAGACCAGAGAGCCTTCAACAAATCTGGCTCATGGGCGAGACCACAGGACAGACTGAGCTTTCTTCTCTGCCTACACTTGCCAGGTGCCAGCTCATTCTTCCTCTCCAAGGAAAGCACTGTGCAAAACCCGGAAGGTTGGGACAGAAGTCCTGCTGCGCTTCACTCAAGCAGAACATGCTTTTGCAGATGCAAGTGGAGTTTCGCTTGAGTAAGCACTAGGGACTGCAAGACATCTGGCAACAACTGCTGAAGTTGCTCACAAACAGGAAGATGGAAGCCACAAGCAGTGATCTCTGCTCAGGGTATGTGCAACTGCTTGGGATGCACAGCAGAGGCATGAAGGGAACGCGGAAACAGGATGTTCAGGTGCGTTGAGTGTATGAAGTATGTTAGACAACTGCAGGAGAAAATCAGCTGGGCTTGAGGCTACAGAGGTGATTGTCAACGAACACCATTTCATTTATATCTAGGCCCAATGCTCTGAGAAACAGGTCAGATGAATATGGCCCATGAAGGGATGTGAGGGTGTAAAGGATGGTCTGATCAGAGACACTGTGAAATGCTTGTCAGTAATGCGGCTTCCAGCCCTGACTCCAAACCCAGACATGGAATCAAAGAATAATGCTGCTACCTCACCCCAGAGGGAGATGGAAAGCCCAAGATGATGGCTAACAGCCCAGACTTCATTGTAGTTAAGTCTTTTAAAATAACCTACTGATGGGATTGCCTAGTACCTCTGTCTCTAGACTACTTGGCATTTCCCTCTGGGCAATTTAGAGAGGCATGACCATGGACTTTGAGCACATGGTCTCTGCTAGCTAAGGGAGCAAGAGCTAGAGAGCTGCAGTGCCAATCTGCGCCTGGTGAAACTAATTACATCCAGCCCTGTCTGTTCTTCCCACAGGGGACATTGCTATCCCCACTTGAGAAATACCCTGTAATGCAGGGCTCACAAGTTGCTTGTGGTGTTTGCGGTGGTTGAGTGCAGTGCGATACAAACTGTACATGGGCATTACAGCACTGTCAATAACAAAAACCCCGAGGCTGGGTTTTCTTGAAAGGTCTAGAGCTACGAAACATACAAAAACTGAATTACTACCATAGGAAATAAAGTAATAAAAAAAACCAAACCAAAAGGGGGAGTCAGCATGTGAATGTGATAAGAAAAAAAATATGATAGCACCTCTAAGGAGGGGGCAGGGAGAGTAAGAGTGAGATGAGGTCTAAAGGAACTATGTTGTGTTGGAGCCCACAATGTACTGGAGGAACTGCTGGGGACAGGCCGGTGGAAAGCAAGGAGGGACGTGCTGGACTCATGCCAGCAGCATGGCACCACGACTTCCAGGTGTCACACCAGGCTGACCAGCTTCAAGGAGCTCAGACCAAAGGGGAGGGTAAGCAGGGCAAGGTCCTTGGCTAATGATGCCCTGCGGCACACGTGCTCAGCCACAAAACTGCCGGGCCTGTATTTCCGCAGCCCTGGCCGGTGCTGACAATTGTATCGATTGAAGACCCCCTTTTCTATCCAGCACTGACCTCCGTCCTTTCCCCAGATCCAGGGGAACAAGAAATCCCTGTCAGCTCTTGGAGGGAGCAGCTGTCTGCTCTGGGAAAGGGTCCCAGAGGCTGCTCTAAGTCCCTCCCAGCCTTCCAAGGCCCCAGCAATGAAGCTCCCTGAACAGGTGGGCTCTGCTCCCCTTTCCTGGCCCCATTCTCTGTGTATTACAAAACAAATAACCCATCGCTATACATTGTAAATATCTGTGACTGGGCAACTGTAGCAGACACTTGTGCATACTGAGATCAGCACTGGAGGACAGGACGGCAGGATGGGCCCATCCTCCTGGGCTCCTCTGGTGTGGAGGCCCCTTACATCTCCTTAGTGCTCATTCTCTTGGTCTTCTCAGCCGTCTCCTAGAGAAAGATGGCACAAAAGTGAAGCTCTGCACTGACACGGGAGCTGGCAGTGCCCCGAAGCCTTTGGTCCATCCACAAGCAGTGCCAACACTGGCTTATACATCAAAGCCCCACACCTGTATTCGTCCCCACAGGCAGCAGTGATCCCCCTTTACTGTGCTCCCCCTTCTACCAGAAATCTCCAAGTGACAGAAGCAGAGGGAACTGATCTAGCAAGGAGAGACTTAGTGCAAGTAGACCTTCCCAGTCTCATGCTAACCTGATGCTTCTGCAGTTCCTGAACGTATCTAGCCAGCTCCTCCTCAGTCAAGTCTTGATCAGGTCGCTGTCTCTGAGCCAGCACCTTCTCATTCTTCCCTGCAAACAGAAATGGAGTTATCATAAATGGGGGATGCAAATTTCAGAGGCTGAACCAGTGAGAACAAAAAGAGGCAGGTTGGCCACAGCATGGCTCAAGCTTTGGAAAGATTTGCTGGAGGAAGGTATGGGCTGACGTCTTAAAAACAGAGTGGGCCTTGTAGCTGCCTGGGACTTCAGAACCTGGGTATCCAGTCTGTCCCTGTCTCTCCCTCCCACATGATAAATAATAAAACAACAAGGAAGAGGCTGCATATTATTTAAAAGAAGCACCTATAGTCAGTTCAAACATCTTGGCCTCTTGGAGGGAACAAAACTATCCAAGTACAATAACTGATGCTTAATGAAGAGGTAATTTCACTCAGTGGAGATGCAACTTGCTGATCTATCTGATCTGATTCTTTGGTTTCATTATCCCTCTAACAATAGCCTCTAACCCCTCTGGTGCTCTGACATGGGCAGAAAGTCAAGGAATTGTTGTCCCATTGCATGCTTCTGCCATGGATGCAGGGAACAAAGTAGGCAGCAAGACCGGGTGTTGCGTAGCAACTTTGAAGGTTGTTTCTGGGGACGCAGCAAAAAGAGTCTCTCATTTGGTCACTTAACCTCCGAGACCTACCCACAGCTCCTCTGGCAGCTCTATTACTATTACAGTTACCTCTTCTGAGGTGAGCTCCTGCTGCCACAGCCAAATCTGGGCTGCGGTGATCCCAAAGCCTCTGCTGCAGAAGGCCAGATAAATGTGAAAGAAATTCAATAGATACTTGTTGCTGTTCCCCTCTCTACTTTGTCTGCCCAAGCTACAGGCTATAGATCTGAACTAACGTACTGCTGACAGCTCCTGCACAGCACTGAAAACTAAACTCATGCAAAGGTCTGGTTTCTAGGGAAGATGGCCGGAAAAATGCAGTGCAGTGCTGAGAGAGCGGACGTGGCTCCTCAAAACGACTCGTACATTCCCCAAGGCAGGGGAAAGCTGGCTTTTCACTGGCCCTGGACCGTCTGTGAGAAGACAAAACAGAGAGCTGTTGTTCACAACCCCACCATGATGTCCCACAATTGTAACATGGCTGTGAAAGTTTAAAAAAGACCTTCCAGAGAAAGAACAGACAGACCAACAACCCTGCCTCACTGTGAACACCACCTCCCTTCATCTCCATCACCATTATTTCCTTTTTACTTCTACAGTTCTTATGGCAAGAAGCTAAAGTGCTTTCTTGACATCGCTAGATGAAGTCTCCTATCTCCTCTCTGAGGCAAGACAAGATCCTAGCTCCTGCTTTACAAATACTGTAAACACAGATACAGTGAGGATACTGACACACATGCAGGAAAGCTGACTTGCTCACACCTACACATATGGTTGCAGACAGTGACCTATTTGGTCTGTGCATGTCCCAAGCCAGCTGGATGCAGGGTACCTCTGGTTTGGATGGTTTGGTACTGAACTTTCCATGACACCAAATGCAAACTGCAAACCCCAAAAGCATCACCCCAACCCAGTTACACACTTTCTGACCAGCTTGGTTTTGGCCGACATGGAGAATGGGGGGGGGGGGGGGAGGTGTGTGTGATGCAGAAGCCACCCATAGAGAAGCTGAGAAAGAGCTGGAGAGAGAAGAAATCTGGATAGCTGGTGCCCTCAGAAAGATAGAAAGCAAAAACTCCTTTTGTACAAAACCAAATACAGTAATTGTCTGGAAAGCATACAGACCCTCGCATGTCATTGCGGTGCACACCCAGTTCCCACAGGCACAGACGCAGCGGTTGCACTCCACCTGGGTCTCTGCTCCATCCTCATAGGTTTCGTCTTCCAGGGCACACTCTAGAGAGGCACAAAACAAGGGCAGTGGTTGTGAGATAGCCAGCAGGCTAAAGACAACGCACTTGACAAACGCCTTGAGAGAGAAGAGGTACATGGTTTTGGAGGAGGCCTTCTTTCCCCTAACCATCAAAAGTTTCATAACGACTAATACATTCACACTGAATTTGGTGTGTGAAATCAGCCAAAACATAATTTGGGAAAGTCAAACACTTCAGTTTGCTTCCTCAAAAGAACATTTCAATTCCTCAATTCCAAATGAAATCTCAATATTGGATTTGTTTGAATTTCCTAATCTGTTATACATAGAAGAGAACCCTCAAAGTGAAAGTTTTGGTTGCTCCGAAACAATTCCTGTTCCGGGTGGGGAGAAGTTGGGGAAATAATTTGTGTATTTGCTGTTGCCCTGAGAAAAAAAAGGGCGGTGGGGGGGGGAAGGGTTCTCATTTCAGCTCACAATTCTTCTCATGGCTCTATAATATATTAAAGTCGAGGCCCCTCAAAGAACTAGAGGGCCTATATGGTGTCACGTGAAAACCAGCTGATTGTGTTTTCTGGGGGAGGCGCAGCATCCCTAGCTTCTCACTGAAAAAGGCAACAGAGAGTTCAACTTAATATTCCCCAAGAAGCATAGCCTCTGTCTGCTCCTCGGTGCCACCGCAGTGGGACGTAAATCCGGCACCTTTGGACCAGCACCCCCTGAGGAGACAATTAGATGAATAGCTAGGCATGCCTGGTCAGCAGAACACTAAGCTGCTTCCACGTGAACTGTAGCACTAAGCAGGATTTGGAAGGATAGTGAACTTTGAGATGTTCATCAGGGAGGCTCTCTGTGTGAAAGGCAGAGCACAGCAGGACTTTGGTCTGGTCTGACTTTCTTAAGTTATCCAGACATGAACTCCTCACGTGATTTATCTCTGCATGGTTAAATACATGCCTTGACCTTCCAAGCATACCATATCCATTTGACCTACGCCCTTGCTTCTAAAATCCAAACTTTTTTCATCACGAGAGCTGTGGGAGCTCTAGGACAGAAAAAGCAGTACTTTTGACAATGCAGGGACAAGGGGTGCTGTCAGATGGGAGGTAGGCATGTATCAACATTATCTCTGGGAGCGGAGTTACAGCATCTGATGTCTGGCCCAAAGCTGGTCTCTCTTCTTTCCACCATTCCCAGGACCCCTCTGGTTCCCCAATCTAAGTGATGAGTTCTTACTTTTCTCTGGTGGGTTGAAGGATGGGCTGAGGCACTTGAGAAATTCATTGAAGCTGAGCTTCCAGTCAGCATTTTCATCTGACAGCTCGATGAGGGCATCTACGCAGAGTCCCCTGAAAGGAAACACAGAGGCATGTTCTGCACAGGGCTCTACCAGGCAGGTCCCTGCTCTACTGGCTTCACAGTACAGATGAGTAAACTTGCTAATAAGTAGGAAGGCTCTGAGATGCCTGGCAGAAGTGGCTTCTCTGAGGAAACCTCACTGCATACAGATAAAAGAAAAACAGACACAAAATACTCCCTTGGCTGGCAAAGGGCTAGGAAGTGAGGAGATATTCAGAACAACAGGAATAGGACCCTGTTGACATCTACATGCTGTCACACGAGTACAGATGCAAGCACAGCCTAACCACAAGCAGCCTGTTCTCCTCATTGTCCCACACATAGTGGCAAACACACAGAAACCTGGCGACCTCTCAAGCTACATTTTCATGCGATGCTTGCACCAGCTCTAACTGCAGGCTGCCCATGAGCTGTGTTTTCCCACCATCTTCCTTGCACTGGACCTAGCTACCAGGCAAAAGGTGAGTAAAGTCCACTGGAAAGCTAATTTATTAGGAAATAAAAAAGACAACAATTTTTCTGTCACCCAACTCACCTTCTGGCTTCACACCTACTAGATTTAAGGCAAAAGAGGGTTGGAATACATGCCTAACACGAAGGGTAGGGGTGGGACTGCTCCTTTTGGTGGTATTCACACCTAATTAAGTGAGGAACCACTTCATGCACAGTTATCTTTGTTAGTGCAAGCCCTAACTGGTATTTTCCTTGAGAGGATTTTCATGTCCCCTTCTATCACGTCTGGCCCCCTGGCCCTCCTTCTGGCCTCCTGTCCACTGCCCACCTGAGCAGCTTGTTGGTCTCCTGGTCCATGTAGGTGGTGATGTTGACAGCAGTCTCATTCTGCTCCACAAACTTCAGGAATTCAGTGGAGTCCAAGCGAGAATCACCATCGTCAAAGCTCTGTAGGGAAAGATGGGAAGATGTGAGAGGGTCTGATTTATCAGTTCAGGGTACCTCTTCGTTCCCCCTCTTCCATATGTACTTAGCATTTTAGAAGCTTTAGTGAAACAGGTTGCATCATGCCTGTTTTGCACAAAGAACAGAGGCTCAGAAAAAAGCAGCAACATATCCATACTAGCATCAGAACTGGGAGATATGATCCTAGCCTTGTTCTCACCAATAAGCTACACTGCCTCTCATTCACCTCCTGCTGCTTGATTTATGGCTCTAACCCTATTTCTTCTCTTTGTTCCAGCCAGCTCCTAGCCTTCTTATACACCTCCTGCCTTTAAAGCAGACCAGTTGCATTCAAGGAGGTGTCAGCTTTCCCGTAAGTGTAAATCCAAAGCTGTGCCTGTGACAGTGAAAAAGGGGAAAATCAAAAGAAGCAATTTTCTGCTGATCCCAAAGAAGGAACAATTTAATGCAACAGCACAACGCCTCACCACCAACTTCTTAAGGTCTTGACAGGACTCCTGGCACTGAAGAGCAGGATTTTTAGCCCCAAAATCCTGGCCGTACTCCCAAAGAAGTAATTGCATTTTGCCTTCCTGTTTGGAGATGTCATATTACAGTGCTGGGCACTCAGCGGGAACTGCTGGGCCCCCTCAGAGACAGCTGCATTGCAGTGAGGGGAAAATAAATTCTGCACACAGGCTGCTGCCGGCTAATATTTGCTGTGTGACTTGGGGCAGGTCACTGTGTCTCCTTGTGCAGTGCTTCCAGGAATGCTGGAAGAGACACTGCCTGCTGTTACCTCTATGTGGTTCAGGAGAAACCTGCAGGGCTAAGAAAATTACTCTGCGCGCTGTAGCCTGCATAACTGCTCCACTAACATGTCAACTTCTACTAGACTTTAAAGCCTCTGATCCTGCTATTTCTTGTGAAAGTGGCTGCAGTTCTCTTAATGACCCAGACTTAGTTAAGCTGGTTTTCTTGCCTTTCAATGGTATGGTCTGCATTTGTGTGTTCCCCTAGAGACCCTCCAGAACAGAGCAGCTTCCCACTACTGGCCTCACTTCTCTTGAAATAATGTCCTTCAAGGTCATGGCCTGCCTGACAACCCACTGATCCCAGTGATCCACACAAGTCAGGCTTCCAGGAGGGCAACAGCTTAATGCCACATCTATAAACCTCCCTATCAAGGAGAAAAGGGAAAAGCTTTGTGCCACCTTTGTCTCCAGTGTTTATTACCTGCAGAGCAGGAGTCAGGCCATTTGCAGAGCCCTGTGGGCTGGGCATGGCAGAATTCTTCCAGCAACAGCAGACCCTCATGGGTGACACAAATTTGCGTGTGTTTGCACCCATTTAGTTTGCTTTGCTTGGATTTGTCCCAAGCTCTGAATTCTGCTTTGAAAGTATTTCAAAGCTTTAAGGGTTGTTGATAAGGTGGATTACCACCTGACAGAGAAGGAAATTCCTGCTTTGGTCCAAAAAAAGGCATGGTTTGTCGTGGAAACTTTCACCCACTTGTGCCTGGGATCAGTGCTCTGGAAAAAGGGGTAAGTAAGGAGAACAGGAGGCTGGCTGCCCCTGAGCTGCGGCCACGGGATTTCACCAGCACACCAACAGGCACAGGGCCGGCTGTGTGGCGGCAGTGGAGCGAGCCTGTGGCTGGCTCATGCATTTCAGCAAAGCCTATGGCCTGGGGACACTCTGCAAAGACGGCTGGGGACAGCACCGTTTGCAGGGGGAGGGACTGAGCAGCTCCGGTCTGCAGGACGCTGCAGCTTTTGGGTGCTGGCAGGCACCGGTGGGGGTGCCCAAGGCAACGGGCCACAAGCAGGTTTCCACAGACAGAGCAGCATTAATGGCTACAAAGGCGAAGATGCTCTCTGGAGCTCCGGGACCAGCTCCTCTGTCTCACCAGGGGGTGCCATTGCCATGGCAAATTTGTTTGCAGTGCTAACTCCTGTCAGGCACCATTAATCTCTTGCTGTCAACAGCTTATGATTTAAACACTCTCCCCCTTTCCCCACCTGCTCCTTCAGCTCCATCCTGAATGCTTTGAAGTCTTTATCAGGAGCCAGGCGTGAGGGGGAGGGACTAAGCAGTGCATGTGGCGGGAGCATGGGAGCAGCGTGTGATCTGCTGGTTACAAAAGGGGGTGGGGATGGGCTGAAGGACAGACTGACAGGGAGGAGGGAACAGGAACGGGATTATTGCAGGGCCTGAGACTCACAGATGACTCCTCTCTCTCTCCCTGCAGAGCACTAGGGAACCGCCAACTCTCAGCCACAACTGGGCCATACTCCTTGCAAGCAAATACTCCCCTTGAAGCCCCTAAGCGTCCCCTATCCCCATCTCAACATGTCCTTCGGACTGTCTGGAACAAAGGACGGACAGTCCCTGCCCCAGCTTCCTGCTCCTTCTACCTGCATTTCCAGCACTTTCGCTCACCTTTTCTCCCCTGGCTATCTTTGGTCCCCTGAGATCAGTTCTTCTCTCCCCTGCCACAGGCACACCTGGCCTGCCCTCCTCCTTTTCCCCAGGGCAGGTCAGACACCAGGAGCCAGGGATGCTCCAGGTCTGGGTTGTCACGTAGCCATGTCAGTGGCTCCATCAGCAGCTGCTGCAAGCAATGCGTAACACATCATGCTGTAGGACATACCAGACCTCTCTGGCCCCCAGCTCAACAGGCACATCACACACTGGAGCCTCTTGGGTGGGGGCATGGCAGCTGTTTTGCAGTGACGGGGCAAGAAATGTTCTCTGGCCTCTAAGGCAGGTGCTGCTCTACTTGCCTTGAAATACTTGTCCAGGACTTCGCTGTAGTTGCTGCCCTTGGAAAACCAGCCGTCTGGGATAATCTCAGCTTCCAGCCACTGGATGACGCGGCGACGAAGCTCATCCCTGTCAGACTGGTAGCAGACAACTGTAACGGGAGAAGGTGCAGCAGAAGAAAAAGCAAGGATGAGAGAAATTAAGTTGGCAGGAAGACCACAGAGACACGACTGGAAATAAAAGCCAGCCAGCCCTGATGGCAGTTTGCAAGCCCCTCCATCCTTGGAAACGCGCCACTGCCAGATCAAAGCAGAGGTGCCATGTGCTGAACGGCGGATGGGTTGTGGGTGACACCGTGTGGCAAGGCCAGAAAACGACACTCCTGCTAAAGCTCTTTTCTGCCTTCCCATCCGTGAAGCCTGTGGAAGAATAACCCAGAGCTGACTCATCTTGGTGTGAAGAGTCCCCAGACTGAGGGACGAAGGCGACTGACAGTGTCCTCAGGCTTCCCGATGCCGTGCAGAACAGGCATTTGGCCATCAACCCTCAAGTACCAAAACCTTTATCCTCTGCAAGGGTGAAGGCTAGACTGAGCAAGCCTTTCCACCACGCTGTCCAAGACTTGAATTTTAGGGCCTACTATCTCAGGAGATTTTGTTTCTTCAAAGCCCTGACTTGTCCACTCTGACTGAAAATGAAAGGTGGTCAAGTTGGGCTTGTTCACAGTGCTCTCCACAGTCACAGGTTTCTCTAGGTGGATATCACTTTGTGTGCTAGTACCAAACCATGCATTTAGAAGCAAAACTGAAAGCCTAGATCTTCTGGCTTCTGTGAGTTGTCACACCCGCCCAGAGGTCAATGGAGCCAGAAGGGGAATCAGTGTGCATTCATGTCACTTACACACACTAAGGATCTCCTTCTGAATCCAGTGACTACAATCACAACCAGGCAGACAGATGAAAAAAAACAAAACAACTAAAAACCCCCATAGAGATTCTGCATGTTTTATTTTGAACTTCCTTAAAACTACTTTAAGGTGGTGGCCAGGCTGACATGGTCCTTTCCCTTAAGCTTGTACAAGGGTTTGCTCTCATGTGTCCTAGGAAGTTGAAGTTGATGATTATACAGCTCCAGCACTTCGAGGCCATGGATGGGAAAAGGGTTCCCTGATGAAGCACAGGCCACGGCCCTAAAATCCATAGCCTAAGTACACACGGCAATGCATAAGGGGAGAAACCAGGCACAGGGAATCAAAGAGACTTATCATAGAATCATTTAGGTTGGAAAAGACCTCTAAGATCATCTTGCTGGCCGATGGGAGAGGCAGTTCAGCTGTACCTCCTGACTCCCCTGACAATGCCCCATTCATTACATAGCGCTGCCTCTCTGCCTCTGCACCCAGCTTCATCGCTCCTGAAGCAAAGTCTCCTTTTAGAAGAGTGCTCCTGCAGTTGGGGACAACCGCTGCACAGTTATCGTGCCTTAGATCCCCAATGAACTAGGTAAAAGAGTGCTTCTTCCCTCAGTCTGGGTGAGGAACACAGCTTGTGTCCCTCGGGGCAAACTGGGTTTCACTGCACCTTGTCTATGCTGAGTCCCTGAGACATCCCAGCACAGTGAAGAGCCCAGGAGATGTATGAGTTCTGACAGGTTACCCAGGAGTAAAGAGCTGGGTAACCCTACTTCAGCTGATTTATCAACTCAGACTCTGCTACAACCAGTGCAGAGGTAGGACTTCCACAGAGAGCTGTGCAGCTCCCCCAGCACACCTTCCCTCACCATCTCTTTTCCCAAATGCATACAGAGGCCCCAGCCAGAAAGGAGATGGCTTCTTACCTGGACTTGCAGCTGGATTCTCAGACTTCTTCTCTGTTAATGGAAAGACAGAAGAGGACATTTCTGATGCAACATGAAGCAATATGAACCTCTTCCCACCCCGGGTGCCTCTTGGGCAAGAGCAGAGGAACCTGGGAGTCTTTGGAAACATGAGGGCAACATGTACGATTAAGGGACTGGAACATCTGTCACCCTGAGGGGACACTGAGGACTGTTTAGCCTGAAGAAGAGAAGGTTCAGGGGCAATCCCATCAATGTTTATAAATCTGATGGCAGGGAATGAAGAAGACTGAGCCAGACTCTTCTCCATGGTGTCCAGTGACAGAGCAAGAGGCAGAGGGCACATATTTAAACACATGAAATTCTGTCTGAACAGAAGGAAACACTTTCTTACTGTGTGGCTGGTGTGGGGCTGAGTTAAACAGCCCCACCATTGAGGCAAAATCCTTGTTCCTAAAGTTCTTGAGGTCCCTCATCAACATGGATGGTACTATGGACTTTGGGGGATTATCCTGAGAGTCTGACCTTTCCTCAGCAGGTAGACTGAGACACCCACCTGGCTGAGTCCACAAGCTCAGTGAGAGGCAAGCCCTGCTCTCCTGAGTGTCCCCCGCCCAGCAACCCAGGGAGACAACAGCTCCAAGATCCCACCACAGCCAAGGCATCAGGGTTCCGAGTGCACTAAAGAGGACCTTAATGGCCCTGCCAACCTCACCTAGGGCCTCCCTCCACACTCTCTACCCATGATCCCAGGGGCTCCATTTCAGCTGATGTCTCAGTCCCTAGACTTGCCTGGGATTGTGTTGTAGGAATGCCTGTCTCCAGCTCTGCTGCAACCATTCCTAAACCTCCCATAGACCCTGTTGATCTAGGCCCTGACCTGGTGACTGTCTTCCCACCTTGATCACGCACCTGCTACAGACTGCACCGCTACAGACTTGTCTGGCAATTACTGGCCTGTGCCTGATTCTGCTTACCACCACCAGACCTGATGGCTGGACTTCAGAACTACTTCATCACCACACACTTGCCTGGTGACCTGGACTCTTGGTTGAACCTGGCTATCGTGCCCAGTTTAGCCTGCTCAGCAACTGTGGGACAAGGTCCTGGCTGGTGAGGCCTCTGCCTTGCCTTATTATCATGCTTGGCTTCCGACTCTCCCTCCCTTAGAGGGCAGCTAGCCCCCATCGCCGGTGTTACCTTTACAGTGGCCATCATAATCCACCTGGATCTTGGAGCCAGTAAGGCAGGCATCACGGTGCAACTCACAGTGGTTCAGATACGTCTTGCCATTGCTACCACACACAGGCCTCTTGTGAGGTTTGCATTGCTGTGAGAGAGCCAGAGAAGACAGCATTTTACCTTGCCTCTTTGGGACAGCTCGAGGGAGGCAGGTGAGTCCCGGCCCAACTCAACAGAAGCCCTTGGAACAGCCCCCCTTGGCTCGAAAGGTGTTCGGAAGAGGCTGAACCCACCCATCATCACCCCCCCAGAAAAACCTGCACAGGGAAGTCTGTGGGTGTGGGTTCAAAGGCTTCACTTCATCCCAGCCTCCATCACCACCACCATGACAGGAGCCTTCCTGAAAGCAGAGCCCAGCAGAGAAATCAGTGCCCAGCCTAAATACTGAGCGTAATCCTGCAACTGCTGCTCTGTCTGCCATGGACATGCCTGCCCGGAGGTGTTTCTGTAAATCTGTTCTGTGCATCTCTGCTTGCTCAGCTCTGTCACATCTCTTGTAGACTGTGCTCCACCTTTCTGCAACCGAACACGGAATAAGCCATCAGCCACGAGCAAACAGCACGGCCTACAGCAGAGGGAGAGCTCGCCAGTGCCACTGTTCAGGCTGTGGGCTTCCTTCTCCCGTCCTTTTCAGTCTGGCCAAGCCTACCCAGAGTGACAGGCTCTCTTCCTGTGAGCGGGGCATTTTACTCTCCAGTGCCCAGGCTGGCTGCATCAGAGCTGCAGGCTCCAAGGGAAGGAAAGGGGAACAAAGAACCACATGGCCATTCCCAGGAGCCAGGCAGGAATGGTTTGAAAGCACAGGGCAGAGCACAGTAGGGAGACGCTGTGTCTCTACAGCTGGGAAAGACTTCTAATCATCTCCGGCTCCCTGCTGGATGAAGCTATTCATCCTCACAGCACTCTACCACAATTATTTCCATTTTACAAAAGCTGATTTTTTTAGTAGGGTACTTGTAGCCTCCTCAAACAAGATGCCAGTGAGGGCAGGCTGTCTTGGAGCTTGCAGACCACCTAGAGTGCCCTCCAAAGCCAGCTGCACATCAATACCCTACTGGGCTTTCTCAACAGAAGACCTCTAGCCAAGTCTCCTGTGCATATAAAGACCCTAGGCAGTTGTGCGAGCAGCACAGCTGCAAGCCCCAGACAACACCCTGCAGGGGTCTTCCCCCACACCACACTGGGAAAGGCCCTGCTGTTTGAAGAGCCACTATGAATTTCCAGCTGCTCCAAAACAGCCGTAGCCTCATCCCCATGATGGGATCCTTCCAACGACTGAAACCCAGCCAGGGGTGATGGTGGTGACACTTGTCCCAAACGCAGAACCTGTGCTGCCCCCGTACCTCAATGCAGAGGCAGGTCGGCTCTCCCTTCTCAGTCACTGCACACTCCCGCCCAGCTCCACAGAAAACATTGGCACAGATCTTGGATTTGCTCCTTGGCTCTTCCTGCAAGATACAAAGTAAGAGACACAAAATACATCAAGTTATGTGGAAGAGCAGCTGCACAGCGTTAAAAAAATAACACATTTAACTTGCAGACTGGAACAAAGAGCACCAGGGTGGTAAGGCACAGATTACAGAACAAGAGAGACATGACTGCAATAGATGGACAGCTCAGACAATAACCAGGAGCAGACAAAAGAGCTAGGGCGACAGCCCCCGCAATAGAGGGCTTCCTTGAGGTCATTCCCAGAAAATCACCTAGGACAACTGGAGCAAACATGAGCAAGAGAAAGTCTAGAACAAATGGTAAGAAAAAATCGCTCATGTCAAGGACTGCTGTCTTCAAAATTTTTTTTTCATGGAAGGTAGGGAGCAGAAATGTCTTTGCTTGAGACATTTAAGAAGGTGGTGAACATAACCCTGGAGAAAGGTGTGATACCAAACAGGTGGAAGAAATAGCCATCAGGCACCAGATAATGCCCGTCACAAAAAAAAAACTTCACAAAACTACCTGACACATTATCTTGCCTCCACTGGTCAAGACTAAACACTTCAAAGGAAGAAACACTGTCATAGATAATTATAAAGTAACCTTCTCACAGAGAAAATATCTTCCTGGTCCCTGAGAGCCAACAGTTGACTTACGCCCTGCAGCACAATTTATACGCTTTACGGTTTTCTCCTAGCCAAAGTTATCACAAGTATTCTTGTTGTTCACGTAACTGTCAAATCCTTTTTTCTTTTTTTTTTTTTTTTGAGTCCCACTGCATTCCCAAACTGGTGACACCTAGCAGGGAAGATTTCCATGATTAATCATGTTTTCAGTTAAAAAGACTATTTACTTTTATCAGTTTAATGCCTTTTTTTCTTAGACTTTTAAAGGAGATGACGGTTCCAGGGGTTCAGGCTCTGGAGACCCTGGTTTAATTCTCTGCTGTGTCATTAATTTCCTTTGTGACTCTCACTTCATCTAACATTTTCCATCTGTACTTTAAGTAGCTGGTTCAGGCTAGCTAACTGGCTTGCTCAACTCTTCTCCCTAATACATGAAGGTTTTTTACCTTCTCATCTGAGTATTATTCTTAACCTCTGTCCATTTGTGGTATCTTTCTACCTCCATCATATACTTTGAAAGTAGGTGATCAAAAAGGAGCAGAATTGGCCTGAGGAGCAAGCATTATTGATATATATAACAACAAATGCTGAGCACATTTTTTCTCCTGTTGCTTCTTTATCCTGATTTTCTTTTTTCTTCTTTTACTTTGTTTTGCTTTTAAACCACAATTTCACAGTGAGTTGCTGTCTTTACTGAACTGCCCACAGTGACAGCCAGATCATTTTCTGAATGACCTTGCCCTGGTCTTCAGCATATTGTCTGCTGGCCTACCTGAACCAGCTAGTTAACGTACAGGTGGAAAATGTTAGATGAAATGAGAGTCACAAAGGAAATTAATGACAAAGCAGAGAATTAAACCAGAGTCTCCAAAGTCTGAACTCCCAGAACTGTCATCTCTTTTCAAAGCACTGCAGGATTCCCCCCAGGTTCGCATAGCGACAAACAACTTTCCTGCTCTCTGCAAACATTCCTATCTTGCTGCTTATCCTGTAAGATAAAAATATAGTATTCAGACACACCAGTTTTAGCTCAGAAACACACACTGTGTCCCAGGCCTGCTCACCCCATGAAGACAGCCTGTTATCCTCCCTCTGACCCCTCGTCCTCCTTTCACATACCATTTCTGAGCTATGAAAGACACTCTGCCCCTTCTGCTGCATCCACCTCTCTTTAGTTGCCTTCTGGCAGAGGGCTGGGGTAAATGATCTAGGCGCTTCTGGGGTGGGATGCAGCAACACGGGTACTTCACTGCACAAAGCAATCTCATACAACTTAGGGCAGGAAAGGAAGAATAACTCATTTTGTAAAAAGCACAAAGAAAAAACAATTTTTCCCAGGCTGGAGTCTGATTAGGGCACTCCCACGCCTAAAATGCACTGTAGACACTGAAGTGCTGATCCATTTAAAGTGTTTCAAACAACGTGCACATCCCTTCACCGAGCCAAAGACCAGAAATAAAAGAGGTAGACACGGCTTTGAACTGCCACCACTGAGGTCTGTAATCCAGGTGCCCAGCAATAGATGGCAGTGCTCTGCCTCTCCTTACCCGTGGCCAAGCAGGACTGCCAGCAGTAAGCTCCCAGCTGTGCCCACTGATGCCAAACCTGGCTCTTGCCTCCTGGCCTGAGACTTACGGCACTGCTACAACTGCAGCCGGCTTCGGCAGGCATCTGCAGGGACCGAGCTCAGGTTGCAAGACTCCACTCCCCTGGACAGCTTGCTGGAAACCAGGCCTGTGATGCAGACATCCTGGCCACAGCTCTCTTCCTGTACTGCCGGAGCCCAGGAGCCATCCTGCAGCTCTCCCACTGGCACCCCACTGGGTGGGGATGCTGGCAGGGTGGCACCGCCAGAACAGCCTCCTGCCAAGCTAAAGCACCATCTTACTCTGATTTTTCTTATTAATCAAAGCAATATGGTTTGCCAGTTACTTCTTTTTGTTGTTTTAAGCTGTCCTAGGCTGGCAGTGGGTCGGAGCTGGTTGCCACGTCCCGGCATGGCTGTCTCCACCCCAGGGGTTTGCCAGAGAAAGGAAGGAAACAAGCTGCTCTGCCTGCCTGCCCTCTCACTCTGGCACAGGATTTCTCAGACTCAGCTTGCTCATCCTCCCTCCCGGCAGGAGCAGCAAGAGTGATCAGGCTGGGTGCTGGCTCCACCTTTAGTGAAAGCAGCTCTCAGCTCCCAGGCCAATTCCCAGAGCAATAACTCAGCCCCCTGTGCCCCCCATCCTTGCAATACTCACCCCACAAACCATACTTTCTTCAACTACAACCAACAAAACCATAGCCCCTTCTACTCGTATGCCCCCCTCCCAAAATCCCCAAGAGCCTCACCTCTGCTACCCTACATCTACCCCACCTTGCGCACAGATGAAGTTAGCAGTTGCCACCGCTACCGCTTGGTACGGCCGCACAGCTCTAAGGTGGTTCTGGGCGTATTGCAGGGCGGGAGCTCTCTCTAGCAGCTACCAGCTGTATTCCCAGCAAATGTCCGAGTCTCCTGTGCATAACTGGGAGTCTAACGGAGACGGTGGTGGGTGAATGGACGTGTACAGTGGGGTCTGCAAATGAGGCTTTATAATCTTCACTCCTGATTCTCTGGTGACCTCCCAGATGCTACCACCAAAACCAGTTTCTTGTGACAGATGTTCTGATCTTACTTTGGACCTTGTCATGTTTGTTCTTTGTAAAGCTCCACGTGCTGGAGTCACATAAGTAAGTGGGGATGGCAGCTGCCACTTCCATATTAAATAGCTCATCCTCGCACCTACCACATAAAAGCTTGAAAATGTGAACTGCAAAGGTTTAAATGCAAGGTCACACACACAAAAAAAGATTCCACAATGTTTAAATGTCATTGCCCTTAAATTAATTTCAGGATTTGGGGGCTGGAATCACGGTTTTTACACTGCTTCCACACTGAGAGCTGCCATTGCCTTTTCAGTCACCGTGGGCTTGGGAAGCGTCACTCATCCCTGTGCACAGCACGCTCGGGCAGGCAGAAGGGAAAGTGCAGAGAGTCGTTATTAATTGCTGCACGGTGGCATTTACACCACAAACCCTGACAAGGCAATTCCCCTTTTCTGCCTTGGGTGAGATGCCCAAGCTCTCTCCATTCGGGCAATGCTTTTAATTACTCCTCTGCTGCGCAGAGAGCAAGTGGGAAGGTGTAAAAGTGGTGGGCATGAAGCCAGGGCAGGAGGCCCTGGACTCCGAGCACAGGGGCTCTCCTGACTCTTCACCCCGTGGCCTCTGCAGGGGCACAACCTCCTCAGACATCTTCTCGGGCCAAGACCGTGGAGAAAGCTGTTTGCCACAGGGTCATGGGCCAGAAACCCAGGGCAGCAGCAGCGTCATGTTCGCATAGCCCAGACTGTTTGCTGAATGGGGACAGGGACGCACGCTGCTGTCGGGGGCTTGGGAAGCATAACCTCACAGATGAAGGGTTCTTGCATGCGAATGGGCAAGCGCTCAGCAGAAGACCTGAACTGACAGTGCAGCGAGCCACATGCACTGCTTCTGCCTCAGCTGTTGCTTCCTGGGGAGCAAGGAGGAAAAAAGAGACATTTCCAAGGCACCCGCGGGCGAGAAAGCCAGCAGCAGCACCCGGTGGTGAAGAATCACCATGGCAACCGGCAATGCAGGGCCTCAAGGTAGAGCTAAAATTAGGCAGCGGGAAGGGCTGTTTCTCATCTCTAGCAGCAACCGGCGCTGAGGAGTCGGACCCCCAACACAGCATAAGCACCGATGTCGGGAGCATTTCCGAGCCCCCACCTGCGCCCGGATGTCCGGGACTGAGCGCGGCTCGACGTGCCGGCACATGGTGCCACGTGTGGGGCAGCCCAGGTCTGCGTGGGAGCCCAAGGTCCTGCAAGCGGCTGTGCCTGCTCCACGCTGGTGAGGCTGCACCAAAACACAGTGCAGAGCGCCTTCACCAGCATGTCTGTGCAGGAGCGCTCTGTATGTCCACCCACGACAGCCTCCAAACACGGAGTGCCCGGCAGAGATCATCTGCACGCCCTTGTGCCCCAGTGCTTGCACAAACACACATCTGCATGTGTGTCTGAGAGCCCATCTGCGTCTTCAGCAAGATATACGAGCGATCACACGTGCAAGGAAGAGGGGCATCGTGGCTCCTTGGCTTTGCAAGGGAGCCTGCGCACTGCAGCTCTCCCTCGGCCGCTCCATCCCCTGGCCCACACCGAGCCACAAACTGCCTGGCCTCACTTGGTGGAAACGGGGACTTTCCCAACCAGCCTGTGAAAGCTGAAACCATTAACAGTTCAGTGACAAAACACCTCTGTAAGGAAGAACAAGCTTCCACCTGCAGAGAAGAGCTGAGCAAATGTCCACAGTGCCCCACCGCCCGAAGGCAGCAGCAAGGATTTCTGCCATTATGCATGCTCTGGGAAACAAGCAGGGAGACCGTCTTGCTATGAGGTGGGGAGTTAACATGCTGGAAAATAGCCTCTCAGATTGCTTTTTGTGTCGTGCACATCCTTCCACAAAAAAATCTCCTCTTGGAGATCTCAAAAGTATTTTTCTCAGCAGCCCACGCTGCACTGGAGAAATACTACCTGCTGTCCTGCTCCTACTGACACAAGTAAAAAGCTTTTCTGCTATCAACAAAAAGACTGCAGGTCTTTTTGCTCTTTTAGCATCAGTTTGTGGAAATCCATAAAATGACTTCACCCCTCCTATAATGCTCTGTGCAGTTTTCTGTAAAATCAAGGCTTTGCATTTTTGCCCTGCCTGATATGCAAGGAAATGAAAGTGCTCTAGAGCTGTAGCAATGAAAGCTCCACTAGGAAGCAATCCCATGTGTTATACAAACTTGAGTACCACACGGGTAAGGCAAAAATAAAGGGCACCAAAATGATATCTGGGGTTGCAGGATTTGCACAGATACTCACACCTCAGGGAAGGCAGCAACAAAAGCTGAGAGGAAGTTTTCAGATATAACCAGTACAATTCACAATAGAGACCCTCCACACAGACAGGGAGAAATGAGCTTTGCAGCTATATATTTTCAGCCAGTCCTCCCTACGTCTTCCCATCCACATCCCTTTTTCCTGTTCCCTGCCACGACTGACGCAGGAGTAGGGGATATAAGGGGTCTCCAAACACGCCAAGGTGCCACCTGTAAACAGCGCTGCCCGCACAATTTCTAAACCAACTCAACATCCAGCCATAAAACCTAGCGCTTCATTCATCTGTTGTCAATGTTTTCTTCTCAATAGAGAAAGATTTGGAGACACAAAGTGCTAGGTCAATGATGCAGAAAGCTAAGATGAGAAGCCACATCTCCTAACTCCTAAACCTCCCTTCTCCCCTGTTGCGGGGTTGGTTGAGAGAAACACTGCATTGTGCTGCAATATCCAAAAAGAGAGGGCCAGGCAGCAGAGCAGCTTGGGGGGGGGTGTCAGGAAAACTTAGCAACTCCTGTACAATGATGGCAATGAGAAAGCATTTGGCTCACACATTTCATCCCATTACCCAAATGTGCCTCTGGGCAAAACAGCTCTTTTGGCAGCGGTTCCCTCCTGCAGAGGTCCAGGGAGAGCAGATCCCACGTTTGCTGGAGGGCACGCACGGGCAGGCAGCCTGTCACCTCTGGCCATTTGTGTCACCGACCCTGGCCCTGGCGGAACATTTGTCCCATTGTTCTGGTTTGTGACCAACAAGCAATGTGCTCGTCCCTCCCCGCAAACCTGACCTAATTCCTGTGGCAGCTCCCTGGATCCTCTAACGTGCTGGTGTGACGGGGCAGAAATTTGGCAGCAGTGTGAACTGAGCAGATTAGCATGAAACAAGCAGGCACCCCTGATGCTGGGTTTGCCATAAATAGATAGGTAAGGCGAGCACTGCAATTTCTCTTCCTTAGGGCTATTGCCTCAGGACATCTGCAGACTCTGGAAGAAACCCCACACAAATTACCTTTAAGTCTGACTTGGAAGGTATGATTTTCAGTTGTCAAAGATAAGATGGAGATAAGCCCAGCATGTGGGGATTGAACCACATCTGATTCTCAGTTCAGCTCTCCAATACAACCTACCTACCAGGACATCGTGACTGTTAGGATGGTACAGTGGGCTGTGGAATGATTCTCTACTCTGGAATGAAACCCACTGCCAGAGGTTGCTGAACACACTGGTGCAGGGTCATCATCTGCACCCTTCCTCAGGTCTGGTGTTACCCGGTCCCAAAGTGGCACCCTCTGGAGCTACCCCCTGGGCCCCTGCCTCTGGGAGGCACATGGTACATGTCCTGTGACTCAGACCAGCAAAGGTATCGATGGGCAGCTCAGAAGGCTCGAAAATAGGCTGTCCCCAAGCTAGTTAGTTAAAAAGGAAAAGAAAAGATGCTTGGTGAAGTCTGAACCAGTGCTGGATTCCCCAGGGGACTGTGACCAGATGCATTTGACAATGTTCCCAATGCTAACAATATCCTATTTGAAGGGTGTCAGCATGAGGTCTGCGCTGGATGCAAATGGGTCCAGCGCCATTAAAACTTCAGGATTCCTTCTCCCCCAAATCCTAAAGCCATCCTGCAAGCAGCAGAACTAATGAAGCCCAGTTTCCAACAGCTCTCTCTGCACGGCTTGTCTGTCAGCTAGTTACAGGGCAGCATATGGACTCCTTCCTCAGGAGGGGTCTTTGCAGGCCCCTCTCATTAAGCCAGTCACCCAGAGTCACAAAACCAGCTGGATCCCATTATCTCAGAGGCCTCCACCGCTTTATCAGCTGTGGCAGAAACAGGCTGATAGATTCAAGACTCGCTGGAGGCCAGAGACAGGCAGGCAGGCAGGCACAGACAGCCTGCTGACATAGCTTTGCTTCCTTAGGGAACCAGGCTGCAGCTCCTTTGCAGAGCCCCACGAAACACCTCTCCGGCTCAGCCTCTCATCTCAGCAGACTCAACACCACTGCTGCTTGCAGCTCCGGGGGCAGGTCCTCACTCCAGGCCTCACTTCAGCCTCTCCCACGCTGATCCTTGTGCTCCCTCCTCAACGTTTTCCTTGTGTTGGAGGACAGATCCCCATCTCTCTTCTGCTTTCAACGCTAAGGTATTTCAGCCAGCTGCAATCCAGGGCTGCAAACACAGTACCGGGAGCTGCTGCGCTCCCTGTGGGACACCTGCCACGGAGGAGCATGTGCCCCAATCCACACGCCCAGTCACCACCACCACCCCCACTTCCCAAATCTTTCCCTGTGTCTCTTCCTATTCTCAGCTGACACCCCGAACTAGCTTGCTATATATATCACACAACGAAACATAACCCCTTAAAGGCTTTTGAATGCTTAATAGATGAATATTTAATGTCAGCTGACTTTTGCTAATGGGAAACAAGCCAGACCATATGTCTCTTGCCCATGCTGGGAATCAGGATGTGTTCCCAGAAAACCTGGATGCAGAGACAAGCAGGCAAGAGACCTGCAACTCCCAGAGCTCAGAGGAGGTTCCCTCCCTGCAAAACCCGTACCTCACCCATTTGTATGTGACCCTTCCTGCCTTGCTAGCTGCTCAGTCCCACGATCCAAGAACCGGCCCTGTCCATCATACCAGAGCATTGAGCAGGAGAGCAGCTCAGGCTCTAATTGACCTCTGTGATACAGGGGGCCTGTCAGGTCAGTGACCTCTGCATGGGGCCATAGAAGAACAACATTGCTCACGGAAGCCTGCTTGTGGGAATTCATCCATGGCTTTATCAGGGAGATGAAGATGTCTGATGCTACTATTGCTGCAAAACCAGACTGCCTGGGCAGTTCTGCCTTGCAGAGATTGGTAGGGTGGATAGAGAGAGCTCTACCTCCCCACCGACCCCAGCGGGTACATGGCCTGGCCGCCTGATGGGGACTGCAGCCCTAACACACCAGCCATGGCTTTCTCATGTCCCACAGCAAGCAGGCTGGTGCCTGAAAGGAAAGGGAAGCAGGAATTGGGAGGAAGGAGGCTTTTCTCCCCACAACCTAATCAAGAGGAGAAAGGCATCTGCCAAACAGTCGATTTCTCTTACAGCACGATGCTGCTAACAGTTACGGAGCCAGGCACACCCCTCTCGGGGACTCCACTGTGTGAGGACTCTGTTTTCCCTTTTAACCTAGAAGGAATGTCTGTGCTCTGGCCTCTACAACCTCATATTTTCCACCACAAGGCAATGACCGGTGAGGCCCCAGAAGGGGAACAATGACATGAGAGTCTGGGGAAGAGGAAATCTCTACTGCAAACAAGTCTGGAAAATGGCTGCTAGAAGGAACGGAGCTCTGCGTCTGGCAGCGCCCTCCTTGCTGCAGCCTCGCTCTGCCGCTCACCCTAAAAGCCCCCTCGCGCTCACAGCCTGAAAAATGTAATGGCCCAAAACTGCACTGTCTCTTAGCACTCTTCCCTCCGCACATCCCCGCAGCGCTTCTGGAAGAAGGGGCTGGATTCTCTCCTGCTGCATCATGCGGTGAAACTGCCAGCTCCTTCGCGGCCACCAGGAACTTTCTTGCTAGCGCTGGCTCCTGGCAAGGCACGGAGGCAGGAGATCAGAGAGAGATTTGCGCATGCCAAGCCAGCTGGAGAGGCTTCAGCTGCGAGCAGGGCAGAGTCAGTCCCATGGGAAGAGAGGAGATGCTGCTGCTGCTACACCACGGTTCTCTGGGGAAGGAATCCAGTTAATCACTTTGTATTTGGATAAGAAAATAACCCTCGCGCACAGGGAAGGATCTCAGTACACGTGAAATGTCCTAAATGAAATTAGTCCCACAGGACCTGCGGGATGAGATTGGTATCATCCTCCTCACGTGACAGACTGGAAAAGAAAGGCCCAAGGGAGGGGACTTGCTCAAGAACAACCAGAAGGCAGCAGCTCAGCTCCCTTTGCTCCCTGGTCTGGGGCCAGGACCACTTTGCAATCTGACACAAAAGTCATACCCCCAGTTGGGGTACAACCGTCCTTCCCAGACCCCGAATGCCCTGGGCCAGGCTCCGTTTTGCCATGGCTGGGCTTCTGGGAACCACAATTCTCCATCCTGTTTTAAAACATAAAAACAAGACCAGCATTGACTCCTGAATTTCAACAGGAGGGGGCCGTTCTGTAGGTGGGTAGCACGAGACAAGTCACAGCACCTTAGGAGTGGTCAGAGGAAGCCCCTTCTGACAGGAGGGTGTGAAGGAGGAGGAGTGCTCCTCCTCAGGGCAGGCAGAGGTGGAGCACTGTCCCAGCCTCCAGACCTGAGCAGAGCTGTGGATCACAGATTCCTCCTAGCTATTAAAAACAGACCCCATCACCCCTCTCCTTCTCCAAGCATGCCCAGGCTCAGCAGTAAAAGGAAGGTTTCTCTGCCAGCCAGCACTTTCCCAAAGGCATGCTCCTTCCCTGCAGGACAGAAGAAGTCCAAGTCCACAGAGCCCAGCACCAGCACCCTGAGATCATCTGCCCCATTTTGGGGTGCACTTGCTCAGCAGTTTTTCCCTCACTACCCAATCTGAGGCGGTTTTTATGCCATATACAACCTCAAATGTTCCCTTTCAACCCCTAAATCTGTGGTGACCCACAGCTCTTTCTGTGTCGTGTCAGTCCCTCTTTTTCCATCCTTTGTCCCCCCTCTTTCTCGCACTCAGAAGTCCTGCAGATTTTACTGTTCCTGCCAGTAAGTTTTGTTGCCTCTTTTTCTGGCCAGCTAGGATGATTTATTTCTAAATGGGATCCAAATCTGGCACATTTTTCAGCCATTACCTGGCTCCAAAGGAGGGAAGGGAAGAGCGAGCTGAGCAGTTGGAGGCAAGTTAGAATTTACAACCCTATGGCATCTCCTCACCTCTTCCAGTAACTGGATACACAAGAGGAATGTGGAGGGCAGGAAGTGCTGAGGTTTACCAGCAGACTCCAGCTTCTTGCGCAAGAGACCTCGGTAGTTTTGTTCCCATCACTAATGCAATGGATACGATGATCCCTCTTCCCAGCTCTGTGCCTTGGTCCTTCTTTACCCCCTTTCTACCACAGCACGTTGCAAAAAAGCAATGGAAATTGCTGTGCGATTGGAGGGAGGGAAGCACTGAGTCAGCCTCAGTGTGGGAGCAAGAGTGAGAACAGAATTGGAAATAAGCCAGTTTTGCACTTCCCATCTTCTAGCCTTGGTCAAGGACTTGCTCAGCTCCTTGTTAACACAGAGCAGCTTCAGGGCTGCTCCACTCAACCGCTCTGCTGAAACTGGCTCTGCAAGAGCAAATCCCCAGGGGACAGTGCTCTCTACCACAGGCATTTCTCTCCTTTGAAGCTTCTTTACCACATGAAAAATCATGAGCTCCCCCTTACTCAATGGGAACAGTGAGGAAGGGTCAGAATAAACTCTGTTACTAGGCATTAGTTTGTCTAGATAATTTTTCTTGGCCCATGGTCTCCACAGAGCATCCCCTTCCTGAAACCATAGTCAGGAATAGTTATCAGACTAATGGGAAAATCTGAAAATACAAGCTGGGTAAAACAAACCTGCAAGAGGGGAGAAGTTTGGGAAGGCTGAGGAACTAACCTGGACTCTACTTATCAGTGGTACATCTGCCAAAAAGGCACAGCTCCATCAAAGGTTAAACCATGTCTGCGTAGCCAGAGGGAGCTGAAGGCAAGTCTGCCAAAGCTTTGTCGCATTACAACCTTCGACATGCAAACTAGGATTTCAGGAGGTGGGCAAACCCAAAGAAAGCTCTTTAGGTTCTGGTAACCTCAGCTTTTACTACTGAAGACCTGACAACGGGCAGAAGGGGGTGTGCGCCTACCCATTTGTATTGGAAAGAGGAGAGGAAAAATACTGCTGTAAAAACTAAGTGAAAATCCTTGCTGCGAGAAGAACATGGGGAGGGCTGCGCAAACATACAAAGTATGCATAGATATTGGGATGTGCATGTGTGTTTCCCTGCTCTCAGAAACATGACATCAGCAACAAGCAAATCCCATTAAACTGCAAAGGCAGTTACCCCGTAGCCCCGCACCGGGACCAGAGAGTAGCAGTGTTGGGCCATCTGGGACCCACTGCAAGGGGAACTGTGACCCCTGAGTTATGACCAGCTACTTCTTTTCAACTCCTGCTGCCCCTATTATCCCCCAGAAAGCCTCCACCCCAGGCACCAGCACCTGAAACAGTCCCTGTGCAGAGCTAACACCATTTCACACCTAACCCGAAGAGGCTTCCCTCTGCAATAGGTAAAGTGCTTTAAGTCTCTCTGACTTGTGCTTAACGGCTGACCTTTTTACAGAGACAGCCAAGAGGAAGGTCTGATAAGGCGAGAAAGCCATGAGAAAACTGGTAACATCGCTATGAAATACACTATAAAATCCAGTCACTATGGTAACTGTCACAGCTGGGAGGAAAGAAGAAAACTTCCAAAGTCTGAGGTTTTCCAGCCTTCCCGTGGATGCCCAAGGATGGGTATCGCACCGGGCTATCGGCACCACACCTGCCTGCAGCCTCTTTGCCCCGCACTGCTCCCTGCAGCTCACACTGAACCCGGTCTTGCTCAAGATGCTTTGCCAAACACCGGGGCTTTTTCTTAGGCGAGCTGCTTGTGCTTACACTGGTGTGTCCTCATGGGTCCCCCATCTCATTCCTGAATTAACCCAGCATAAACAGAAGGGGAACAGGAGATAAACTATGCTGTGTGGGCTATCAGTGAAGAAGATGGATGGTATTTCCCCAATACCCCCCCGACCTGTTAGCTTACAATCTGTTGCTCTCACAATATACCTGCTAAAACTACGTTCCCTCTCAGAGCAGCAGAGCAGTATATAAAACGAAGGGTAAACGTAATTGAGCAGCAAATAACCTCTGCTGTGCCCGCTGGAAGTGGCACGCCCCACACCCACACGTGCAGTCCCAGGGAAGCAGACTCAGTCACCCCCACTTCTCCCAGAGCGCAGCTCCCCTGATCCCACCCCACGGCCTCTGTGCCAAGCTCATAGCACGGGCTCACCAGCATTTACAGCACGAAGGCAATTCTGTGATTAAGAAACAAGAGAAGTGATTATTGATTTCCCATAATTCCTAAACAAGGCTGGGTAACATTTTTCAGACAGAGAGCTAATTCACTGGAAAATGCAATCTGAGGTTGACCAAAACTATGTGGAAATTTGTGCCTAGTTTGGGGAACAGCTTTGATTCCAAAATTATTTCTAAGATGAGTGAACTATTTTCCCTTTTTTATTTTGAAATATATTTCATGAAGTGTTGCATGTAAACTTAAAGGTTAAAGAGAACAAAATAAAACCATGTTTTGATAAGCTTAGCAACTTTTTGTATGGTCAGTTCTTTTTTTCTGTTGAGAATAAAAAAATGAATTTCAGCTGACCTGAAATGAAATTTTTGGTTGGATTCTCCAATTCAGCTAGGGAATAAAAAAAATAAAATAAATTATTCCCATGGCTTTATTCCTGAAACATTGTTGTTTGGTGTCTAAAGCAACCTATTCTTCGCATTCTTTCATCTCCTTCCATCTGGCTCTTTGTGACTGTGTCTGGAAATAACAAAGAACTGTTGCAGACATCTCTCCCCCTCTCTTCGCAATCATGGAATTTTTTTTCTGTCTAGTTGGGAAGACTGTTGATGCTGACTCCCATGGCTTGACTTTAAAAACCAAACAAACAGAAAAATAAAGCTGCGGCTCCATTTGGTGGTTATGATAACCCAGACAGATGTTGCTTCAGGGAAAGCATCCTCTCCTCTGGGTCATTCCAGCAACACAAACAGGAGGGATTTAATGAGGCAGCTCCCAGCCTGAATTGTACCGGGGCTGCAAATACCCTTCTCCATCCCTGCTCTGCTCCGGTCCCCTCTCAAACGCTCAGTCCTGTCCCATCGCTTCCCATCCCTCAGACCCTGAGGAGCCTGTGCCCGTCCCCCTGCTGAGATGCAGAGTTCTCAGCCGAGGAGAGTATCATTCCCCGTGCTGGCACCAGCCAAACCCAGCTGGTAAGCTAATGGGTGTCAGGGGCTTGTGTGCAGAACCTCAAATGGGAGGCTGAGATCCGCACTACGGAGCGGTACAGAGATACTGAGGCTCGCCTGGAGAAGCGGAGAGTGCCCAGGACTCACGCAGAGACAACGTGGCACTGTCTGCGGCTGGGGAGCAGGGTGCCTGGGTCCTCTTCCCAACTCTCTTGTTCCCTGATGGGCAATTTCAATAGACTTGCTGTCGTTGCCTATACAGGGACCCAGAGGTGACTCAACTTACAGAGACGTAAAGGACCTGAGTGCATCACTGCAGTCACTTAAAAATGGAGTTTTTGAACTTCAGTAGCCTATCTGGCCCCAAACCAGTAAGGGCAGGCAACCAGTGCCAGGCAGATGCAACGATGACAACCCAAGCGCTTGCCTGTCTCTCTTTTCTCACTGCTCTGGAGACAGCAAGGAGGTGTTATGGACTTGCTATGAACTTAGGTACTGCCCTGGGCTAGAGGGAGCGGGCTCCGAGCCCTGCTAGTGACCCTGAGGCTCTCCACGCCTCCCACAGCCCAAGTTCCTAGAAGAGGGATCACTGCTTGAATCACCTCCAAAAGCACAAACTATTCTCTAACACTTCTTGAAGTCTTCCCAGGATGTTTTGCTTTCTGCCCTGTGGCCTGGCTGGGCTGCATTTCAGAGATGAAAGGCCATGAGCGCGCACAGACGCCGGCATCCTTACACATTCCTGGCTTGCAGGCTTTCCTCGAAGCAGCTGCGGGCACACTGCCGGGGAGGAGGAGCTGCCTCCCAGCCCAGAGAGAGGGCTGCCACTCTGCTGGCTGGCAAACACGTGCTCACCAGGTATGCTGCAAGGTCCGGGCACAAACCCCTTTGCTTTGGGGCCAGCAGTGACCCCCCTAGGACTCCCAACCAGCCCAGCAGAAAACAAGGCAGCTCCCCTGCTTCCCGAGAGCTACGATGGCCTTAAGGAGACACGGTTAAAAATGTAGAGGGCACGATGCTATCAGTGCATAAACCTGCTTAATAACAACATATGTTTCTCATCTCTGTTGTCCCCATGGATCCCAGAGCATGTCACAGATCGAGCGCGTGAAGCATCATTGCCCACCTCTGTGTGACATGTGCTACAGGGAGGAAACCCAAAGAGCACTTGAGGTCTTGGGCAGAAACTTCAGGATTTGGGCAACACCAGAGCAGCCAGTGGGAGCTTGGGGGGCTGCAATGCAGACACCTGCATGCACCCCATCTTCCCTGCCCAGCTCTACAACAAGCCAAACCAGATTCCCAAACCCCAAACACTGGAGGGAAGCTCACTCTTGGTCTTGGCATGCAGCTCAGCCCCATCGTGGTGTTAAAAGGAGAGTCTGCCAGTGGTCTGGCAGGATTTCAGCCTAACATACTCTCCCCACCAGTGGTTCCCACTTAAATTCTGGCACTGGTGCAGGAGCTCAGCCTCAACCCTCGCAACCAGCAAGAAAAGGGGCCTCCCTGCACACCTCCAAACCCACCCCTTCCCTCTGGCAGGGCGAAGCTGGCACAGCTCAGGAGACCCGAAGGCCGCTCTCGAGGACCACACCAGCCTGCGGCACAGGCTGCTGGCAGAGATAAGCTCAGAGTCTGGCCAGCAGCTGCAGCCCTCACTCCCTCACACACCAAGATGAGGAATTATAAACACTTACCCATCCAAAAAAAAAAAAAATCGAACAAAACCACCGGAAAGTGTGGAAGAGAAACCACCAAACCAGCTGGATCTAAGGGGAAAAAAAACCCTCAGTCTCACTGAAGTGAGAGGTGAAACTCCCCATCTTGGGGGGATCTTGGTGCCCTCATGCCAGCAAACCAGAGGCATGCCAACAGACTCAGGGTGGGGACCACTTCAAAAACCATGGGACTCCCTTAGTGGGCCACTATGCCCGCTTCTTTGTGCAAGGGAGCCCCTGTTGCTGGGGCTGGCCGGCTCCTCTTGTGAATGCTCTGAAAAGCAATGTCCTTGCAGTTGGCGCGTAACACATGGTTTGAAGCAAGTACTCAAACCTATTTCCCTCCACTGCTGTGACTCAGAGGTGGGCTGAATTAACGGCATGTGCTTTCCTGCAAGCATATAAACTGTACCACTGCCATATGCACACAAGACAGATCACAGCCAGCAAAGGAAGATGGAGTAAAGAAGCGGCTCTTTTGGGGTTTCCTCTTTAGATGGTCCTTTCCCCCATGCCTCCCTGAGACAATTATCATTCTTGTTTCACACCACATGGACAGTCAAACAGCCCCCTTCCACATCGTCTCACAGAAACCACAGTGCAAGAAAAGGTGGCTTTGTGTCACCCGCCTGATCACCAACACAACTCATGGCAGCTGTAGGAGCTGTGGCTGGCAGAGCTCTGTCCCTGCATCCCAGCACTGCTGAGCCTTGGGTCCCTCCCCGGAAGGCATCCCTCCTTCCCACCTCCAGCCTTGGCCTGGACGAGGGAGCCCCAAGCAGAAGCAGCAAATGCACCAGCCCAGATGGGAAATTTGTTGCGTTCCCTTCACACCAGCACTGTGGCACAGCATTTTCAGCGAAGATGCTCCTGGTAATAAACTGGAGAGTCTCTCTGCTACGCCACCTTTCCTGCTGTCCACTGGCTGTTTAATTTCTCTCTTGAGTGCCAGACCTTCTGTTCACTAGCACTCAACTTCCAGCTGCTGGCAGCTCTCCTTACTCTGTGCTATCAAACTGAAGACTGCTTTTTTTCCCTCACTTGATTGATTTTTACTCCTGTAACTTTGTATTGGTGGAGCCTTCAGTTTTCTCAAGAGCGTTTGGTCAGTCATGGTCTTTGAATCCTTTTTAATGCTTTGGAGTAAGAATTTAGGTTTTGGCTCTTTTGGCCAGAAGGAAAGTTAAACTGGATCTCTCCCTGCCCCCCCCCCTTTTTTTTTTAAACAACAATCACTTGGACATCATGACTGCATTCTCTCAAGAGAGGTCAGAAGCTTTAATCTTGTTTGCTGCTCAGGAGTCTCCGTGGAGACTAAGAAAACATCTTCAGAGGACCCGAGCGGCAGGACTCACCGGTGAAACACAAGCCACAGAGACAGGTCTCATCGTGTCCTGCCTCCCCACCAAGCTCTGGCTCCCTGCTCCCCGCCTGTCCAGGTGACTTTCCATGCCCCTTTTCCCAAGACTCCAGCAATACTCTCGACCACAAACGCCTGCCTTTGAGTGACAGACTCACTGCAAAGCTCCCAATGGGATGATGCACATGTACCAAGTGCAGAGGGCTGGGAGGCACCTCCTGAGGCACCAAGTCCTTCCCCATGCTACCAGTGCCCCCTCTGCGTACAGCTCCGTTTACATGACACTGATTAAAGGATGTTATTTCTTGCCTGTCTCATATCCATTGAAAGCCTAGTCTCAAAACCCTCTTACATTTATGACCCTTCCCCTAATGTCAAGACTGACTGTATTCATGGCCAACTCATACCTATTTATTCATACTGGCATATGAATTCTATGCTTTAACTTAATTTAAAGCACATGAATTCTATACTTAAACAGCACATTTCCCTCCCTGGCTTTTCACTCCCTCGTCCTGCCCAGCATAAGGGAGGAAAATACATAGCAATAACAGATGTCTGTCTTCATAAATAATGCTCTATTATAAAAGTAATCTCTATTTTGATTGTTACGAATACCATTTTTAAAGAAGCATGGGATCAAAAAATCTTCCACTGCAGTAGAAATCTGGGGGACAGGCCAAATCAGGGGTGAAAATCATAGAATCCTAGAATGGTTTGGGTTGGAAGGGACCTCAAAGATCATCTAGTTCCAACCCCCCTGCCATGGGCAGGGACACCCTCCACTAGACCACGTTGCCCAAAGCCCCAGCCAACCTGGCCTTAAACACTTCCAGGGATGGGGCATCCACAACTTCTCTGGGCAACCTGTTCCAGTGCCTCACCACCCTCACAGGGAAGAATTTCTTCGTCATATCTGATCTAGAACTACCCGATGCAGTTTAACACCAATTTATGACTGGAAGAGGGCAAAGAAAAGTTTGAATTTAATCTGAATTTAATATTTTTGCTACAGTGCAAGCTTAGCCAAGATTATAATCAGGACAATAAGTCACGACCGCCAAATTCCTGTTCCTTCCAGGGAAAACAAATCCTCCGTACAACAAGACGTGACATGCAAGATTAGGGATGGAGACAGAAAGTAGAAGGGATTTGCTCTTGATTGCATTAGCCTAGGAACAAACAGAACACCAGCTCTTAACGTGAAGCAGCGTTAGGGAGCAGCCCTCTCCAGAACTAAGTCCCCTGTTGTTTTGGAGCTGATATCCATTATTAGCCATGCTGTTATCTCAATGGGCAGTTGAAAGACAAAAGGCAGCATTTTCCCCCCATTGTAAACCCTCTCCGAGAAACCAGGGCTACTTATCCTATAATTAAAAACACCATGCTACAGGCAACAATTACAGCAGAGGCTTGGGATCTCTTCAGGTATCTAAGTGCCTTTGCCCCCACAGATGGAGCATGTGGAGGGCTCAGGAACAATTCCTGAGAGGGAGGAGGGGTAGGGATGCTCCCACAGACCAGCTCACATCTGGCTCTCCAGCGTTGTTCCCTTAGCTCTAACTCCCATGGAAAGAAACAATTCTTTTTGTGCAGCCTTTCGCAAAAATCTCTTCAGTGGGACCACACATTCATCCATCCTCCTCCCTGTTCCTCAAACAGCCCTTGTGACCCTGCTTCCCAAAAGGCTGGTTAAGCACAGACGGGTTCAGACACCCACGCCAGCCCTTCGCCTGCCGCAGTCCAGGTAGGCGTCCCACGCTCCTCCCCAGTGTGGGGACCTGACCTTGAAGAACTGGAGGCCTCCAGCAAATCCTCTGCTGGCATCTCCAACAGAAGGCAGCAGACCACACAGACTTAGTTGTCCTCTCCCTGATGAAGAATGACCCCTTCAGGACAAATTTGAGGCTCGTTTTGGGAATGCAGGAGGGATGCAGAGGATGGGGTAGAGAGAAAGGGAGGGAGGCAGGCTGCATTGCTGTGTCTCCACTCTTGGCTGCTCTTTGGGTAAATAATGGGCTTCTGTCTCCAGGGCTGCTAACCAGCTCTAAATGCCCTCAGAGAAAGCAAACAACAGCACAATAGGAAAGCCCAGAAATAAATCCATTTCATTATAAATTCATTTTGTTTTCATTCCATTTTTCTTGCTGGTAAAAAATTTAGGTTAAGCTAAGCACTTTCTTTTCCCAGCAATCTCTGCTAGCTGTCAGCTAATGCAACAGAAAGTTAAGCGTTTGACAGTATAATGGCTTTGTTATGAAAAAAATACAATTATATTATTTCCCAAGACAAATTCTACGGTATTAAATGTCTGAGCAATGCAGCATTGTCCTTGAACCTGATGGTGAAGGAATTTTACATGGAGAGATAGGAGGACAAAAGCAGCTTTCACGGGAGATGTATTTTACTGTATAGATCTCAATTACTCAGAAATACAGAAGAGATTTTGTAGCGGGACACAACCCGTATGCTGGATAACTGAGTTACACAAGCTTTTGCCTCTATGCCATTTGCAGTTGTGTCACCTGTAACTAGAAATCATAACCGTCCAAAGGCTCTTCCGTGGCATGCATCAAACTACATCAATTCATCAACCTCAGTTCATCTCCATACTGGTGTTTCTAACAAACTCATTAGCAACAGCTAAGACTACTAATCCAGGAGTAAGCAGAAAGATTTTAGAATACTAAATGGGGTGAATTCATAACAGATATCACAGATATTTCAGTAATCCTCCACATCTAGGCTAATGCCAGCAAAGTTGCCTGAAGTTCAGTCATTGACAGGCATACCCCAGGCAGCAGGAGATGCCACGAACAGCTGATCGAGAGCAACTCCCCTCCCAAACATCACGCAGAAAGGGAAAATTGAGGGAACTGGGTGGTTCTGGGATGGGCAGAGAGTGCTGAGGCTCGGAGCCTGCACTGACCCTCAGAAGTTCAAGAGGGCCAGGCACTAGCAGGAAAATACTAGGCACCCAAGCTCAAATATCCAGGCATCAGAGCAGGAGCAGGGCCACTGGTGTGGTCTCCAAGTTCTTAGACGTGGTTTAGGAGTTAGCACAGACCACCTGTAACCAAGAAGTAGTTCACACACAGCCACGCTAATTAGGAGGCAAGACAGTTTAACAGCATAGCTCTGGGCCATTCTGTCTCACTTGGCCTCACAGTTAGCAAACAACCCCATGCATGTTTGACTTAGTAATGCAGACATTGCCAAAGCCATGGCAGAATGGCTGCGAGGAGTCAAGCCCCGTGATGGGAAATCTAGTAACGGCCAAGGCAAAGGCATTGTTTTCCATACATCTTGTGTTTGCAAGACAGCCTTGTGGCTGGAAAAGACCAAGGCATGCCAAGCTGTGTATCTGAAACAGCAGCTCTGATCCACCTCCAAATTCACTTGGGTTTGCACCTCATGGTTTGACCTCCTCTGAAGGTCCTCAGAGACATGGAGAGCAGTCGAGCCGGCTGATTCACAGAAGTCAAGGTGTCACCCCAAGTTATGGGTGGAATAGGTAGTATCCCAACACTTAAAAGCACTCTGACACTTCCCCTTATGAAACCATCTTTTCTGTTGCTGGGAACTTTGCCAGCACTGAACTGTTCAGGTTGAAATTTTCCATACCAGGTGTTAGCCTCAGGCTGACTTTTCCTTTTTGAAGTGTCAACAGAAAAAGGTCAGCGGTTTCTGAGAACAAGATTAAGTTGTTTTGTCTGTGTTCGAGGAATTGTTAAAGTTGGTGTGCTTAGAGCACAGAACAGTCTTCAGTGCCTCTGCAAGAGCCTGAATTTGGTGGGAGAGTCACCCTGGGGCCTCTTGCTTGTGGGGAGCTAGCCACATCTCTTTAAAACTATAGCAAGTGTGTGTGAGCATGTGTTTGTGGAAATCACCAGTTCACAAGCAGTCAGTGACCCTTTTAGCATCTGATTACTTCTGAAACTTCAGTCCCTGCTAAGAACAATCCTTCCCCTTAGGGCTCACAGATCCTGATTACATTGCCCAAGAAGTAGTTGAACATGATGACCAAACAAGCTCTCTTCTGGGATTGCAGGATTTCACAGGCAGCTGCTGCTTGGGGTACAGATCACAGAGTGATGAAATGAAAGGCAGGGGACTACATCTCCTTAGCAGGTCATCAGTCATTACAGCCAGCAGGGCTGATGCCAGAAGAAAACAGTAATTTAGGACAAATAGTACAAGGATGGAGAACTGAATCAGCAGATGTTTTGCATAGAACAGGCAGGCTCAGGACATGACAGACTAGAGAGAAGAGGGCAGGGCAAGTAGGACATGATTATCTCCCAGAGCTAGAGCCCTATGTGGGACCTGGATCCTGTGGCAGCAGGTCCCAGTGTATGCTTTACATTCCCTCTTCAAGCCAGCTGCGTGGTGGGATCCAGATCAGAGCCTGCACGAGTACCAGCACCAGCCTGAATGCGCAGGTACTACAATCCCTTGGCCTGTGAAGGTGGCTGAGCTACTGCTGCTCCACTGATGAAACCTCTCAGTCACTTGGTAAGCAAGCACTGTGGACCCAAGAGCCAAGCACATAGGCAGCTTACACCTCATCTCTGACCTTCAACTGTTTTTTTCTTTATATTTTCTCGAAAGAGAAGCATAGCTCTGTGCTCTTCGCAGTATGGAGTCAATGGTTGCCACCACAACTCTAGAAAGAGCATGAAGACCACCTGAGGTGATGGCTTCATTTGCTTGTTTTTGTCTGCAGTAAGAGAGATGTAGTAACAGCCTACCTTAGGTTCGATGGCAGCTCAAGTAATTAACCAGCAAATGCTCTAATGGACTGAGATAGACGATGCAGCAGACAGCAAAATATAATTACAAATGCTCTGTACCACAGAGGCAAACAACACTGAGGAGTGCCAAACCAACTGCAGCCAGAGTTCAGCACTACAGGTCCAAGGTCTCTTCCTCACCAACAAGAGAGCAGCACCCCCCTACAGCACTCGCTCCTAGAAGGGCCAGGGTCCTTTGGGCAGACGGGTCTTGCCAACGCAAGGCTTTGCCTCCAAGTGCCATTTGCCCTGATCACCCAAGCAGCAGCCACCCAAGCAGCACACAGCTCCCAACGGAAATTAATTTTTCATGGCAGCTGGAGCTGCAGCTCAGCAGATTTATGCCCTGGAGCTCAGGAACAGAGGATAGGAGACATCCAAGGCAAAACAAAGGTGGTGGAGCAGGATAAATGACAAGACAGTGGCTCACACAGAAGTAAACGGTACCTGTGCAGCAGCCATTCCTCCCCGAGCAATAAAGGTGATTGTGCCAGACCTTGGGAAATCTCCCAGAAACCCGAAAGTTTATAGCGGCAGCGAAAGCCAAGATCTCTGCGCAGACAACAGATCTCCAATTACCAAAGCCAGCTCAGTTGGCTTAGGGACAGGTTATTTCCATGGGGTTTTTCTGCTTGCTCATTTAATGATTACGTTTTGTGTGTGTATCTGTTTTCCCATATAATAGCACGAAGCCAGATTTCAGGAATTTTTGCTAGGCCTTCCTAATCAGAGGGAGTATCTGATGCAACTTGCAAACACAACCCTACCGATGCTTTCAACCACTGGGGTATCCATCTGCCTTGAATCGGAGGTGACCTCACTGATCATCTGAGCTTGGCTTCGGGTCCTCCTGGGAACCATGCTACAGAAGACTGATGTTCTCCTATTTACCTTTTGTATCCACCCCTATGTGCCTCCCTCTAACCTCCTCCCTTAAAGAGAAAATAACCCGATTTGCTTTGGTTCTTCTGCCAGGGCAGAATGTTACCCCAAACAGCCTGACGTTCACAGATGCTGGAAATGCCTACCGATGCGGAAGGGAAACAAAAGCCTTCAGCCTCGCTGGAAACTCAACCCACAGCACCAGCCTAACACTGCCTGAAAATTATCCTCTCTGATCTGGGGCGCTCAGATTCACAAAGTGAGGGCAGCCACCATGCTCTCCCTTTGCTAGTAATGACACAGAAATGGCTGAGTTAATGGTTTCTCTACAAATCTCCTTGTTTGTGGAACTGCACGGATGTCCCAGAGACACCTGTGGCAGGCTGAAACTTGGTGTTTTACATGCTTTATGTCAAAAATCAAATCAAAGATGGGGAGCACACTGAGTTTGGACGTATTTTAAGTTAAACAAGCATAAAATATTTGGCAAATTTCCCTCACTTAATGCAGTATAAACAGTTTTGGTACTCAACAGAGAAAGTTCCCTGTTTAATGAATGTGGCAAGTAACTGAAAAGAAGGTCACACTATTTTTGCAGTTTCAGTTAAGCACAGGACAGCCCCAGCTTCTACTGCACCATTAGCAAAGTCCATGTGCAAAGTTAAGTGGCTCTTTTGCAGCCACGGCTGCACTGGGGAGGTGAGAGGAGATACTCCTGTGGGACAGTAGGCTCTCCTGCAGCACCCAGCAAAGACAAGCGGATTTTTGCCATTGCTTTCAGAAGGGAAAAAAATTAACTCCAATAGACATAAAACTGAGGCAGACTAAGGGTTTCAGAAGGCAGCCTCTGGCAAATCCAACTGCAGCAGTTTAAGACATTAGCTTGCACAGCTGTCGGCCAGCCTTGGCTGTCCACCTTGTCGGCCAGCCAGAATTTACTGCTCCTCTAATAAAGTCAGCAGAAAGAAATACATGCTTGTGCCTCAGCCACTACAGTTCGCAGCCCAGTGTATTAGACTGAACTGCTGACGATCACTGGTTTTCAGTAAGATCGCAGACTCGTGGCTGTATATCCAAGGAGGGAGAGAGCAGACAAGAACAGAACAAAATGTCTACCTCGCTGTGAAAGGCTTAGAAAACACTTGAAGGAAAATGGGTAAATAAGCGGGATAAAGAACTTATGAGAGATGTTTATTCTACAGAAATTGCTGCAGCGCCTCTCTCAGCATCCTTTGCTGTTGGAAAGGCTGGTTTGGCTATCTACTGCTCTTCCTGGGGGAAGGGAGCTGTGGGTGCAAAAGATAAGCCAGGTCTGCAGGAGTTACACCGCTGCTCATATCCCTGCTAGCCCAGAGCCCACTGTTTAAGAGCAGGAGCATCCTCCATCGCCTCCAGCTAGAACCAGGTATGACGATGCCAAGAGATCTCCTGACCTTAAGGCCTGCACTTCTGACACTGCCCTCCAGGGCTCAGCTCCAGGAATGACATCACCTGAATGTATAAGCAGTCTATTTTTACAATTTCTAATGTATCCAGACCCTCTTCTCCTATGCGGAAGAGAGATTTCAGTGGTAAAATGGTATGTGTCTAAAGAAATTAGGATAGGAAACTTAGAAGGGACAGTATGTTTTCTTTTTCAACAAAGACTTAAGAAAACCCAGGAAATTCGCACACCCAAAGCATTTATTAAAATGTGTTCCTAGAGCTGGCTTTGACTCAAGCACACCAGGAAATCAGTGGTAGCCTTTTGAATACTGAGAACAAATTGCTTAAGCATGTATCATTGTGTATGTGCAGACATTATTCTCATGTACTGGATGTCACGCTTGCCTTGCTGAACAAAGCTACACTAGATGCTGCCTGTACAAATGTGCAGGCTGTAGGAAATAAATATAACACAATCTGTTTCACCCCACATGCTTTTATAAGCAGCATGTGTTATTATAACAATGTATTGAGCCACAGTAAACAGATGTAGGGTGCTGCAGGCCACCTTGAGGTTTTGCAATTATTTAAAGTCTAATATCGTGCACTGAAAGGTTTGGTAACACAACACTGAACTTCTGTTTTTGAGTAAAACCTCTTGGTTTGTTTTTTAAAGAAAACAAACCTTACTTTTCAGCTTCCCAATAATTTGAGTTAGCTCAGTTTGAAATATTTTTCTGAAAACAGACACACACCCCCCCCACACCTCCCAAAAAAACCAACCCACTACCCAAAGCAGCCCCAAAAGCTCCTTGTTGGAGGTCTGATAGCCCTCCTAGGATAAAATTTGCAAAACTTGCCCCAGTACTTCCCTGCCAAATGCCCGGACCCTGTTTGGGTGTTGAGACTTCGGGTCAGACGCACATGTAAGATACCAGCTCTAAAAAGTTATCTCACTGAGCTGAAGGAATGGTATGCCTGCACTCCTTTAGCCTATGGCAAAAGCAAGATAAGGTAAATAATCTTAGCCTGCAATGAAAGATTTACTGGAATCACAAGATCTAACATCTTTATCACAGCCTACACAAATCCAGCTGCTGGCTCTATGTCCCTCTTTGCATTTTAAGGGCGTGCTCTAGCACTCACAAGATCCGAGTCACTTCAGTGTGCTAACTCAAAAGCCAACAGCCCTGACCAGAGAGAGACTAAGCATCTTACAGTGAACATGAGTGTCACATCTGTACTGATCTGTGAGAGCCTGTCACTCATGGGGCCCTGACACCAATCCTCAGTTACTGTGCGAGCCACAAAACCCTTACCCATGCAAGTATTACTTGCTCTTGCACTTGGTACCCTTGACTCTGCTGCTGGGACTAGGCTGTGTTTATGTACAGGTTTCACAATCATTTATACAAGAAGCCTTTAATATTGCAGTCAGCAACATCAAGTCCAGGGTGCAGATGAAAATCAAGTGTCTACAAGGGACATGGCTTGGAATGAGTACTCCCTCTCAGCAAACATATCCAAACTGTTGTGAATCAGTTCCTGACAGGTTGAAGCTTACTGCTTCATCCACCATAGCAAAGCTGACTCAAGTTCAGCTGTCAGTGCATGCCGTGCCACAAGCAATTCATGACACGCTTTGTGACCTGTCCAGTCACCCCAGCTGCGTGATGGCAATTTCAGCCAAAGGGTAGAGCAGATCAGCTGCCCAAGTTTAATCCTCCAAGTTCTTTCTTACAGCACAACACAATTGACTTTCATGAGCCTCATATCCTCCAAAACACCAGGTCAACACAGCCCTGCCATAGGGACCCTGTTCCTTCAATCACATCAACGTCCCATTAAATCTTGTAACTTCTTCTCATATATCTTCCCCTCATATGTCAACAAACACACTAAGCAACAGTTTGTTGACTTCTGCATGCTCCATGCATGGATTTCACTGTGTTTCTTTATCTTACCTGAGTTTTTTATCTTCACCTGAGCCAAGATATTGTAATTTCCCCCCTCCTCCCTTCCCTGTTGGAAACCATGCAACTGCAGAGAGATCAGACTACACTAATACTGGGAAAGCAGCCAGCAGTACGTGGCATGCCTGGCTTTTAACAGCTAAATCCTATAAAAAATAATGATGCAAATACAGGCACTCCTCCCCGAGACATCCTAATACTTTCAACAACCTCTTAGGAACACATAATGCTGCTGGATGCGACAGAGGCTGAAAGGGAACAAATTTGGGACTCCCGGTACTTACTGTAACACCCTAGGTGTGAAAACTGAGATAGCTGTAGGCACATTTGCTGCCGCCGTATGAGATCGCTGTTTCCTGAGGGTAGGCATGAACTGCACCATATTATCAACTAAATGCAGTCATGGGGTGGAAAGCTCACCTTTAGGAATCTCACACACTGATGCAGGACCAGGACAACCCTTGGGTTCCACCAAAACATCCACCTTGAAGTACTTCGACACAGACCCCTATCACCATTTAGGATATTAACTCCTCTGTTCTCCATGAACCTTAGATATATTATCTGTCTTCAGCACCCTGGGTTTCAGTGGCTTATCCAATACCACGTCAGAAGTCTGTGGGAAGCAAAACCAGGCCTTGCAAGTCCTGCCAGGTAAGCCCATCCCCACCCCTCTGCCAACAACTGCAGTCAGTCCATGACGCTACCCTGCCCATGCACTGCATGGGTACGAGCAAGGACACAAAGCCCCCGTCACGCAGAATTAATCTGATGGATGGAAAAGCATCCATCCTTCAGTTGTGTTACCCTGTGTCTGTGAGTACATCACCTAGTGCCCTCTGGAGTCCATCTCTGCAGTAAATGAGCGCTTGACAACTGCCCCGTCCCGGCAGGGGAGGTGGAAATGGCCCCTCTGCAGCTGTATGCTGCTGGAGGCTGTGAAGGAGAGCTCTGCAGCCCCAACCCTGGCAGCCTCTCACTCTGCTGACCGCGGGGAAGCGCGGCAGGGACGGGCGAGCGATCCCTGGGCCACGTCCAGCACAAGCTGCGGCACGGCTCCAGGCCACGCCAGCCACGCTCCTTGCCTCCCCCAACAGACCCAGCACCCGCTGGCCAGGCCCTGTCCTCAGAGCTGCCAAAGCCACTGGAACCTTCCCAGATCCATTTTCCCGAGCCCACTGCACTCCCCCCAGCAGGGTGGGTGCTGGAGGAGAAGCCCATCTGGCCACGCTCCTCTGTCCCAGCAACGCACAGTGATTCCCACAGGTTTTATACGAGAGGAACGATGGGGACAGACCATAGCTTCCCTGAGAAAGCGTCAATGCTCTCTTGCATCCAAAAAACAGCAGCCAGCGAAGGGGCCTCTCTTGTGGGGGCTGTGGTCAGCAGCAGCGGATGGGGCAGAGGGAGGGCATCTCCTTTCCCTTCCCCACGCTCTGCTTTCCCACATTTTCTCTCATGCCTGTGCAAAGACAAAAAATGAAAAGCTATGTACCCCCTCTTCCCCATCAACTGGAGTTGTTTTGTGGCAGAGTTCAGTTTTCAGCTACACAGGGATAGAGGAGTAGGAAGAGGGAGCAGGCAGGGAAAGTGGTAAGGAAGGCGCTCACCATTCTCCATGGCAGCTCACAGGCAGAGCGGCTGGCACCTGCTGCGACACCGCTCCTTTACACATAGGTTGCAAGGAAGTTTGGCTCCAAGTTCAAAAACATCACAGCCACGAGGAACACAGGGCTTTGTTGCCACTTGCCAGCCTTTTATTAAAAACCAGGTTTTGAGCTTGCAGCAGAACACAGGGTAAAAACATCGCCTCAGGAGAGGGAACCACCTCCTTTCACCTCCCATCAATGACCGAAAAAAAAGGACTTCCAACTAGCTTGCCCAGAGAAAAAGTGCATGAGCTTTCTTTATTTTAATGCCTCTGCTACCTAGTTAAGACTGCCTTACAGGAAGATGCCTTAAAGCTACGAAAGCACAGACCTCCAAGGCTAGCCCACTCGAACTTCCCAAGGTGTGAACTGGAAGGGACCGGAGAACGAGAAATGCGGAGAGCTTTCTTCTTTCTCTGAGAGAAGGGAAAACACCCAGACACCCATATTCAAAGACAAAGTTGCAAATGGAAAGAAAAACAAAACAGGGGTATTTTAGTAACCCCTGAATCTCTATTATGCATTTTTAGTATAGAAGCATCCCAAGGTCCAAGTCAAGATCCAGCCCAGTCCGTGCCAAGCTCTGTACAAATGCATCTCAGAAGAGAGTTCATGCCTCTGGGACAGCAAGCAAGATTTGCTCTTGGAAGAAATTCTTGTATTGTTACTTGGTTAGAAATGGATTGTTTGAAAAGGGTGGAGTGAACAGCAAGAAATCTGGCTCTGCCTGCACCTTTCTAGCTGTATCCAACGTGGGTCAGACTCACGAGTGATGGCTTGAGTTGGCTAGAGGGGGGGCAGCCCATCTGCTCTTCATGCGCCTCTCAGACCCAGGACTGACGCCTGCGTGTAAAACAAACCAAGTCACGCCTAGAGATAGAGCTAGCCTCCAGCATGAGAGAGCACTCTCCCTCCCATTAAAGCCTAGTTCATGCACCAGTCTCTGCCATGAGAAAAGGAATACAAATCAGAGTAACAGGAGTATGCGCTGGTGTTCACATGGGACCTCATAGTGCACGGAGACATGCTCACTGATGTCAGTGGTGCAGCCTTTAACAGCTCTCAGGCCCCAGTTCTGCAAACCATCACTGCTTGGTTTAGATCCTTTAAGTGCAAGCATGCAAGAGACCACGCATTTCCTCGCTACCGTGCGTATCGCATTAGCAGACTCCGTTAGCTGCTCTCCCCGCCCCGCAAGCCTGTGCACTCAAACTGGCCCACAAGCCTGGCAGCCGGCCGGTCTGCAACGGCAGAGACACCACACTCAGGGCACTGGTTGGGGAGCGTACAAGCTCTAGCAGGGCTCAGCTGAAGCTGCCTGCCAAAGGACAAGCTCCAGCTGGCCACAGTGCTGCGACACGGCCCTTTGCCTACTACAGGGCATGAGCTGTGCTGCCCCCCTAGCCCACAGCCCAGCCAAATCTCACCTGTGGGGTCAAGAGGGTCGAGAAGCCTCTAGATATTGGGCTTCAGCTTGAGTGTGTTATTATAGGAAATTCAAAACCAAGGCTTTAGTTGGCAATGACAGCAGCACGTTTGTGTACTGTGGGAAGACTCCTATTATGAAAACCTCACCAGTTATGCTTCCTGATGGTGTGTGGGTTAATGTATGTAACTCCCTAGTATTAAATTAAGGCTCATACTATTTTTGTCTTTGTTTTACAACTTATATTGCCCAAAGCTGTATGGATTCCCAGTAAGAGCACATGGAGATGCCCTGTCATCACGTGGTGAGAGAGCCCTAACAGACTGGGAAAGGGGATGCAATGCACGGAGACCCAGCACTGAGCAAGGGATTAGGAGACATACCTTACCAAGGGACGGCTTGTGAACCTCGGACTGTTTAGTTTGCCAAGACAAGACTGGGAGCAGTCCCTGTCGCAGACCACAGTTATAATGGTGGGGAATAGCCGCGCGGTACTAAAGGCCTCTTCTGTTTAGCGGATTAAACACAAGATTCAGTATCTGGAGATCAAAACTAGACAAATGCAAGCCAGAAGTGAGGTGTAACAGCATGTGGGTAATTAACCAGTACAGCAAGATACCAAGTGCAGTGGTATTTTCCATTTATGGTAATTACTTAATCAAGACTAGATGTTTTTTAAGACACACTTTAGAGTTCAGAGGAAATGGAATTAATCAAGGAGCTGCACCTATGGGCTGTTTGGTGCAAGAGGGCAGAAGTAGTAAAGCTCAATAGCTCTATCCTCACCATCTACTAAACCATGGGGAAAATTGCCCCTTTTATTGTCAGTAGAGTTGGCAGACAGCCATATTTTTAGTGACAAGATATGCTGATGTTTACGTGAAATAGTAATAACAATACGTTGTGTTTCCCCCACACCTCTGATCTGAAATTCTCCAAGCTCTTTACCATCACTATGTCAGTAAGCCTGACAACTCACTGCCTGATAAATCGGCATTATCATCCCCCTTTCATCCAGCTTGAACTTTTCCAGAGTAGCTAATCATCTGCTTACTATTTACATGGGCAACAGGCTACCTGTGATCTTGGGCACCTACTTTTAGGCCTCTTGGAGGGAACACCTTCACATGCGCACCTTGCAGAAGGTCTCGGGGCAGGAAGCAGCTCAGCACACAGAACCGCCCAGCAGCTGCCTACTCCAGACACTGCTCATCCCCAGTATACACTTTACAGCACTCAAAAACTCTGTATAACCTCCCCAGAAAAATTCTGGTAACAATGTACTTTTAAAGACCATAAGTCAGCAGTTAAAATGTTTAAAAAAAAAAATAAAACAGGAAGAAGAGAGAGAGAATGTTTCCTAGCTGTTTTAACAAACATCTTCATATACGACAGACAGACCAAAAGAAAGTAATTTCCATTAGTTACCATGACAACCAATGGAAATCTCTAACCCATCTTCTCTCCCTTGTCAACCTTTGGCAGACCTGTCAGGGAAAGCAAGCAACTATGCCCCGTGTAAGATTCTCTTAACTACAACATATAGCTCACAGGGAAACCTGCATCGCCACAATGTCAAGTGCTCCCCTTACAGCACATCTCCAGTTTGTCTCCTCTGAGCTACAAATGGCTGGAGAGATGCTTGCTGCTCCCCTCCCAGAGCAAACACGCTCCAGAAATGCAATCTCCCCTGCGAGACACTCCAGTTCTCCCACCTTACACCCTTCCTCTCTCTGGCTCCACAAAAACATTCAACCGTCTCATCCTTCCCATCTTAAATGTGTCCTGTACAAGCCCTTTCTGCACATCTTTACTGCCTGGCAAGAAATTGCTGTATCACACAGCAATTCTGGTTCACATTTTATCTCCATTTTCCTCACTACTGTTATCATTGTTGATAAGGATAATGACGCTCTGCAGTGCTTGCTGCACCTTCTACATGAGAGCTTTTAAACTTTTTTTTTTTTTTACAGGAACGCAGCCAGCTTCATAAACCCTTCTGAGAGGCACAGCACCATCATTACTCTTATTTTACAGATGTGAACACCACAACTTAGAGGAATTAGGTGCCTTGCCCAAAACCTAGATACAAATCATAGCATGATGCTAAGAGTGAGAACAAATAGGTCTGGAGAGAAGAGTCTGTTTGCATTTTCCTGATGCCTACAGGCTCTGAAGTTGTTTGAACCACAGATGCTCAGAGTCCCCTTTAGTCCCTCCACCCTGCCAAAACCACACAGCAAATAAATATAAACCTGGGGGGGGGGGAACCACAACCCCAACAGTTGTCTGTGTTTAATGCTGGTTTACTGTTGACCTTGCATCTGCAGCCAGGACGGCCTAACTCACCCCAGCGTCTGGATGTGCGCTGCTGCACTGCAGAAGAGCTTGGCAGTGATTTGTGAGGAGGTATTAAGGCCCAGCTGTTCTCCCGTCTCTTTCAGTTTTCACGTGCACAAAGTTAGGAGTCGCCCAGGCACTGCACTGACACCGTGCGGTTTCAGGCTATTCATATACCACAGTGAGATTCACCACTCACCCAGTAGGATCCAAAATCCCCAAATAATTCACATCGATTGCAAATTTTGCTGCGTTCTCCTCCACTCCCCCATGCCAGGTCTGGGTTGCAGGAGTTACCGGCAAATTACTCCCTAACGGCTGAGAAGGTGGCTCTGTGTGCGTGTGTCTGTACGTGCACACAAAGTGTAACAAACCACATTTTGTGCCCTGTGATTAACCATGCTTTGGCTCAGTTTCCTCCATGACTCCCTCCTGGGCGACTGCACACAGCTCCGAGCACCAAGGAGGGAAGGACAAACCATAAAGTGCGAAGCTGAGCAACAATAAGGTGTTCTACAAGCTGTTTTCCCACAGATCCCTGTCTCCAGGCTGACGCGATTCGGTGGCGACGAAGGTACAAACTACGATCAAAGGGGCATACTCACAGAACGCTTCTCTGGTCTGTAGTAAAAGCTGATCTCGTGCTGGAGCTTTTCCCTCAGGTAGGGGAGTAAAAGAGTCTTTCTACTGTGCCACAGTGTCTACTTTTACAAAACTTAGAGGAACATAGTATCTTGTAGGAAATTAATATACTTCATTAAACATGGCTGAAACTAGCTGTTGGGTTGAAAAGTTATTTGAGGAGGTTCAAAGGTATCAACAGAGAATAAGATCACATAAAGCTCTGTTTCTTTAAGAAGCCAGGGGAAAAACCTTCTGCTTTGACTAGAGGAAGGGAGCTAGAAGGAGATTAAAAGAGGTGGGCTAAGCACAGATCTGAGGGGCCCCATAAGCCATCTATGTGTACAAGGTAGAGATAACTGCATGGGAGAGGCACTGATTATCATTGAACACGGGGGCGTAATTAGGACCATTGGGACAGAGTAAGAAGATTAATGGCCTACGTGCTCATAGAAGAGGACCATGAAGATAAACTTACTGACTTTGAGATACTCCAGAGCACAGTGTCATTTTTCACAGAACAGGAAAGGGGCATCACTTATCGGGGATGTGTAAAAGTGGATTTGACAAGACACTAATAGCTACAGTTTGTACAAGCAGCTACTAATCCCAGGGCACGCAGCAATACCTTGTAGAAGAAACAGTCTGTTTTGCTAAAGGGGGATGCTTTGAACGATCTTGAAAATTGTGCCCTGAAAGCATCACCCTATTCGTCACTAGCCCCTCTGAAAAAAGCTTGGCAAAACACATGGGCTGCAGGGAATCATCCTGCAAGTGTGCGCATGTCTTCCCACGTACGCTTCTCAGGTGAACAAAGGCCTGAGGACATGCCTCTCACCCTCCCGAAAATGCTCCCTTCAGCTAGGCAGGGCTGGTCGCACCGCCCCATCCGTAGCTTGGCAGGTGATGTGACCGTGGACGCACTGCGAGCAGCTGCTGATGTGTGCCACCGGCCACACTGCGGCCCCAAAATCCTGCAGCAGGTTAAATGTGGGAACACTCCTTGCCAGGGACAGCACAGGCCAGCTGCCCAGTGCTAGTGATGGGAAGGGCGATGCGCCGCTTGCTGAGCAAAGTTCAGCACATGAGCAAGCCCAGGCACTGAGGCTTGCTCTTTAACTGCGGACTGGGTATAAATCAGGCAGTTAAAACAAAAAAATTAAAAAAGTACTCCCTCCTTACCCTTACACGTTCTCTACCAACGGGTCCAGGCCCCAGTCCTGGAGACATGAGAAATGGAGCCTCTGTCGCAACCTGACTTCGCTGCCATCCACTTGCAAGGCAACTGGAGAAGGGGAGCACCGCCTGAAGAAGATTAAGCCAATACTACTTGCGTGGCATTCAGCGTCTAGGGGCTGGAATACCCCAGAGCTTGCATCACGCAGAGCAACGATGCTGTCCTCAGACAGGAATACCATGGCTTTTCTGCCAAGTTGAAGGCAATGTGAATGCTTGGTCCCCTGCCACCTTAATCTTCCAGAGCCCTGGGTTTGAATGCGCGAACTGCAGACCAGAGCTGGGTCACAACCTTTTCGGTTATCCCTGAGGAATTTTACTCACCCAGACAATGAAATGATCCAGACATAGCAAAAATTCCCTAAGGAAATCTTTTCCTCCTACATATAGGAAACGAGACAACAATTCCAATCCCTCATACTTAAGCTTCCTCAAACATAAACACAAAATAGTGGCCAAAACGCAGGAGGGGGAAGAAAGTCCCAGAGCAGCAAGGAGTACATATGTGAAGAGTTACGTCATGCAGAAGGAAAGCTCTTGGCTTTGGGCTACAATTACCAGCACTTAAATGGCAGGGGCCTGCTCTAGCAGAGAGGGCCACTTCCCCCACCCGGCACCATCCTCCAGATCGATTCATCATCGGGAAAACGGCAACAGACTCTGCCGTCAAAGCCATCCCGGACAGTGCAGCGCTGGAGGCCAACCTGGCAACTGGCCAGCACCTGCTGAACGCTTCCTCTTCCATCCGTCCCAGTAGATGGATGGAAACTCTTGGTTCTGCCCCTCTGATGCTCAAGCCCCAGAATGCCTCGCCCTGGCAGCAAGAAGACAAGGAAAGAGTGGCCGAGGGCAGCTATTCTGATGGCAGGAGGCACACCCAGCCCACAGACTCCTGCGTTAGGACAAGGTTCACTGGTACATCTCTCCATCGGAGGCAGGTACCTTTGCCAGCCCACTCCTGTCATCTCACTCTTGCTTTCCTCTTATCCAAGATTTTAAGATCCTCTTCTCCCCTCCCCTGACTCGGAAGGCTTAAGAAGACCATTTCAGGCTTGAGCCTTACTCCTGCCACAGGTACCTCTGCAGCAAGTCCTTCCACTACCTCCCTAGGTCTCTTCTCAGATGAAGAAACAAAAAAGTTGTTTCTAGCTACAGACAATCTTTGAAGCTATCACTATTTCTTGAAAACATTAATTGTGAGGAAAAAGCTGATTAAGCATGGAAAGCTCCATCAGCATCCATATTCCCAAAGCCTCTTGATCCTGTCTCAGGACTCTTGAGTGAAGAGCAGGGATGGGATCAGGAGGAACATGTACTGGCTAGGGACAACCAGCACTAGGTGACAAACAGCCATTCAACTAGTCCGTCTATGCTTGGAGCACAAGGTATGCAAATACTCTCCTCCTATCAAGAAAACCCAACTGCTTTGGCTTGGTGTTTTCATCTGTTTCTCTCCACTGTTCCTTCAACCTGATTTGTTGCTCTTTGAATTGCAAGACCCTCTAAAGAGATATAATCATGAGGAAAAAAAACCCCAAAATTCGTATTTTTACAGCTTTACTACTGTGTAACAGAGCTGCAGAATGAAACAAGGGAAGGATAAAGGAGAAAGAACAAGAGAAGCCGGTTACTATGGGGTCCATTACATAGCATTACAGTATTTGGAAAAAGTGCTTAGAGGTCCATCTCTGAGATGCAGTTGACAGGGTACAGCCAAAGGAAACACTGTACCGAGAGCCATCCTGCAATGCCCATACAGACTTGAATGAGATGGGTTCTAACAAGTCTTTCAACCTCCTGGTTTTCCTGGTGCATTGGATATTTTCCTCAGAAGCACAGGAGAACTGGCACCTTCTCCCCAGCAAGACAAAAAAGAGACTCCAGCCTTCAAGTAGTGTTTAGTTTCTTCTGCCAAAATATTTGCTTAGCTGTCAAACAGTGGAAATGTGGGATCCACCTACAGTTGAGCTAATGAGATACAAAATCCCTCCCCAATTATCCACCCGAAACCCCTTTTCGTTTCTTGTTGGTCCAAGAGGAGCCTCCAAGTTGTTTCCAGGTTACGCACCCCTTGACACGCTCCAAACAAGGTGTGGGCGTCTCCAGAAATTCCACAAATGCAGACCGGAGCCTAAGCTCACTTTTCTTCATCATCTCTCACAGGCAGCCTACATCTAATTCGCTGCCCCAAGCATCCACAGGCCTAATGTCAAAACCAAGAGGTACAGCGTAACAAGTGAGAAAGCTAAGGCATATAGCAGGTAGTAAGATTTCATAGAACTTCAACGAACTTTACTTCTGGGTAGCTGGTTTGCATGGCAGAGAAGGGACACAGTCACTCATTACTGCTGGCTGGCGTCTTCAGCCCAAATCAGAAACGGAGCATGCTGGAGAGCAAGTAGTAAGAAAATGCCATGCAGACACTGCTTGTACTACAGTTACCTGTGCTTTAATATAGCACCAAAGCCTCCAGGCCTCCTTATCTGCCATTTGTTTATTTACTGCTGCAATGCCTAGGAATTACAATCAGAGCCTCAAAGTCGAGAGCAACTAAGCCCCTGCTCTAACCAGCTCACGTCTAACTTAGAACACTACCTGTGGCAAAATCTACAACCTCTGGGAAACTCGAAATGTATAAAACTCCATGTCTGCCACCCAGACGCAGCTCTGGAAGGAAGCATGCTTCACAGAATAACAGCAGCCTGCTCTTTTCTTTTGCTAAACTCAGAGACAATGCTGTGAGGGATAAATCTCTTCCAAGAGATACTGGTTATTCACAGATTAGCTTAATACAGCAGAGGCCAACCCCCATGCAAAGACAGATGCAACCCAGCATTTCTGGGAACCGATCTCAGCTAGCTCACAGGATATGTGGCAAAAACACAGCCTGGTTAATAGGAGTCTCATGAGCCTGGAAAGACACATCTGGCTAAGATTTGTGACAAACTCTCTTCTGTACAAAGAGAGACATTCCCCAGCTCATGTAACGCCACACAAGAAAGATCAAAGGTGTCCCCATGCCTCCTGATGGGTAAGCAGCTGTACCAATAACAGCAGCTGGAAAATGCAGCAGGAGACTCTCAGCCAGTCCTTTCCTCCTTTGCTGGGAGCAGAGCTGCCTCCCAGGCAGCCCCCAGCAGCAGCCCCCTGTTAATTACCGGCAAGGAATTTGCACTCTGGCAGATCAAGTCATTCGCTCAACTACAGTACATTTGCACAAAGCAGCTCGGATCTGACAGCAGCTCCACCTTAGAAGCAGCATCAGGGTGCCACGCACACATATGCGCTACGCAACGTTGCTTCTGCTTCAGAGCTTGTGCCATGCACGCTGCTGCTCAGAGGTTACAGTCCCCTCAAACCAGCTGAGGAGGTTGTTTAAACACTCATACACGGGGCATTTGGCCAGCAACTTCAGCACAAGAGGTGCCTTAGAACTGCCTGGTTCGCCTCCCAGACTCTGATCCCTGGGACCATCCGCAGCACAGCAGCTGTCTGACACGACGGCATGCACCTTAAAAACCAGGCTTTGCACAGATGAGCCTTTGCTGTGCGTCCAGGGTAGAATCACTCTTTCCCTGCCTCTCCATTTAAAATATGCTTCTTGCCTTGAGGCACAACTCTAGCAACACCTGGTCTGGCACTCAAGGACAGGATTTTAAGGAGGAAGATGCCCATCACTCCAAAAACAGCTCAAGGAGAAAAATGGATGCAATTTTTCCTTCCACTGAAGAGTAAAGATGTGCCCGCTAGACTAGACCTGGGAAACTAGTTTTATTACATTAGTGCATTACATGTGACTGCTGGGTTTTATTGCACAAAGCCAGTGCATATTAAAAACAGCTTGAGTTACCCACGTGATTGGCACCACGGTGTCTTTTCTTTCCATTGCCACGGACAGGCCAGCAGCGCAAGGAGGACTGAACTATCCACAAAGCCTCTATCACTACGTTTCAAAGGCAATTGGACCCCTCTTAAAACGATGGCTTCAGGGCCAAATACAGATATGCAATTAGATCAGGATCCCAACTTTAATTTATTCAGTTTCATTTATTAAGACAGCAGGTTTTAGTTTTCACCATTGCAAAGACATGGGAAAAGTTTAACCAAAGCAAGCTGCCAATGCTGGCCAGACTGTGTGAACAGCCCAATGGGAGGAAGTACACCAGGCTTTATGAAGACCAGCTGAACTCCCAGCTCCATTTCCCCCTGGGCATGCAAGCACACTGCTGGCAAAAGGGGCACAGGACTTAGAAGAGGTCGAGTGTTGCCCTCCCTACGTGCAAAAGCAGGCAAGTCGGATCGAGAGGAAGTGCTCAGGTGAGTTAAGCAAATAGAACTTAGCTGAAACCTTTGTGTTTTCTCCCCCCTTGACATCCCTTTTTGGCTTTTGACATGGCAAAGTTACACTGAGGGAAAAGGAGGTGGGGTGAAAAAAAATTAATCCCAGGGTTACAACAGATGTAGACACTGCAAACAGTGTGCTATTAGAAAAGGTTGTAAATCTGCCTCCAGATGCTTGTCATCGCTGTGTTGCTCGGGGGAATAGCCCCCTCAGATCTGTCAGTAAATCTCCTTGCAAGAGGAGAGCCTCTAGCCCTCCTCCTCTAGCCCTTTTTAGCCAAAATAAGACAAGTTAGATTAAACTGTTTACATAACTCTTTCCAAAGGCAGGTTCATTTGGCAAGAAATGGGTTAAGGATAGTTCAAGAGAACAGCTACAGGTCCCAGGGATTAATCTGAACAGTCAGAAAACTGGTAAGAAGCAGAGGGCAGGCCAGGGCAGTGACCTCTCCTCTTGGCAAGGATGGATTCAGGAAAAGACTTCCATCCACAGCCCACACCAATATACTGATGCTGGCGTAAACCTCTTTGCTAACATCTAAAATTCATGCTGAAAATAGTTGTCTTGATGATTCTGCATCAGGTTTAAGCCAAAATGGAAGAAAAAAAAAAAAAAGAAAAAAGAAAAACCCCTCACTCTTATTTTGGAGTAAGTATCCTGGTGGGACATATAATGGTGCTGGTATAATTACAGTGGTACCACCAGTGGAAGTGCTCCTGCATACCACCCTTCAGACCTCATGGACAGACTCCTCTCCAGTGTTAACCAGGTAACTTACTCCAGCAGGATATGAATGACTGATTAACTTTTAATACATTCATCCAGATATTTTGAGCCTCTCCCTTTTCCTCTATCGCGATGGATGCTTCCCAAAAATCACTCCCTCTGCTTCAGAAAGCCGCAGCAGAGAACACAAGCAACTTCACCTCTGTAGCATCCCAGTTAATACTAGCAAACGGCCGCCTCATTGAGACTCTGACCCAGGAAGAAAGGGATAAAAAGGGCTGTCTGAAGCTGGTCGCTGGCTTCCGTCCGAGGAGTACAGTTCACCGTCTATTGCTCTTGTTACTATTACTAAATCGGGCCAAGAAAAGCTCCCAAGTTTTGGCACGTCTCAGATTTTCCAGTCTGCACAAAATCATGCCAGGAACATTTACTGAAGCAATTTCTTTCTTTCTTTAAAGACTCTAATTATGCACCTAACAATGTTAGAGAAATGAGTGTTGCACAAAAACCCCAGTACAGTTCAGATATAGCTTTGCCGACAAAAGGATTATAAGCTTAAGGCTTGGTGTTAATATTCCAAACATACTGAAAGGCACAAAGTGCAAGCCACAGCAGAAACGGAAGAAATAGAGAGGTTATCACTTCCAAAATCTGGAAGAAGGAAAACCACACAGGAAAACGCCTTACAAATCTTACTAAATGCCAGTGATGGAGGAGAGTAGTAATAAGAAACACTTAGAAGGGGGCAACCGTCAAAGCTGTCTCTGAAATGCAAGCAGCTCATCTGCAAGCACAGCCCACTCCCTAGAAAACGAGAAAGTCTAGACATCCCAGAGGGTGGGATACTACCTGTAAGTGAACTGATGTTCACCACTCGGCAGCCACCAGCAACAAGGAATTGAACTGAACCCCAAAACAAGAGTTGTCTGAGGCATCAATTTTCCCTGAAACCAGACCCAAACCTCACTTATCACTCTCAAGTTTTGCTGAACTTAGACTGGAATTGAACCAAAACATTCACTGGTTTGACACCCGGACCACTACCCTGGAAACAGTCAAATCATTCATTTATCCACTCAAGCATGAGCTGGCCTTTAAAACCAAGTTTTGAACACCATGGCTGTACATTGTTTTTCCTTTCAGTTCGCAGATGAGGCACGGAGACATGACAGCACTTACGCTTGGGAAGCCATCCAGGTACTCCAAATTAGAGTATGTTAGGCAAAAACCAGGATTTAGCACTTTGACCGCGTCAACATAATGTTAGCAGCACCAGTGAAATCAGAAATCAAGAGCCAAACACATCTTGGCTACGTTTCTCCTGGTTACTGACGCCAAGAGGCTTTACACAGACCACCACCACTATTTAGTTGTTACTACATTCATCTTATGGACGCACTGCCATGCACTTCCTTCCTACAGAGGTTTCGCCGTACATTGACCAGAACTGGCTAAGGTTTGCTTAGGGTTCCTAAGAAAAATGAATAAAACCGATCTGGCTTTTTCAGGACAGTGTCGGAGAGGATGCATGGAAATGCCAACTACATAACTATGTCACGCCTTAGGAAGAAATTGTATTACAATATTATCGTGTGCAGGCAGATGTGAAGCGCTAGCTAAGTCCCGCTCCCCTTGGTTTTGACGAACGTGCCCCAGCATTTGCATTGTTCATCCCTTCAGCAAGCGGCTCGCAGTTGCGGGGAGTTCACCAAAGAGCTTTGCTGACGGGGACAGAGCAGCAGCAATGGGCTTCACCCTAAAGCCCCCTCTTCGCCATAACCCAGGCTGGATGGTCCATGGGTGGGAGGCAGAAAAAAAAGGAACCGTTTGTAGGAAATCAGATGTGGTTTTGCATTTTTTTGTGCGGAGCCAAACTGCGATGCTCTAGGGTGGGGCTCGCCATCTGGGAGAAATATGTAGGGAGAAAAAATGCAGGCGGGGAGGACGAGCCGCCCCCCGAGCGGGACTGCTTCCCTCCGAAAGCAGGCTCGGCCTCCCTCTCCAGCCCAGCTTGAGTTCATTTTCCTCAAATCACTTCCACATTTCCCCTGCCGTAATTATCAAATATTTTGTTTCTGACCTCACTTTTACGGAGGCCGCTGCAACCGGGAATTCAGGCACCGTTTATTTTCTGTCAACAGAGCTAGGGGGGTTGCGAGTTGGGGGCTTTCAATGTCATTGCAGTAAAAGAAGCGAAGAAAGAAAAAAAGAGAGAGAGAAAGAGCGGGAGAGGAAGGGGGCTGCCCAGGGGAGGCCAGCCCGCCGGCAGGCTGGGGGCGGCCGGCCCGGCCCGGGCGAGGACGCGGCCCCCTCACCCCCCACGGAGGGGTCCGGCGGCCCCGCAACTTCCCTCCCGCCCCGGCTGCTACTTTCCCCCGTCCCGGCAGCTCCCCCTCTCCGGTCCGGGTGCCGCCCGCGATCCGGCGGCGCCAGGAAAGGGGACGCTGTGGAAAACGCCAGAAAGAGACCCCCCGCTCCCACTCTCCCTCCCACCCCGGCCCCCCGCCCCGCCACCGGGGCCCCGCGCCTACCTCGGCTCGCAGGCGGGCGACGGCCAGCAGGGCGCAGAGCAGCGGGAGAGTTTTCCAGATCTGCAAGAGAGGGAGCGGGGGGGAGGGAGAGGGGGGGAGGCGGTGAGCGCGGGCCGGGGCGAGCGGAGCCGGAGCCGCCGCTACCGCCGCCAAACTTCCCACCGGGCGGCCCCGCTCACCATGCTGCTGGCGGCACCGGCGGGGCAGGAGGAGTTGCGGAGGCGCCTTCCCCGACTCCGGCTCGCTCAGGAAGGGAAGGGGAGGGCTCCCCCTCACCCCGACCCGCCAGCCCGCGGCTCCACCCCCGGCCCGACCCCCGCCGCCTACCCCCGCCCTGGGGCCGGCTCCTCCCCGGCCCGCCGTGAGGGGGCCGCCCCCTCCCGGAGCCCGCCACCCCTCGGCGGTGCCCCCGGCCCTACCGCCGCTGGGCCCCTCGGCGCCCCACGGAGGACCTCGGCGGCCTTAGAAGGCCGCTGAAGGCTTGAGGGGCGCCCGGGGGACTCGGCCGCATACCCGAGGAGGGGGCTGCCACTCCACTCCGCCCGGCCTCGCCCCCTCCGCCGGGCAGAAGAAGGGTCCGGGGAGGCCCCCCGAGCCCAGCGCTGGTGGGGGGCCAGGAGGAGCGGGTGCTGCCATGCAGGGTGCAGCTGCCCGCCAGCCCGGCCGAGAGCGCTCCGAGGGGGTCACAGCCACCCCCCACATTGTCGCAGAAAGGGGAAACTGAGGCACGAGGTGGCCTCTCCACAGGTGGGGGACGGTAGAAGCCTGCTGCCACTGTGCTCCAGACCGGAGGCCACACCAAAATCCTGGCCACAGCTACAGGTGCCATTCGTTTCAGGATGCAGGGAGGTTTAAAAATAAGCGTTTAAGCCTGTACGTGTTAGGATCCAAATGGTGTTGGCTGAGTGGAACAGGCAGACTGGGGGTTGTGCCAGGCACAGGAGGCCAGAATCCCACCTGAAATGCCCAGTGGTGCTCATTTACATTTAAATACCTGTGATCCTCTTGTTTAATCGCTTCATCTCTGAATTTCAGAAGCCTCTGGCAGCTAGAAGACAGGATCTGACAACTCAAGAGATTGATCGTCCTGGGCACATACAAAAATCTCTGTTGCAGCAAGCAACACCATGACACCAGTTGTTAAGGGCTTTTCCTCAAGTTTTGAGGTTGGTTGTAACCAAAAATGATACCGCTGGCTTTGAAATCCCATCTCATGCCATAACCAAGCATGCCCGTAAGCTGTTTGTCATCTTGCCCTGCTTTATTCTGTGCCCTCAATGCAAGCAGGCACTGTGGGAAATGCTGGTGTGTCTCCTCATCATTCACCAAGACCAAAGATTATATCCTGCTGGAAGGAGAAAAATCTGGGAAAGAGTTACCCTGCATCAGCCCACATCTGGTCTGTTCACAGCAGCTGTGCCATTTTTTTGTGCCTCCTCAGGCTCTGCTTCCTCAATCCGTTTTGGTTTTAGGACTACTGTTGCTAATTTTGCATTTATAAAGCATCCTCCCCAGCAAGTTCTGCTTCTGTCTGTGAGGGGTACTAGCCTATAAATCTGTCCTGAAGAGATGTCTAATTATTTCACTGCTAATGCTGAGTGATGTGGTTTTCATTGTCTTTTTTTAAAAAAAAAAAAAAAAAAAAAAAGCTCAACCTTTCACAATGTACCTCTTTGGTTTGGAGTCATCGATCGCCTTGCCTCATGACACAGTGCAGGCAGAGCTATGGCTGAACTCAGCTGGCCTCTAGTTTGCAGAAGCATCATAGGATCAGGCTCACCCCGAGTCACCCTGATGCGAGTGCCATGATAAGAAAAAACCCAAGTTGCAAATGATAAATACGTTTTAAAAGATTCATCAATTTCTGCCCTCTTGACGCCCAGCTCTGCGCAAGCAGTGCTACACGAGGAGGCTCTCTGTTTTCAGAGGGTAAAAGTAACTCGTACCACTCTTGGAACAGAGTGCTAGCAGGGGTCTCCCAGCTCCCGCGCTCCCTCCCCAATACCATGGGCCGTCACCTCATGTAAGTTTGATTAGCTGCTGTGCTGGATTATATAGGTCACTATGAGTATGGGGTTTTTTCTGTGTAATCAAAGGACTAAATACAAAACTCAAGGTAAAGGATTAATCCTCTATTCCACGCTGGCATTCAGGTACATGACAGTGTCTTTTTTCAAGTTAGTTTTTATGACATGGAAATGGGTAGAGGCAAAAACCAAAAAGCATCTCTCATGCTACCACAGAAGGACAAGTGCCCACGAGGGGAGAGAGGCATTTATAGAGCTACCCCCTTAAATCAGATAAAACTTGTGTGTGCAGAAGAGGCCTGAGTATCTCTGGGAGACTGGGGGGAACTGTCTTTAGCCCTTTGCTGGAAAGATGACGATGGTGATAGTAGAGATATTTGGCTAAGCTCTTACAAGTGTTTTGCAGTAGCCTAATTTGATACCACAGTATCTCTGTTGTGATGTGTCGGAAAACTTATCAAGGCAGGGAAAAGGTGCGCTATCTCTTCGGTCACAGGCAGCACAAAACGATCTCAGCACAGACACCAGAGCCTTAACACTCTGTATAAAGGCACACATTTTATAACCAAATACATGATATCTGACAAACTCTTCACTTTTATTCCAAACTTTCACCATTTAAAACTGTAAAAGAGCAGTTTGTACTACCTGAGGGCATAAGAAATAAATCTCCCAGGAATCTTTGCTCTTTTGTGATGGACCCATAACAGGGAGCTGGAACCAGAAGCACTAGAATAAGGGGAAAGCAAATGCATTTGCAGTTGTGGTTTCAAGCTGTGGCCATAATGGATATGGTAATTCATCACTGCTGGCTACACAACCAGAGTGGTATCATAAAAATGCTTTCAGCTAAAAGCTTCATTATGAGGGTGAACGATGCTTGCCTGGAATTTTGAAGGTTGCAATGCTCTGGTGGGCCAAAGAAATTGGGAATCATTGCTCTACAGGGAAGATGTTATTCCATTACATACATCAATATTTAATTTCTGCTGATGCTTACTTTACAGTCACTGGTACTTCAAAAACAAACATTTTGTTACATGTAGGGGATCACAAATTTTGAGCTACACGCACACATATGTCCAAAATTCAGTCGTTGCCTGAGAAGCAGAGCAAATGAAGCCTGGACTCATGCACGTCTCATGGGTGGATACATCCTCCTGCATTTAATAAAGTGCAGGCTCCAACTGAAGCTTTCTCCATTCTTCGGGCACTGTCAACATCACTCCCCTGGACTATGGTGTCTCATGAGGGTTACTCTGAAATCACCGCCTCTCCCTTATTACAGCATGTGCATGCATATACATCCAAAGTGATTGTGTAAGCCTCATTTCCTAGGGAAACGAGGCTAAATATGTGCCAATAAATTACTTCTTAAGCCATCACCCAGCCCTTGTGGCTATACCATGATATCACCCTCTCCATATTACCTCACTCCCATCCACCACCCATATCCTTCACGTCTCCTCCTTTCCCCCCTGCCGTACGAAACACCAGCCCTGAGGGATGGGGTTGTGCTTGCAGTGCTGTGCTGAAGTCAATGACCGCCTTGCCTGCCCTGCATTTTAGGTGACTTCAAGAAACCAAGTTTTTTTGGCAAGTGGCCTTTGTGACGGGGCAGTAACCTATCCTGCTGAAGAGAAAGAAATTTGCAGCAGCATTATTTGGTGGAATTAGGAAGCAGGGTACTGTTTTTGAATAGCAGGTCCGTCAGGTTGTAGCTGAGAAGGCTCAGCTCGTGCTGGATGGAGGCATCTGTGTCATCTTGAGCTACGTGAGCAGTGCCTCCCCACCGACCAAACTGCAGCCCTGCACCGGCGCCTGAGGAAGGGCCAAGGGACAGAAACAGGCCAGGACTGCGAGCCGTGAGGGGGAAGCCCAGAGCAGGGTTACACGTGCAGAGGTGCGGGTGTCAGACCCAAATGAATGGGTCTGGGATGAGCATGAGGTTGGTGTGAGTCCCCAGGACTGTCAGGCGTGGATCATTGCAGACACCTCGCCGCCTCAGTTAAGAACTTAAGCCTGCAGCAACCTTCTCCAGGGGCCCGTCCCCCTGAGGTGGCGGTGCTGACTTCATATCGCCCAGAGCCTGCCGTGTCCTGACTCCCCGGCGGAGCTTTACCAGGACGTTGCTCTCAGCCTGCGAGCGGGGAGTAGCGGGTTGGTAGGAGGGAACCCTCAAAAGTGTACTGGTAGGTGAATAGCATGTAAGGAAGGAGGCAGCTTCTTATCCTGAATTTTGGGAAGATGCTGGATGACTCTCATTATCCCAGCTTCCGAGCTGCAACGCACCACCCAAACTCAGGTTGAAATAGGATGGGCTTCTAGTGAACGTACTCAGGTCTGAGGCTTCTCTGGTTCAGGGAGAGTAACTCATGGAGATGATGATACTTTTCTAACCAAAATTCAAACTCAGGTAAGAGGTAAGTATGGTTAACCATGATGTGAGCATGCACACATGACACACAGATAGGTTAATTCCCCTTTTTTTACAGCACAGTTATTTCTCATGTCCATGTCACTTTCCTGTACTTTGGTCACCTTCCTGCACTTTGTTAAATACAGCTATTTTTTTCTATTCTTCCAGCTTTGCTTTTTGCTTCATTTCCTTGCTCTTGTAATTTTCTTTCTCACTGTGGTGTCCCCATTCCTTGCTCCTGCTCCAGCATTTCTACTGATGATTGCTTAAAGCTCTATTTCAGATGACGTAGTAGAGTGCTGTACCTTCCCCCTTTTGCCCCCCTGGCAGAGGTCTTTATTTTGCAGGTTTTACCGGGGACATTGCTAACCAAAAAGGCACACAAGTCTGGCACTAGCAGGCTATGTGGCTTGTATAAAATGCATTCTTTAATGGTTAATGCATTTGATGGGCTTTTGGATATTCCATTAGCTAGAGCAGTAAAATGCCTAAATACTTTTGACAGCCTGGCCCTTAAATTTTACCCTTGGTATCCCTTATTCAAGGTGAGGTTTTCTAACCTCAGACAAGCTCCCAAGGTGTCATTTACTCACAGACTTGATCCAGCACCCAGATGCGATAACCCGGGTAAGCCATGCCCACCAGGAGCGGGCACAGAACTGCACCTGTGTCCAGCCTGCGTAACTGCATCCACTTTGCATTTGCCACAGCCTGGCCAAGGGTCACTTGATGTTCACAGGGCCTTGTAGACTTGAACTACTCTCACATCCAAGTCATGCTGCTCCACCTGGAGCAATAGCTGGCATGAAGAAAACAGGGTTCCTGGGCAGTCCCATGGCCCCTACTGGCACCTACAAGGCCATGTGGAATAAGAGCTATCCCAGCTGCCAGAAGTGTGCCTCCACCATTGTGTAGACGCTGCTTGGTCACGGAGATTCGTCCATAGATACTGCCCAGGACATCTACCCTGGTGCAGAGGAGATGTGGCTTATCTGCTTAGGCAAGCAAGAACTTTATTCCATCCTAAATGAGGCAGTAACTAACGAGACATCTGTACCCACAGTTTTTTGTGGGGTCCTAGCCTATGTGCCACTGCCACTTGTTGGACTTGACTCTGACGCCAGAAAGCCCCTCAGAGAGGTCTGGTAACACAACAGGCAACTGCAGAGACTGACAAAATAAGCCTTGGGACTGGCATCAAGGTAAGGTGAGTTGTCCATTGTACAGGCAGCTGAATAGGCCCATATGATTCATAAGACGGATTTCCTAGTGTGTAACACTACATCACAAACCAGCATGCGGGTACATACTGCCATGGAGATACACTTCAAGGCAGAGTCCTGACTTGGCTCCGTACCTCCTAATGTCACATGCACTTCGCAGCGCATACTGTTAAACATGACATTATTCTCCCTAAGCAAGGAAAGAATCATCACTGCTTTCCACTTCCTTCCCCATTACCTCCCTCATTTTGCAAACAGATTCACCGAGAAGTTGCTAAGGTCGCTTCTGGCGGAGCAGAAAGTCACACCCAGGACTCTTCTGCGGCAGGATGAAATCTCAGCTACTTTGTCTTTCTGCATCATTGAGCTACAAAGATGGACTTGGCTCTGCCATGTTCCGTGCAACGAGCTCAGGCACCCCATCCCCAACATGCTATAGCTGCGGAGCAAGCGGTTGTCCGCCACCGGCAAATCCCGTTTCACACAATTAAGAGGTCTTTCTCCATTAGCTGAAACAGTAGGGGATTTGTGCTTATGAATGTAGCAGGAAATCAACCCAGGATGTCTTGAGCTCAGGCACAGGCCATTACAATCTATCAATTATATCGCAACAAAACACAAGTGCTCTGCATGCCACTCACTTGTCTCACCTCTCAATCACTGCTATCACACAGGGGCAAGCTTAACGTTTGAATGAAATATCCAGCCAAATTTCCCAGAGGCATACTAAGTCCTGCCATCCTGCTGTAAAGAAGCAGATGCTCTCTCTTCACCAACCAAAGGTCATCACTTGTGGCTTGGCTGTGGGACCCACAGCTCTTGACTACCAAGTCAGAGTGCCAAGTGCCAGAAGAGCCAGAGGGCATTTCAAGGGCACGTGTCATTTAGTCCCCTTTCCCATGCTCTCTCAGCTGTGCCCTTCTCTTCCCCCCGCAGCATTTGAACCCCCCTCAAGCACTGCTGGGAGCCAAAGCTGAAGAGTTATTCCAGCGTGCGGCAGAGGAGGTGCAGTAGAAGAGCCCCTGGAGAAGGATGCTTCAGAGCACGTTGAAAAAGTGTCTGCTGGTGGGAGCAGATTGGCCGGGGAAATCAGCTTCTTCAAATGAAGGAAGCTGGCAAGAAAGGTCTATCAGATCTCCCACAGCTGAGGCAATAAGGCTGGGTTGCACCTGGACCAATACGAGCATCACAGGAGATCCTGGGGGATGCAGAGCCAGCCCCTTTTCGGGAGGGGAGGGCATGGACACAGAGCTAATGAACCTGGTGAGATGTGGGGGGATTTCGTGTCGAGGCTTTGTGTGCAATCCATCTGTGACAGACAGGAGCTCAGAGACCTCTGAGGTGACCCTCTGCAGAGCAGCTCTGTCTGGGGATGTCTCCTAACCTGCACAATCCCTCCACAGCTGTGTGATGACGGAAACGGAATGCACCTCAAGATGCCACCGATCCATTCAAACTGCCACAGCAGATCCTGGCTCTCAGCACTGTTATAGGACTGTCAGAGTGCACCTCGAACTCATGTCCCACAGCTACCTACTCCTTACTCTTACATTATACGTATACAAAAACCTCTCATGGGCTGTGCAGGTCAGGCACATAGTTCGGAGGACAGAAGTGCCTGGCTTCTGCTTCTCCTACCCGCACTCCAAATAATTTTGCTGGCTATTTCTCATTCTCCAAGGATGGGCAACCCGCTAGCATAGAACATGCTCAAACACACTTAGCTATTTGTCCCAGCCCTTGGAAGAGCCTGGGATGCTTGCTTGAAGGCGTTCAGGAACTTTGCTGCCCAAAATGTGTTTGAGTTGTGTGAGTCGGGCCTGAGTCAGTGGGGGCTGGGTGTGGAACTGCAGCTCTGTGAGTCACCAGGGGTCTGTGAGACTAGGAGGAGAGGTCCACACAGCCTTATTTAACTGACTGTTGCAATGTTCAGTACACAAATTTGGGATGGCTGTTCTGGTGGTCTATGAGAAAGCTTGGGAGTTGGCAATGTAAGTCTGGACAGCTGATCTAGGACACAAACATTAGCTCAGGGACTCTTATAAAATGAGAAACTGTGCTGTTAAGCAAGAAAATGTGCAATGTATTAGTAAACACAGCTCACCCTAGAGACTAGCTCTTGTCATTGCTTAGCAATGCTATGAAATCATAGGTTCCCCTCCCAGCCCCAGGCTAGGTGGTGGAAACCAAGGGCTTTTAGTTTTCCCCCACACAGAGGTGCAATGCCTGTTTTCAGCCAGGAGCTCTCATGCCCTAGGAAATGCTCAGCACCCTCAGCTCCACCACAGGGTCTGGCAAGTGCAGTTGCTGAGCACCTGCCAATCAGGCTGTAGCATTAGGTTCTAAGTATGGCAAAAACATCTGACCTTAGACATCCCTATTGTAACATGTTGGCCTTTAATTGCTGCAGCCAAGCTGCCCCAGTGGGTCAGGATTTACGCCAGACCTTTTACATGTGAGAAGAGGATAAATAGTAAACAAAGTCAATCCAAAGGAAAAGGTCACTGCTTTCAACCTGTGTGAGAGAAAGCAAGCTTTTGGATTGGAAATGTTAGCGACAGGAGGCAAAGTGGCTAAGAAACTGTGATTGCAAACTGGATGAGTTGTCCCAGGAGAATGGAAATTGGAAGAGTGGGGCAGGTGAGCTTGGATGTTATACTCACTATTCTGGGCCAGTGCAGTGCAGCCGAGAGGACTGAACTACCTTAGACGGCACGGCAAGGGATGAGAGACACCTTTCTGGCAGCACAACAGACTGGAAGAGATGAGCAAAGCAAGCCATGAGCAAAAGGAAAGGATGAAAGCACCATCAGAGGACTTGGAAAGGGGGACAGGCAGGTTCCAGCTGAATGGCATGGATTTGGAGGGGCCTGCCCAGCGCTGGGAGGCTGAGGGAGGGGACAGATTCACGGTGGAAGTGTGGCATCTCCTTCTCAAATCTCAGAGCAGTCCCACCTTTAGAAATGGAGTCTGTTCACTGGATCTGAACCTTTGACTCCATTTAAATGTCTATGTCTGTGAGTTCCCATAGCAAGAGGTGCAGCCATTTAGCAATAGCTCTGTTAGAGACCAAAATGCCGAATAAAATCTCTCCACTGAACCCAGACGTCCAATATCTTTCATGAGTTTGCATCTATCTCCATTTAGCCAGGTATAAGGTCATCTGCTTCAGACAAAACACTTGGCTTGGCAGTTTTGGCTCCTGTTGGTACCTCTCCTTGTTCTGAGTCCCATTTTGGTGGCAGACGCTTGACAGGCAGGTGACACAGGAGGTCTGGATGGAGCCATGCTTTGTAACTGCCCCCACGCAAAGCTGTGCACAATGTACACAAGATTTGGCCAGAAGCTCTGGGACAAGGGTGTTAGAGGCCTCTCCCTCCATCCCACTCCCCAGGAAATGCAAACCTGGCAATGGCCTGGCTCTGAGTTAGTGTCGAGCCTGGAAATGACAAATTAACATAAATTGTCAATTTACATACTTTTTGGCCTTTTATGGCCTTGTCTGAGCCTAAATAAAAGCCATGGTCCCTGGAAAATTTGGGCCTGATTGTCAGTGAGGCATTCCAGAGAAAACATCACAAGCTCGTTTCATGAAGTGAAATAAGATCTTTGTTCTGCATGCTTTTTTCCCCCCTCCTTTTTCTGAATGAGGCAGTTTTGTCCGGGGATTACAAGCCAATGTTCCAATCCCTCACAGACGTTTCCCATTATCAGAGCTGCCTCTTGTCCTCCCAATCATTTTCCACAGGACTCCTGTAACTTAGGCTGGGAAATGAAGCCAAGAGCTCAGAAGAAAGAACCCTATTCCAGGCTGCTGACAAGACTGAAAAATGCTGCGGGATGTTGCTGGGACCACCCAGCCTAAAGCATCCTCAGCAGGGGAGCAGCTGAAAAGGATGCTAGCGGTGGGAGGAGGCTCACTCTACTGTACAGCCATTTAAACAGCTTGGTAAATTAACTTTGATGAGATATAATCACACTGTGTGGAATTGGCTGTAGAGACTGGTGGTAGACAACTGTGACGATTAACTCTGCAGAGTACAGCACAAAGGGCCTTTGTGCTGCACCCATAAGACCTACTCATATTTTGGGAGAACTGCCTGTCTGGGGATCAAATTGCCCCTGCAGTAGAAAACTACCAAAGGGAAGGAAAACTCACGTTAGGCTTTCTGTTTGGATTCCTCTTTCCCTCCTCCTCCAAAGCATCATCCGCTGCTGGGGGGAACCACATGTATGGGGCTTGGAACTGGACCACCTAGTTACTGCACAGACCCGAGCAACTCCCTTCCTGGAAACAGAAGCCAGCTACTGGAATGGCATTAGCCTCTGCTCTGTAGACTCCCTGTCCCATCAAGCTCAGCTGAAGAGGAAGTTACCAAGCTGGGAGGGCCCATCTGAAGAAGCCACAAAGCCCCTTTCTGCATCCTCACATAACTTTGCCATTCGGGTCCTTGGAGTCTTCTGCTGAAGTTTCTCCAAACATCATGATCTCATCTGCCTTGAGAGGGAAAGTCTGCAAAGCCTTATTTCATGTTTGAAAAAAAGTTAAGGAGCCACTAGATGACAACCATGCAGAAATGAAATTAGGTTCCCTACAGCAAATACTTAGGGCCCCTTCCAGCCAACTCAGCTCTAGGAACTGAAATAAAGCTACAGCAGAGATGTAAAACAGATACTCACAACCACATCTTATATTGCTGCAGGAAGATTTGCCAGGACTCCTCTGTCAGCATCCTACCCAGGAAGGAATGTGGCTCTGTCATTCCATGAGCAAGGGCTGCCCTAGGACAAGGGAGGTCTGGGCAGAGGTATGCTATTCCCAATGCTGTATTTTGCATTTTCTCAGGCTATTCTGGGAAGCAAGAGGCATAGGCAGGCCTGGTTTCCAGGATCAGAGTTCATGACCCCTACCTTCTGGACCAGACCTCATTTTAACTGGCTTGATGAGCTCAACTTATTCTCACTCGCAAGCCCCATGATTTCAACAAAAGTGTTGGACAATTCCTCTCCTCTCCCTTTTCACCATCCTAAGCCTAGCAGCATGTCTCACCAGCTCTGGGTAGACGCTCTCAGCACCTGGCTAGATGGCGGAAGATGGAGACCAACTGCTTCCATGGCAGCAGTTTGCAGAGCTGAACTGACTATCAAAGTGAAGGGGATGTGATCTGAGCACCTCTGCCAGGCTGGGCCTCCATGGGGGTTAGGGTAGTCCTGCAGAATCACAGAAATGCTGGCTTGGAAGGGACCTCAGTGGTCGTGTAGTTCAGGCTCCTACCTGAAGCAGGGCTATCGCCAACATGCATTTGGTTGACCACGCCTGTGTCTAGCCAAATCTTGAAAATCTCTGCAGATGGACGCTGCGCCACCTCCCTGGGCACCTGTTCCAGTTGCCGCACCACTGTCCCAGTGAAGCCTTTAGTGTTTCCCTGTCCTCCCTAAACTTGCCCTCACCCCCTCCTATGTCCCCAGATGTAGGGATCCCTCAACATCTGTAGGGGTCTCTATATGTTGGAGATCAGTGATCTGAAATGGAGCTGTCGACCGATCTGAGAAATTTCCTGGACTTGGATGGATCTTGGCCACAGGTGACCTGAGTCACTGCCAGAAACTCTGACACTGCAGTCTACTCAACATCGGGAAGGAGCTTGAATTTAGGCTATGGCTCCAAATTAGGAGCTATGGTCATTATATAGTTTTGTATTCAGGCATTCATAGTGTAAACTTGCTACAAACCTAAAAATAACCTAAAATGCTGACTGGAAATATATAACTAACTACATTAATTCTTTTCTACAAGTTCCTCCACTTGCATTTCTTTCATTAATAGTGGGTAAATATGCACTTGACTGCACTGAGCCACCTCCTGCTCCTGTTCATCTGATCAGGCATAAGGTTGTCTAAAGGCCTCTCTTAAAGGCCTTTTTTTTGAGTATGGATACAGCAACAGTAGGAAAACCTGGCAAATTCAGTTAAGACTAATGGTATGCTGCTTCACCTAGCTGAATCACTCTCCCCTTTGGGGTTCGTATCTTGTTCTTCCTTTTCTTGCAAACATAATACTGCAACGGTAAGGTAAATGAAATTAAAAACAACTTAGTTATATCGCTCGGTCAGAGAAAAGATCAGACATTTTCCCCAAAGCAACGGTGATTTTTCCTTGGCTGCCAAGAAATGCTGCCCGAGTGAAATCTGTTCTGAACAGATGAGACACTCTGGTAAGAAGGCGATAGATCATTTGTCACTTCACACATGTTTAAGGAGAGATACGGAATGTCCAAGCAGAGATATCAGCTTTTGCAACTGAGGAGCAATAACAGGCAATAGGGAAAAAGGGGGACAATCAAAAGGAAATACTGATGTTTAAAAAAAACCCCAACAAAACCCCACAACAGAACTCAGACAGATAAACTGGGAGAATTCAGATCTGGAAGGATGCATCAGAGAGAACAAAGACAGGACAGGTGGTAAAAGCCAGAGAAAGGAAAGAACTAAAAAAAAATAATCTGTCCTTCAGTGGGAAGGTGATATCTAGTAAAGTAGGAGGGTAGTTAACAGAACTAGATTACATGACCCACCTGCACGGGATGTTTTCCTTTTTTAAAAAATGTGTTTCTTTACATTTCAATGTCTTTTAATCACCGGTCCGTGTACAAACATTCAGGGCTGGGGTCTTGCCAATCCTTTCAGGTTGCACAGTGCATACGCAGGAGAGCCACGCTGGTATCGACTGAGGTCCGTAAGGCGCAGCCTGCAGGTACAGCCCTTGCAGAGCTGTTTGCAGAGCACCTTCCACCGCAGCTCGGGGCTAGGAACCGCCTCCCTCATTTCGGGACAACACAGTGCTGAGGCGGTACGAATGCAGGGGGTCACAGATGCTTTTGCTTCTGGGCAGAGGCTCGGTTTCTGTAAATCTCAGAAACACCAGACTACGTGGATAGCAAGACAGCAGAGGGCACACTGCAATCGCTGCAGGTACGGGTTGGCTCCGGAGCACCCGCGGTCAGACCACACAGTAAGCACACGCAGATGCCTCCTGATGTACCTGTCCCAGGAGGAAGGCGAGCGTGTCACCCAGAGGAGACAGACATCAGCCCACAAAAAAGGGGAGGGAATAGCAAGGGACGTGGGGAGCAGGGGTGTTCTAGCTGAGGTGACAGCACACGAGGTAGCAGAGGCCGTGTAAGGCACTCCTGAAGAGCAACTGATGTGAGGGGGTCACTTGGAGTTGCACTGCAATTGAAGGGACAATCTGAAATAACCTTCCGTGTCCTGATGTTTCACAGCATTTCAACTTGGCAAGACTCTCATCTGTCCCATCTTCCAAAAAGAAGATACTCTGTAGCGGAAATGCCTAATTTTAGTGTTTGTGTATGGAAACATAATAAAGCAAAGCCCTGGTAAGACAACCAGCTTTGTATCCTTGGGAAATGCAATAGATGATCTGTGGAGAAATGCACATGCTCAGGCCATTTCCTGATGGGAGATAGGAAAGGCTGTGAAACCTGGTGGCCGCAGTCCTGCGTTCCTAATGATGGTGCTTAACAACAACTGACCTTCCTGACGGACAGGTAAGGTTGCACCAAAGCTTCCCATCATTTCACAGCCCCGTAGAGTGCAGAAAACGCAGGCTAAAGCCATTCGTTTTCCCTTCCACGCTGCTGGCAAGGCTGATCTCAGTAAAATAAAGGCAGAAGGAAGTGGGCTGGAGCTAGGAAGGCTGAATACAGCAGGAGGAAGAAAAAAGTTGTGGCTAAAGAGTTCGGCCAAGGCTGGGACAAGGGAAAGGAAGAGAAGGAGGGGACAGAAATTTTTTGGGAACATGCTGGGCTCTATCTGACAAAATAACTGCTACTCTCCACCGTAAGAGCCTTTTGGAGCATTTTCTGCAGAAGAAATAACATTCCAACAGGCACATTTTTTTCTTTCCTTGGAAATCTGACTGTTGGTAGAGCCAACAAGACAACCCCTCTCTTACAGTATATTACAAAACCCTGTCAGCTCCCAGCTGCCAAACATTCACCGTTTGTTTGTACTGAAATTTTCCATTCTTGCTCTCCGTCTCAGACATGTATTTCCTTTTAAGTTCTTACAGAAATAGCATCCTTGCTTTCTGAAAAGGAGCTTGGGAAAAGAATAGTTTTAACAGTGCAGACTTGTTTTTCCAACCATTCCAGAAAGGAGTAGAAATTCAGGGAGCCAATGCAAGAACTTTAGATGTGAGAGAGGAGCCATCCCTTTCATTTTTGGTTTTGGTTTTTTTTTCAGATCCTCAGCTGACCGTATCACACCCCTCAGGAAATTGTGTCTGGATTTATCAGCACAAATACCAGTCTTTCTGGGCTACAGCTAACTGGTTGCTGTGGCCAACTGGTAGAAATAATCAGTGAACTCTGGCTGAAAACTGGATCCTGATTCCTTTGATTTTACAGAGGAGTTCACACTCCTAAATCTTGGCAGCCTGGCACATTCCTTAAGATAAAATAAAAAAGCTCCTCCCCCACTTTTTTGTGTCTTTCCTTCTTCTTACGATACTTGCATGGTTGCTGCAAGATTATGAAATTTGGCAGGGTACCTAAGTCACGGAGAGAAAGATAACTTTTTTTTTAAGTGTAGTTTCATACAAATCTGCTCAGATTTTGGGTTGAAGTACAAAATGTCACAAATTTCCATTTCCCATCTGTGACTGGCATAGCACAGCTTGTGGTTCTGGCCACTTGCCATCACTCCCTGACAGTTTTACTGCCACGTGCAAGTTCTGGCCCTGTGTCCCGCTCTACCACTTTCCAGGGTGCTTTGGTCCAGCTGATCTGTTGCCAGCAGAGAAGATGTGGCCAAATGTGATATAGGAAAACTCTTTGATGGCTGATGTCTAGGTGCATGCGTATTTTTCCTCCACCAAAATGAAGTGCCGGATTACTAGAACATTGGACCATAGTATCCTTGTAGCCAACACGGGGTGGTATGGACTGGATGAGGGGACTACAAAGTGAGTGAAAAACAAGCTGAACAGGTGATCTCAAAGTGTAGAGGTCAACATTCCAAAGTCTAATAGGAAGCCAGTTATGAGTAACATTCCTCAAGGGGTCAATACTGGGACCAATACCATTAAACATCCTCATCTACAGGAGGGAAAGGAGGCAAAGAACACCTTAAAGAGTTCACAGATGATATGAAACTCGGACAAGTGGAGGGTATGGTGGAGGGCAGCACTGCCACTGAGAAGGACCTAAATAAGCTGGAGAAGTGGGCTGGCAGAAACCTCATGAAGTTCAACAATGACAAATGCAAAGTTTTGCACTGCTTGCAAAGCCCTCATTCCCAGTGCAGGCTGGCTGCTGACTGTCTAGAGAACACCTTTGCAGAAAAAGGCCTTAGGCTCCCAGAAGACTACCAGTTGAACAAGACTCAGAAGTGCACCTCAGCAGCCATGTAGGCCAAAGGCATACTGAACTGCAGAAGCAAGACAGCAAGCCAAGGGAAGAGATTATTTCCCTTTATTCAATGCTCATAAGGCTGCATCTGGAGCACTGTTTCTAGTCTTCCCAGGGCATGAGTGATATTGATATACTGAATAGGGTCCACCAAGAAGATCAGGGATCTGGAGCACATAACATATAACAAGAAGCTGAGGTGCCTGGGATTGTTCATCCTGGAGGTAAAACTAGTACCTGAGACATCTGAGCACTCCCAGTTAAGTAACCCCACTCTCTGGGAGCTCAGCCTCTAGATACCTGTTGGCTAAACCCTTCAAAGGCAGTGCAGCAGGACTGAAAGCAACACAAGTTTCACAAAGGAATTCCTTAATCTCACTAAACAGCTTACATTCTCCAATGTCCTAAAATGCCAAATTACAGACCTTTGAAAACAACAAGAGCACCATGAGGTGCTGATATTTTTGGTGAGGCACTTTGGGATGGGCCAGGACTGACTTGTCTTTGCAAATGCATATTGGATGTGATGTTGGCTAGCCCACCTTTAAAATAAGCTCTCTTTTATTCTCCCTGCATGCTCAGGTTGGAGACTGAGATTGCACAGTGCTGCTGGCCATCTCCCTCCCCTTGCAAAACTGTTGCATTTCTGTTGAGATGGGCCAAAAAGCAGATCACAGCTGGGACTGATGCAAAAAGAGATAAAACTCTTACCCCTTTCTTCTGATACCTGTTGCAGATGAAGAGCCATTCTTGCTTCAGTGCTTGTTTGTCCGCTCGTGGAGGTGTGAGAAATTTGCGGGCTTCATGTTGGTCTTTTAGAGAAATTGACGAAGTTTTTCTTTTGTCTTTTAGTCTTTTGTTTTGGCTGGGTCACATTATCCATTTTTTGGCCTGAAACCACAGCCGCCTTCTTTGAATTAAGGAATGTCAAAATTCATAGAATCATAGAATCATTTAGGTTGGAAAAGACCTTTAAGATCATCGAGTACAACCGTAAACGCAACACTGCCAAGTCCAACCACTAAACCATGTCCTTAAATTGCAGGAGTCAGTCTCTGGCACTTTTGATATCGTATCAAACACCCAAAGTCTTGCACTGTCTTAGCTGCAATTGCCCTCAGCAAACAGTGATCAGCATTGAGTTAAGTCAACAGTTCAGGCCTCCCTCCCACCCCGCGGCTCGGTTCATCTCCACACACACGTGTACACAAACAAGAGGAAACGAGACCCCAGAATCACTTGCTGAGTGCCTCTTAACATCCACCTCCCCATCTTTACATCCCATCTACAATTGGAAAAAAGCTCAGAGCATGACACATGCTGCCATTTGATTGAATTAAGGGGCAGCTGGAGGAGGTAGTGGACAGAAGAGGAAGAGCTTGCCATTGCATTTGAACTCTACTGTGTCATTTAGTGAGCACATCCCTTGTGGTGTAAATGGCCTCCCTGCTCGTGACAGCGTTTCTAGGGCTGGCTCAGAAACTGTAGATGATAACAAGAATTAATGGTACAACAACTCTGCGCATGTCTCCGTCGATAGCTGGCTCCCAGCTCCCCACGGCCCCCACACACGACACATTAATCACACAGACAGCACTTGACATCCCAGGGACTTCTCCTGAACTATCTCACCTCACCGTCTTTATCTGAAGAAGCGCAGGCATCATTGTATACTGAGTGAATATTGCCTACATGGGATTCGACAGCGCCGGAAAAATTGTTAGCTAATGGCGTAACTAAACAAAATCTATCTTCTAGCAACAATTTGCGATAAGTAGGCTGTGGTATCTCTTCTACTGAGTGCATCAATTGCCAGTTCCTGCCAATAACACAAACCATGATTCATCTCGTGCAATGCTCTTTCTGTTTGAGCAACAATGTCCGATACTTCCTTCTACCTGGGCTTTTTCACACCATGTCAAAAAATCATGTTTTCTTTTACTTTCTTTTTGTAAAGCACCACAGAGAAATGCCCTTTATCCATTGTTTTTCAGGTCCTCTGCATCCATTTTGCCAGGAATCACTGTCTCTCCTTACCTTTCAGACTTAGTCTTTTCTCTGCAGACAATGTTTCTCTCATTCCAAAAGTCTGCGATAGCCAAGGGAGCTTGTTGTTCCTGTGCAGGTCAGTCTGCTCTCTTTGCTTCTTTTTAAAATCCAGCACATCCCACACTCTGCTTCTCTTGCTATTTCTGATAACTTCTTTGTAGACACTGCTAAGTGTTGGACTATCACTACGGATTCCCTCCTCGAACACTTCCTCCTCTTTTTTTCCTGTTCTGTAAGAAATTTCAAGAAGATATGCTATAAGAACTTGTCTTCGCCTGATTATATTTTCCCTTTCAATTTGAATCTTTCTAGTTTTAGAATTACGTGCTAATGATTCGGTAGTAGAGGAGCGTGAGGCTTGTGAAGAACATCTCCTAGGGGACTGTGAATGGCTTGCAATGTTAGCCTGTGGTCCAGCATGTGCCGGAGAAAACTCTGACATCCAGACAATGGTAAATGAGTGCTTTTCTAGGAATGTAGTTTTGCAGCATTGGCTTCAGTTCATCCATACACTACCAGAGCTCTTTCCTACTACTTTAACTGTCTGACATGGTATTTTCCTTGCTTTTGCTGATTTAGCCTGATTTCAAAGTAACTGCTTTGGAGGTCTTGTTCAAGGTTTCCTTGGCACTACCCCTTCTTAGTCTTCCTCATTTATACCCTTCCCCAGTTCATAAGCCGTGCATTTATGCTGCTCATGGTATAAATCTTGATAGGTATGTCAATATTCCTTCTGCAGTTGCTGATTTGTAGAGGGAAGTTGCTGTTCATTAGCCGCTTTCTTTATTTTGAATCAAATCTGATGCCTTCTCTTTCTGCAGCATGGACAAAATAATTCAGTTCCTCTGCGTGGCTTTGCATTTTGCTGTGACTCAATTTTAGGCTGCACTCTCTGCTGCTTGTAGGTAATCCTATTAGGGTTTTTTGTCATGTTTTTCGTTGGGTCTGTCATGCATAAGAATGTCATCAAGAGTGACTCCCGCTCTTCATTGGCTTTGTGTTATTTCATGGATCTTTTGGGGCGTATCTCCAGGATAGGCTGTATTTTAAGAGGCAGCCACTTGAAATGCTGTCTTCTTAAAGTCATTACCATCCTGCTTTCTTGGCCCGGCCTGAACTGCTAGTGCTCAGATGGAGTGTTGAGTACATGGAGTATATTTGCTGCAGACAGCAGATAGGTGATCTCATCTTGGGTTTGTAAAGAACAATGTTTTCTCTTAATTGCTTTCTTTGCGTCTCAATAGTCTACGCAGCTACAGATTATAATGGTGTTTCTTTCTTTCTCCGTGATTATTGTGCAAAATCATTCCAGTGCTTCCTCCGCTCACTCAATTGTCTTTAGCTGCCGCACAGGCTCTGCTCCCCAGTCCTTTCTGAGTCTTGCCGGTGGTGGATGCCACGGTGCGTGTGCTGCTGGGGTTCATAATTTTAGGCAGCTGCTGCTCTCTTGCAGGGAGGGGTTGTGCTGGCGAGGGACTCCCAAGGGACCCTGCGATGTCATCCTCAACAATTCCTGCCGATTCAATTCCCCTGCAGCAGAGAAATCGTCCGTCATCCCCTGCCACAGCACAGCTCCCTTGCTGGATAAGTGCCCCTGCCCCAGTCTGGCAGCTGCAATAAAACCAAAGCAGGGGGCAGCAACGCCCGAAGTGATGAGGCAAGACCGAGGTTCAGCCGGGAAGTCGGGACCCCAAGGCAGGGTCAGGGCTCCCATCAGCAGGGTGCCAGCCTGGTGTGAACACGGCTCAGGCGGGGGGCCAGGCGTGAGAGAGCCATGACTTAAAAGCAGTTCCCAGACTAAGGAGGGGGGACCCCCCACGAAAGCCTCTCAGCAGAGCTGTGCAGGGAATTGTCCACAAAAGCTTCTTCCAGCTCTTTTTTCCTCACCAGCTCTGACCAGCCAGCTGGTTTGGAGATGCCTGACAAAATCCTAGAAAGGGGAGAGTGCACTCAGGGTCCTGACAAACTGTTCACGAGGTGTGTGTTTGCCACTCCATCCCGTGCTTTCAAAATCCAGGAAAGCATTGGATTTTCTCTACTGCGAGGAAGGCTTTAAGATTTTTTTTAATCAGATTTCAGGGACTGAAGGCTTTGCTGGCATTTCTATAGCACAGAACTGGAGACATTTGACACTAATGTGTATCTGCATGAACCACTGCATTTCCCTGCTGTGCCAAACGCAGGTCTTTGCATCCTGCCAGTCTCACAGAGTGGCTTGGGCTGTGCTTCTCCTTTACTCTGTCCCAGCATGGTGGCTTGCCTGTGTCTCTGTGAGAAGATCCAATGTCACCAGAGTGTCTCCTAGGCCCTGTTACCAGAATTAGAGATGCCTGACCGTTTTTTCTCCTGCTCTGTGCCATGTCAGGAAGAATGCAATGTCACTGCCGCTGAATTGCGGTCCTCAGAGGTGTTCTGCAGTCACACGTGTGGGGAGGGATGGGTACCTTTCCCTCTGCTCGAATGACAAGCTCTCACCTGGCCTCCTGAGAGCCAGGTCCGCTTGTTGCTTTGCGCAGTGCAATGCGTCCTGCTGATGTACCTGTGCTGCACGCTTTGCTTTAATTGCTGGGTGTAGTTCAGGCCCTCCAGTTCCTCCCTCCTCCTTCAGCAATGCCTATGGCACTCTGCTGACCTTGGCTCTCTGTTTTATGAGGTACCACCACCCCACGTTCTTTTTCTAGATGCCTGTGCACTCTAAGCCCTCTCTGTTCAAGTGCTAAATGGCTTTTCATCACTAATTTTCTTTGTGCCCCTTTCTGGTTTGACCCTGTTAAGACTTTCTCCTTCAGCACACCATTCCTGCCTGTCAAAGCAGAGTTTTCCTTATAGCCTCAGCTCTATATCCACTCACCACTGGGCTCATCCTGCCCAGTTATTTTTTTTTCCCCTGGATAATTTATGTTTGTACAGAAATGTTTTACTTCAGAGAGCTATATGCTATGTGTGCTGTTCCCCTCCAGACCCCTGGTCACACTCTGCTCCCCCCAGGACCCTGCTCTCACCCTCTGCCATTGCAGACACCCCCTGTTTGTGCTCCCCCCCTCTTCAGGAGCGCCCATCCGAGCTCTCCTCCGCTCCAGCCTTGTTCACTCTGTGGCAGGGAGCGGCGAGGGCAGCCGGGGAGGGGAGTCAGCAAGTCAGGGTCAGGATCAGGTCTGGGGGAGGTAGTGTCCATTCCCCTCTGCATCCCCCTGTTACGCTCCAGACGCCTTCTTTTGCTCTTTTCCCCCACCAGACCCCTCCATTTATGCTTTGCCCCTTTCCAGTCCCTGCCCCTTGAGCTCACTTTGTCTCCCATCCGCTTGCCCTTAGTTCCTCACCAGTCCCCACCATCTGCAAAACGTTCAGCTCCAGCCCACCTCTTTTGCTGTCTTTCCAGAAATTACCCGTGCCCCTGCTCTTCTCCCCTCTGCTCCTTCCCCTCACGTCCTGCTCCCCTCTCACACGATGCCGCATTTCTGCCCACATCAAGGAGGGAGCAAACATCTTACTAATACTTCGAGGATGTTTAAGTGTGGGTCACCAGCGACCGGAGCCATCCTGCTCCTGCACCTCTCCTCAGCATTGCACAGCCAGGCAGCCACTCAGACCAGCACACTCACCCCACATTTTCCTGGATTAATTTCCAGCTGAATAAGTGAGCTGATCTGATTCACCCTGCAGCCTATTGTGCCAGGTCCACGTGGGGGAAAAAGGGGTAGCAAGAAGCCCCCAGGGGAGCAGGAGAAGTGGGACAGCCCCTTTTGTCAGCACTGCGGCATCAGGGTAGCTAAACGGGACCATGCACCGCACCCTGGGACAAATCAGTGACAAGAGGATGGTACTTGGCTTCTCTGAGCAGCCCAATGACTATCACAGGTCTTCTGCCTTGCAGGGAGAGGTTCGGACATCTTTCTTTTGAGTAACACAATCAGGGGACTGGCAAATGATGCAGTTTAGAGGTAATTATGCTCAAAAGCACAATCAGAAGAAAAAATGTGCCCTCTGGCTCCTTAGGCACGAAGTCCAGTGTCAGGAACAGTAAATACGGGCCCTGAGCCACAATACAAATAATGAATAACAGCACTAATGAGGTCTGGTTTTCTTTTGTTAATCTAGGGAAACTCTGCTGAGACATGGCCTTGGTAGGGGTATAAAATGGGTGTAAAGTGAGAGCAGAAGGAAGCTGTAGGAGTATGGCTCTTACTTCATGCAGGAAAGGCTGTTCAAGAAGAACTCGCTGAAATCAGAGGAAAGTCATTGTATTGCTTGGCACCTGCCCAAAGTGATTTCATTTTCTGTTCAGGATTAAGATGCATTAATAGCCTGAGGCCAGCAGTTTCCTTGCCAAAAAATGCCTTTCTTCCCCTACCACCCCCCAGCTTGTTTTAAATATGAGGGCTTGCAGGTCAGGAGTGAACACCCAGAGAGTATTACTTGAATTATCAAATGAAAGTGCAGCAATATAATTTTCTTTCGAGCAAACACTGAGTTAATTGAAATGTGCACTCTGAACTTGGCAAATTTCACATTATTCACGAGAAAGGTACGGGTATGTCTATTGCAAAGGCAAACTAAAAATAACCAGAGATATAGCACCAGAACGGCAGCTGTTAAGACTAAGCTACACTAAAAGTTTTTCTGGCAAAGCGCTATCTTGAAGAGTGTCATTTACCCTCATCCTGCTCTCTACCCATGACCAATATAGCAAAGCTGGCAAAAACCTTCATGTAAATGTGATTATGCTGGCCAGAAAATCCTTTTGGCCAGAGAGCTGTGCTCTCTTTGGGGAAACAGCATAACCTGCATGGGCCAAAGCACTCCTGCAGACCGAATTGTGCCCCAGGAGGAAGCAAGGCTAGACAGAGGTGGCTTTCGAAGGCTGCAGTGAGAAGGGTTCCCAGCACTTGGAGCCCTGGTCCAGCAGAGAAGGGGTACCATGCTTCTGCCACCAGCTCATGGCCTCCTGTTCTTCCACTGAGTAGCTTTTCCCATAGCAGGTCCATGATAGCAGGAGGCTCATCTACTATCACCTACATCTCTGTATCACCGTGGGTACCTGCGCAGGTCTCCCTTTGGGTCTCAACAGAGAATCGAGGACCCAGACAGCCAGCATGTGCAGTGGGACTGGACAGACTTGGGGCAAGAAACCTGCAGTGCCCAGTGCCACCAGAGCTGACGCTGAGCAAAAGTAGCAGCAATTTCCATGTTGACAGAGCCAAAGCAATTTTTCCTTAAGGTTTTGTGCAAAGGACACTGCAAAGGGAGGGGGAGAATAGCACTTCTCTTGAATACCACATTAATAAATTTTTGTACACAGACCAAAGAGATGACTTACTTACCCTTTCTCCCCCTTCCCAAACTCCTTTCTATTGCTTTGCTCTTATGATCTAAGTTTGGTTGATTTGTGTAGTTACATCCCAGTATGAAATTTGCTTTCTCTGCACTGCACCTGTCACTTTCCGGCAGATTGATCTGAAAACACCAAGTCACTTTAGTCCTCTGAAAATCCCAAGCAAGGTGTTTTCATTCCTACCTGTGTAAATTTGGGACAATATCTCATCTGCTTCAATACATTCATTTGATAGCTGATGGAAGCCAAATACCTATCTGAAAAGTATACAGGCTGTGAAGGTTGGCCAGCTTGCTGTACATTCAAACCAGTTCAAGAGCAAAGGCTTTTTTGTGAGATGACGTGGTCTGCTTGCTTAAATTCAGCACTCATCCCTAGCTTGGAGGAACTGGAATAATACTTATAAAAGATGCTTAGAGAGGATCTAGTAGGTGGACATGGGGTGTTCTTGCAGTAGGTTGTGGCAGAGGCATAGCAAATCTTTTATCAACTATTTTGTCCAGGTTTATGTTAAAGAATAAAATGTCTACCCACCAGTAACTCTGGGAATGGTACTTATTCCTAACTAGGAAAACAGGCTGGTTTACCAACATATACATTTCCCAGTCCTCCAGGCAAGTAGAGTAGAAGGTTAGAAATCTCCTGGCAGTACAGGAAAACTCTCCCGAGTGGAGGCAGGATGGCCAGCAGCACACCGCGTCCATCCCAGAGGCGCTGCCAAAAGACGCTGGGGCTGTAGCAGCCACGAGGGTGGGGGGCAGGGGAACTGTTGCTGCACGTATCCTGCACTGCAGATACTGGCTGGGGCTGCAGAAAGTATCTCTGACCTAGGGCTGAGTATAAGAGCGTGGACAGGTATTGACAGCTGGTCTACACCAGGAGACAGGCAGGAATCCCTTCCTCGTCTTTCAGAGCAGGAGCTCCAGGAGATGGCTTCTGCAATATGGGCTGGGTACCATACAGGTACTGTGCAGCCTAGCTACACCATCCTGGTCTGCTGGGAAGCGTCTGTTCACCCCCAAAGAGTTGTTCTCTTGCATCTGCCCTTGCCTGCACAAAGGGAACAGGAGCGTGTGGGGAATTTGCTGCATCTATTCTGTGTTGAGTGAGTAACAGAGGAGTGTTTGCCTCTCATCTGAAGGCATCATCTGCAATGGATGTCACTCTCACAGAAACTAAGACTTTAAGAGGTGTATTGGAAGAAGTGTGGGCATTAAGCAGAATAAAGCGTTTTCATTGTAAGGAAGATTTCAACAAAAAGGAAGGTGAACCAACATCCAGCTACAAAAGAAAAACAAGACAAAATATGACTAAGAAAGGAGACATTTTTTATCTCTAAAGACATCCAGAAGGAGAGGAATTCAGGTTGTGCACTGAAATCCCCAAAGGCTCATACCGGCAGCAGACTGATATGGGTACCCTTATAAAATGAAAACAAAACATCTCTTCAAGAGCTTGCCGAAACAACAGGCAGATAATAGCTGTCTTGGGGCACTCAGGTTTTAAGACGATGCTTAGCTTGATTGAGGAGGCACCTGGAGGTATGAATGGGCAGAATGCCATGCCCCTGTGGAGGACACCACATCTGATCCAGACAACCTGGAACAGCTGGAGGCAAGGGAGATAACAGTGTGGTTGTAGCTACAACCTTGAAACACATGGCAAAGCTATGTGCATCTGTGTTTCTATTGCGCAGGTGGAGATCAGACCACTGGACCATGCCATGGGCAGGATGTCAGAGAAGAAGACAGTAATGCTTGTTTTAGGTGGCAAGGAGTCTTTGAAACACCTCATTTCGTAGAAGACAGAGATAAAGGAAGCTCTGGTTGTATCTCAGAAAACCAATTGAGAACCAGGATCCTGTTGGGCTGGATGCTGCTGAGAGGACATAATGCCTGCTATGGGTTTCTGCAGGGAGCAGAGAGCTGACTGCATCTACTCTGTGTCAAGGAAGCCTATGGCCAATGTGTCCATATGTCATGGATGCGTAGCAATCCCACCCCATTTCTTGGCAGCTTTGTACAACTGTTTGAGGTGGGACTCTCCTTTCAGCAGCTGTCCTTTTTGAGGGCCAATTTTGTGAAGCAATATCAGGCTGCCATAGCTGGATTTGCTTCTGAAAACTCTGCGAAGAACAAACGGGACCAGAACAAACACCATCTCTGCTCAACCAACAGTGAGTCCAAAAAAGACAGCAGCAGGAGAAAGAGAGAGCAATCTTACAGCACCAGCTCAGCCCTGGCTCCACTCCTGCCTGCCTTCCTACTGCAGCTGGAGACATCCAACTTTGGCACTGGGGCTGCCACGCTACCGACTATGGCACCTGGCTCTGCTCCTTGTCACCAGCCTCTTCGCCAGATGTAGGAGAGCTGGGGTCAGTTGATAGCAAGAACATTTGCTACGCTCGAACCCTCTGCCATCCTCGCAGGCTTGCCCAGCTTTATTTTTCCAGCTGGGTGAAGCAGAGTTGTTTTCTTAACCTGATCTTCTTCATTTTCCCATTTTTTTTTTCCTTTTTCTTATTGAGAGGCTCAGCAGCCTCTGTTGCCTTCAGGGTAAATGCTAATCCTATAACCTCCCGCAGATTTTGTTTGTGTTAAAATCTCACCTGTGTAAACTTACTTCCATCCAGGCTATGCAGAGTCTGGTTTGTGGAGACTTGCATCTATACTGGGGAGGCCAAATGGGAACTGAAGAAGAAGTATCTTCCAAAAACCATCACAAAAGTTGCCAACCTGGCACTACAGAGGGAAATGAGACTTGCTGAAAGCTGCTGCCAGCAGGCAAATGAGTCCCCTGCATTGGCCCCAGCGTGTTGGTGACCAAAGGTCATCACCATCCCTCCGTGCATCAGAGGGTTGTACCTCTGGCAGCAGCAGGACTATCTGCGAGGCGTTGTCCTCACCACTGCTGTAGCCAAGCGATGGCCCGCTCCATGTCTGGTTGCGCCTATGTTATTAAATAGAACAGGATGAGAGGTCCAAGGGCTGAGGAGCATGGCATGAATCATGTCGAGCCACCTAAATTCTCCACCAAAACAAGACGGCTGTGTCCAAACCCCTCTTGCCTGCTGATATGTCTGTAGACCTAGAGATGCTGTCAAACACCAGGAAAAGTGCTGCCTGTATTCATGCAATACATTCTTCAGAGCCTCAAAAGTGAATCCTGGGCTTTAGCCCAGGTCCATCCAGGGGGCTCTGACGTGAACAGAAACTGAGACCAGACTCAGGGTTAATTGGTTCATAAAGAAATAAATGGGAACAGTCTCTCCACAAGCTCTCACTCAAACATGTCTGGGCCTTTTCTGGGCTGGAGCTGGTTGGTACAAGCCAAAACGTGGCTGAGGAGCATGCTAATCATTAAGCTGTACAGATGTTTAGATTTACTAGCATAGACGAAGCCTCTGCTAACGCAGCTGGCCAAACTGGTGCAGTTCTGCAGGGGCTCTGACTGAATGGTAGCCCAGTGCAATCAGCCAAGGGCAAACCATGCCCCTGACAGCAGGCCGTAACAATAAAGAGAATTTTTTTTCTTGCAACATATTTAAAAGAAAACTAACTTGTCTTAAAACCTAAAACGTGGGGCTGTGTGCGTGCCAACCAGGATCACTTAGTACAGGGAAGGCATAGTAAATATCCCTGGGTTCAATGCCATCAGGTCTCTTGGAAGCCCAAAGCTCATTTCATTCATTCTTCTGCGTGCAACAGCAAAACCATACGCCAAGTGCTAGCTGCAAATTGAAGTGTCTCAGCTCCCTGCTGGCCAAGGAAAATGTCCCAGCCTTGTGAACAAAGGGATTGTTTAAGACTGGAAGCAGGCTGGCACATTTGAAATAAGGAACAGCTCCAAAACCATTTATTTTTCCTTCAAATTTTATCTTTTCCCTCCCGGTCAATGTAGGCTGAGAAACAAAAGAAATGCTTCTGCCATCCTGGGGAGCAGTGCTCCTCTCAGGGAGGTGAAGAGCTTCTCATGGAGAGGCACAAGAGAGGCAGACCTTTTTGCAGGCTCCTTCACCAACCTCTGCTGATGCACTTCATCCCTCATCTCTGCTAAGTCCACCCCTCCAGTGCAGAAGCAGATGCGAGGTGGGAGCCCAGTGGCACCGCTGAGACTCACACCAGCAGAGCAGCCGCATCTTTTACCTTTCCTCCAGCCAAGCAGTCTGGGAAATGGAGGTGCTTGCAGGTGGGGCTCTCTAGGCATCGTAGACCTCTGCTCATCATCCTGTTACGCTGCAAAAGGGAGCCTTGGGAGAAGAGTTGCTTTACCCTTAGAGACAAGCCTGCCTGCCTGTATGGATGTGACAGTCCAGCCAGATGGCTGCCAACTCCCGCGAGGTCTCTGTGCTGGCGGAGAAGGGAAATGTTCGAGATACAAGATCCAAAGACAGTTCCTCTCCCTGGGGTGGTAATACTAAACTCATATTTAAGCCTGGTGGGGACTTTCTGCTGCCAGCTCCTCTTGCAGAAGCCTGAGGGCATCCCCACCGCAGCACGGGCTGCAATGGGAATCAACACCTGGGTGTGTGGGGCAGCCTAGCTTTGCTTTAAAAATAAACCTTCTTTAGTACATTTCTTTGTTACCTTCTTCTCCTTAGACCTCCTGCTGTTCTCTTTTAAGCTTTTTGCTAAAAAACCACAATAAACTGAGAAAGCCCTTCTTCTTCTCCCACTGACCAAAGTCATTCCCTGCTGTCTCCTCCGCACTGTCCCACCCTGTCCTGCACATATCGGGCAGCAAGAGCTTGGCCAGACCCTAGCTACATTGCCCTTGCAAGACATGATGTGCTTCAAACGCAGCTGGACACACTGCACACACATCTGCCCATCTGAAAGGGGTGAAGTGAGGCCAGGGGAGATGCAAAAGGCAGCATCAGGGGCTGTGCAGGGCTTTGCAGACCACTGAGGACTGCTCTGGATGTCTACCACTGTGCCCATGAAAATACACACCAGAATTCAGGGTCTCATTGCCATAGTGACCAAGCCACGTAGTTTTGCTCCCCACACACCAGGAGACTGGTTAATAATATGCTGTTTCTTTATTACAGATCGGCAACCAAGTCACAGCAAGAGCAAACAATTTGCCAAGGACTACGAAGGGAATTTACAGCAGGGCACAGGACTGAACTTGATGTTTCCAGTCTAATCTTTGCCTTTTTGCAGCTAAAGCAGGTGAAAATGGCCAGAAAGAAGTGTGAAGTCTCTTTCCAAAATTGAGGTTGTTCTTCAAGAGTGAGAAGATGACACAACATTGCAACATTGGCTAAATAACATGGATTTACACCTGCCTGAGATGAGGACTTTTGCATTTTTTTCTTGCCATCTGGGTGTAATGTGGACACAATGAAATACAGGAGCCTATAAGAGCCTATAGTCTATAGGACACTGTAGGAAATACAGGAGTCTTCCCTGGAGGACTGATATTGTTTATTAAGCCATCTTCTCATCATAGAACCATAAAATAGTTTGAGTTGGAAGATCATGTAGTTCCAACCCCCCTGCCATGGGCAGGGACACCCTCCACTAGACCACATTGCCCAAAGCCCCATCCAACCTGGCCTTGAACACTTCCAGGGATGGGGCATCCACAGCTTCTCTGGGCAACCTGTGCCAGTGCCTCACCCCTCTTAACAGTAAAGAATTTCTTCCTAACATCTAATCTAAATCGACCCTCCTTCAGCTTAAACCCATTACCCCTTGTCCTGTCACTATGCTCCCTGATAAACAGTCCCTCACCATCTTTCCTGTAGGCCCCTTCAGGTACTGGAAGGCTGCTATAAGGTCTCCCCGGAGCCTTCTCTTCTCCAGGTGGAACAGCCTCAAAGGCCTCATATACAACAGCGTGCCCATGAGTGACTAGTCTGGCACCGTAAGGGGTGTTTTTGTGTGGCTGAAGCAGGCATTACAAGATTTCAGAACCAACACCTCCCAAACAGAAAAAACCTCCCAGCAGCAGGCTGCTGCCTGCCGTCCTCCACTGCAGAAAAAAGGAGCTGCTTCTACAAAATCCCATATCCCCATCAGCTGCAAGGAGGCACAGACTTTCCATATGTTTTGCTACTGCACTGTTGATATGATTCTATGGGGACTAGTGAACCGAGACAGTATTTTAATATCTAGTTATAAAAAATCCCTTTGCAAGTTGAAACTACATAGGCCAGATGTGTATTTGGGTGGAAAAGGCTGGCTCTAAATCTATCATGAAATATATGAATAATTGCAGGCATTAACATACTGAGTGTATGTGACAAAAATATTGTCCCCAAACAAGAAAAAAACCTATGCAAAACTGAAGAGTAGAATGGAAACTGAAGGTGCTCCTTTCTAGTAATTCACAATCCTTAAAAATTGCTTCCCAATGGCAAGAATAACTTTTGCTCCTTATGCAAAAAAAGAAGCTGAAAGTCCTCTTCCAAACAACAATTATTTTTGTCCTGTTGGTTGCCTACATGAATTCTGAATATCCTATATTTTATTTTCTCAAACTTTCTGCGGGCAACAGAAAAGTTAGCTGTATTATCACATAGATAAAATACTAGTGAGTGCAAATTTTAATTGAGAAGTAATTTCTATTGCTATTAATCTGTTAAAATTATTTTTATTTGCTTTATGCTAAAAAAGTTTAGCTCAAATGGCAAACAAACAATTAGGGGAATAGATATGTTTTCTAGCCTTTCAGTTCAAATTTGACAACCTCCCTATTTCACTACTGAAGCTTCAGCAAAACCTCAACAAAGTTAATGAAATTTCAGGCTTTGCATTCCCACTTGGAAGCAAAAATTAAGCAGAAAAAATATTAAAACAACAAGCCAACAGTTTTAGGCTCTTAACATATTTTGAGAAGAAATAAAAAGCCCATGATTGTGCACTATGTTCCTATTTGTGGGACACCTTCAAAAATAAATCTCAATTTACAATTTTATCATTTGAAATCAATCTTCCCACGTCCACTGGGTTTAGCGAACAGAGCAGCCCACTATGCATGGAGCTAGAGAAATAATTTCTCAGCTAACAGACTATTGCACCAGCCTTCCCTGGCAATTAATTTTAGGTGTGACTGACCATATAGTTTTCTCACACGAGCTGTTTTAATTATTTCAAAGATTGCTACACACATACCTAAGCTCTCCTGAGCTCTCCAAACAGAACATCCTAATAACCACCGAAATACAGTATCCAAGCACAGACAGCTCCACTTGATGAGATACCTTTGTAACCACGGTGATGCGCAAACCCTTTCAGATATCTACAAACATGTTCCATGTCCCTCCAGCATCAGTAACAAGAGTTATGCCAAGCACCAAGCCCTGGGCTTGCTTGAGTAAAAAAATCGAAACTGAGACACAGAGGACCCATGTGATGAAAGCTGTCCTTGCTCTATTGCTCCATACTGCTGAAATGTTGAAAGTGAGGCAGAATGGGGGAGACGGGGTGGAGTTTTCACTTGAAAAGTCCTTTTAAAGTCAGCAGGTCTAGCGTATTCAGCTACAGCTAGGGATAACGTACCACTGTACTGATGAGGAAACAGATCTGGGGACCTGATGCTCAGGAATTACTTCCCTCTCTCTATCCCTTCCTAACTCCCCATATCACCGTCCCTAATCTCACTGGCTCCTGGCATTGACCCTGTGTGGTCTGCACCCAACTGTCTGGGCAAAGAAAGATGCTGGAGAGGAGCATTCAGCAGCCAAGGCTTTGCAGCAGAAAGGGTGCTGCTGACCTCCTCTAGTGGCAGAGCTAATAGGAATGAAGAGTCTTTTTGGAGGCTCTGTATGCCTAGGGTCAACAATGTCATTTCATTCAGATTCAAGCAGTCTGCAAACTGAGGATCTGCAAACATAGGTTGCAAGGTCACATCAGCAGGAGAAGATGCAACAGCAGTGGCCCCTGCCTGTGCTGTGCCGTGCTGCACCTGCAACATGATGGAAGGGGATGGTCGGCTGCTCAAGCAACATTCAGATGCTGTGCTGAGGCAGCTCACATATGATGTTTTTGCCACATTCATTTAGGTGTAAAGCAACCATAAGAAACTCATTCTTTGGTGACTTGCAGTTCACATCCAAAGAAGCAAGTGAGGTTGAAAGGAAAGCACCCAGGAAGGTGTGAAGCCATGGTCCTATGTGGGATGGGTACCACCAATGCCAAGAACAATGTGGCTACTGTGCAGAAGATTGCTCTGGAAGCATAAAGACATCATGCATAGGAAACAAAAGCTTTACAGTTTGATAAACAGCTCACTCACCCTAATCACAGGTGTTGTTACTAAAATCCATTTGGTCTGGGCTCTCCCTGCAAGCGGCAAAACTCTTCTGCTTGCTTTTCACACGCATCTGCGTCTGAGTCAACTTAATCTTTCAGCATGAACTGTTAAAAGCTTCCTAACCGTGCTGTGCGACGGACTTGTTACAAAGCTCTGAGACACGGAGCTGCTATCGAAGGACTCAAATGCCGATAACCCTAGCTGCATACTTAGCAGCTGCAACAGATGAGCTGGGCAGTGGGGCATGCTTTCAGCGAGTCACTGGAGGGCTCCTCCAAAATCCGCCATCCTGGCTGAACGATGGCATGCCCAGGACAGGTGAGCCTCTGGCTGCAGCTAGGAAACCCTGACCACAGCGGGGGAGCCCACCTCACACAGGAGCCACTTGAATTTCAAGAGCAGTATGAACCTAACTGGAGGCCAGATATGTTGGCAGGGGTCAGGGTCTACAGACCCTGCCTTGGTGCCCTTGGACTGGAGATTAGGAAAGGTTTTAAGCTTATTTGTCCCCTGTTCTGCCACCAGAGGGCACGGCTCTCATCTCTGCCAGGGGAAAGGATCAGCCAGCAAGGGCAAGGGGTTTGCTGCTGGAGTTTGATGTCCTTTTTCCCCCATCTCCCCCTATACCTGCTTTTCAGACTCTTGGCTGGACCTAAAGCCCTGTCTGAGAAGAAAAAAGTACTTGAAAACTTCTGCTGAGGTGAAAGGGAAGGCAGCCGGCTGTCATTTCGCATGGCTTGGGAGAGCATCTGATACGGCTCCACCCTACATGGACGCCATGGTGTGTGCGGTCATCAGAGCCCTGCCTCAGTGTCAGCAATGTTTCCCGGCACTGCAGGACAAGCTGTGCAAGCCTGTACCACCTGTTTTCAACGTCAGGGACTGTCCCTTTCTGAGACGAAGGAGAGATACCACCCTATGTCTGAAAAGCCTTATTACAGCAGGATGGAGGATAAAGAATCCCAGACAGTGGATCTCACTCTTTGTCCCCCAGAGCTCTTGGAAATGGGCTTGTAAGCAGACAGCACCAGGCACTTTGCAGCTTATTTTCTGCTTGAAGTCATAACCCTCTGCCTCATCCCCCAGGACAAAAACCCCACCACCAGGCAAAGACCGAGGCACGGATAGGTGAGCCTCGCTGCGGCTCTTGACCTTGTGAGAAGCAAGCTGGGTGCTGAACCAGATGCTCACTCCTCCTTCACGGCCATTTCAGAACCGTGGCGTGCAGGGCAGAGAGTAATAGGGCAGTGACCTTCTTCTGCAAAGACCATTTGGTAAACAGCATGTTGTATTTTATTTCTTCTTCAGCAGCCACTGTCAGCACAGTGTGACAACCAGCATATCCTCTGCTTTGAGGTGGCAATAGATCCCACCAGGGCAACCATGGATTTGAACCATTTTTGTCTTATTCCTTTTTTTTTGCCATAAATAAAATATAGGCTAAAATATAGGATGTCAGTGATGCCTTTGGGAAGTCAGAATAAGGTGAGTTCAGGAGCACTGACAGTAAAACAAAGAAGAAATGCTGTGTGCATGGTAATTTGCACTAGCCTGAGGCTCAGTCCTACTCAGTTTACAGTGAGGCTTTCCTACAGCCATTGGGAAGCAAAAAATTTTAGCTTGCAGCAAAGCTGGCCACCTTTTCTCTAACAAATGGATTTCCAAACCAGCAGGGGCTTTTTGATGCTGTATGAGGACCCAGAACTAATTTCCCAGATGTATTTCTCACTGATGAGTGTTCATCCAAGAATTTATGCAAACGCATTTCAGGTTGTGAGGTGCTGGCAAATTGTTCGCTCTTCCCTGTAAGACTCATATGACTGGTCTCCAACAGTGGCATCGTTAGTTTTTTGGCTTGCTGATTAGAATAATGAAACTTTGTTTTTAAATATTAAAAATCAGAAGAAACAAAAACTGAATTAGTGAAACTTTTTGGTTTAGTTTGCTGAACTAAGATTTAGTTTATCCTTAATTACTACTAATTTTGATCACAATTAATACAATTGTTCAGATACAAATATGTATGGAGTTACAAATAACTGTAATTTTCCATCTATATGAACAAAGTCCATGCAAAATAGGTAAACATGATCATACCAAAGCAGTCATTTAATAATAAAGAATAACAATAATAAACATTATTTTCATTTTTTTGCAGATAGCATATACAATGGATATGAATTGGAATTTAGCGATTCAGCAGTAAAAGCAAAAATAAAAGACACTCTAAGATACTGCCACATCCAAGTGCCAGGTATCAGAGCCTGTTAAGTTGGAAAAGATTAGGAGTCTGCAAGCAGTGACTTAGGACATCTAGGCAACCAAGATTGTATTCCCATGCAAATGATCAAGCTACTAAAAATACCAGGAGATTGAAAGGATCCGCTTTAGATAAGCAGAAATGTATACAAATCAGCATTTCATGAACGCTCACCATCAGGCATCAGCAGGTCTTTAATGGGTGTCTTAAACATCTGTTTTCATCCCCTCTCCCTGACAAGTTGTCTCTCTGCACGCACCAGATGCCTCCGAGGCTGTGGAGCTGCCAGCCCTGGAGACTCAGAAAGGGAAAGGCAATTATCACCAGTGAGAGGAGCACAACATGACTGAGGGGGTGCCTTCCCAGGAGACTGGTGGAGTTCATCCCAAAGGACAAATGAAATTGGGGCACTAAAACTGTGGGATGCAGTAGTACTGCAAAAGCCTGAAGGACACAGATACTACTACTGCTCTGTGTTTGATCTCCAACCTGGGAGCTGTAGTGTCACCACCAAAAGCAGTAGCAATGAGAACCATCATGATGATGATGGTAAAAACCCCTGCGATGTGACCCTTGGTATCTCCTGCCCAACATGAGGCAACTAAAACCATTCGCTCTGTCCCTTTTTAAACCTATATCCTCCAGTTGCCAAATGGCTCTTGGTCTTTTCTGCCAAAGGCACCACACAGATGGTACTGAGGGACTTTGTTCTGGCAGCACTGCAGTCCCACTGCATTAATCTTGGATGAAAACGTCTGGTGCTATAAATGGCTCTATATGTGTTTCCAAATATTAGGTGACGTGAGTAATCTGAAATGTCCCTGGGCAAAACTTCTGAATTAGGAACTCAGAAAAAGCTGGACGGTCTCCTGACCTCGTGCACTAACCACCTAGATAACTCTGATGTTGAATTCTCTTTCCACCCAGCCTTTTAGCCTGGGAGGACCTGCTCTAATGGTCCTTTTGCAGTGACCGAGGGGATTCTTTATTGAGCTTCCCATGGATAAATTTTTTCTTCAGCTCTTAAATGCTGGGATATGCCTCCCTTGTGACAGTAGGGTCAAGCCTCAAGACGAAAATGTAGCAACCATGACACTCCAGATGTACTCCTGGGTTCCTTAGAAAACCGAACATGCAATCTCCATTAAGAAGTTCCAGCATGTGGGATGTGGTCTGCTTATAATTCCCAAAATTGTCAACAAAAATGGATAAAAAATATTACCACTGTACAGGCAGGGAAACTGAAGTAGGCAGGAGAGATTTGCCAAGGTCAGCAAGAGAGCCAAGAGCAAAATCAGGCCTCCCACTGCCTGCTGTTAGACACAACGCACTAGGCTGCAGCTGGTAGTGGTGGGGGATAAATGAGCACTTCCCACAAAGGAGATGGACAGCCATTGCTGCAAATTCTCATCAGTCACACTGGTTTAATGGGTAAGAACGACAGACATCTCTGAACCTGACTGTCCCACTGATAACAGCGATGGGGGCCATGGGCTAGACTGCATATCACAGGCAAAGCCCATTGTGCAGGTTGATGGTAAATCCCTCATCATGTACAAAGCCTCTTGGCACTCCCCAGCAGACAGAAGGCTGCACAGCCCTGCCCTGTCAAGAGCTCTTCTGCCTTGAAGAAACGGTACAGAGATCCTACTCACCCTTTTGTAGCTTGGCATGTTGTGCACGGGCCTCTCAAAGTGGCCCCAAGAATGAGTGTTGACCCCACCATCACATGACAAGCTGTTTTGACATTTAATAATCCACCAAGACTGGAGCCTGGCAGTGTATTTTCTTCTCTTTCCAGCCCTCCCACGCATTGCATCTTTATGTCATGCTGTGGCTACCAGACCAAGCAGAGAGATACTGCTTTTGTCCTTCTTCCTTTATGTCTTTTTGCAGGGCTAACACACCAGCTTGTCCTTTCTGGTGAAGAGTCCTCAGCTTCGCTGCACTCCCAAAGAGAGGCCAGCCTCCCTTTGTCACCGACACCCACCAGACCCCTCTGCCAGGGACCCCTCTGGGCGGATTCCCAGAGCTCGCTCTCAGGTCAGCTCGAGATCTTCTGTATTCATTGTTACCTACAGTAAAGAGAGGGCTTTGTGTAAGTAAGGCTCTTATATTTTCATTTTTCCCCTACGTTGTTTTCTTTGGGAAAGTTAAACAGCAGCTGGAAGAGCTCTATTTCAACCCCAGTATTATTTTCTGAACCAGATGCTTATTCTGTACACAGAAACAATAGGAAGTTCCTCTGAAAGCGATGGCACCACAGTATCTTTAAATTACTTGGTATTTTGGCAGCAGCTATTTTCACCTGCAGAAAGCAGCTTAGGGTTAAGAATGAAGGTGTAGATGAAGCATTACTGATCACAGCTCTAGTCTGGTCAGTGCTTCTATTATAAACCTTTATATTTTCCCTTTAGGAATTTTTCTTTGGGCTGAAACCCAGCATACTGGACAGAATTACTATTGATCCTTATTACTTTTACTGCTGCAGCTGAGACACATCTTGAAAACATATATTAAGTTTTGAATTTGTGTTGGGTTTTGTGTGGCAAGGTTTTGGTAGCGGGAGGGGCTACAGGGGTGGCTTCTGTGAGAAGTTGCTAGAAGCTCCCCCTGTGCCTGATAGAGCCAATGCCAGCCGGCTCCAAGATGGACCCGCCCCTGGCCTAGGCCAAGCCAATCAGCGCCTCTGTGATAACATATTTAAGAAGGAAAACAAAAGAGTTAAAAGAAGCTTTTGCAGCCGGAGAGAGGAGGGAGAAGATGTGAGAAACTCCGCAGACACCAAGGTCAGTGAGGAAGGAGGGGGAGAAGGCGTTCCAGACACCAGAGCAGAGATTCCCCTGCAGCCCATGGTGAAGACCATGGTGAGGCAGGCTGTCCCCCTGCAGCCCATGGTGAAGACCATGGTGAGGCAGGCTGTCCCCCTGCAGCCCATGGAGGAAGGATGAGGGGGTGTAGAGATTCCACCTGCAGCCCATGGAGGACCCCACGCTGGAGCAGGTGGAGGCACCTGAAGGAGGCTGTGGCCCGTGGGAAGCCCACACTGGAGCAAGTCCGGGCCGGACCGGTAGACCCATGAAGAGGGGAGCCCATGCCAGGGCAGGTTTGCTGGCAGGACTTGTGACCCCGTGGGGAACCCCACGCTGGAGCAGTCTGCTCCTGAAGGTCTGCACCCTGTGGGAGAGACCCCACGCTGGAGCAGTCTGCTCCTGAAGGTCTGCACCCTGTGGGAGAGACCCCACGCTGGAGCAGTCTGCTCCTGAAGGTCTGCACCCTGTGGGAGAGACCCCACGCTGGAGCAGTCTGCTCCTGAAGGTCTGCACCCTGTGGGAGAGACCCCACGCTGGAGCAGTCTGCTCCTGAAGGTCTGCACCCTGTGGGAGAGACCCCACGCTGGAGCAGTCTGCTCCTGAAGGTCTGCACCCTGTGGGAGAGACTACGCTGGAGCAGTTCGTGAAGGACTGTAGCCCGTGGGAGGGACTCCATGCTGGAGCAGGGGAACGATGAGAGGAGTCCTCCCCCTGAGGATGAGGAAGCGGCAGAGGCAGTGTGTGCTGAACTGACCCCAACCCCCATTCCCCGTCCCCTTGTGCCGCTGAGGGGGGAGGAGGTTGAAGCCGGGAGTGAAGTTGAGCCTGAGAAGATGGGAGGGGTGGGGGGCGGTGTTTTAAGACTTGATTGTATTTTCTCATTGCTCTACTCTGTTTTGCCTAGTAATAAATTAGATGAATCTCCTCTCTACATTCAGTCTGTTTTGCTCCTGACGGTAATTAGCGAGTGATCTCCCCCTGTCCTTATCTCGACCCAAGCCTTTTGTTATACTTCTCCTCTCCCATCCCGCTGGGGGAGGGGTGAGTGAGCGGCCGCGTGGCACCCAGCTACCGGCTGGGCCTAAACCACGACAGAATTAGACCAGAGATCCCTTATTTTTTGAATCCTTCCACTATTTTACCAGTTTGGTACTGTGTTGCTCAAACCCCCTTCCCCATTCAGCCGTGCATAACCATTGACTACCTAATGCAAAAGTATTCTAGAGCTTAATAGAGAAAAATAGTTTTGCTACACGATTTTTTATATCACCTATAGGAGTACAGGCTTGTTTTGACTCTCTTTTTCGTCTCTGCAGAGCAACGTGAACCCTTGTAGAAAAGATCTTCTTTTCCAGCAAACAGTTTTGCTGCGTCACTGCTATTCACCTCTTGCTTTCTGTAGAGCTTCACTGATTTCATCTCAGGAAAAGCAGCTGAAGTTTCACATCAATAATAATCCTCTCGGAGCAGGACTCAAGCATGCTCCAGCAAACCTGGCCAGACTGCAGCACACCTACCAGACCAGCCATATGTAGAGTCTCAGGAGGCTTTGACCACTACTGCAGAAAGGAGCAACCTAAAGTTGCTTTGTAAAGTGAAGCACCAGTTATGGATAATTGTTGAGAAAATAAATAGGATTTGCTGTTTGCGATTGCTTTTCTGCAGTTCTAAAACTGAACCAGGGATGTTGTCAGGAGCCAACATTTTCTGGATGCTCCATGTTAATATCTGCCTTTGCTACACTCAGGGACACACAGTGCAGGAGGAACTGATTTGAGGAAGCATGGAGAAACGACAGCTTTTGCTGAAAGGAGTTTTCTCATACTTTTATCATGATATTTCTGGGTTTGGATGAAAAAACATATTCAGAATAACAAAACCTGAATTGCTTTCTTCTCCTTTATCCCTCTCACTTTTCCCTCTTGTTTACTTCTCTGTTTTACTTAGCAACTGGTGTAAAGAGGAGAAAAAGAGGTGAAAAATAAACAAATGAAAATATTTTTTAATAGAAGGGAGAGAGGGTGCTTCTGTTTCTGCCAGACAAAACAGAAATGTTGCACCAAAACAGAAAATCTGTGAAAGCGGTTGTTGGGGGAAATTTTGTCAGACTATTTTTATTGGTATTTTTATCACCATCATCATTAACCCACTATGCTTTCAGCACTACCTCTCACTGCTAGGGAATACTGATGAATACTTCAGAAGTCCTGGAGTGAATCCAAAGACCTCAATTCCCCAGATGGGGTCAGGCCATAAAAGCAGGAGGGTGTCAAGCAGTGTCACAAGGGCAATTCCAGCTGTGGAGCTGGTGATTCATTGCTCCTGTCCCTGGACTAATGACTACCTTTTCCTCGTCACATCTTGATCTTTCACTGCCACAGAGCGCAAACAACAAGCAACTCTCAGGCAAGAAAGTAATCCTTTGCCAGAAGAAATCACCTCAAAATATCTATGCTCTGATGTTCTGACCAAGGGGGATCTCATCCAATCCCTGAATTTTCCGTTCCTCCAAGAACAACGTATCAGGCCAGGACAAGGCAAAGCTAACAGCACTGTTAGCCCTAAACTGCTAGGGACATCCCCCTGCAGGAAGTTGGGCTGCATGCCGTGCCCCAAGGTCTCCTCATGGCCATGGGCAAAGGCCAGTTACCCTCTGCAGGACACTGCTTAAACTCAGTACTGATCAAAGCTGTGGCTGTCTAGACTCTAGGATCAAGAAATACTTTTGCACGTTTGCTATGGAACAAGATCGAGATAATGCGCTATGACAGCTTCTCCCTCCAAGAGGTCCCAGGGAAGAGACCTCTTACCACAGTATCACATCTTGCAGTTGCATACCTGTGCATCAAGCACAGGGCATCTGAAAAGTTTGTATGAGCAGTATGCCACATGACCAGCACTTCAGAAGAATTTGTCCTCTTTTCACAAATCTAAATGTAGCTGCTAGACAGGTTCACCCAATGTTTGATAAAGCTGGTGCCAGATGCAATACAGGCCCACTCAGACAAGACAGAGATGCTGGCATTTGGAAGAGGTTGTGCTGCAAGAAAATATGATAAAAATCCATAAGCTGTCAAGTGAACCTATTTGCTTGACTGCTATCACAGGTGGGAGGGTACAGCCAGAGATAACTCTCTTCTGAGACTGCTCTTCCTCATTGCCAGACAAAAGGGCAGCATTGCTGCTGCATCTCACTCCTGTGACCCATCTGCAAAAACTGTCTAAGAACAAGGAAATCAAAGGGTTTAGCTTCATAATTTCTCTTAAAACATATGCGAGAGATTTTTAAGGTTAGGGGCTCAGTTTTCCTGCTTTGTCCAAGTTCTTTCTACAGTGAAGTAAAACAAGGAATGGTCAAGGAGTTGATGTAGTCCCACAGGACAAAGCAAAGGGATGGGAAATGGGGTCTTGCTCTGTGCTGGGGAAGAGTTATACAACTGTAAAGAAAAAGTACTTTGACTTTGGTGACTGTTGTGTAGAGTGAGTGATTTATCATATTTCAAATTTTCATCTGGATTTGAGACAAACATATTTTGGCATATTAGCTTCTCCCGTGGGTATATCCCAAACATTCTCAATTCTTGGTGGGAAGGACTATCCTGGAAAGAATTAGGCAGGTTGAGGGGTGAGTCACTGCCCTTGTTCCTTCAGCTGATGGCATATGTTTAGTCCCCAGGGAAATTACAGAGAAATGAAACCTCCCTATTAATGGATCCAACAAAAGAGGCATCCCAGCCAGCTGCAAAAGGCTGATACAGACATAACAGCATTAGGCTTTGCCGTTACCCTTGAATTCATTCGGTTTGTGACCATGCGCTGTGCTCATGAGCAAGAGGGAGCTGCCTCCCTGGAGCAGCTTGCAGCAAGGCCAACACAGCAACAGAAGGTGGGGATACAATGCCTGTACCTGAGCAAAGACAAACTCACTACGGATGGTACAACAACACACGAAGAAAGGAGTAATTAACCATGCGAGGCATTTCTACAGAGATTGATGGGTCCTTCTCTATAGCCTTCACCATGTCACCAGTCTAAAACTAAAAGGTTAGTTGCAGAAACTGAGTTCCATCAGGCCTCATGTGCTGAGAAGAACCAGCAAGCAGTATGGTGGCTGCTTGCACTTCCCTTGGCTTCAGGCCACAGGAAAGTAAATGAAAGCAAAGTAGGAAGGACTTGAATGCCCCTGTTCCAAATGTGTCGTGTACAGGTTGCTTGACACAGAGACTACGGGGAGGGAACAGAGAGCAGAGTGCCAATTGCTATCTGCTAAGCATTCTGCAAGTGGTTGCCACCACGACTGGAGCTTCTTGTGAAGACACTTGGAAGAAAGTGAGAGAGATATGGCCAGGGGAGAGCAGGGAGAAGACTGAGCAGCAAGTGAAGGAGGCAGAGAAACTCAGACCATGTTCAAAGAGTAAAGAGCCCCTCAGCAGTGGTGCAAGCGTGGGAGGAGAGGGTTGGGTAGAGGAAAAACAGCTGCTGGTGAGTAGGGGGGAAGCAGATGCATGTAAGGGGATGGAGTGAGGGGCAGTAGGGAAAGCACTGTGTCTAAAGGGCTCTGCAAAGGTCACACCAGAGGTAGAAATCTTTCTTTTATGGGTTGCAAATTGCAATTACATTGGATGTGTTAGAGGGGCATGCCACTGTAAACAGAAGTGGTTTATCTAAAGAGCAAACCTCTCTGCTAAGAGGTTATCTACAGAAGTTTGGAGACATTAAGAGGCAATTTTTAACCTTGGCAGCTGCCTTACCCAGTCTCCCCAAAAAGCCAGATGAAACCTGATGGATACAGGGTTCTGCAATGCTAAGGGATATTTCTTGTTTAATGTTCCTGATTTATACAATGATAATAAGAGCCCAAGGAAAGCACTGTTCTGCCATTCTCTCTCTATAGGTCAGAAGTTTAAGGTTTTAGTATTGCCGTAATTTTTTTTTTAAACAGGCTAGACACCATATATCTTTCCCACTAGCTGGTATTCTGCAGCAACAGCCTCATTTGTATTCTGTCTTTTACTTGAGAAAAAAAAAACCACTCTGCATTGCCACAACTAAGTACTTCCCCACTGAGATACAGAGATTGCCAAACAGTCACACTAAATTCAACATGTCCCTGCTAACATATTTTATTCATACCGATAGTCTGCTTCACAGTGTGTTCCCAAAGACTTGCTTTAAAATTTAAGCTCCAGACATCCAACAAAATATATAAAGCAAAATAAAGTGAGTGTCTTTTTCTACGTAGCTGTACAATTGAGTTGCCTCTCCTTCAAGGCTGACCTATCACAGATTTCGGGCTGGTTTGTTTTTTTCCCACACAGGGCTTGAGTGCCTACCTGTGCAAAGGAGAAATTTGTGACTTCTTAAAGTGTTATTGTCCATAAAGTCCTGCTCCTTTTCCAGTTAAAAATTAATTTCAGGCTGTGGAGAAGTTTTGGACTGGATGATCCCTCAAAGTGAGGCTTCCTCCAAGATCGTGTTCATGAGTGGACCCCACCAGGACATGCAAAGTCCCTGACACCAAACTACCACTTGGGGCACTGTATTTCTGTCTTGAGGAGCAGGAGTGGCCATATCTGTTGGGGATTAAAGTCTCACTGGCTCCTCTTGGTTGGATCTTCGCACAGTAGCCTTTTCCTCACACTCTAACCTTGCTTGTAAAAGGAAATCCAGCTAAACCCATGAAGTAACTTCAGGCAAGGTGTTGCAGGGAATCTGATGGCTTTGTGGGCCAGAGCCATATTTCATAGGGTTTTTCTTTGCTGTCAGCAAGTCAACAGTTTCACCCATGGGTCTGGGCAGAACTGACAGGAGCATCCTCCAGGTACAATAAAGGCTGTGTAACATTTGGCACTCTGACACACATTGGGTACTCCTGGGTCTGGGAAGTATCTGGACTAAACTAGACTCTTTCCACAGCCCACAGGGAAAGACAGGTTCTCCAAGGGATGGCTCACAGACTCTCAGACATGTCCCAAGGTAGGAGGACTCACAATCCGGAGCTGCTTCCATCGTGTCAGGGAGATGCAGGCAGAGTTCACAGTGGGCATGGCTACTTTTCCGATACTCAGACTGAACGAGGCAGATCTATCCTTTCTTTTGTGGACAGAGCAAAACACCTGGGGAGAAATGGGGAGAAAAGAAATGTCAGCTACTGGTGGTGATCTGTGTGAGGAGCAACAAGCCAGAGAAGATGCCTCCCCTTACCCTGCATGAGAAATTTCCTGTAACAGTTGAGTTTCCTCTCATTGGTTCTTACTGCAACCACTTTTTGAATTTTTACTGGTGTCAATATGAGTTCACCCTTGGTGCCATATATGCTCTCTAGGGTCAAGAGATTGCGCACTGCTCCATGAGTGACAGTGCAGTCCAGGAATGGCAAGACTGTGCTGCTCCATGGGAGGAAAGGTGAGCTGGGAGCCAAACAAGGTCATCAGGGCAGGTCCAGTGGCAATAACCACAATCAGCCACAGCCCAGGGATGTCCAGGCAAGGCCAAAGTTGCAAGGAAGGTCTGAGGTCAAGCTGGGAACTCAAGTCACTGTGGTCCAAGGCTAGATACAACACACACTCAAGACAGCTCAGGCAAGAGCTAAGGCCAAGGGACCGAGCTTCAATGCCTTCCTGGGCCCCAGTGGGTGATGGAGAGTCCAGAGGAGGCTGGTTGGGGCAATGACAGCTTGCTGGTGACAGCCATCCCAAGGGGGAGCCTAGGAATAATGTTACCCCATGGCTGGTTAAGCACTTCTAACCCTTAGCCAATAACAAGACTTATCCTCAGACATTCAGCTTTTTAATTGACACCATACTTTATTCTAAGACCTCTCCCTCTCCCACTCCTCGATGTTACGTGACTATTAATAGCCTCTTCCGCAAGGAGCTGGAAGCAGAGGGAGAGCTAAGAAAATTATATTACAAAATACTACAATTGATGCCCTGCAAAGGACTGGAGAAGAGACACTCACTGCCAGCTTCTCCTTCTCCCACCAGAGCCTCCCAGGTGGCACCAGCTCCCTGGCTTGGGCAGCTTGGCCACAGCTGTAATTCAGCACGAGTCAAAAATTTTATTTCAGCAGGAAAAGCTGAAACAGCAGAGGGCTTCTTGTCACTGTCTCTGGACAAGCCCAGGAGAGGCAGAAATGGTTTGTTTAATGCTGTCTCTCATTATTCCTGGCACTTTATGTCTCATTAAGTGTCCTAGTTTTGTAACTAACTCCTGCTGAGCTCAACATTTGATACACATTTATGGGTGGCCTGTTGGCTGTAATAACGATTGAACTATTCATAATTCCCCTAACCATGTTAACTCCTTCCTTCACATGCCAGGTTTCCTTTAAACAACTGTAAGATAAAGATACTAGGGACTTCAGTTCTTAATGCAGAATGAATTACATTTATCTGGACAATTTATTACCATAGCTATATACTGCAATTCGACACACTTCTTCGGAGTCTAGTGTCCTAATATCTTTTACACTGCTCCCCTTCTGTATCTACTATGCCTTTTACCATGGATGTATCCATACAGATGGATGCCTGATACAGATTCCCCTCAGAAAAAGGTCGGCAGCACACACATCAGTATTCATTCACTTGTATGGATTGGGAACAGGAGCCAAAAGACCCTTCCTGCCCATTACAGGTGGGAATTAGAAATAAGGGACCTCTGTTCAGGAACTCTCTTGTGATATGAGTGATCTTGTCAGCTTCCCCCGTTTTCCAGCTTGCTTTCTTTGCAAAAGGTCAACAAGAATTCAAAACAGAGCCCAGCAACATGTTGACCCAACCTGACAACTGATGCAAACAGGGCAGCCACAAGCACTCAGCACAAGTTTGACAGACGTAAGTATTTTTCGAGATGACAGCACATTTAACCTGTCTCTTCTGAAAGCGTCATGCATGATCACCTTGGAGATAGCTAGACAGGTCTGTGATTTAGGTTAATTTTCCTTTCATTCACTTGAAGCACAGAGTCACTTAGCCTGGCCACTCTGAAAAGATGTGGTTTTGTGTCTACAGTGAAACAAATTCAATCTATGTATATTTTGGAGCATAACTGAAAAGTCACATAGGTCTAAAATGAAGGTCAGTATCTCGGGTTACTTTAAACTCAAGCTGGAAGTTATGTGCAGCTTCAACCAAAGAGCCTGACATAGAAGTGTGGCTGATTTCAGACTTCTGATTTGGAGGAGAATGCTCTCAGAAATTAAGCTGTGTGTAGGATGGTAGTGAAGATGGCTTTGTACTGAGTCTGGCTGGGATGGAGTTAATCTTTTTCACAGCGGCCCGTATGGTGCTGTGCCTTGCATCTGTGGCTAAAATAGCATTGGTAACACACCAATGTTTTGGCTATTGCTGAGCAGTGCTGGCACAGCATCAAGGCTTTCTCTCCAACGCCCCACCACCAACCTCAAAGGTCTGTAGGCTGGAGATGGGCAAGAGTTTGGGAGGGAACCTAGTTGGGACAGCTGACCCAAACTGACCAAAGGGATATCCCATACCATATGACATCACACTCAGCAATAAAAGCTGAGGGAAAGGAGGAGGATAGAATCATAGAATCATTTTGGTTGGAAAAGACCTTTAAGATCATCAAATCCAGCCATTAACCTAGCACTGCCAAGTCCACCACTAAACCATGTCCCTACACATCAACACATCTTTTAAATACCTCCAGGGATGGTGACTCAACCACTTCCCTGGGCAGCCTGTTCCTATGCTTTACAACCCTTTTGGTGAAGAAAATTTTCCTAATATCCAATCTAAACCTCCCCTGGTGCAACTTGAGGCCATTTTCTCTTGTCCTATCACTTGTTACTTGGGAGAAGCGACCAACACCCACCTGGCTACAACCTCCTTTCAGGTAGTTGTAGAGAGCAATAAGGTCTCCCCTCAGCCTCCTTTTCTCCAGGCTAAACAACCCCAGTTCCCTCAGCTGCTCCTCACAGGACTTGTGCTCTAGACCCTTCACCAGCTTCATTGCTCTTCTTTGGACATGCTCCAGCACCTCAATGTCTTTCTGGTAGTGAGGGGCCCAAAACTGAACACAGGAGTTGAGGTGCAGCCTCACCAGTGCTGAGTACAGGGGGATGATCACTCCCCTAGTCCTGCTGGTCACACTATTTCTGATACAACAGCCAGGATGTTGTTGGCCTTCTGGGCCACCTAGGCACACTGCTGGCTCATATTCAGCCAGCTGTTGGCCAACACCCCCAAGTCCTTTTCAACCAGGCAGCTTTCCAGCCACTCTTCCCCAAGCCTGTAGCGTTGCATGGGGTTGTTGTGACCCAAGCGCAGGACCTGGCACGTGGCCTTGTTGAACCTCATACAGCTGGCCTCGGCCCATTGATCCAGCCTGTCCAGATCCCTTTGTAGAGCCTTCCGACCCTCAAGCAGATCAACACTTCTGCCCAACTTGGTGTCATCTGAGAACTTACTGAGGGTGCACTCGATTCTCTCATCCAGATCATTGATAGAGATATTAAAGAGAACTGGCCCCAGTACTGAGCCCTGGGGAACACCACTTGTGACTGGCCACCAACTGGATTTAACTCCATTCACCACAACTCTTTGGGCCTGGCCATCCAGCCAGTTTTTTACCAAGCGAAGCGTACACCCGTCCAAGCCGTGAGCAGCGATTTCTCCAGGAGACTGCTGTGGGAAACGGTGTCAAAGGCTTTACTAAAGTCCAGGTAGACAACAGCCACAGCCACAGCCACAGGATAGGGGGCATTCGTGGTTATTTCATTTGTCTTCCCAAGCAACTGCTATGCATGCTGATGCCCTGCTTCCCAGAACATGGCTGGACATCTGCCTGCTGATGGGAAGTAGTGAATGAATTCCTCTTTTCGCTTTGCTCCTGTGCACAGCTTTTACTTGTCTTAATAACTGTATTTATCTCAACCCACAAGCTTTCCCATCTCATTTTCTCCCCCTGTCCTGTGGAGAAAGGAGAGTGAGAGACCGGCTGTGTGGGTGTCTGGCAGCAGTCAAGGTCAACCCACCACAGGGTTCTGGACAAAGATTAATTTTCTTGACTGATTCTTTCCACTTTGGTTACTGCTGATCACAAAGAAAACAGATGATGTAAATCTCAAAGGCATTTTCATGTGAGAATTGTCAATTTGATTCAATACTGCCAACCCCAAACATTCAATAATCAACAGTCCTGATTAAAAAGAAAAAAGCACTTGGGGTCTTACCTTTTAAGTCTTGGCATTTGAGTCCACAAGGATGTGGGGTTTTTGACCAGATATCCTAGTTCAAGCTTGTGTCACCCTACCGAGAGTGGCCCCACTCTCACAAGTGCCTGTTTTATTTTCCTGCTGCTTGTCTTAGGTCAACCCTAGCAGTCAGGAGGAGAGTCAAACAAGCTTCATGATCTGGCTGGTAAAAACAGGGACAAGAAGGGTCTCGTTCATTCTCGCAAAATATTTTGCTTCAGTTAGCAGCCAGGCTGTGTTCAGAGTCTGCCATAGGGTGGCCCAGAAGGAGCGGATGACACAGGAGATCTGCACAGGAGTCCAGTTTGTCACCGCAGCATTTCTCACTGCACGCAGAAGTTCCTGTCAGCAGGGGAAAAAAAAACAATCACTGATTTCTGTCAAGTGCTCTGACTGCAGTATTTCCATCTTTGTCCTGCATTGCTTTATGCAAGGTTTAGACACTTACTATTGGTGTCTCGGGCTTTTGCTGAAGGATGGTGTTTTGAGACATGGCTGTTATGAAATGAAGAAAATGCACAAAATCACCTCCGCAGGGGTGAAAAAAACAAATTGCAATGCACAGGCTTGAGTGTCAGAGAACACGCATCTCTAGAAAGGATTTAGTTATTTTCTCACCCCATGAAACAAGTGACATCTCTCAGAAAAGACTCCCTGTGGGGAACCTGATCCTTTGGGAGGGAGGATGAGTTAGTGATTAGAGATGAAATGCAAAGGTGTTCTCAGCATAGCGGCTGGTTGCTCAATTTTCTAATACAGTACATTACATTGTTAATGGAAATGTAGCTTTGTACCTTCTGTTTTTCTCCCAGTAGAATTAATTTCAGCACTGTTTGCATGCCAAGCATGCACACTCACAGCTGTGAGCTCTGGGGAGAGGGAGAAGGCACAGCTTGGACCTGCACAGATAAGATCACAAAAAGTCTGCAACAGGGCTGGGACCTGAACCCATTGCCTTTGCCAAGTGACTTCACCACAAGACCATCTTTGCTCCTGCCCACAGGAACTGTCCCACACCATTACAGCCTGACCTCAGAAGCCAGTAGATTGGGAGAAAAGCATGTGGCTGTTTTGAAGTCCTTTAGGAGATCCACAGGATCAGGAGTTTTCTATTCTACTCTGCGATGCAGCAAAGAGGGGAAAAAACCCACCATTTCCCACCAAGCAGCTATTCCTTCCCAGTACACTAATCCAACCTGCACCTCTGTTCCTGCAGATATCTCTCTGTTTCAAGGTTGCATGTGTCATTTATTAAGAAATAAAAGAGAGCAGGGAGGAATAGCTTTTAAAGAAGTAGGCCGTGCACAGGCAGGGAAACAAGGCTGCTTATGCTAAGTCTGGGAACCCTGGGAGAGGAAAGTACCATAGGAGTGCCACATGGCTGTGCTGCCAGTATACGTACCATGTTGCTAATGTAGCTCTCCACACGCCACTTATGGAGACAATTGTGGAACGAGAGACACAGAGCTTAGTAAATCTGATGGTCACAAAATGGGAAAGTAAAGGGAGTAACTTTTTCCATGCAACAGGAGCCACCATGCCAAGCTGAAAGCCCTGGGAAACAAAGGAGCAGGGCATGTAAGTACTTCCTTGGGAGCTGACTGCAAATGAAGCAGCTGGAGTTTTCACTTGGATTTGCAGCTGCGTGTTTGTGAAGAAAATGTGGGTGGAAAAGCTGGAGAAACACCAGGAGAGAGTTTCTGAGAGGACTGCAGGCTTGTACTTGAGAGAGGGGAAAAGTACCTCCTGCTGTGCTGGTATGCTCAAGGTACACAAACAGCAGGAATATCCAATGTGTATTTCATCCTGTTGGAAGCGAGGCACAAAAGCCCAACTCCTAATTAGCTGCTCAGACCAAAAGGAGATTATCTATTTTCCAAGTGCTTAGGCAAAAGAAGAGTGAAATCATAACATGAGAGGTAGAGCTTCTGCTCTATTATTGTGGTGCCACAGCGCAGCATCTTAAATAAAGTCAGCAATATTATTTTGTGCGTGCTTAGGAGCAAACTGTAATCCCTCATCCAACGTTACCGGAGTCTGCAGAGTTAGCTCAGTGTAAATGATACCATAACTATATATACACAGCCATTAACTTACTTGGTTCCAATCAGCATAACTGCTATCATTGCTTTGTGTACTGAAAGAAGAAAAAAACAGCAGAAAACTTGTTTACTGGCAAGTTTGTTTCCAGAAAGACAGTTTGCATGTATTTTTTACATCTCTGGAGAACAAAGCTCTTAACACCAACAAGACACAAACTTCCTGAAGTCAAAACCTTTCAGGCCAGAGCCTGCTTTCTTTCCCTCGTGTTACATCAGCAGAGGGTGATTTGTGAACCTGTCAATAAAGTTTATCAGGGGCGGTGAGTCCCCACATGATAATCCCGAATGTTATCTGGCGGCTTATTTAAGCAACCTGGCCTTGGTTAGAGAATCAAAGGGACGATTTGAAGCTGAAAGTCAATGACAGTGGGATTTCAAAACTTCCAGCCCACCTTCGGTGTATCACTGAAGTAACAGTGAATACTTAGTTTAAATGCGCGTAGCCTAGGGCCGCGAAAGGGAGCGCAGCAATGGCCGCCCCGTTATCCCCCGGGCACGCAACAAACTCAAAAGCGCGGAATCCCTTACACCTCCACTCTGCCCTGGAGGTCCCTTTTTTCCCCAGGGGGATGGGGACAGGCCATTTAACCTGCCAACAAGGGACCCACCTTCCTTCGAGGTGACCGCCCCTCCGCTCAGCCTGAGACACCACACACCCCCACACACCCACACCCCCCCGCACACCCACACCCCCACACGGCGGGGAGGGAGAGCGCCGCTCCCGCCTCTCGCAGCGCAGCCCGGGCCGGCAGGGGGCGCGGCGGCGCGAGGCCGGCACCGCCTCCCGCGCCTGCGCATCGGCAGGGCGGTGCGGCGCCGGGTCTCCAAGATGGCGCCGGGGCCGCCTCCCACCGCTGCCGAGGCGTACCGGCCGAATCGCTTCGTCTCGCTGCCGGCCGAGCTCGACCCCAGCACCTTCGACTCGTCTCCGGAGAAGCGCCGTGTCGAAGCTGAGCGCTTGGCCATCCGCGCCCGGCTTAAGCGGCAGTACCAGCTGCAGCTCAACAACCCCAACCCACCGGCCATCATCGTGAGTGGGAAGGAGGGAGCGGGCAGGGGGCCGAGCGGGGGGGCCGCGGGGCCTGTCTACCTCACCCGGCGTCCCGGAGCGGGGCCCGGGCCTGGGTCGGTGCGGGCGGCGCGCCGCCTTCCCCGTGACCTTGGCGTCCTTCCCGGCCTGCGCCAGGGGGCAGCCGGGGCCTGCTGTGCCCCAGCCCCGCGGCGGGGGCAAACGGGGCTGCGCCGAGTTGAGTCGCCGTTGCAGGGCCCCTGGGTCCTCACTGTGGTTCTCTTTCCAATCCAGGAAGATCCTGCCCTACTTCGCTGGGCCTATGCTAGGACGCAGAACGTCTACCCTACTTTCCGTCCGACACCTAAGACGTCCTTTCTAGGAGCTCTTTTTGCAATAGGTCCTATCCTCTTCTGGATTGCTGTCTTCAAAACTGACAGGGTAAGTCTGTTGACAGTCTTGAACGTCAGCGAACACCAAATTGTAAAATGTACATCTGCCTGGAGACTTAATTGGTGGGATCCTCTTGCACCTAAGGACGATTAATACCATAAAAGTAATGAGGGAAGGAAGTCTGATACTGAGCCTTGTAACTGGTTGCAAAGGCCTTCTCTGCTAAGAGCACTAATATTGTACCTTTGGATATTGCCAGAGTTATCCTGATTGGGATGTTTTGCAATAATAAAGTATTCTGTAGCACTGATAGTGTAAATTAATTGTAAGAGACTATTATTTTCAGCTGTTGATGTGCAGTAACTGCACTTTCAAAAAAAAAAAAGTAGGGAGCTTGTGGATGACATTCCTAGCAAGGTCTTTGTGAATTGCTTAACCATTTCTCTAATCTCGTGAAGCAAATGGGGAGGAGTACTTATGCTGATTACAGTGCCTGATCTCAGCTGATTTTTAAGATTTTGGAAGGTTTATTTTGCTTCTGTTCTGACTCCTGAAACGGGGGCATCGAAATCTGAGCAATGGTAGATCATTCTGAAAATACTCAGCTATATATACATACATAAGAAAATGTTAGGTGACTACCAGACTGGCTGTTTTCACTAGTGAATTTGTAACTATTGTAAACTACTCTTATTTCCCTCTTCTGCACAAAAGTAACATTTTTAGATCGTCATAAACTAGGAAGCACAAACATCAATTAAAATTAATAGAATATTTGTAGGGAATGCTGTTTACTGGGATGAATTGAAACTACAGGTTTTAGGAAGCCTGCTGAGCATGTTGATATAAATATTTTTGAGACTTCAACATCTCTGCAGTATTTTGTCATGCTGGTTTTGTTTTGTACATGAAGCTTAGCATGGGAGTGCTTGAAAATAAACCTGTGAGAGTGAAATCTAGACATACTTGCCTGGGAATATTTAAGCTGAAGTCTTTAATGTAGTCTCCAAGATAATTTGTTTTCCTTTATTCCAGTTCCTTTACTGATGTTTGGGGATTTTTCTTGGTTTTCTGGTAGTATATAAAGTACAATAGCCATTATACTCTTTTCTCTGGGGAGTGTTTGTTGTGTGCCTGGGAAAGCAAGAGATAAATTGCGACGTCTTAAGCAAGTCTTCTGGTTTTATCCAGCAGAAGGAATCTGGGCACTATCTGCAGCATCTGTGTACTGTAACAATACCTGTCAGAAAGGTACATGACTGCAGAGTGAGATACAAATGGGCTGAAAGTGAACACAGGCACATTTGGGCAAGTTGTTAAGTTTCTCCATAATTAGATCTCTAAACTGGATTATTTAGCCAGAAGGAGGAGGCAGAAACTAAATGTATAAATGAACTGACACAACTAGTTTGGTGAAAAATGCATCACAGGAATTGGTCTCTACTAGCCTGTGAGAGTAGATAGATTTGCAGAGAGGTCAATCTGAGCACCTCTTCCCTAGCTGGAATGTGAGGCTAAATGCCCTGGTTTGTTTTTTTTTTTTTACTTTTTAACCACAACAGCTGTTACCAGAGTCTGTGCTTATATAATCATTTAGGTTGGAAATGACCCTTAAGATCATGCGGTTCTGTCTTCCTATAGTTCGTGCTGAAGTGCTAGAACTGCTTTTCTCTTACCCCAGGCTGATTGAACCTTCTCAAATAGGATAATGATGAATGTTCTCTTTCTTCCACAGGACCGTAAAGAGAAGCTTATCCAAGAAGGTAAATACAAGCGACCGTTCAGTGTATTTTAAGTTCCCGGAATTGCAGTGCTGTTCGTGGGATATAAATAAAATGAGATGTATTGTGTACTGATGTTTCTCCTTCATAAGAATAAATCTTAATTGCTCATTGGTTGTCTTGCATCTTTAACAGTTATGGAAGGTTTAAAAATGCATGATCTTTATATCTGACTCAGATACAGAGATACACACTCAACCAGTGTGCTCCTCTGGTCTACACACAGAGGCTCCTTTTAAACCGTGAAGTTGCTGCTGTCAGAGCAGCACAGGCTGAAGTTTAAAATTAGTAGCCGGCTAAAATGTTAACCAAGCCCAAAGCAGTTTCCTGAAGAGCTATGGTTGCCTCCTAGGTATTTCTTCCTGGCATTGGTTTGGCTATGTAGTTTGCTCTAATCAGATAATAGGCAAGTTCTGTGATACTTTTTTAATAACTTTAGGAGCCTGGCTGCCTGCTCTCAATAAGTTGAGTTAATTTTTCTTTTCCCTAATAAAATACAAGCCTAAACCATGTATTTGTTTATTGCAATAAACTTCTGGATAAAATTACCATGCCAGACTTGGAAATAGTGAGCTGAAGATTGTCATGGTACATGTGACTAGCGTTTCCACTAATTCTGTGATTCCTGGGAGTGGGAGACAAGAAGTATAAAGATTTTTATTTTCGATGCTGATTCCCTTACAGTATAGGAGAAATACATTTCACCCCTGCAAATGGGCTGTGACTAAAAAAAGCCCACTGAGTGTAACTGAACCTTGTGCCTCCAAAAATGCCTTCTCTGCTTCTTCTTATAAAGCACAAGGCTTTTCTGCCCAGGTCAGTGGTACAGGGTGCTCTGGACTTGTTACCAGAAAGTACCGAAATGTGAGTGCAAGGCAAAGATTTTTAATTCAGACTTGAATTTTCACATGGCCTATAGGTGCCATCGTGATCCACACAACCCTTGTTCTTCAGATGTTGTATGGGAGTGGTTTCTTCCCAAACGTTGAGGTCAATGCCAAGAGCTCAGTCTGATGCAAAAGTTGAAAACTTCCCTCAGCCTGTGGGAAAGCAGCCCGTGTGAAGTCAGCAAAAGCAGTTCTGCAGAGTCCCTTTCCTGCATGATTAGGATGTAAATAAGGGCTGTTTGCTGTCCCTCTCTGTCAGGGGGAGTAGATGAGCTTTTTCACAGAATGACAGAATGGTTGAGGTTGGAAGTGACCTCTGGAGGTCATCTGGTCCAGCCCCTTGCTCAGGATGCACTAGAGCTAGAGCAGGTTGCCCAGGACCATGTCCAGACAGCTTTTGAGTATCTCCAAGGATGCAGACTCCACAGCCTCCTTGGGCAACCTGTGCCAGCGCTTGGTCACCCTCACGGTAAAAATATGTTACCTGATTTTTTTTTTTAAATTTTTTTTTTAAAAAAGTGTTTCCTGTTGTAGCTCTTCCCTTTCCTGCTTGGGTCATGAAACGTTGGGGCTGTGGGGAGCTTGGCACTGATGCTGCGTGCAGCAGCTGTGCTAGGCCATGGCCTGCTTTTGCAATCCCGTATGTGCTCCCAGCAACGCTCTTGCACCTGGCTCTGCAGCTTGTTCTGCTAGCTTAACTAAAGCAAACCCAGATGATTCTCTCTGCAGAACAGCTTCTAAAAGACTGTCACAAAGGATACTACAAGATACGGCTGTGGGTCAGTGCAGAGAGGCATCAATGCACGGAGAAAGTGGTATTTAGGGAAAGATATAATTGCTTGTCTGAGCATGCTAAATTAACTATCTTCCTGCTGCCACAAACTAATTTGATCTCCCAGGACCCATTTCCTCAGCTAATTGGAACTTGAGTTGCCACACATGTAAATTCTCCCTTGCAGCTGTATTTGTTTCAGGCCGGTTGAACAAATGGTTCGGGATGGGTTGTAGATGAGTGCAGCACCTCCAGTCTTTCAGGCCGGCCTGGGACTGATGCTTGCGGCACCTGCCACAGCCTTTGCAGATGAGAGTGTTAGATGCTACGTCCCTGCAGATTTGAGCGCGGTGCTTGGGGAAATGCTGCCCTACTTTTCTCTCTCTTATTTGCAGAATTCTCCAAGCTGTTTTCTTGCAAGGAATGAATGTGCTATGCTACTGGAGGCGGGGTTGGTGGCTTGAGGCAGTCGTGCTGGGCACAGAGAAGGAAAGGGGAGTTTCCCTCTAGAAATTTAGGGTGAAGACAGGAGAGTGAATGTGCCTGATGGAATTTTACCCTTGACTGATGCATTACTACCCGTGGCTGCTTCAGTGATGAGACTATAGCAAGAGAAGCTCAAGCCTGCAGGTCACTGGATGATAATTCAGGTCCCAAACAGAAAACAAGCTTTTCCCATCTGCCTGTGAAACATTTAGACCTCATTTATCCCTGGATCAGTCTGATTAAATCAGCTTCTCTGGCAAATTGATTCTCCTGAACATCCTTTTCTGAGCTGGCTATTTTAGAGTAAACATCTCCCTGTAGATTTTATAATGTAATACTTTGCTCAAAGCTGATGCTTTTTTTCCCCCAAGGATCTGGTGCGGATCCAAAACCGATGATGGATGTAACTGGCTGAAGTTAGGTGTTGCAGCTCTACGTTTCCTTCTCTTTTTGGAAAACTGAGAATTGCTTCCCTTGGGAGGTAAGAAACAGATCCTGCTGGCACCAAGCTTAGCAACTGTTTCACTTGGGTATGTGATAAATCACAGGCCTGAGGTTTGGGGTGCCTGGGTGTGCTCCTGGTTCCCAGCCTACTTGGGACTTTGCTTTCTGCTTCCACCCTGTGGAACTCATCACCTGGAGGTGAGGCTGGCATACTCCAATGAATTTTGAGGTCCTCCATGATGTCATCTGCACTTGAGCTTACTTTCAGGTACCTTCCCGGCAACAAATGCCTGGGCTGGCCAGCCAAGCCCTTTCGCATTTGCTATGCTGCAAATTAGCACTTAAGTAGGGAGAGAATTTGTCAAGTGCTGACAAACAAGTCAATGTTGAAGGATGGCCAGAGTGTGGGGTTGGAAAGGAAACTTTCCCTCACTTAGCAGTGAAGCGCTTTGGATTCTCCAACTTTTTCTAATTTGCGGTCTACTTTTCTGACAATCAAGTCTTCCCTTGGCAACCCTCCACAGAGCAGCATGCTCTAATAGGAGGCTTAGGTCTGCTAGAACCTTCGGCTCTGTTTGGAAAGCTCTTCCCTTACAGACAGCAAAAAATGCTTTATTGATCCCTAGTTTCTCCCCGTGAAAGATGCCCTGGGTGGTATTTTCAGGAGGCCCTGTGAACATGGGCTGGCTGTTAACCTCGTATCTGCACAAGGTACAGCATTCACACGAAGTACATGTAGTGAGAGCCACGCAAGTACTTCAGCTTCAGCGTGTCACCAGGAAAGCTTTAATTGGATACTTGAAAGTTAAGAATAATAGTGCGTCTTTACTGCATTTCCCAAGTTACACAGGGATGATAATTTTCGTGGCTCGGTGGCTGCTGGAAATGCTGTTCCATGCTGGAGCACTCTCTGTTGCCCGAGTCAACTGTGCCACCACCACATGTAGGTGTGCTGGATTTCCCTGTCTTCACTCATGTACTGCAAGCAACAAATACTTCTCTTTACTTGCACTTAGGGTTGAAATGGCTTTTCAGAGGTTCCCAGCATTTGTAGTAGTTTTTATCTAGGCGGTTGGAGGTCTGGAGGCCCCATTTGGTGATGGCCAGACTGAGGGACGATTCGAACATGAAGGCCTGTTGGGAAGAGGGAAGGTAGGTTAGGGCAAGACAGCGAGTGTTTGCATCCAGGCAAGGCGGCTCTGCTCTACCACAAACAGAAGGCTGGTCCAGCCCTGACAAGTTCTGCCTCCAGCCTGATCAGCCCAGGTGGAGAAAGCTCTTCAGAGCTGGCATTGCAATGCTGGTATTAACCAGGTCGCAGGAGTGACTTTGGATTCCCTGCATACCCAGGAAGGCCAGGTTGTTCCAAAAGCTCTAGTTCAAGGTCTGTTGATCATCATCATTAGATTTTAGGGAGTGGAGAAAGGAGGACAGTCAGGGGGTTTGTTTCTCTCTCCGTAGGCTGACAAAAAACTAAATTAATCAGCATGAAAATTGGCAGTTTCCTGCTCAGGCAACAATTTATGTGGGCAGATGATCAAAGCTACCTGGCACTGCCTGTCTCCAGGGGAGCTCCTGGGAGTTGAATGGTGCTGATCGGTAAGGGAGGTGAATGCTGCAGCCGTTTAGTCCAGGCACTTTTCCAACTCGCCAGCAAGAAGCTAGGCTGTACTTTTGAGAGTGGCACAGCCGCAGTATGCTGTGCTGAATTCGAAATCTTACTGGCTGCCTTGTGTCCTTACCATGGTCCCTTCTGCAACCCTCTCAGGCTCCAGCTTGGCTTTGCTGGCCTTCTCAAAACAGTCAGCATCCGGCCCATGAGGAGTCATCATACTGTGCAAGCTGGCCCCTCCAGGCTGGAAGCCTTCCTCCTTTGCTTCGTAGTGGCCTTTGATGAGTCCCATGAACTCACTCATGCAGTTCCCTGCAGGAGCATAGAGAAGAAGTTGCAACGCAGCGTGATTGGGAAGCATCACAGCTGGGCTGTGAGCTCCTTGAAACCCACGAGCTAAGCTGGGCTGGGCAGTGGGTGGAGTGGAGGTTCCTAAGCAGGACATCACATCAGGGATCCTACAGGTGATGCTCGTAAAGCTGTACGAGTTTTATTCTGCTCTTAGTTATCTGGATTTGGAAATGGAGAGCTCTCTAATGAAGGTGCATTGATGTTGGTAGACCTGTGCTTTTCCTACCACCTCAAGGTGTGTAAGTACTACACCTGGATACGGACTGCAGGGTGTAACCTAATATTTGCAGATGTGGATTGGAGATCTTAAAGCGCTGGGAAAAAAGTTCAATATAATCGTCCTTGTCTTACAGGCACTGAGGCACAAAATGCATGGCCACCAGTCTGGTGAGAGAGCCTGGTCTGCTGTCTGAGGTTATAAGCTTGAAATAATTTTGTCTGATATTCTTCTACCACCTCCAGTCCAGCCAGGCTCTTCAGTACCTTATGCTTTTGATTCGTGCATTATTTACTTATTTCTCAAAAGCCACTGTAAGGCCAAACAGAAGGACCCAAATTCGTCTTTCCCCAAGGAAGAATACTTTTAAGTATTCTGAAACCAATGGAGTAATATACCACTAACTTAGGTAAGGATGGGTATATCTAATAATTCAGTCATTACTGAGTTATGTTCCTTGTAACAGAAGTATTTTAACAACTGCCATGCCAAGCTTTCAGCTTTAGTAGACCTAATGTGACTAAACAATATGGCAACTTTCTGCTTAGTGGTCAATTTTTGCAAAACCAGGACACGCTTCTGTAGCTATGTTATATATAGCCCTTTTTAACCACTAGTTCGGTCTTCGTTAAGTACAATCCAGGGTTTGAAATGTTTAACAACAAAACTAATTTAGCTCAAAGCAGAGTTGGCCTATATATATGCAAACATTTATTAATTTTCATCCCAAGTTGTCAGCATCTCATGTAAGACTGGATCGTTACAGGCTTTTCACTGAACTCGCTCATGTACTGTGCTTGGCACGCTCAGACTGCTGTACAGACCCTAAGGGCTGGATTGGCAACGCGCCTGCAGCAGAACTCATGCTATCGCTTAAGAAGAATGGGCTGGTGAGTAGGAAACCAGGCTTAAGAGATGAGCTGAGTCCAGTTTCCTATTCGTTCACAGATTTCCTACATCACCCCAAGAACTTAGGCGCGCCTTCGTTCCCTATTGCTAACATAGCATTGTCCTCTACAAGCAGGGTGCTGTGAAGTTAAAATCTCTTAGTGGCCATTAGATATTAGGTCTTACCGTAATGAGAATTACACAAGTTCTCTCCCAGACATGCATGCAATGTATAAAAGCTCTATCAATCAGACACATTTTTCAGTTTGTGGTCCAAAGACCCTAGGAGTAATTCACAGCCTCCAGGGACGTAGAAAGGTGACCAAGAAAAGTTAGTATTTATAAGCTGCACAGCCACCTTTGTATGTGAAATTGCTACTGGGTCTAGGGGGAAATTTTTGGATCACCATTGCTAAATTTATACTTGGGGCAAAGTTAAGGCAAGACAAAAACTGTGATTCTGAATGCACCAAAGTTTTCTGAACACAGACTTTCCACTGCACCTGAGAAGAGAAGGCAACGGGGGATTTCTGGCAAACAAAATAGAACTCTTGCAAAAGGAGGAGAGTTCAGCAGCACTGAACTTGTGTGCCTCCTACCCCAGAGTTGCTCTGGCCTGTTACGCCTCTCTAATGGTACAAGATTCTCACCACCGCACTAATTTCAGAGGGGACTAACGTGCAGTGCCTGGATGACTGACTGTCGCGATGTCTGCCTTACCCACTCAAGCTCTGCCCCTCCATGGCTGGGCTAGGGCAGGCAACCAACCTGCCCACCGTGCATTTAGTGCTCGAGCCGATGGCCCAGGTGCTGTGGTCAGGTGAGTAGCTGTGGTAGCTGTCTGCATGGGTACTCTTAGCTCACGACGCAGACAAGAGAATGAGAGGGTTTTTTTCAGCCATCTTTTACCACAGACTAAGGAAGGTTGAACAAGTTCACGGTGTTCGACACAACGCGTCTGTGGAAAGTTAGCACAGCTCTGCTGATGCGCGGCAACTTGATCGTGGTAAAGCGGCTGTGTGTCTCACCTTTTAGGGTCTAACAAAAGAGGTAACTGTGACCTGGTGCTATCCCAGGTCACACTCGTTATTGGGAATGAAAGCAGAATGACAGGGCAGGACTTTGCCCATGGGATTTACTCGGATGGCGGCACAGCTGCCTACTGTGCCTGCAAGCGCCGCTAATTCTGCCAGCCCGCAAGACACCTGGAAATATGTCTAAGTAGCAGGAGGAGCTGGCTATTAAACTGTGGTTAGTAAGTGTGCAGAAAGCCTCTCAGCACTTTAAAGTGATCATAGTGTGACCTTGATAGCTTCTGAGATGGGGGCTTTTAGCCGCTGACGGAAGGGGTGCAGCATGAGCAAGCTTTCCCCCTCGGTCTCGTAGAGCAGGTTGCCTCACCCCTACCCTGGAAGGACAATCCCATGTGGGCAACTGGATTTCTAACCTCCATTCTATGCAACATGTAGCCATACTCTGCCAAGACAAAACCAAAAAAATGCCCAAAAGAAACCAGCTCTCGTGATGGAAACCAAATCCCGCAAAAATCAACCAGCTGCCTGAGAAGGAGCCCAGTTCCTGATCTCTGCCTGCTTAAATGCCAGAGGTACCTCCATCACTGTGCAGGTGGTAAAGAAGGGCTCGGAAGAGCCAATTCAATCCTTTGCTGTAACTTTGATATCACCTTGCGAGTAGCCTTGGGCAGCTCTATGTCTCGCTGCTTGTCGCCACCTGTGATGTCATATTTTCCTTTCTCCTGTTCTTTATCTATGTACTTTAATGAGATGCTAAGCAATTCATGGCTGGATGACAGGACAATTTCTGATGCATTTGTGCAATGACAAGTTCAATATGCACCCGGTCTCAGTGGGCGCCCCTTGAGTACAGACGCATCCACCTACGCAGACACCACCAGCCCACCACCTCTGAGTTTTCCTGAGATGCTCTAAATAGGAGCATCTTTGGGTTTGTTCGTTTTCCAGGGAGGACTGACTGACTCCAAGAAGCTGGTGCTAACTGTGCCAAAGGCAACAAATCAGACTGCTTCTTCCCTGCGCTTGCTCTCAAGTAAATGGAGGCTTGTTTTTTTTCCCTGCAGTCCTGTACTCAAGCACAACCAACAAAGAGCAGACGTACGGTGGTAGTATGGTGGACGGAAGGTGTTGTTAGCTACCCCCCATCGTGGAGGGAATATGACAAAGTCAGCGAGTGCCACTCCAGGACGGGTCGACTTGGCTGTCAGGACAGTGAAGATAGAAGGATCCTGAAAAAAAGCAAAGCAAAAAGCATGAAGCAGAGCAGGGCTCAGAGCCATCTGCTCAGGTCATCCAGCCAGTAAATGTGACTGATACAGCCTCTCCGTTACCAAAACACTTTTACCATCTGCACCTGGTGGTGCGGGTGAGATTTGTGACTCTGTGTGACAGCACCCAGCATCTCAATCCCATGCTGAACATGGGAGATAAGTGATGGGACTGGATGATTCTTCTTTAGGCAGCCTTGGAGAGCCTTCCCTGCCCCAGCAATGATGCCCTTGGAGCCAGTGGCACAGATGCAGGGGAGAGACAGCCCCGCAAGACGGGATACTGTGTAATTCCAGGAGCAGTCTCCAGCACTCCTCCTACACGAAACCGTATGTCTTCCATAGCCGGCTACAGAGGAGAGGAACGTCCTGCTGGAGGCATCTAGCCTCCCAGCCCTGTTAGTTTACAAACAGGCAGAACAAAGCACAGAGAAATTGTGGCTTGCTTCAAGGATTTTTGAAGTCTCTAGTCCAGTAAAGTGATTTTCTGGGCTTTGATCCCAAAACCATCCTTCTCCTGGCAGGTTTTTCTGGAGTTTAAACAATACTTTCTGTTGCTTGTCTCACTAGAAATGCTCCAGTCTCCTTGCACACCCACTTGCAGAATCAGCGCCAAGAGATGGCATCACTGCGGGCACCCCTCCCACTGGGCTGGTTTCCTTTTTAGAAGAGCTGCTCACATTAGTTTTGGCTTTAGTTGTTTTCCGTAAGATCTAGAAATTATTGCAAAGAAAGCTGCCAGCTCTTCGAATTAATTTCAGTGCTGGGCTCAGAGGAACTAGAGGAGGGAGTCTGTGCAATTGCAAGAAATAAATCAAGGCAAGAATTTGAAGCAAAAGTCTTTTTGCTGAGTTGCATGGTGTGTGTTGGCTTCAGTATTTGGCTCTCCTCCAGGGTACAGAAATTCTATGCTAAGCTGCATAAAGCTGTTTAAGAAGCTGATCAACCTCCAGTTACATCTTTGTACCACAGAGGAGGTTGTCTTCCTCTACAAGAGCTTGGTTTGGGCCCAGGGAAAGCAGCACAAGAAATTTCACACTGTTTCTTAGAGCACAACATGTTTTTTAACAGGCGCTGAGGCCCTGGAGCTCAGGGTGAGTTTGGAGGGTACGGTATCCACGCAGCATTGCTCTGCCTTGCCAAGCTCCAGAACTTACCGCATGGTCAAAAGCAACAGAATTAATGACCATGAATTTTTCCAGATGGTATTTGTACGGTGTGTAGTTCCCATGCCAGGCTACAACATTGAAGGGGGAGAAATCCTACCAAAGCAAAGAGACAGAGGGTTACCAAACACAGTCTTCCAACTTGCTGCACATATGCAAGGCACTGCTCTTTCCCAAAATAAAAATGGGTGTAGTGCTGGTGAGAGGTACACTGGCAGCCTGGAGCACAAAGCCCTTTAGGGACAGCCCGGAATTGCAAGATTGTGGGTTTCCTCAGCATTTCTACTTGGTGAGCCTCAGCCCTCCCTCTGGGCTTTGGTGTCTAAGAGCTTTTGAGTGCCCAGGTAGTGCTTGGACAAGTCCAGCTGCAACACTGGCTCTCTGGTAAGGAAAGCCTGGCTCTTCACAGCAGCCCCAGCTCCCCTTTTCTTCTCTGTCACTATAATGTCACCGTATGGAAACAGTGAGGCACACTCTGTCACTGTATGGAAACAGCGAGGCAAAGACCATCGCTGAGTCTTTGGGCAAGACCAACTCCTCACAAACACGTTTTTCCAGACCAAGGAACCTCAGCTGGGCAGTTGAATGACTCAGCAAGGCAAGGGCTCAATCCTGCTCCACTGAATGCAGCAGGACCTCCTGAGACTCCTCAGCGCACGCTACGGGGCTGCATATCCCAGGCCATGCACTGGCAGTCGCTGCGCTTCAGTGTTACCTGTTCTCCTGGGGCATCCTCACCTGCTGGGCTGCAAACAGCTTGCCCTGGTACTTGCTGATCACCGTGTAGCCCCCTGGCACTTGTCGGTCCTCGTACCACGCGACGGGCACCAAGAAGTCACGTGGGTTGGCCAGGCCATTGGCTCCTACGAAAGAAAAAGAGATGCCAGAGCTCTATGGGCAACTTGCAAGCAAAGTGAGAGATTCCTGGCTTCGGGAGTCCCCTTCTGCATTTTGAATGACCTTACTGCTTCTTGGCCAACCACAAAACCTGAAATAGTCATGTACTTCTTGTGCTCCTACAAGTAGGTAATTGTAATATATCCTAGCATTTAAGTCCATGCTCCCCTTATGTGACTAAGACAGGTCTCCCCAAGTTCCCTTCTGAACAAGATTAGTACTTCACCCCCAATTAAAGGCATGTAACAACTAGGAATTAAGCAAAATACGGAGGGTGAATTGCTTTCTGTCCCTGGACATCCTGCTGGTTGGACACTTATCCATGTAGAAGTTACAAGGCATGTCATGAGGGGGCCAAATACATTTCTGAATGCTTGCAAAAAGAGTAATAAAATAAGGACTAGTGATACCTACAGACTCTGGGCATACTGAGGGGTTGGTTAGCATGAGGAGTACATTTTCAAAGCGCAAAGCACCGTACGGGTGCTGAAGTATTCTTCTTCTTCTCATTAGTATTATTGTTACAAAGTGGTTTTGAATTTCTTGGATAAAAATGCAGACATTACTACCTGCTGCCAAGGTTTAACAGTCAGTGCTTTTCTCCAGCTGTCATTTTTCAAGGTAAAAGTGAAGTTAGAATAAAGTACAACTGAAATACAAAGGATCTTGGTCTCTGAGGGGAAGGTGGGTAGGTGGTGAGAAGAGGAGCTCTTATAATTACCACCTCCCGAAAAGGTTTACAGGCAAGTGCGCTCATTTTCTTTTCTCCAGAAAGTAAACCTTACAATAGATTCCTGCCTTATGGAGACCAAAAAAAACCCCAAAACAAACCCAAACCCAGTTCAACAGTCTCTGAAAAACTAGCTAATGGGAAAACTTGTTATATACAGGCTGGGGCAACAATATCAATAACCAAGTGGTGGAGGCAGGTAACCTCAGCTGGCTGAAAGGAAAGCTGCTCAACATGGAGAGAGATGTGCCCAGCGTGTCACATGGGAGAGATGCTTGAGCAGGGTCCCATTAAACGGCTGCAAATTGGGTCGGTTCCCCACGGCAGGAATGGCCAGCTTCGGTTTCACTATGGCCGTGAGATGTCTGCGAAGGCTCTCTGAATGCAGATGGGCCATGCCAGCCTTGTTACTGATTGATAATACCTAGTCAGTTTACTTCAAGCATGGCCAGCCTTTTAGATCTCACTGAGAGCTGTAAAACAAGCCCAGTCTAGTGGGGACACCCCCCCCCCCCAAACCAACCTAAAATGAAAAACAATCAGCCCCAAAACACCAGTCTGAAAGTGGAGAACAATTGGTACCAGTTTTGTATTTAATTTAGCTGTTACAAGGGGAGTTTCACTTCCTTTCCCTGAGACAATCTTAGTTGCATTAACCTGGAGGTGTTTTCGTCATCAAGAAAAATTTGGGGGCGAGTACTCCAGGGATAAGGAGGTGAAATAACCTGAGCTGAGCACTGCCGGAAAGCTGGGAAATCACAGCAGGGATGGCGGGGCTTCAGATGCCGAGCATCCTTGCAATATTTTTCTCACAGCAGCAAGAGCGTGCCTTCACGACCCGTGACATTGCACAGACCAGGAGGCAGCTGGCAGAGAGGTTCTGTGGTTTGTGAGAGAGCTAGACCTTCGCTCAGTGAGGGCAGATCCGCCCTGGCAGCACAACACAGAGGTGTGAATGTGCTGCTGATCCCAGTCCTGTGCTGCTCATTTTATTCAGTTTGAATTCTCCAACGACAGCTTCTGACACTAAGGCACTCTAGGCTCTAGAGCTCTAAGGCACCTCTGTTCACAGAGGTGGGGGGAAAAACACGACTAAATCTCAAATGGAGCTTCAAGAGTATCTTTTGCCTCTGTAAATCTGCCTTTTCCCAGGTAAATTATCTCCTATCGCTCCAGCTTATGCCATATCTGTAAGTAAGGGGCGTCAGTGATGATGGCCTTTTGGGTTTGTTTCAGCAGGAACAGATTCAGAACCAGCAGATGGAGACTCTCAGATCAGCAGTGAAGAGATAAAGGGGAAAATGGGGAGATAAATGGTCCCTTCAGTCCCAGGGGAATCATGGGACAACCGGGCTGTCACATTTTTTTGGGGGGGATGCTTGTTCTGCTGGGGAATAATGGTGCCGGGATGGAAAACATTTTGGGGAAGGAGTGTGTGCCTGGGAGGATTTATTACAAAGGAGATAAAAGGATGGATTGGGGCTTGTCATTCCTGACTCTCTGTGAAATTCACTGTAGGTCTGATGGGAGATTGTTACCAATGGGTCCCAGGTCAGGCAGCTCGAAGTGTGCCCCGTACACCTCCAGGATGTAGCCTCTGGTCTCTCCAAACACCTCCACACTGAAACGCATTCCTTGCTGGAAAATAAAGGAAGATACAAGGATCCTCCCAGGACTTTCCTTACAAACCACAAACAGCTGAATGCAGGAGCTGGCTCCCTCCAACGCTGGGCTCTGAGCCTTGGGCAAGGTGCAGTCAGCCCTTACCTGGATGACACAGATTTCATTGGGCTCCACTAGCATCCTCCCAAACTCGGTTGTGATGAGCAGTTTCCCTTGCTGGGGCACTGTGGAAACAAAATGCAGGCAGAAGAGCTGAAGCAACGTGGTGAATGCTGCCTTCTCTGTCCATCGAGAGCACCTGGGATCCAAGGAAGAGCAATGAGCCCTTTCTGACCCTGCTTCACAGCGGGTCCGGGCTCCCTCTCCCAAGCAGACCCTTGCAGCAGAGATGTCTGCACTGAGAGCTTCCAGGCCAGCCCCATGGCCCCCACGTCACAGCAGGTGCCTGTGTGAGGTTAAACCATCCATCACCCTGCGTTCCCTTAACTTAGGGTTTGTGCCACAGACACCCAGTCCAGATAAATGGGTCTTGATGTATTCAGGGCCATACCTGTCCATATCATAAATGGTGCAGGTACCCATCCTTGTCATGACCCTGGCAGTGTGTGATGTCTGGGAATAGCTAATTCTTCCTGCTTCCTGAGGGGAGAAGTAATGCTTTGCTAACATCTGCATTGTTTTCCGGGGCTGTCACGGCACAGGAGAGCTCACGTTTTGACTTTAAAAACTGGCAGATTTACAAAACCTGTTCTATCACTTTTACTCCATGATAGTGAAGGAGGTCAATGAGAACAAATTTTTCTGGGAGAATTGTTTCTGTTGGTGACCCCAAGGCATTTCTGTCCCTTGGTCAAGAAAGATACAAGCAAATATCAGGCTTCTGATACCGCTCAGAATTTTTTCTGGCATGTGTGCACTTTATGTGCCAACCTCATCACTCACCATGGCAGTCTGGTTGCCTGAGGCTGGCAGAGCGTGGGAGCTAAGCTGCTGTGCCAAATGCTCTTGGACTGAAGCTACGAAGGCATCTAGCTGTAAACTGTTCAGAAATCCTGAGGCTTATGTTTTCCAGAAATCCTCTGCTTGTGGTGTGCCTAATACCAATCCGGGGAGCGCTGGGACACGATTCCTGAGCACCACGCCAAGGAAGTTGGGTCACTGCTCAAAACCAAAGTTGACGTCTGGCACAGACGTGTTCTCTCTGAGCTGCGCAGGAGCGGTGCAACCCGCCCAACAGCCCAGCTGGTGCCAGACGACCAAATCTGCACGTCACTAGGGTCAAGCCAACCCTCCACTCCAAATCTTGGCTATAGGGCTCAGGATCTGGAGGAACAAGAGGCAGCCAGGTGGCAACCCAGGTAGACCCTCGTGGGGGAAAGGAAAAGCCAAAGCATTAACTCACCAATTAGGAAGTCACCATCCGAATTATAAAGACATCTAAAGAAGAAGGAGAACAGGAAGGTCAAGGTGCTGTAAGCCCCAGGCACACATCACAGCCGCAGCTGGGGAATTTTGAGCTGGGAGACTGGCGTGGCAGAGGTCTCGCCTTCAGCACCAGAAATGCTGTTTGCAGGTCAGTGAATGCGATATTACGGGCCAGTGCAGAGGAGGCAGGGAGGTTTGACGTGTGCAGCCTGGAAGCAGGATCTCCTCTGATCTCTGCCAGGTCCCTGCCTTTGTGGCTGTGGGTGCATCAGGCGTTGTCAACTGGGAAGCAGGGCTGAGTTCCCCCATGAGCTGCTGCAGAGGGTAGTGATGCCCATCGGAGGCTGCATGCTTGTTGACCTCCAAGGAGCAGCTCTGCTCCCTGGGATGAGAGCACCTGGATCCAACAGAACCCCTTTTTCTGCATCCCCATGCCCAGCTCTCTCCTTCTCTTGGTGGCTCCCCACCCGCTCCCCCAGTGCTCAGCCATGGAGCACAACCTGCTTCACAAACACCTGCCGTGGGCACCACAAACACCTTTGCCTGTGCACACAGGAACACAGGGACATAGAGGCAGCACTGCTGGGAGCAGCTGGACAACAGACATACAGACAGCCGGCCTGGGGCAGCCTGAGCCTCCAGTGTAGCAGTCACTGACCTGTCGAGCATGGAGGTGTTGCAGACAAAAATATGGACAGCGATGCCATTGCGTCCTCTGGGCTCACCGGCGCCGCACAAGGTGTGCAGTCCCTACGGGCAAACCCAAAGCACCGGGAGTGAGCGGCAGGCAGTGGGGCAGGGGCCAGCCCCCTTTCCTCCCCTCATCCCACCCCCTTGCTGGGGCTCACCCTGTTTCCCTGCTTTCCAATGCTGAGCACCCCTCGTGCTCTGCTACCTCCCAAGGGAGAGCAGAGATGGAGGATGCCCAGATGCCCTGGTCCCCCAACTTACGCTCACAAAGTCCAGCTTCTTCTGAGGGGCTTTCGGGATCTCAAAAGGTTTCCATCGCAGCTAGATTGCGGCAAACAAAAGCAAGAAAGCGATGCCAGTGGTTATAATGCAAACGGTGACAATTCAAAAGAAAGCAGACCCCTGTCACCTCCTGCTTCTCTGCCCTCTGCTAGCTGAGGTAGCTTTCTCTTTCCTCTTTGCCTTGCTCATTTTCGTTTACAGGTTTCTTTTGATATATGGAGCTTTTTTTCCCTTTTTAATCATAGTTTTGTAAAATAATTGGCAGGCCAGTGTAGTGCCAAGGTTAAAAAATAATCCTGTTTAAAAGCTGTCTCTTCCTCTATTACTAACAACACTGTTGAGAGCAAAGAAATTCAGATGAGCAGACAGCCAAATTGTCATGGTCCTGTGCTCCACTCCACGCTGGATGATTCACTCCCTTCATGACCCAAGCATAACACTCCTGTTTGCACCACCTCATTCCCCCTACATCTGAAGCAGAAATATCTATTCTACCTGCATGAGTGGGAGCTGTGAGGAGCACTAATTACCTCGTGCAAAGCCTGTCGAGATTCTCAGGCAGAAGGTGCCAGAGGAGTCCAAAGTATTTATTACCACTAATATCATATTAAAGATCTTTGCAGTTCTTGGGAACAAGGTGCTGTGGCTGAGAGCCCCTCACTGGGGGAACTCAGTGCAGATCAACCCAAACGTCCAAAATTAGGATGATGTTGATGTGGCCAGCTGCCAGATATATCCCCTGCAGCAATGCGCTTGACCCCAGATGAAAGTGCCTGTGACTGTGGGCATCCACGAGAACATTTTCTTGCTTTTAGCTACCCGACCTTGACATGCTTTTAGGCTGGTGCCCTGAGAAAACTAAACTTATGGGACTCCTGGAGAGCTGGCCTCGGGATATGACCTGTCGTTTGGCTGGGATAGAGTTAATTTTCACAAGAAGCTGGGAGGGGACACAGCCAGGACAGGTGACCCAAACTAGCCAAAGGGATATTCCATACCATATGATGTCATGCTCAGTATATAAGGGGGAGGGCTGGCCAGGGAGGAGGAATTACTGCTCAGGGACAGGCTGGGCATCAGGCTCTGGGCAGTGAGCACATTGCATTGTGTATCACCCGCTTTGTATGTTCTTTTATTGGTATTGTTGCCATTTTCCTCTTCCTTTGCTGTCTTATTAAACTGTCCTTATCCCAACCCACGAGTTTTACCTTTTTCTTCCAATTCTCTTCCCCATCCCACGGGGAAGGGAGAGGAGTGAGCAAGCGGCTGCATGGTGCTCAGCTGCTGGCTGGGGCTAGACCATGACAGTCCTTTTTGGCACCCAGTGTGGTGCACAAAGGTTTGAGATAACGACAGATCTGACCAGAGGGAGGAAACAGGCAACTGCGCCCAACGAATGCATCTGCCAGTAAAGCTGGGTGAAGCAGGGGCTCATCGCTAATTAATCAACTGCACCCTGTGCCTGGCCCCGCAGCTTGGTCCTCTCCGCTCTGCTCTCCGAAGCCATCTGCTTCCCAAGGGCATCCCACCACCACAGCCTCACAGCAGCCCTGGGTCGCCTGGGTTGGATCCATCCCTTCCTCCCCTCATCCTGTTTGCTGCTGGGCAGAGCCACTTTTTCCTCCTCAGGAGACCTGGGCGGCTCCGTGATGGTGCCTGCTCAGGGTGACGCTGCTGGGGTGCTGGGTGGAGCAGAAGAGGCTGCTGGAAAAGCCTGGATGGAGACACCAAACGCACCCGGCAGCAGATCAGATGTGACCCTTGCGAGGTATCGACGCCTCACAAGCGAGCCAGTAAGATAGTGCTGAACCTCAGGTTTTGCTTTTGGACTTCTTCAAAGCATGTTTCCCTTTGGTTTCCAAGACAGCCTTCCAGACATGAACCAGAGCCAACGCAAAGCATGGTCAGAAGGTGCTCCTGAGCCTGATGCCACCCCTAGCAGTGGGACCTTCGCTGGCTCCCATTCATTTCATGGCAGCTGTGAAGGCCAGTGGTGGCATCTCATCATGAAACTGTTCCTCTAATGATTGTTTTAAGCCTTCAGGGTTGGGAATTGGGACCCAGTTGACAGAAATCATTGGGAAATATTGACAGAAAGGACACACGGAGGGACAAAGAGAGAAGACCCTGGAGACCGGGGGAAGAGGGAGAGGGGGAGGGAGAACAGGCAAAATAAGAGAAATAAATGTTAGACATAAAGATGGTCTAAAGGGAAGCAAATTTTCTCACTGAGGAATATGGAAAATGACAGTAAGTCTACAGATGAAGTAATAAGTATAGTGCAGGTCCTGTGTAACAGCTTCGTTTTCACTTTGGTCCCTGTGGACACCTGTCATTCCTGTGGGACAAGGAGAGCGGGAAATGCAATCCAGCCCATTGGTTACAGCTGGAAATGGTGTCTGGCCCCTCTCCTCTGAAATGCTTGCGAACTGCTAAGCTGCTGCCCAGCTCTGCGCATCGTTCATCTGGTGTTTCTCTGCTGCGTTTGGGTTTCACCGATGCAAGAAGAGAAGAACAAGCACCCTTAACCAGAAAAGAAGTCCAAGACAGCCAACAGCTGCCAGCGCCAGGTGCTTAAAATGGGAAAGCTTTTAGGTTTTTTTCCCTGCTGTATGATCCGTGAGCCTCCCGAGATACAGCACCTCTGTACTTACTTTACAGGTTTTCTCTCTCCAAGGTTTGTCCAATCACTTTTTGAACCCACTTGGATCCTCTGGCAAGAAGTTTCACAGTTTATGCATTTTTTTTTTTAAGATGACATTTGTTATTGGTATTAATTTTCTCCCTGCCTCTCAAGCATAGCTTCCCTTGGTCATCTCTGTTCTAGGCTGGAGAGCTTTCTTCTGTTTCAGCATTTCTTCCATGGATGCCACCCCATATTTTTTCATCACCTTTGTCCCCTTTTCTGTTTTGTCCCCTTTCCCATTTTGTCCCCTGTGCCTTTTATAGTTCTGCCATTGTCTTTGGGCAACGTTAAAGGATATTTTTTTCCATTGACTTCAATGATTTTTGCATAAGGCAGCTCCATATGCCCATGCTTTTAGATGGATGACAATTGGGAAAACTCCTTAAGTGAGCTGGGAGAAACACAAAGCACCGCAGGGAAGCATCGGTCTTGTCCAACAAAGTGAACCTGGTCTCTGGCTCTGCTTCAGAGAGGACGAGGAGGAAAGCAGGAAGACACCTCCCACTTACTGCTAGGAAATAACCCCACTGGGTTTGATGATTGCCATCGAAAGTGGTGGGAGAGAGAGTGGGCAGGAGCTTCGTTGCTGTTCCCGTATGGAAAAGACATACTACACGTAAATGGCTTGAGATGCTTGAGAGGTGAGCATCTTGGAATTACCATAATCATAAATAACCCTAATGGTAGCTGCAGGGTGCGAAAGGGCGTTGGGGACGGATGAGGTGGTAACAGAAATTATGGGAGCTTCACTTGGGGAGGAGCACCAAAGGGATCTAAATACGAGCCTGTCACCGCTCCTTGGTTGGTGGCTGGAAAACATATTCCAGCAGAACTGGAGAAGTATTTAGACAAATGGTGAGGTTGCTGGGAGGCTGGAAATTAGCTGATGATGATGCATCAAAAGGCAAAACCTGAGAGGAGTAAAAACCAATGACCATGAGATGATGTTGAGAGGAGAATGGCAGGAGGAGAGAGTCAGATTAGCAAAGCCAAATGTTCTGTGGCTGGCAGGGAAGAAATCATGATTAAAGATGATGGCAAGGCCGTAACAGAGGAAGACAAATGCCGTGTCTCTGCGTGAGTCTCCAGAATGAAGCTTGATTTCCCATGAGGGGTGTGGAGAAACGGGCTGGCAGCCAGCAGCCTCTCCGAAAGCGCAGGGAAGGAGGGGATGGATGGCAGAGACACGCTGCTGCTCTGCCTGCCGGGCTGGGCCATGATGAGCCTTTGATGGGGGAAATTGAGGAGGAAGAGAGAGCAGCCTGAGAGGTGGCCAACAGGAGCCCCCAAGGGAGATGCTAGATACCACAGACCAAACCCTGTGACACTGCGGCCGTGTTGGGAAGTGACACAAGCATCCATCGAGGTGGGAAGCAACAAGCATCGCATCGAGGGCTGTCCTTCCACGGATGACCCATAGGTGAGGAGCAACAGATGGCAGCCAGGACCCAGTTTGTGTGTTGGCCAGACCCCCAGCTCCCTACAGCTCTCCTCAGACCTCTTGCAGCTCAGAGACTTTGCACCCCTGGTTAGCTTAATGTTAGACTGTCCTCCTGGCAGGACCAGGGCTCTTCCCAGCATGGTTACCTGGTTGGGGTCAGGCTCAACTTCATCCCAGTTGTGTGTCAGGTGGCCCTCCTCGAGAGGTTTGAAGGGTTTGTGGCAGACTGAAGGTAGGATCCGATATAGCCAGCTGCAATGAAGGAAAAGACCTGGATTAACCTGGGGAAAAGATTAAACCTTCTGGGTGGCTGCTGGCCGATTTTGCTCCTAAAGGCATGAATAACATTTACTTTGGTGGCAACTGGACCAAAGGGTGTATTAAATATCAAACACCAGCTCACAGCCAGAGACTGCCTTCCAGAGAGATGTCTTTTTATTATAGGCTCTAAATACAAATATATGCTGTTGTATGTAGGTAAATGTCTATATGTGTGTTTACATATAATTATGTATGTTTACATTCACACACACACATATATATGTATACAAAAAATAAATATATGTCCTTATCTGTGGCTGAAATACAGCAATCTCTGAGGTGGAAAAAAACCCCCAACCTATTTAAACACAGCTACGAAGCAGCTCAGACCAGACAGGGACAAGCACAGTATCTAACTGAAAGTACAGAGGAGCTTTCCGGAGACAGAAGGTCACAGCCAGTATCTGAATTTGGGTAGATTACTGAAAGTAGCATCCTATGCCTGGCTGGCCATGCTCATAGGACCACCAGCAAGCCCATGCAGCAAAGACCAGAGTTTTATGTGGGATGATGCTTCCTACTGCCGTAGGAGGTCCGCCATGCCTCCATCGCTGCCTGGGACCGTCACTCTCCCTCTTTGCTGCCTGCTGTGTCCGTGGCTGCAGCCCCTGTCGTCCCCACCGCCCCGGTGGCTGCGGCCGGCATCCGCACGCCACGCACAGACGCAGCCAAGCCCAAAGCTGGGCTTCTGATCAGGCAGGAGAGCAGAGGTAATCAGGAAAGCCTGATCTAGGCAGGGCTGCCAAAGCCTTTGATGTGTTAACAGCGGTGGTTGCAGTTTGGGTGGGTGGGAGAGGGGAGGAGGGAGCTCTTCTTTGAGAGCTGGAAAATTTCCATCAAGGACATCTTCGTGCGGCAAACAATGATTCATCCCTTTCCCACGCACACCGCGAGCTGGCACCAGCCCGGAGAGAAGAGCTCTGCTAGGCAGCTCAGATGATGCATTTGCCTTTCATTTGAATGAACAACAGAAGGGACAGAAAAGCTGCTGTGGGAGAACCAAAATGAGAAACCCATCTTCTGCAATATGGCCATGGCTGGAGCACGATGACCGGGACAGAGCTCCGGGATGTTTGCTGCCGGCTGGAACAAGCTGTCCCCGGCACTGCTGGGAATGCAGTGTGCTGGATGCCTGGCGCTGGTCTGAGCCCCTGGCCAGCCCCAAAACGAGTACAGCCAGAGCTAGCACCTCACCAGCCCTGGCTGGCATGCAGGAGCGTCTCTTAGGAAGAGGGAAGAGTCCTGCTCAGAGGCTCGGTTTTGACACTGTCCGTCAGGTGCTTACCCATGCCAGTTGCAACGGTGATGTTTTTGCAATAGCATCAGGGCTGAGATGCCGAGGTTGTTTCGCACAGCACACAGACCCCTTGGGACCATCTGGCCCCCATGAACATCCCCTCCCCTTCCTCTCCTTGCTCAGAAAACCATTTTCTTCCCCATTCCAACATCTCCTTTCTCAGCATTTTCGCAACCTACTCACCGCACCGAAGCCTTTCCTCTCCCTCTCCCATGGTTTTCTGCCCTCCCCCCTCTCCCAGCACACGGTGGAGGTTTTTCACTTGCAGAAAGCGCTGGTGGCACAGAGGCAGCCTCTCCATCACTCCCCGCCGCTCGCCCCAAGTGCCCCATGTCACCCACCCGCTGCCGGGGGTCACGGTACCTTCGCTTATTCGTGGGCCGGGGACAGGTGAAGGCAGAGCCCGAGAGCTGTTCAGCATACAGGCCGTATGGGCAGACTTGTGGGTTATTCTGAACGAGAGGAGAAGGAAAAATAAGGATGCGAGAAGCAGCAGCACGGGATTTAGCTCTGGACCCCCCGGCAGAGCACTGCGGCAGATGCCCGGTGCCCGAATGCCGTGGGGTGAACTGTGCCTCTGAGTCTGTGCATCAGCCCTGGCAGTCATGTCTTCCTGCTCCCATGAGGCTGGGTGCCCTGCAGGTGCCAGCCAGACTCCAAAATCCATTCCCACGTGCAGGAGGAGGCTGCAGAAGTGCCCTGAGGAGTTGGCACAGCCATTGAGGCAACACACGCGCTGCTAGAGCCAGCTGTACGGGGCAGCGCTCGGTAGGGTCAGCGACAGGAGCATCAAGGAAAAGGGATTATTCCCAAAGCTTACAGACTGCAAAGCAGACCATTATTATGCACGAATCTTTTTAAGACCAAGTGAGAGAGGGGCAGCTCCAGAGCATCGTGTCTGCCTGGCTTTCCAGAGGGCTGATAAAGACTTGCAGCAGCTGTACCTTTGCTTCTTCCCTCCTACACACTAAGTGACCCCTTCTTCTCCTGCACTCTGCCCAGGGGAGGGATGCCCAGAGCAGGCATTTCGGTGGTGTGCTGCTTCCTCCTGCCAGTGCTGTTTGCTGCCTAAGAGTGGGAGTGACCTGTGTGGGCACCTTTGCTTCTCTGCAGGGCTTCCGCACAGTGACCGTCCTCCCGTGGAGTACGAAGGGGGCACTTTCCCCCTTGCAGATCCGTGGGCATGACTAGCGCAGGTTTAGCAGCCCTTGTGAGTTCATAACTGAAGGACAGAGTTCTCCCTTTCAGAGAGAACAGAAACTAAACATTTTGATCTAAGTAGGCCAGCAACTATTTATTTGAGATCAGCGAGAAGCAAAGGCATCCAAGAACTGCAGGAAATACCCCGGTGGGACAGTCATACACCATTTGCTATCCCATCTCCCTCCTGCAAGGTCTAGTCGAGCATCCTGTAATCCTGCTGTGGCTGGGCAGATCAGCCATCCATACGGTGTCAGACACTGCCCTGACAGGTAAGCAGGAGGAAGAGGTAAAGCTCTCATAACGCACGTAGCTTCCAGCCCTCAAACTCTGTCTTGTCGGTATGGGTATGCAGTGAAGCAGGGGGATCAATAGCCCTTGTCATTTTTATCTTAGCCAGCACTACTGCAGATGCCAGTCTTATAAACACTGCAGAGGAGAAAGGATCCACCCCTGGGACTGGAGATTTTTTTTGTCTAACTTGTTTTCAGATTTTTTTATTAACTCTTTTGACACCGAGTCCAAACTCTGTCCAGGTGAGGGTACCTCAGCCTGGAGCCGGAGGGGTCTTCTCCCCTGGGAAGTGGTGCTGCTCTGGGAAATCACGAGGAGCACAGCGACCACAGGTCAGTGCTGGAGCACTGCTCGTCTGGACCAGCAGTCACTGCTATCGATCTCCTAGTTTTTGGGTGCCTCTTTCTTACACCTTTTCTCCACCCATCTGCTATAGCCAGTCTCAGAAAGAAGACACTGCACCAGCTGGGCCATCGGTCTGATCCAGCACAGCAGTTTTCCTTTCTTGTGGGCACACCGTAGGCTGCAATGCAGACCTAGGGGGACATGTATACGCATTTAACGTGTCCTAGTGTGGCATGTTACTATCCGCACTGGCATACAATGTGTAAAACATCTGAACTGGGGAGATCCAGAAAACTCAGGAAAAGCGAAGGGCGAAGTTCCCTGTTTGACCTTAATTCTGCTGGCCTCTTTGCACAGAGCATGAAGAGGAGCTGACTTGCACCAAGGGATGCCATTGACTGAGCGTAAAATGCTGCCGTCCAAGTCCAAGGGCAGCCAAGGGAGGGCACGGTCAGCCTCAGAACGTGCGCTGGTGTGGAGGAGACCGGCACAAAGGAGATGAGAGAGCTTTAATTTTTGTTCTTGCCTCTCTGGACTGAGTGGCTAGCGTCACATGGGTCACAATTCCTTTCTTTAAAACAGAATGATCCAACATAATTTATTTTAATCTAACATGTTCAGAATTTACTTACTTTTAGGAATGAATCTGTCACTCTATTACCACAGGCGTTCGCATCCCCTCCCTACAAAGAAGCTGCTCTCCTGCCAAAGGCTTATAAGCCAGCTTCGTCGAACCCAATTCCTACAGAACACCCAAAAGCCGCTTCTCCTGCCTGAGCACCATCTCTCTGCCAAGCTTCAAACTTCTGCTCTGGTTTATTACGGAGCCAATCGCTTCCTTCTTGGTCTGGCCGAGCCACTTTTTCTGCAAACTCCTTTCAGAAAAGAAAAAACCTGCTGTTGAGCAGAGGTAACTCTGGCAAGTCTTAATCCCCAAGGTGAAACTTGGAAGCTCATGAGTAACTTAAAAATAGAAAGCATGAATAGAAATCTTTAATTCTGATTTTTCCTAGCATCTTATTATTCTAGTCCTGCATAAAGAAGGCTCCTGGAGACTTTTTTGGTGGCAGAGAGGAAGGAAACATGTTAAGATGAAAAGAAGCCCAGGGAACAGATATTCACTCTATTCCATGTCATTTTAATAAAGCACTTTAAAAAAACTCAGTACCTGTCCCTCCGGTAAAGCTCCTGGACAGCGTGGGTCCTCAGAAACATGTTCATTTCCAAATCCCGACATGTACTGTAAAATAAACCACACAACTCATCAGCATTTTGAAAACACAAGCAAAACCTCTCCAAATAAGCCATCCATCACTTCCCCATGTTTTTTTGCAGGCTCTTTGTATGCACTAAGGCTTTCCCAAGTGATCTACTTCCATATTGCCACGGACCCCCTGGCTTCGCTTCATTCGCTAACTGCATGGTGGACTGGGAAGCACAGATGAGATTTGCTCTTCTGCTAAATCTGCATGTACATTTTAATTACATTCTGCACTGTGAAGGCACTTGAGAAATATGCCAAATATCACATATACAGTCAGACTCAAGAACAACAGGGTGATGTATAAGGAGAAGAACTATGCATCAACATTACAGAGCTGTGCTACCAACATCCAAGTTAAACCTGACTTCACTTGAATAGTGGATGTTCCAACATCTGCAGACTGCCTTGTAAATTCATGCACTGAGTCATGGCCCTTGGATGCTCAGGGATTGAAACTGGGAGTCATTTGTTTGTTGAGTTCTTGCAATACGTCCCCATGGCCATCAAGAAAAAGATCAGGACTTAGCTGGGATGAGTGAGGGAAGGGAAGGGAAGGGAAGGGAAGGGAAGGGAAGGGAAGGGAAGGGAAGGGAAGGGAAGGGAAGGGAAGGGAAAGGAAGGGAAGGGATATACTGGGAAGGGAAAGGAAGGGAAGGGAAGGGAAGGGAAGGGAAGGGAAGGGAAGGGAAGGGAAGGGAAGGGAAGGGAAGGGAAGGGAAGGGAAGGGAAGGGAAGGGAAGGGAAAGGAAGGGAAAGGAAGGGAAAGGAAGGGAAAGGAAGGGAAAGGAAGGGAAAGGAAGGGAAAGGAAGGGAAAGGAAGGGAAAGGAAAATAATTCTGTTGGGACCTACACTGTGTCACTGATTTGCCCTAAATGACTGTCACCCACTTGGGCATGAACTGTCCACCATGGTAGTAAGCAAGATTTAAGTCATTATTGGATGATAATCTGGTTTTCTAGAGTGATGTATACCCAAGAGACCCATGGACCAAACACACCTGCATACCCTCCCATGCCTGCCCTGCCTGCAGCTGCCATGGTCTAAGTGTGGCTGAAAGGATCCCAGAGGATGCAGCTCCCAGCTTTGTGGCACTGAGAAAAGCCCCACAGTAAACCTGAGACGCACAAGGGAAGCAGGTATAACAGAGACCTTAGCTTTGCACTGACAGAAATGTAAATACAGACCCTTCAGATGCTATAGAAGGGCATGAAGCAACTCTATTGAACTCTGCATGAATGCAGAGGTCTTTTGGCAGCGATCAATGGTTCAGCTCCGTGGCCTGGGGAGAGAGTTAAATATTAATGCTCCCCTCTATCAACTGCAAGAGTAGCCGGGCCACTCATCTGCCTTCACACAGTGGCGCTGGGACAGCAAAGCCCAGGAGCCCCAACGTTGTGCTGACACGTGCATGCTTGCTGCGACGGGGTGGCTGCAGCGCTGCAATGCTGCTGTGCCCCAGCAGCTGCCTCGGGGCTCCGGCGCTGAGGAACCCCAGCGAGCAGCAGGCACCCTCCCTCGGTGCGGCGTGACAACCCGGGATGCAGAGGTCTGACACAAAGGTGGAGCGACAAATCCCCTACACCTGGTTTATTACATTGTTATGGTGCCTGGATTATTTCCCCCAGGGGTTCTCAGCCTTGTGCAATTTACAGCCTTCCCCTAGAAATTTCCCAGTGTAGCAGAAACTCAGAGAGCAAACCTGAAACCTCCTGACAAACCCCGTGCTTTCCCCCTGCACCTTGCAGCAACGTGTAAGAAAAGAGCATTGCCGGGGGAGCCAGGCCGGCTGGAAACCCTGCTTAGCCTGAACCTGAAAACAACTCGGTTTCTTTCGGTTCAGGGAGGCTGTTTCTCTCCTTCTTGCAAACGGACGTACATCTCTAGGACTCTGCTCTCCACTGGGTTCTGCAAGAAGCATATTGATATGCAAAGCAGCAGGTCACCTAAGCAGCCTTGGCAAACGTATTGTACTGGAGCATTTCTTTCTTTTTTTTTTTCTTTCTTTTTTTTTTTTTCTTCCCCTCTTTTAAACGGAAATGCAGCAATATCTGATGGGACTGCAGCAGTTTCAGAAGGAACTCAGACCTCTGCACTGCATCCTCCTCTACCAGCAACTTAAAGGCAGTGGGAGCATTTGCCTGCGGGGCAGCCTTGGTGAAAAGGAGAAGAAAGGGGAAAGAGGAGGAGGAGGAGGGGGGCATGCTGATTTTCTGGAGGCATAATCAGCAAGGCCCAGCTCTGCCATTAGCACAGCAAAGAGAGGGTTAATGCAACGTGCAGGCTGCTTTGCTGAGCGTCACCTGCAAAATGCTCGACTTGGGTGGGGTTTGGGTTTGCGTATCTGGTAACCGGTGTGCGCTCCCCGGCAGCCCCCTGCCACGCTGCTGGGGCCAGGGGGTAAGAAGACACAGAGGTTTTGCTGTGAGAAATCCATCCCCTGTCCTTCAGGCTAAAAAGCTGGTGCCCTGCACAGCTGGCCTGCCCATCCACATCCCCAAAAGCCCCTTCGCTTCTCCTTCCTGGGCCAGGGGAAGGAAAGAAAACCAACTCAGCAGCTGCTCCGTGCCCACGTTGGTGCCGCACAGCACCTCGCCGGCCCCGTGCGGGTGGTTGGCTCCCGAGCGCGGCGATGCAGGCAGCTCCCCGCCGGGCTGGACGGGGAACCGCTGCCTTCCTCGGCCGCGCATCACTGGGGCTGCAGAGTGGCCGGTTGTCGCCCAGCAATGCAGGACAGGGGCAGGGGAGCTGAGTCAGGGAAGGGGCGGTGTTTAGGACAGAGCGGCATCGCCCCGCTGCCCTGAGAACGGGGGGCAGAAGCTGCGGCACCATCGTTCGGTCAAATCAATTCTTCTTTGGCAAGTAAAAAAGTAATTAATCCTCAGGCAACTGCATGGAGGGCTGAAAAAAAGACATTGGCAGGACTGCAGCCGCGGGAGGGCAGACGTCATCCTAGCAGTGATTTATCACCCTGAGTGTGGCTCCAAGGCTTTGCCTGGATGTTCCGTGTGGCTTTTCTCATTCACTCCTTTTATTTTGTCTTTCCCTGTGGCAGACCTCAGAGAAGCTTCTCTCCTCTCCATGCCCTCAGGGACCAGTGTCAAACGCTACTTGGGCTGCCAAAAGTAGCTGCTCCACACCAGCTCCCAGCGTGCATTGGAGGCGTCGTGCTCCAGATCTCTGGAGCACCATGCGGGGACCCTGCCGATGCAGGTCCGTCGGGAGCAGCAGCGCAGGGGCCGGGCACACCATGGCCCTTCTTCTTGCCCGCCCTCTGAGCCCACCTCCCACCTCTCAGTTTGCATCGCACAGGGTGGCCCCACGCCAGGGGAAATGACCCCTTTCTGCCCACCCGGCAACTCCACCAGAGCATCCTTCCTGGGTGAAAAAAAAATCTGGAAAGAGGGAAACCAACCCTTCTCCATGAATGGCACTATGTTTTAAGTCCAAAGTGATGTCTCTCTAGGTCTCTGCCTGCCCTGCACGGTTCCTAGCCATGGTCTAAGTATCTCCAGGTTGGGTAGGTTGACAGGCACTACTCTGGTATTTGGGAAGGTGGTTTCTCTGTAAAACAAAAAGTTCTCTGTGGTCCTTTGTTTTCACTTCTGCTTTTAATTACTCTTCTTGTTATTTTGTTCGAGATCCTGTAGCTTTTCATGCAAACGGGATCTTAGGAATTCATCTGACTCCACTTTGTTTTTTGTTTTGTCGTTTTTCAATAAAATGGGAAAGATAAAAGCTCAGCACAGCATAAAAAATTCAGCAAAGCTCATTGATTGGGATAACTGGGATGCAAAGCAGAGTGCTCGCAATGGGTGTCATGCTCTGACCTATAAACCATAACCTTTTGTTCACTGGATTAGACAGCAGGCATGGGAAAAACCTCATTTGAAGTCTGAACACATAGACTGCAAAATAATTAAGGTCCTTCTTCAAATGCTGCATAATACATTTCTCTATCAGCTCCTGCTGCAGGACACAGGAAAACAACATTCATCTCAAGACAAAAGGCACGGCACTTTGTATCAGCTCAGACCAGTTGACACCGGAGCATCTAACACAAACCCGCGGAAACAGGGACATGAGCATTCGGGGCAACGAGCAGGGCAGATCTTTCACCCTCTGCGCGGGGCTCCGCAGCCTCCATTGGGGTAAAACCAAAGCACCCAAACCAGAGCTCTTGCCCAGTGCTGCCCCGGCGCTGCAGGGCCAACATCCCCATCAGGAGCTGCCATCTCCCCGACATCTCGCCAGCCCAAAAGTGCTGGGGATGGTCCAGGGTCAGACCCTTCCTGAAAGGACCTGCCCAGCTCCAAGGTGGGTCAGGGCACTCGGTGGAGGAGGGAAGAGAAGGATGGATGCTGGGAAGAGCAGAGAGGAAGGGTGAAGCACCACTTTTGGAGGAAAGATGCAAAGATAAGATGGGCCGGGGAGAGGTGATGATGGGTTATGGATGTATGCGATGTCTCGGAGAGGAAGCGCTGGTAGAGCATCCCATTCCCATGGCCAGTTCTGGGCAGACCTGTGCTCAACTTGCAGCCACGGTCACATCGGCCAACAAGGTGTTAGGGTCTGCTAGGAGCGAGTCGGAGAAGGAGACAGAAGATGCTGTCAGGCCATTCATCCAGAGTGGTACGGGGGCTAGGCTGCCCCGCTGCTGAAAGAGGATGGTGAAAGCTGGGGAGGGACGGGGACAAGCAAGGAAGAAGCAATTTTACTGTATGAGGAGACAGGACTCTTCAGAGGTGAATAAGACTTGTAAGACCTTTATGTAAAATATTGAACATTGCAGAAGGTGGTGAAGGAACACACACCTCTATCTCAGGCATATCCAGAGCTAGGAAAAGGCTTAAGAACAACGACAGCCCCAAAATCTGGGGAGGAACGTGATGGTCGTGCACAAGCTCTCGCCACCCACAGCGGTCCTGGGGTGAGCCCTTGCCACTCCTGCCTGCTGCAGTGTTCCTCCCACACCCCCACGGCCTCGGGGTGGCTGGCACCCCCGCGCTGCCACAGGGGTTGTGATCCTGGCATTCCCACGCACGAGCCATAAACCCACCACATCCCGCCCTTCTCCCCAAAGTCCCCCGTGCTCTGGCAAATGGCGGCAGGGAAAGGTCCCTGGGGGGCTCGGAGGGGAGGGCACAGCTGGGGCCCCGGCGTGCCGGTGTGCCACGTGTGGGGCACTGAGAAACTGCCCCGGGATGGAGCCGCTGCTCCCCTGGAATGCCAGGGAAGGTGGCGGCCAGGGTTGCAACATCTGGGCAGATGTTATCAGTCAGATTTCATAGGCTGAGGGGGAAACACCCCCCTGGCAGCCCGGGGCAGGAGGAGGGGTGTGTGCAGAGGCGGGGGGAAGGACAAATCCCACGATGAAGAGGTCCTGTGCCAGGACAGCCTGACCGAGAATGTTTTCCAAAGGAGAAGAGGGAGAGAAAAGCCTATTTATAGACAAAATGCAGCAAAATCCTTTATCCCCAGAGAGCTTTAAAAACACACCTTGAAAGACAGAAGAGGGGCACATTAAAATGAAACAGACACCAAGAATAACACAGTGTCAGCAGAGAAGGGGTGTCCACAGCCAGCACTGGTGGGTCGCGGGCACCTGACCCCTTACCTGCAAGCCCGTCATCTTCCTCCTGGTCCTCCTTCTCTTGGAGCAGACACAAACCCCAAGCAGGTACCTGGCCGAAGCAGCCTGCCAAGCGAAGCCTGCTAGATGGTCGACCGAGCTGGGCTGGTGGCAGGCTGACAGTGCTCAAAGTGAGAAAGTCCAAGGGAGTTTTCAACCTGTTTGCTCAGCCCAGTCTGTGTTTAACCAAACGCCAGCCCTTCTCTGCAGAACCAACCCCAGGATCGATTTGAAGATAATAAATGGCGGGGGGGGGTGTGTGTGAGGGAGACTGGGTTCCCTCACTGCTCCTTTTCCTCCCTAGATATTAAAAAAGGGTTCGCAGTTCCCACACATGGGGGGAAAAAAACCAAGGTGTTTAAGAACAAAGAAAAGCCATTTTTTTGCAACTGTTTTATAAGCCTCTTCCATAAATTATACCTCTAGCAATTTTCATATACAAACCTCTAAATGTGTAACAAATGTTTGTTCACTATGCTTCTGAGCCGTGTTACGTTGGGAATAGAAAGGATCACATCCCTGTCCTGGTGAAGGTAGTGATATTTGTGAAACACTGTGTGGCAACATTACACAGCAGTTTGGGGCTAAAAGTAGGGGAGGATTTTGTATTCCTGTGATTAGAGCTAGTGAGGGGAACTGTTCTGAAATATTAATATTTTTCAAAAAAGCTGTTGCTGAGGAAGAAGTGGCAGGAAGCATTTAGCTACAGAATACTAATGAAAGTAGCTCTGCATTTCCAGAAGTTGCAGAAGGAAAAAAAAAAAAAAATCAATTGAGTTTGTTTGTTTGGGTTTTTTTACTTTGAATTCTCATCTCTCCTCAAAAAAAAAAAAAAGTGCAATATTTTTTTCCCTTTCTGTGACCTGCTATAGGTCCTACCAGGAGGAAATCTCTAGGAGGCACACACTGAAATTCAAACTTTACCCTGGAGTTAACATCTCCTCCTAAGTCCTAGAGCATCCTGGAAGCCTTCCCTCCCCAGAGCAGTTACCAGTTTGTGAGACCCACCCCCAGCAGCCAGCAAGAGTTTGGGCTGCAGAAGGGACAGGTCTTAACTGTTTTGTCTTCTCTAAAACTGGCACCTCCTTACACCACACCGAGTAATACGTCAGAGCCACCAAGAGCTGCCACTTTTTAAGGTCTGGCAAATAAAGCTGCCTGCTACAAGGCAGAAGATGGGGTGTATGAAGAGACAGTGGTTATTGGTGGGGGAGAGGGAGAGCTGGTTTTCTTTGGCTTTAGTTTCAGGATCACAGGGTCATAAGATAATTCAGGTCAGAAAGGACTTCAGAAGTCACTAGTCCAACCTTCCGCTCAAAGCAGGGTCAGCTCTGAGATCAGACCAGGCTGCTCAGGACTTTATCCAGTCTTGTCTAGAAGACTCCCAAGGATGGAGACTGCACAGCCTCACTGGGCAGCTTGTTCCACTGCTTCATTGCCTTCACGGTCAAAAAGCTTTTCTTTATATGCAATCTGAACTTCCCTTGTTTTGACTGATGGCAGTTGTCTCTCATCCTCCCGCCATGCACTGCTGTGAAGAGGCAGGCTCCATCTTCTTGGTAACCTCTCCACAGGCATTGGAAGCTGCTGTCTGATTCCCCCAAAGCCATCTCTAGTCCAAGCTGAACAAGCCCAGAACCTCGCAAGATGTGGGCTCCAACCCTCAACCCGGGTGGCTGGCTATTCCTGAACCTGCTGCAGTTGATCGGTCTTTCCTGTGTTGGGAGCCCCAAAACTGGACACAGGATCTCCTCTTCCCCTTCAACACCTGTCTCCCTAGAGCAGGAGCACCACAGCCTTGGCAGACCACAACACCTCACCTGCTTCTTCTTTGTTTCTTCATTCTTTTGTCTACACAGCTAAGACATTTTGAGCCAGTTCTGTCCTCATTTTTGCATGCTGTTTTGCACAGGAGAAACACCGAGCAAATAGCAACAAAGCAAGCACAGATACAGTCCTGGAGACACGGTGTGCGGGGGAATTACTTGGAAATGGAGATGGAGAGGTGCAGTTGAAGACTTGTCTAGAAAGTAGCAAGACATTTATTGGCAGCACTGGCTGGAGCTGGTGCCTCACAACCGACAAGCAAGAGTGTTGTGGAGAGATGACCTAAGGTGGCAAGTGTCCCCCCCTTTCCTAAACTCTACTGGGACTTTCTGCCTGCTTGAGAGCCACCATGATCAAGTGCCTCCAACTCCCCCAGCTTAGGCACAGTTCAGGGGCTGAGCTAGGCTCCTCTGGTTTCACGACACTAGTGGTTTTATCACGTAGTCACCAGGAACAGAGTCAGCTAGCCTGGCTGTACAGTATTAGGTAATGTTTTCTCTGAAACAGATCAAAATTTAGCCCTGTTAAAATGTGGGTGGGCTGAGGATGAGTACAACTGGGAACTTCCACCATTTTATTACAGCAGTACCTGAAAGTCTTGAACTGCAGACCTGGACTCCCTTGTGTTAGGCTCTAGAAGAACATAAACTGAGTAGTCTCCAAGTTATAAGTCTTCTTTAGGTCTCCATTACTGCTTGCCATCTTCCCATTTGCCCAGGAAGTCTCTCTCCATACCCTGGCCTTTTCCAGCTTTGCCATAAAAAACCCCACACAAGCAGTGAAGAATTCTCCAGCTCAGGGCAGAGATGGTGAATATGTTAGTTCACCCCGAGCAGTGATTCATCATTGCCAAAGAAATAAAGTACCTGGCACCTGCCACCTACCCTTGAGACTCCTTTCCTACCAGACAATATTTAAGAGTAAAGAGTTCATCTCACTTATTTTCTGACAGTGAAGAATTACACGTTTGACTACAGTTTTGGAAAAAGAAGTTGCACAGTTTCAGGGGTTTCTGAGATCCCCTTCCCCTGAGCCACATAGCAGGAGAGATAACATCACATTTCAGCTTACCTTTTAGAACCTACATTTTACCTTGCTCACGCATCTTTATAGGCCTGCTCTCTTGTTTTCTTCTTGTGGGACAGGTAAAAATAAAGGTCTTGCTTTTTAATTATGTGTAGACCTACTTCCTGCTTGTTCTTGCTTCCTAAGAAAGGACAAAGTATTATCACTTTACTTGATGGCCATGTAAATGTTTTAAAGCTTATTAGGCTGCCTAACCTGGCCTTTCCACTCCATACAGGGAAAAACATTATTTAAGGTGACACTGTTGAACTGACACTTAGTTTCTTGACCTCCAAATTATATGAAATACAGAAAAGAAGATTTCTTAACACTTCAGTGGTGTTTCTGACCTAGCCCATCCCATTTAAAAGGGAAATCGTAAATCCATGCTGGCTACTCCTGATCATCTTCATGTCCTTTATGTGTCTGGAAATGGTTTCCAGGATTAGTTGCCTTGAAGCGATGGAGCATCCCTTGGAGGGATGGACCATCCCTTCTTGGGGATGGAGGTGAGGCTGACTGGCCTGTAGTTCTGTGGACTTTTCTTTTTGCCCTTGAATGTGAATATTAAGTGGTGGTCAAACACTGGAATAGGTTGCCCAGAGAGGTTGTATATTCTCCAGCTGTGAAGGTATTCAAAACCCAACTGGATGTGGTCCTGGGCAACCAGCTCCAGCTGATCCTGCTTGAGCAGAGGGGTTGGACTAGGTGGTCTCCAGAGGTCACTTTCAACATCAGTGACTCTGTGATTTGCTTAAACAACCCCTTTAGTTAGTTGCAGCAGCTCTTAAATATAGATCTTATGAAACATTAAGTATAGATGTACTTCATTAATATTTTAGCAACTGTCTTTGTTATCACATAAATATGATTCAGAAACATAATGAATTGTTACCACATAAGCATGATTCATAAACACAATGAATTAAGTGTGGAAGAATGATCATTAAAAGCGTTCAGTGTCTTCTCAGCTATCTTCCTGGGTTTATGACATCTGTCCAGTGCGTGGCTTCGTGTGGCCTTTACCCCCAAAAAAGTCCAGCTGAAATAGATAACGAAACCCAAAAGAGGTATGTAAAAAAGCATAAGACATCAATGCAACAATATTTGCTACCACATGATGTATATTGCAACTGTATGGTACCTGCATACCAGCAGCTTATTAGATGCGAACTGTTCTCACAGGCATCACGATGGAGATATGCAAGGAGCTCATCTAAATCAAAGAGGCAGAATGAGAGGAAGTACCAAGGGGCTCGCTTGAAAATTTAACAGCTTGAAAATGGCATCTAGTGTTCAACATCTCGGTGGTGAATGAAAGATGAGGAGGAGAATGGAAGATGAGGCAGCTTCAAATAGAAGATGAAGTAGCTTATATTTGTTCAAATAGACGAAGGGGAACTCAACTTTGCAGCATGTGCATTAAAAGGCCTTTCATTTCCTGCCAAAGCATTTAAAAGTCCAGATGGTGGGCCATTGCATGGGTGAATGATGGGGCTTCCTGAGATAAAAGGGAGGGAGAGCCAAGGGACAGTCGTCCCTTTGCTTCCCTATGGGCTCCATTAGCATTTTCCTACGCAATGTGTATTTCGTGCCATGTGGCAGAGGCAAGGCTCTATACTCTTCCCTGTCCCTTTACCTTAATACTTGTCTATTCGGGCATATGCCTTCCAGAGCAGAGCCCACATCTTCCTAAATTTCTACTTTGTGCTTAGCCCAGTGCTTCCCAGCATGGACTGTAGTCTGCCAGTGCTGCTATGATGAGTACGATCGCTGGATCACGGCTCGCTGTCGCTCCTTGTAGCGAGTGGTTGTCCGGTCCCAGAAGTAAAGCTCTTCTGTTCTGCATGCGTTGATCTGAACACATTTGTAAGGCTTGGGAAAGGGGACTAGCAGAACAGAACGAGCTGGCCACACATTGACGCAGCAGCACCAAGCAGCACCGATGGGTTCTGTCACTGGTGAAGGCAGCAAGCCCTGCCAGAAAGTCGGTGTGACGTCTTCAACTGCATGTCACTAAATAGTCAGAACTACAACAGATGTCACCCCAGAGTGAATGAATTGAAATGCCTGGGAATTTTACTCCGGTAAACTGCCAGATTTGGCACGTGCCCACAAGGTATGTAAGAGGCAACTGAGAGACAGATCCTTTCTGGTGTGGCCACGGACCTGCTGTTGCAGTGGTCCACTGCTTTTCACAGCGACGTATCTTGTTTCTAAAAGGACCAACCTCTTCTCCTGCCTATCTCTGTATGGCTAAAATGCATTCATTGATGTACATATTTATTAATGTATTAATTCATTCCTGTCTCTGTGAACTCAGCTTCCCCAACTGGCATTTCTTCTCGGTTTGTTAACCCTTTACACATTGCCAAATGGGACAGCAGCTCTCTAGAGCAGCTGACTTTGTTTAGCTGCTAGTGTACTACTTAGTACTAGGGGATTTAATCTCTTTTTTGAACCTTTCATCACAATATAAGACAATAAAGCAATAATATTTACACTTTTTTATCACTGCCAACAGCTTTGCGGCAAAAAAGGCTCTTTTTAATAACATGTACTTTTTTGTAGAGTGGCTCTTATGAAATATGTCCTTGTCTTTCTTCTAGGACCATTCAGCAGCAGATGCCAGATGGGTTAATCATTATCATTTATTTGTGCAGGAAAGGTCATAATATTGTCTGCAGTGGAAAGCACACACTCCTTGTCACCAAAAAGCAGATGCTGCATGAAGAGAGGCTGGAGAAGCCACCTGCCCCCCTTGATGTGATGCTTCTGCTCTCAGGTTAGAAGAACCACTCCTAGGAGTCAGGAGAAAATTTAGTTACCTTGCCCTGTCTTGTCCTTCCCCACTCTGGTGCCATGGCTAAGGAGGGTGTTACTTTTGGACAGTCACTGAATTTTGTGATCCGACCTTTTATTCATCAAGGGTAGGACAGCCCATCACACCCACGTAAGCCACAGCAGAACGAGCCTCAGGAAGAGAGGGTGGTCTCAGACAGCAAGATAAAAACTCTGAACACAGTACTAGTCTTCAAAGCTACCGGGCCTCCTTGTCCTTTAATAAATCTTTAACCCAAAGCCAGCAGTGTGTTTCCACTTTGTAAACGTTAACTTTCAGGTCAAAGGGAACATAGACGCGCATGGGTTAATCACACACTATTTCACTTCATGCTCCTTCTCCTGGTCAAAAGAAATGACTGAACTTTGAGGTGGATGGCCCACACAGCCCAAACTTTCGTTTGGTTGATGTGGTCAAGAGCGAGCATGTATTTTTATTTATGAGCTTGTCTTCTATTCCACATCTTTTTAAGACAAGTCTGTGGTGATATGCTGAGAAGGAATTTGCCTGTGCAACTTCAGTAGGTATGAAAGCAGAGTTTCTGTGCATTGATAAGCCCAAGGGGCACAACAAGCTATGTCTCAGTGATGTAATGCCAAAGCAGGAAAAAGAAAACACATTTCTGTACTTAATGGTATTTGCAGCAGGGGTTGGCTAAACGGCTAAACTGAGAACTAGATTTCACAGTCTCTTCACTGCCATAGTGATCATCTAATCATCTAAACCAACCTCCTAACAAACAGAATCATAGAATGGTTTGGGTTGAAAGGGACGTCAAAGATCATATAGCTCCAGCCCCCCTGCCATGGGCAGGGACACCCTCCACAAGACCACGTTGCCCAAAGCCACATCCAAATTACAAACATACTGGGGTACTTTTCCTTAAAGCTGTGTTAAAGCAGATCTTTCAGAAAACTACTAATTCTACCCCGAAAAACCCCAAACTATGACAAATCTGCTTTCTTCCATTAACCATTTCAGGCTTCATCACTCTCACTTGTAGAGAACTACATGTGATTTCAAGATCCGTGTAGACGCAAGTCCTGAGAATCACGGTTTATTGCAGCTTTGCCTGCACAACTGGAAAGTCCTTATGCTGCTCATATACCAATGGCTAGTGATGAAGCCTCTTCTTAACTTCTTCACTGGGTATTCTCATGTATCATGAAGAAACATTTTCCCCATTTACTGATCAGGAGTTAGAATAAACCCACAGTAGCACAAGTGGATAATACTAATACTTTTGGCTGTATTACCAGGCCCTCACTACGTAGGAAAGCTTTGCAGTTAATTGGATGTTTGAAATTAAAGAGGGACTGATTTTGTTCTTGTTCCCTGCTCCTACCTGACATCTACCTGATGTTTCTTTCTGAAACCAGTGTCTGCCTGAGGACCTAATGCGCAGTGCTGCAGCAAAGCACACCCTAAGGAAAGCTTTACCTCCCAGCACTTTCTGGTAACTTGCTAGCCCGTGACAGGTTCATCAATAACGATAATGGCTTTTTGTCAAAGAAAACTAGTGCACTAAGCCACAGACTTGCTCAGCTCTATAAAGGAATCAAAGTAACCAGCGTCCTCATAAGGAAAGTGAGACAGGAACATGACTTCTAATGGGAAGAACTGACTAGCAAAAGAAATAGAGGGATTAAGCTCCCTTTGCTGAAAAGCAGAAGTGGGTTTTCCATCAGTAAAGTCTGTCACCTCATCAACTGAAAAATGAGGATTCAAGTGAGTTCACTACACCTCACCAAAAAAATCTATAGACTGCAGGCTACAACACAGCAGGTCATATCTTGTTTGTGATAAATGGAGCATATGGCAGCTGCCTCTGCATATATCATCAATAATGAAAACTTGTATTAAAGTTGCACCCAAACCCCCATTACTGGATAGGTTTCACATGCTTAAAGCCAATGGCACCTTTGCTAAAGATTGCTGCAAGAATCAGGCAATCCTGTTGCTACGAGAACAAAAACGTATATTCAAGAATTCAAGGTTACTGTACACGTGGGCTTCCTACTTTTCTGCATGGAAATCAAGAGGGGCAGATTTGGAGGATTTTCCATATTTAGTACGTATTCATACTTCTGACTATCCCTTCAGTCATCAGACCCGCAATCAGCAACCAGAAAGCTCTGCCGAGCCCTTTGGGAAGAGGGGAGGCTCATTGTTTATTTGCTATACATTTCACCCGCATGCACATGGGAAGTCTAACACATCTCCAATGTACCTGCATGAGCCATCTTCACCAACACAGCACTGGGGCATTTATTTCTGCCTGGGAAATAGCACAGAGAGATTGAGTAGCTCCGCATAAAAGGAGTTGGGTAAAAGTGTTTGATGTGAAATGTGTGTGACTGACAGACACCAGAGAGACAGACAGGAGAGATGTAGGGCAACAGCGAGACAGACGCACGCAGAGAGAGGCGAAGAGACAGAGGAACCAAGTGGTGCAGCAAGAGAGACAAAGCATGGTGGAGAGGAACAGAAAAACAGGGGAAGGAAGGGGGAACCAGAGGGGCCTTTGTGACCCCCTGGTGACACGGAGGGGTCAGACAGGTGAGACACGGGAAGCGGGCAGAGAAAGGGAGATAGAAATTGAGAGAAAGGGAGCGGGAGGGACAGAGAAAGGGGGGCATGGGTGGACACAGGCAAGACAGAGAGAAGGGTCATACAGGGCATGCGGGGGCCGGTGCAGACATTCAGAGATAGAAGTAAAGCAGAAGCACAGAAGGGATGGGGCAGGGAGTAAGGGTAAAGTCAATGAAAAGAACTGGGATGGTCATTCCACATCGCCTGCTGCATCCTGACATTTGATATACACCACAGCAGGCGTGAGATATTCTTGCTCTATACACGACAATATGGGTACAACCACGGTACAGTGCTAAAATGGTGCCACTTGGGTATGGAGCCACTATCTCTGATTAAAATAAAGAGAAAAATGCACCTAATCCCACACTACACCTAGTCAGCAGGTTAATGGTGCCTGCAACAGCTTCTGCCAATTCCCATGGTTTGTCTTATTTATAATTATCAGTCCATTCTGCCTCTATATTACATTTAGGAAAACAGAAGCTACTACTCCACACAAAAATCATAGGGAGCTATTTCAAGTGTGTGCCAGTCATGAAAAAAACCTACAAAACACGGATATTGCAATTATCCAAACCCCAAGCATGGAAAACCCATGAAATTTCAGGATTATAGTTAAACATAAGTTGAATATGCTAATATCCTTAACTCGGCCCTGATAAAATACTAGAAGAAAAGTAGGTAAAAACACGTGGAAAAACCCACACAGGTGTTTGTATTCTAATTGGGGAACACAAATGCTAAAGCACTGTAACCCTGGTCAGATGGGTCTGCAACCATTTTTCAGGGCTACTGATGGAGAACAGCACAGAAATTTTAGCCTTTACCCTTTAGAGTTATAATCAAATGACAGCTACCTAAAGGATAGCAGTGCATTAAAACTATTAAAGTTAAATGATTTGTTTATGTAGGACAGAGTTAAGGTTGGCTATACCATAACAAATATACTGACAACACAAACAGCTTGGAACAACTCTGGTACTCATTTTCTTCAAGTTAAAGATCCAGACTAAAATTAGAAAGGGTAAACTCTTTAATTCCCAACGTATTGAAAACACTACAATTTGATAAACAGATACGTCAGAGTCTAGCCTCCAGGGAAGCCTCCTTCACTTTGCAGATGGGATAGTGAGACTGACCATGGTCCCTTGTCAGATCACCCAGCAGGTCAGTTTGAGTGGATGGACATGCTCTGGGAGGAGTTTTATGACTAAGTGCACACAGACCTAGCTGAGTCTAGAGCAGGAGCCACAGCCTCAGGCAAACTTCCTCTCAATCTGCTAACCTTCTACCACTTGCCCATGTCCTCTACTTTTCCTCGGTACTATTCCCTTTATCTTGTCTCCTTCCTATCACGACAGTATCTTTTTCTAATTTCCTCCTAAATCCTGACTTTCATCTCACCTTCAGTCCTGCTGATGCATAGGAACTGTGCATTCTCTCCTCTTCCTGGAGTGTGAGCTGACCTTCACAAGATTTCTCTTATGAGGACATTTCTTGGTAGAGCCTCAGGAGTGAAAAGCATAAAATACAGGTAAGCTGCAACTAGGGCTTAGGTCACCCTACAGCATGCTGAGCAATGTTCCTTTTTTTGATTACATTGAAGAGGGCTACTTAGGATAGTTGCTTCCTCCACACCAAAGACCTGTACGACCACTGCTTCATGCAGCACCTTAAACTAAACGTCCTCCCTTACTCTACACTACTTCCAATTCTCCTAAAGAAGCCATAGGGTGAAGGAAGAAATAGCCCTAGCTCGCTTGTGCTGCTCTGCAGTTCCTTGGTAATTGGAGGGAGCCTAAATCTGATTACCCTAAGACAGCACCTGACGTTGAGAAAATAATTCCAGCTTTCATTGTCAAAGGAGCAGAGAGACACTGGTGGTGTCATGAGCTGCACAGCTCAGACATGAGTTATCTGCTATGAATATTTCGGTACCTTATTTGCCCTGGTCACAAAGTAGATGTAAACTAAAAAACTATTTCATACAGGCATCTAAAAACTCACTGCACTCATGTTCGCAAATGCTCCAAGACCTTTCTAAAAATGGCCTAAGGAAAAGCAAAGTAACCATATTTGTAATAAGTTTGAGTGGTGCACCTAGCTGTCATTTTTGTGCCTGATTAGCGGCTATAGGCAGTTTTCCATTTATTTCCAAGCAGCTGCTAGAGAAGAGCTGCAGGCAGATGTAATCTGGAGACTGCAGAACTCTGCTCGCTGTCAATTTCACACCAGCACATTACTTTCTTCTATCCCCATTTATTATTAATCTGTATTTATATCTAACTCTAGCTCTTAGTTAGCCTTTGCCAGAGGCTTAACCATTAGACGTAATTGAGGAAGGAGGGGAAAGAAGAAACTGCCATAAATCAGGCTTTTACCTCTCCATATAACTACAGGGAGGTGAGAAATGGCAAAGCTCAGGCTATTTAGGAAGACAACAGCTTGCACAGTAGATCAGACCAGGTCAAGTCTCCCTTATCCTTAGTACTAAACATGAAAAGGAAACATCCCTATCACAGAACTTTCCTTCTAGTCATGCTCAGTTCCTACTTTTTACAGGGCTTTATATCTCTTTTATATTTCTATCCATTCTAATTCAGAGGATGTTCTTATACTTCGTGTTTTCTGAATCCACTAAGCTCTCGGGCTCAGTGAGACCATGTCACGTTTGTTCTAAATAAGCATTGTACAAAAACATACTTTTTCCATCAGCTTTCAATGCATGGCCTTTTAATTTAACAACAAGACCAAACTCAATTATGAAAAGATAAACAGGAGTAACTGATTCACTTTGTCCTTCCCAAAGTAAACAATTATAATTTAAGCAGCAGAATTAATACCACTTGTTTTCTACTCATGATTTTCTTTTTAAGGCTTCAAATCTTTTTTCATCTCTTGCCCATTTCTTTTATTCCTTTTGAATAGGGCTAAACAGTGTGTTCCAGGTGAGACATTCATTTAATGAAGGCATTCTATTATTTTCCAGACTATTTCTTACCCATCCTTACATTTTGCTCACTTGTTTTGTTCACTTTACTATAAATGAGATGCCCACTCAGTGTCATCTTTCCTTCACAGGTAAGATGAATGTACTTCATTGCAAAGAATGTCCATAAGTTTTCCAAAACAGAGACAAAGATGTTGCATATACATGCTGTGTATGATAAAGTTTCCCACAGCAGTGTGAGAGGTATTCAATTTATTGCACACTTTTCCCAAATGTTCCCATATATCCAGACAGCCTGCAATCCTAAGAAACGCTCTAGGCTTCGGATTAGATTTTTGGAAATTCTTCCCCAAGTCTTTTCCAGCAAAAGTAGCTTCAGCAGTCTACCCGGCCAAAGCATAAAATCATTTTACTCTGCTTGATATAAGCATTATTGTCTTCAAGCATCCAGTCGGAATGGGAATGCCGTTAGAGACTCGGAGAAGTCATCTTCCACTTCTTTCGTATTCAGTCATAATGAAGGCTCTTCAGCGTTCCTCCTCCAAACCTTTTCCTTTCAGAGAAGCCAGGAATCTAGAGACAGGAAAGATACGTCATCATGTCAGAATCAGCATGAGCTCCCTATAGCTCACATTCGAGTGCCTGTTACCAAGCCAACTGCAACAATGCCTTCCTTTTCCATGCCGTCTCCAGAATCAGGACTAAAATGCTTCACCTTACTGCTAGAGAAGCATATTCAATTAATTAAACAAGAGGCAAAACTTGAGTATGGCTCATTTGTTCTGTGGAGCTCCTTAAGGCTTTTTGGCAACGAATGCCTTAATTTCTTGGGCAAATTCTAAACCAGTTAATTACAGATCTCAAAGTCCGTGTTTTCCCCGATTCAAATGCATACAAGAATTTCTCCTCCATTTGTTTTTAAAACTATAGAATAGTATTACCAAGTTCTATTAAAGAGCTGTTGAGACTTTATGCCTTCTAACCTGGACAGCAGCACTTCAATGGTAGTTCAAAGTACAGTTTTATCAATTGCTGAAAGCTTTAAGAAAACCATCAGAATAGAAAAGGCTGCAACAATACAGAGGATTAGCACTCCTGCTTTTGCAGCCAATCTGTAGACACTGCTTACACGGTGAACAATGAGTGCTTACAAAGAAAATCTACTTGAAACCATCAGAAGCTTCTCTGGTTTAAGGGTATTTCAGATTTGCAATCCAATGCACCTGTGAATCGCCCCAAAAGAAAGAGACGCACTGCTTTCTAATACTCTATCAGATGTCTGTCCTATTGGTGGCATCATAAACCTATTTGATTACAATCCAGAATAACTTTTAGATATCTAAATACATACAAAGAGAAATAGCAGACCCAGTAAACACATCCTCCCAAAACAATTCCACACTTTCATAGGAAATACAATATATTTAAATGGAAGGTGTCAACCAAGCACTACAAATCATGCCAGGAGAAGGTAGGCATGTATGGATGGTATGGTACAAAAATGTCATTTACAATACAAAGTAGATTGCTTAGGTTACACATTTCATTGGTAAACTGAGAAAGCTAGAGAGCTTACCCAAAATAAAAGTCCACTAAAAAGCCCACAATTTAAATGTAGTTAGGCTTTTCAGGCCCAAAATGCAAAGAGATATACAAGATACTCATTCAGGAATTGTTTTGTTCATCTCTGAAAAGCAATCATCTCTAAGGGAAAAATCAGGCAGATTTTGCACAAAGGTTCGTCTCAGCAAAACTACTCTGGGAATTGGAAAAGGAAAAATGCAATCATTATAACTAAAAAAGTGGAAGAACACCATAGCTCAAAACTTATCTGCTTTAGCATTTTTTTAGATAAAAGTCACTAATTAAGAGTAACAATTATTTATCAGAGGTCTGATCAAAGTCATAGCTATGAACAATTTGAAACTTATCATTCTTTTCATCCTGAAGAAGTCTATAATAGAAATACCTCAAAACACGAGTGATCGAAGAGACCTATTGTAGAAAACCCACAAACACATTTGTAAGATTTACATTAAGTAGAGCATTTCAAATAATAACATTAAGAGGTTATAATGAAATCTCCAGCTCCTATTTGGACTGGCCACTACCTGAGATTTGTTTTAAGCTTTTAAGCTGTTTTCAGTGAGGCTGATGAAAGTAGTCATCAGAAGGCTGTAATCTTTGGCACACGGCCATGAGGAATATAAAGTTAATCCCTGGCTAGCCACTAAAAATGATGAAATAAGAAAAATAAAAATCTTACATCATGCATCAAAGACAACCAGCACACAAGCAGATTTCTGCATTAAGCTATTATCCCCATGAAAGGGAGACTTTGTTACACTAGAATGTGGGGGGGGGAAGAGAGAGGGGAGGAAAAAAGGCATTATGCAGAACTGAAAGAGGAAAAAAGCAAATTTATTTTAAAAAGACACAAAAATGCTCAAAGAAAGTAAGCATTCTGTAATTTGTGACTATTTTTCCCCACTCTCCATAAGGGACTTTCAGCACGGCTACATCTAACGATACATTCAATTGTATTTCAGTGGTGCTATTCATGGTAGTTTGCAAACACCTCACAGATATGGTAAGTGGAACCTCACTACTGCCCGCATAGCGGACTGCACCCAGAAAGGTGGGGGCACAAAATGTTGAAGTGGCCTGCCCAAATCAGGAGAGTCATTTTGCTGGTTCTTCACCAACTGTACTGAAAACACAGTTAATTCAGCCATTTAGGAATGAATTACAAGCTGGTATCATACTGCCATTTTCCTTGTGGCTCCACTGGTTCTATGAAAACTACCTGTACAAAACACAAAATTCTAGTCCCAGCTGTGCAAAAAAAGCCTTTTCATTGACCTTTATGACAGCATCTCTGGCCTAAATCTGCAACCAAGCAGCTTGACATTGACAGATCTGAAAGAGATCATATTTGCCCATTTTACCTCACGCCTGCAACTTCTACTGTGTTAGCATACTTAATTATTTCACTGCCAATCACATTACAGACAAATACTTCAGATGACAAGTCAGCCATTTTTCTGTCTATCCAAAACAGCTGTGCTCCCATAGATTTAAAAACTCGATTACCAGCACAGATTATCATTTAAGTCACGTGAAGCCCATGTTTTAAAGAGGACTCTGTCAGCAGTTCACATTACACAGGGAGAAACAAAACAAAAAAGGAGGAAAAATGACAAACCTGATTGCCATCTCTTAAGAAGTACCTCTTCTCTATGACCTGGGAAAAACAAAGAATGATCTTAGCTGGCATAGCATATGCATAACCTTGGGAGCACTGAAACTCACGGCTAACTGGGACAATGTTTGAACCCACGTCCCCTGCTCCAAGCTTATTGCTCTAAGTGCAAAGTGCTATTACACATAGAAGGAGTTGCCACCTCCAGACATTCTTAGTAAAGCTGTGTTATCCTCAACTTCTAAATATCTAATTTAGTTATCCCTCTCTAGTAATGGAGGTGATGGTTTGGGTGTCTCCTTTTTCCATTCCTCTCTGCAGGCACAGCAGTTCTGAGCATTAGCAAAAGCTCATTGTGCAGGTGCATAACAACTCCAGTGGTTCCAAGCAGCCTCTGGGCATAGATGATGCCTGAGAAGAGGTAGCATGACTCGCTCTCTGAGAATGATGCACAAACTGTCTGTGCTGAAAGGTAACTATGGAGGCAGTACTGTCAATCCAAGAATCAAAAAGTGATTTCTATCACCCTGTACAATCTACACCCTCCTTCAAAGAAAATTCAGGCCAAATTTCCTCTAAAGCACAATCTGTTACAGGAGGTGATCTGCTCCACTACGATCGCTTTGTCCAGGGGATTCTTAAACCAGAGCGTTCCTTCTGTCATTTTCACAGTAGGCCTTGATGTTCTCTTGTGCATGAAGGGCGAGTAATATGCCAAGTTTCTTAATTCCCAAGGCTTGCTTTAATCAGGAGCAACAGAGCTAACCATAGTCTTCTAACTCCCCACATTACCACCTTAGCACACTGCAACCCTCTGGCCTGCAAAAGGACTCCAAAAGTAGAGTGTCTCTGCACATTTGTGAGTTCTTTTTCATTACTCTATGCAGATGAAGAATTAGCCCTTCAAGCATATCAGCTATTTTCTGGAGGTTTCCAAAAGCAGACAAATCTTTGGCATCCCCACACCTGGCTTGAACCAACTCAAAAAATGGAACGTGAAAGAGCAGCTAACTGTCATTCCATGTTCACATTACAGACAGCGTTCAATACATAGAACAATAAAAGATATTTTAATTGACTTGACTTACCTTATCAAAAAACCTGCTTAGCTTGACAGCATTGGATGAACCTGCAGCCAGGTAACGAGGATTAGTGCAATCCTAGAACACACAAAAGACAACAAACCAAGCACAAGAATTCAATGCAAGGAAGCCATACACATGGAAATCAACATACCCTTTCCCCTGACACATGCACATGCAATCGGCTAGGGAAAACACTATATATCTGCTGATTTCTGCTCCATGGTCATCTGAGAAAAGAGACCAACTTCTGTTCTGTGAAGCAACTGGAGAATTCTAAGTGCCCCCCTATGCGCTCCACGTCTTCCTTCTGCCATCAGCTATACTGTCAGCCAATAATTTGTACCGGCTACACATGAGATTGTGCATGTGTGTGTATATGCAAGCTTTCACACAGCACATGTATATTTATATATATATACACACATATTATATATACATATATATAAACACAGTGATCTTGATGTTTCATTCAAAGATAATCTGTGTCAGAACTAAGAACAGGAAAGAAAAAATTTAACTCCCAACCAATCAGTTCTAAGCTTCAGTGACCTTATCTAACACCCCCTACACCTCCCCTACAGTGAAATAAAGACAATTGTTTCATCAAGCAAGGGGGACAGGCAATCAAAATGTGCATGACTCCAGCATTACTGAGAAAATCTCCAAAAGCCTGACTTTTGCAACAACATCTTTACCTACTAAAAAACAGAATTGCTCCCATATAAAAGAAGAACAACAGTGGTGACAAGGATACTAACCAAATTTATCTCTTCAGCATTGAAATCCTCAGCCAAGAAAGCTGTTCTGGTCAAAACTTCATTCCGCTTAGTTTCTGGGATCTGATCCAGCTTAGTTCCTATTACCAGCAGTGGAATCTGGTTATCAGCAAACTGTTCACGGTCGTAGTCACTGATGAGGGAAACAAATACAATTCTGAATGAAGTGATGGTCACGTAAGCGGGCACAGCGGTGCCATCAGTTCGCCTGTTTCTTTCAAATAACGGTCATTTATTTATTAAGGGTCATTATTTATCTAAGTGAGAATGTGCTGTATCTGTAAATTAAGGAGGGGTTTCTCCATCTAAGTCACTACAAAGGGACTGAAAGGAAAGAGAAAAGAAACCATGAGTTGGATTTCTTCCTGGCATAGATGAACTGCAGAAGCAATGCTAACACAAGCAGGAAAGAAACAGGAATTCCAAGCGTATGCAGCCACCAGAGACTGATCACCTCTGAACATCTAAAGTTCCTATATATATACACTTTTAAAGGAGGGACAGTGACATAAATTGCAACTGTGAAGCACTACCCCTTTCCACCTTAGATCAACGAGGGTTGCAATAACAATTCTGTGGTGGCAAGTTACTAATTCTTCTATGTTCAAGTAAAGGTAGTCACTACAAGTTGAATTCCAACAAGCTTTGATTCAGATATGACTAATGATCACAGATAGCCTCCATTAATTCAATAATATTGCAATTAAGTGTCATCACAAATCCAAGCTCCAATCATTCCCCTCACACTGGTCTTTACTTTTTACCTAAACTAAGGTTTCTAGGAAGTAATTTTATAACCCACAGGAAGAACTTGATCAAGCAATTGCTAGTGGCGGAGTATCTGTCCCCCCAGAAATAAAACTTTTGAAAATTAATACAATTATGAAGAACCTGTATGTGAAAAAACTGGAGAAATTTGTAGTTTACACAGTGCGAACCCTCTTTCCCTTCTTCCATGTTTCTACAGAAATACCTGTGTACCAGCACAGGCAGATAAAAAATTGATACTCTTCCTACAAAAAGTTACCCTTTATTATTGCTTCCCTGCTCATGTGTGAGGTTTATCAATGATCCTTGACTACATGCATAACAGGAGCAGAGATACAGGAGCAAACACTTGACAAGACGTTGGAAAGCTGATCATGAACATGCTGTTTAAGCAGAGTTTTCTAAGCTCTTTTTTAGCCACACTCCTGAAATAATTCCCCTGCTGCTCAAAACAAAAAATAATTAAGCAAACTTCCTCAGTCTTAGGGCACTGAGAGAAAGCCTTCTGGAACAGAGACATGCCATCCCATGACACTTTCTGTACAAGGGCTTTGCATGTCTCAGTAGAGACACACAAGTCTTTGTGTATCAGGAACTGGACCCACTCTCACAAAGGCCTCAGACAAATGACGGACGCAGTAAACATCTTCTCCCTTGTAGCAAGGTCTAGGCCATACAGTTTGGGAATCTACTGGCAGAATGGCCTGATTGGCAACGAAAACCAAAAAGTACAGCCATTTTCTTTGATACCCCCCATTTCTTTCTTTTCTTCTTTCTTTCCTTTATTCTTATCTAGCCACATCTAATTTTGTGTGGACTTCAAGTAGCCTTAGGGATGAATACTGACTTCCATAACAGCTTGGAATTATTGTGTCTTAACCCTGCAGGTATGTTTTTCACTCACCCATTTGTCACGAGAACTCCTGTTGGAGCAACATCTCTGTTGAGTGCTTCCAAAGACCAGCGATACAAATTCTGGGATGATTTCTTGTTGGTTAAGTCATGCACTAAAATTATCCCTAAAGTGAAATAGAAGGCAGCAAGATGCTATTTAATGATAGATTTTTTTTTCCTTATCTTACCAAAATGACATCTGCAGGTTTCCAGATATCTGAGAATGAAGAAAAGGAAATATAACCGGTTCAGTTACAGTGAATGAGTAAAGCTGAAAATATCAGGATGCAACAGGTTTTTTAAAGCTGCTTATCAGGAATTGGATAAGAGCTAAGAGAAAAATCTCATGAAAGGAGGAAATGAACAGCCGCCTCAGGGTTTAATCTGCAAGAGGCTTGCAGGCATTCCCTGATTCTGCTCTGTCTAGTCCTAGTGATACTCAAATTCTGTATTACTGCAGCAGAGAATTTAGGCTTTCTCTGTTTTACCTAATTGATAAACATAACTATCTTTTTGTCACACAATCTAAGAACTCTAAAGGCTGTTTCTTTGTTTCAAAGAGTTTAGAGAGCCCTATTGCTTTCCTGCATTTTCAAAAACCAATGCTACGTACTTGGGGAGGTGTCCAAAGGGGAAACAGACTCTGATAAACTTTCACAATCCACCAAATAGCTGGTAGAAATATGAATTAATAAGATTCCATGTATTTAAGATTAAGCTTCTAGCATTTTTCATTACCATGATCCTTCAAAATGTAAATTCTGAGATAGAAAAACAGCCAGCCAAACTTCCTAGCTATGCTATTAACAGACACCCACTTCTGATAACCACAGTTCCTAACTCAATTACTAACTCCTGCTAGCAAATTTCTTCTATTTATTCACACCTTCTGCAACCTGTGGAATATTTCCACTCCCTCTAGACTTCAGACCATCATTAATTCGAGGACAAAATGGAATTATACCCCTTATCTTCATCAGGATTCATTCTCAACACACTTCACAGCCCACAGGTGGAGAAAACGTATTAATTTAATCTTTCACCTTAACTCCCAAAGGTACCTCCCACTGTAAACACAACGAAAAAAACACATTTCCACAAATATTTTCCTCTACTCTACATGACTGTGCACAGACTCTCCTATGAGAGTTCCCAGCATATCACAACCATAGCCCTCTTTCAAAGCATTTATCTCAGTAACAGCCTAAAAAGGCAACTCAACTGCGTGTCCATCCCCAGTGTAAGGAGAGAAAGCCTGACACTCTTCCTCAGTTATGTTTTTGATTGGTCAGTTCCCTTATCCGCTTCATCAAAAACCTACAGTTAGTTGCACAGGCAGGAAAAGACTATGTCAACATCAAAAAAGGGCAGGCAGGACTACTGAAGGAAATGTTCCTCCCCCATTAAGATCCACAAGCCCCAACCTTACTGCCTAGTCACCGTCCTAGACTACTGCAGTCCACGCACCAGATGCAGGGACACCAAAGCAGAAGATGCGCAGTCAAACCAAAAACAAACCCTACCTAACCTTGTCAACAACCAGGTCTTGCCGACAGCCTGCACAGATGCTGTCACAATCAAACATTAACTGTCTTTTGATCTCAGGTTTTCAGACCACTGCAAGCCCAGAAAGCACAAGCAGTCAGGCAGAAGGAACGCATTCATCTTCTCTTCTTACAACAGGTCAAACAGAGGCAATTTGTGAGACAAGCTCTAACAAAGGAATTAATCTAAGGAAAGAAACCAGAGCCAAACCAAACTACCAAAGTCAACAGTTTTCATATGCAAGCTGCCTAATAATATCTTTTGGGCAGTGGAGATAAATAACTCTCTTTGATTAACGTCATCAACTGTAATTCAGACATGTAAGTTCAAGATTTCATCTTCTAATGGGCTGTTCTAGGATATTTCCAAGTCTGACCCACAGTCACTGGCATACTGTGGATTTGGTGTCAAAAAGGAATACATTTTTTTAATAAACCAAAAGAGGCTTGTTTTGAGGGCACAACTCAACTCAAACCTTATTTACAGAGGTCTGGTTAACAACATAAGCAAGAGATACCTACACACGGTTTTCCTCCTGGGAATGGAGGAAGGAATAACGAGTTAAATAATCACAGAGCAAAATGTTTATTGAATGGCTAAACACATTATTGAAAGGCCCTCAAATGATTTGGAACAAGAAATTAGAATCAAACAGAACATTTGAAACAGATTTTTGTTAATCTGGTATACATCTATTCTTAGTGAACTATCCTTAGATGTCAAAACAATTGAAATACTGCATTATTAAGCTTATAATCGTTTATTTGCTCTTATTAGTGGTACAGATGAACTACTAGGCCTTAAGTCAGTATCTCAACAGAAGGCATAAAATACTACTTTCTATCTACAGCAAGTTGCAAGATTCAATTATTAAAAATCATTTGGCAAATTAAATGAGCAGAGGCAAGATGGTTATCAGCATATTGCAATTTTATGGGAGAACAGTTCAAATTTGCCAGGGTAGGATTTAACTGTGAATGTTCACATAAATTCAAATAATTATTTCCCTGCTGTAGGTTTTGGAACCAAACATAAAAGAAAATACAAATCATATTTCTGCATGTATACGAAGCCTGGGAAGGTGAAGGCAACCTTTATGTCTGCAAGTGTAGCTGGAAGGGACCCCACTGCAACTACAAAGACTCCCTGCTGTGCCAGCTGCGCAAGACTGAAGTGAAAGGCTGATGAAGCTCATCTGCACAGGTTTGCCTAAAATAGCTTTCCAGTTCAAAACTGAATCCATAAAATTCTGCCTATGAATGGTATCAGTTTCTTTCCTGTATAAATGTACTGGAATCAGAAAAGAGAATAATATAGCCCTCATTCAGACTTAAAGGAATCCTGCCTCAGAACCAAGAGACAGCTCATGACAGAAACAGTGATAGAACCAGATTTACACCAAGCAAACTTACCGTTCAGCAAGTTATAAAATACTGCTCGTGTGCTTTTCACACTAGTGGCGCTACCCACTGAACCTCCAACATCCCACAGCTCAATGTAGTAGGTCTTCTCTTCTGGAGTCCCTTCTTTGTAGTCATGGATCTGATGAAAAATTCACATCATATATAACCACAGCACCAGCTCACAGGATTTAATCAACACAACACTTACACATTCAGCTGAAAGGATTATTGTATTTGGATATAAATCTGTAAATTCTCATGTTGATACCATTTCAAATCTCTCAAATAGAAGAGAGATGGAATGAGTCAAGCAGCGGCCGCTGGATACCACAGCTCATATGAGATGGAGCTGGGTCAGTCAGCAGGGAGTATCCTTTCCACCTCAATATTAACAAATCTAATGCTTCATGACGTGCTTAGAAATAGCATGTTACTAAAGCAGATGAAAAAGTAAGGTCATGACTTCTTACAGGTGTTGAAACCCACATGGTAGCACTGCAAGAATATTAACACAGGTGACCACATCAGATTCCAACGGACCACATCTTTTTCCTCTCCAAATTCTCATTGACAACTCAACTGAATTAGTCAATCAACATTTTTTTCCCCAGGACCTGCTAGGTAGTTTTGCTCCACAGTCAACCAGATTGCCATGTTTCTTTCCCCAAATTTTGGAAATATATTTCAGCATTCTTTGAGATGAAACTCATAGGCAGTAAGACAGGATCATTCCTAACCTATGGCAACACATTTCAAGGAGAACGCGGCAAAGAGCCACAAAGGAAGAACGCATTTATCACCACCCCATGAGAACTGTAGGTTGGGCCGAAAAAATATTGTATGAATATCATCATTCCTCTAATAGCAGGTCCTGCAATAAGCAGAGAGGAAAAGAAGCAACCCTATGGTCACACTCAGTACCCTCAAATTAAACAAGCAAATTGTTTTTCCCCAGCATGTTTGGCTGACAATTTAGTTGTGCATTAAGTGCTTCTCGGGGAAGCGTGTTTTAAGTTGCGTGCCTTCTGACTTAAACTGGCCGCTCCATGACTTGTAACACACCAGCGGCCACTGCAGTAAGGAGAGGCGCTACAAATGACGACTATCTTGTCTGTTTTTGACAACCCTGTAAGGTCAAACCTTGCTCACAGAAGCGCCCAGCTCATATTTAACACTACTTGCTTGAAAAGATTAATCTCTCAGCAAAACAAAACGCTGAAACACACCTCTTTCTGGGGCAGAAAGTAATGAAAAGAAGAAAAAAAAAAAAAGTTAAGGCCCTTCTCTTCCACGTTAAGCAAGGGCTACCAAGAGGTCGGGCACGTCACCTACTCGAACATCCACCGAGCAGCCCACTGTCCAGGACGGGTTTCCCAAAACCTGGTTTTGGCATAAGAGATGAACAAGCGAAGACTTCCCGACACCTGCAAGTGCACACAGAGGACAACTGCTGGGACGCCACGCCAGGGCAGGTACACCAAGAAGCGACGGGCAGAAGCACTAACTAAACGCGGATGGTCCCGGCAGTAAGCGGGTAACGGCCACCGGTCAGAGCCCAACGGCCGGGGCACAGGGGGAAGGGAGGCAAGGAGCAAAGTCCAAAGGAACCAGCGGGGACGCCTGCGCTCCTGGCCACAGGGTAGGCGATCGGAAGCGAACAGGACCCCCGAGCACCGCGGCACAGCGAGCAGGGGCTCCCGCCGGGGGGGTTTCCAGTCAGGCGGCGGGCAGTGGTGGGCGGAGGGGGCGGGCGAGGGATCGGCGCGCCGCGCATGCGCCGCCCGGCCCCTCCGGAGGGGGCCCCCGCCCGGCTCCGCGGCGAGAGGGAGGGGGACGCCCCCCACCCTCGCTGTGCGCGCGCGTATTGGGCGGGGCGGGGCGGGGGGGGCAGCGGCGGGGAGGGACACTCACCGGAGTCGCCCAACACCAGCACCTTGACCCTGTCCAAAGCCGCCATCTTACTCTACCTAGCAACAACCCCCGGAGACCACCGCCCTCTCCCGGCGCCGCCAATCGCGGCGCAGGCTCCTGCCGCTTCACTCAGCCTATTGGCTGTCTGCTCGAAGAGCCGGCTTCGTTTTCGCTTTTGATTGGCTTAACTCATGTGAGGGCGGGAACGCTGGGGGGGGCGGGCTTTATGCGATTGGCTCGCTTTCCTGTCGCTCACCGCTCAGTCACCGAGCGGAATGCGTGGCGGGTACAGCGGGAGGGTGGTACAGCGCATGCGCGGTATACGGAGCGTCGTTGGGCAAGACGCCCGGCGCCCTGTGACGCCACAGGCGCGCGCGGTTCTGACGTGCCTTTGCGGAGCCGCCGGAAGCGCCGCTCGGAGCGGGGAGAGCTGGAAGCGGCGGCAGGTCAGTGCCGGCCCCGGGGAGCGGCGGCCGTGCCCGCCCCCGCCCTGCGGCGCCAGAGGGGCCTCGCCGAGGTCCCCCGCCGGGCTGCGCCGTCCCGGAGCTAGCGGCCGTCCCGGGCGGGGACTCACGCGGTGCCGCCGGGTGCAACGGCTGGGCGCCCCCTCTCCTGCTTCACCCCCGGGGGGGCCCGTCGCGGAGGCCCCCGACCCGGCGCTCCGTCCCGGCGCTCCGTCCCCCCAGTTGCTTTGGGTGCGGCTGACGGGCCGAGCACGCCGGCACCGCCCGCGGGGGTTCGTGCTCCCAGCACGTTGTCTGGCTGGGCCGGTGCCCTGGGCCCCCGCTTTGCCTTTGGCTCCGTAGCACCGTCTGCCTCTCCTCTTGCGTTGTTTGTGGGGTTTTCTTGTTTGGTTTTGCTTTTTTTTTTTTTTTTGAGTGTGTGTTGGTTTTTTTTTTTAGCAGATACTGCTGAACCCCTCAAGTCTCTTTGCTACTGGAGCGTACACGATCAGATGTTTGAAACTCAATACATAAACGAGGGTAGGGGATGGGAAACTGTGCAGATAGCATAAAAGATTCTCTACTCTACTTGGCTTTAAAGCTTAGTCTCCTGCTATAATCTAGGAAGCCTGTGCACTTTGTAATTGGAAGGAAGCTGCAAGTTTATGGGAATCTGAGGAGTAGCTGACACTGTAGCAAATCTAGCTCATTCCTTTTTGCCAGGCTCAACCATTGATTGAGCCCATACAGTGAAAACATTCAATTTTCCAAGTCAGCGAGATATTTTCTTTTTGTGCATTAGTTTTCTTCTGGTTTCAGGAGCTTGCTGGTTCCAAGAAGCAGGTGAACATCACATGTCATAATGGCACTAAGCTATTAAATGGCTTCAGTTGTCAAACTTGTATCATTACAAGTGGCTCAGAATGAATAAGGAAGATTTGCATTCTGAAAAGGATGTTTAGTGCACAGTTAAGGTACATATTCAACCATCTGCATTTCATGAAAATTTTTCAACCACAAAAGGTAGAGTTTCTTCTCTCATTGCCTGCACTGGCATGCTCTTTCATCTGCTGGTTCTGTTGCTTATCAGACTTTTCCACTAGCCAATTAGAGTGTTTTAAAAAAACTAGTAAAAGGAAAAAAAAAGGTATTTTCCTGCCTTTTAGTGACATAAATTGGTGCACAGGAAGGGCTTGTGAGTGCCAGAGCTGGCATGGGAGAGGGCAGAGCTGTACGCCTGGGAAAGGAGCAGATACCTTTCTGGCAGCAATAAGTGATGATGGGAGTTTCATTCCTACCTTCCAGTTCATTTAGGATACTACTTGCAGCTCACTTTCAAACAGGATGCTTTAGGGAATTGTAAACAAGAAACTACTTGAATTAAAGCTAACTTGGTATCTTGTTATATAGTTTCTCTGTTTCTTTATTGTTTACATCCACAGTATATGCACTTGTTTGCTGCATCCTGATGAGCTAAAACTTTTCTGAACCTAACACTTTCATAAATCTTTATGTTACTTCTTTCCTGAATTCCTGAAAGTCAGACAACATCACCCATGTCCTGTTAGAAACTTAACAAGGAAAACTGATGTTAAGCGTACTGTACGTTAATGTAATCATGACTTCTTAGGCTTGGTATTTATGACAAATGCTCTTACTTTTTTTCCTTTAACCCCCCCCCCCTCCCCCAGCCCCAAACCTTACAACTTCATTATGTGAGGGCCAATGCTAAAGTGCCTTCAAAATAACAGATCTTCTTCTGCTGGTATATGTTCAAATGAAAGTGTAAATTGTAAGAGTTTCTGATCTCCATGGTTAAAATATTCTAGTGGCTTTACATTACAATTGAGTCAATTTAAAATCTTTGCAACCATGTGGGGACAGCTCACTCTTCTACATCCATAGCCATGCTTTCTTTTCTCTGCTTCATGTAGGCTCTATTCTGGTAACATAGATGATTCGGTTCTTGAACTTTTCCCCCTTGTCCTTCCTCTAAAAGACCTTAATTTTTTGGCATGTTAGCTTTTTACTTTTTATCACCTTGATTAACCTTGCTACGTGAATAGGCAACTAGCAAAATTAGCACAGAACGGATGGGGGTTGTGGCTGAAGGCTGGGAAGGAAAAGAAAGACTTCTTTATGGGAGTGTATAATTTGACTTAAGCTGAAACAGGAAATGTGTACCTTCACTATTCTAGCCACCAAGATTGGCCTTCAGTAAATAGTGTGTTCCTCTCCTTTTTTTTTGTCTACAGCTACAACTGTAAAGAGTTTGTTAATGTTGAAGTACTCCTAAGCGTTACATCTGTTTGTATACATGCATGTAGGTAGTCCTTTAACTTGCGGACGTCTTGTTATTATGTGAGGTTTAGATTACAAATGTGATTGAGAATTACATTCCAAGCCTGCATCATTCAATTTCTACCTTGCGCAGTTAGGCCTTGTGGCCTTGTGTGGTTCCATATATTTTTACTTGTGAAGTTAGGTGAAAATGTCCTAATTTCAGCCAGACTCTTCAGCCTTTCCATGTGCAGCTGCAGCACAACTTTTCATCTTAAGAGAAGAAAGCCCTTTGATACCTGTGGCATCCTGGTTTCAGTTTATGGAATGCCAACAAGAAGGTAGGATTTGAATGAAAACAGGTTGTTCTTTTCTCCTTTAATACTTTGGGGCAGGTCTTGCAATGAAAATACATGATTTCTCATCAAGATGTAATGCAGGAGGAAGGCTGAGCAGCAGTGTTCCTGAAGTCTTCAGGGAATGGAATTCAGTAAGCTTTTGGTAAAATGCCAGAAGACTTTGGGTTTGCAACTGCTGTGGGATAAAGACAGTTCTGGATAGTAGGGACATATTGCACAGATCATCCACTTGCTACAAAGAAAGACAAAAAAAAGCAGACTTGAAAATGGAAGATTCTGTGCCATTTTCTGGAAAGGAGTAGTAGTTGCTGAGGCTACATTGTACAGACATTTAAAATCTCAATGGCAAGTTTTCCCACTGTAGTTCTGAAATTTGTGCCTTCCTTCTCTGTACTAAAGAAGATTCAGAATCATTCCCCTCAGCTTAACCTCATCATCTTCTGGAAGACAGAATTTTAAATTTTATTAAAGTGAGAGACTACAAAACTAGGATCTGGTGTTTGCAAGTGACTGCTGGAGTGGGATATGGTATACACTAGCTCTTGGAAGGCTGTTGTACTTTGCCACATTTACAAGTGAGGGACTCTCATCTTATAATTTGATTTTTCCTGAGGAAACAGTGTCAGTGGTGTAAACAAGTAATTTATTTGCTTTTTTTTAAAATCTTATGGCAGAAGCCTGCAGAAACATTTTCCAAACAAATCAGCAAAACCTGGTCTCAGATTTAGTGAAAACGAGCACTAACAAATGAGATGTGGGGAAAAATAGGAAGCACGTTTCCAAATGTGAACAGTATGTCTGATAGACTAATGTTCCCAGCCAATGCTGCAACTCCCAGGTTTTCCTCCAAAAGAGATCAGGGGTGTTACAAAGGGTTTGTATACGCAAATGAGTCTGAAGAGTAGTCCACATCCTTTTTCAATATCCCGCTTTTAAAAATGTTTACCTTGTCAAATATATGAACAGTAAGACTTAATTAAATTTTTTGAGGTAAAGTTACTGGTGGAATCAATATAAGCCTCAAAGTTACAAGTTAAAACAAGATGATGTTCATTTGCAGTATTGGATAAAAATTCAGGTTAATTTACTGCCTGACTTTATGCTTTCATAACTTGTAGTTCTAGTTTCATCGACATTGTGGCTTCTAGGTATCACTTTTTTAACATGTGTCATCTTTTTTCTCAGCTTTAGTCAGGAAAAGCAGGAAGAACATATCCAACATCCTTAGCACAATTCCTGTTAGAATTTGCAAAAGGATTCTTGAAATCTTTGTACATAGAGAAGAAGAGTTCAGTTACTTTGTTGCATCAGGAAAGTCCTGACTAGTGGAGAAGTTTGCTCAGCTGAATTTCTGGCTTCTTTATGGTTTTTGGTCCCATCATACTGAATGGTTTATTTTGTGGTCACTTGTTCTTTTCTCTGTTTCCTTTCTGACATCTCTAGTTATGCTCAAGACCTACACCTCATGCATTTTACTCAACCTGAGCTATGGTCTCCATTTTGCAGACTGCACCCTGATTTTTTTTAATCCCACAAATCTGGTTGTGTAGTGTAACTTTAGGTCTTTCTTCCTAGAGTTGTCTTTTATAGCCATGTCAATATTTATTCTTACACTTAGAGAATTTTTTTAAAAAAACAAACAATTGTCTAATTAGGATTGCTGTCCTACTGTGGTAATATAAGGCAGCAACCCTACATATTCCTGCTGTACCCATAATACTGAATTGTATTCACGTAATTACCCAGAACAATTCCCCTGCAGCTGTCTCTTTTAATAAAGCCCATATTTAAATTTGGAAATTTTTCATTTGGGTGTTTCTGAATATCATCCTGTCCAGCGTGCTTTATTATTGGTGCTGTAGGTGCTTACCACATAAGTTATTTATCTTGGCCATTGTTTTTCTTTTGGTTTTTTTCCCCTGACAGTGTCCCTTGGTGTTCATACATTATTAAGGTCAGTACAGACATTATTATGAAACAGATGCACATCCATTAAAACCTCGTTAGGAGATGTTATCGTATTTCTTTGCACACGTAATTAATTCAGGTTTGACTTACTGCTTTGATGGAAGGTGAAATCACTGCTCAAGGCTGCAATGGTAAAGTCCCCTGCTTTTGAATTTTAAACTGATATTCTTGTGGCACTGGATTACCATTTGTGAGCTGGTTCACTGTCTGTCTTGCCTGGTGAAAGGTAGCCTTGACCTTCATGTAGCAAAGCTTGATGAGGGTGTTCTTTGGTGGTTTTCTTTCTTCCTTTTTTTTTTTAATCTGACACTAGTCAATTGGCTGTCCCACCCAAAGGCTGTCTTCTGCAGGATTTAGAATTCAGTGCTTGTTAATCAACTTTTTGAACTGGAGATGAATGGGAAAGAATGGTCTGTGGCATTTTCAGAATGCTTGTATTACTATATATCCATGTCTGGAAGAAAACCAATGTTACACTCAAGATGCCTACCGTTATGTGAGGATATAGAAGATTTGGACATCACTAAAAATCCCCAGTAGAGGAGAAGTAATTGTGTAAAAATTCCTGGTCCCACTAGATGAAAAAAATATTTTCTAGTGATTGACACTAAGAAGTATTACTAAATCTCTTAACTGTTGCTGGAAAACAAGGGAAAAGTATATACTCCTAGAGGTGGTTTTATTTATTGGTCCCTTGTAGGTCTCAGTTTAAGCTGTTTGAGTGCATTATTCAGAAAAAGGTACCTTAAATCTGTTTCAAAAGCAGCTGTGGAAATCTGCAGCTGTCTTATCAATGAGATTCTTGCAGAGAAGATGCTTGCCATCAGCTCTCAGATGAGGTATCCAGAATGAGATGTGCTTATTTAAAACCAGTTTTCTCCATTTTTTGTTACAGCTTATGTTCTGAAGGTCACTGTGCCAACTGCAGGTTGCGTTGCCAAGTTACTCTGCAAGGAATTTTTAGTTGACGGTGAATTGGTGAGGAGAGAAATTTTGCTTGTTTTTGAAATCAGCACTTAAAAACCTTTTGACTTTAAAAATTCAACTTTTAAACATCTCTTCTGGGGTGCCAGATTTTATTTAAAATTGATCTTTACATTAATGCAATACTGTGCTTAAACTCTGAATAAGAGTTAATCAGTTTGAATAAATAAAGGCTTCTGGTCAGCAAGATTTATCTTTTAAGTGACTGAAAGACTGTAATAATACCAACAGAATAGAATTGACTTTCAGGGACAATGTCCTGTGCTGGTATTCAAATTGGGTCTGACTTAGAGATTCACAAATACTGTGCGGCTAACTCATGATGGAACATCCTTTATTACCAACAGTTCTACCTTTAACGCAAAGCTCTATAAAACTGTCCTTTTGTGTGAGAATAAATCATTACGTATGTGGCATGCAAAAGAAAGCTAACTGACTCTAGAAGTACTTGTTTCACAGCTAATTGATGCTGTGATAAACATATTTTAATTTAATTTCCCTGAAGGGAAGCTGGAGCTGGACATCCAAGCATTGTTTTCTGTAAGCTATTCTCAGCCTGCACACCAGCAATCAACAGATGTTCAGTTCATTTCAGTTTGAGCTCTATGAATACCATTTGCCCCTAAGTTAGAGAAAAAGCTCATGCAGGGAAGCATTTTAAAAGAAAAGAATGACAGTGGCTATTTTCGTACCCAAAAGGGAGAAAAGACAGAAAGGACAATCTTAATTTGCTGTTAATCTCTACAATCCATAGCCTAATTGCTTTGCAGTTGCACTGGCTGTAAACCTTGAGAGGAATGTATCTCCTCAGTTGCAGAAGAGGGTAAGGGTTGGAGAGATGTACAGCTTCAATGAGGTTATGTTGCTTAAAGTTTTTTGAGAGGGCAGTATTTTTTTTACACAAAAAAAAGCGAAACACCAAGCAGGCTACTGTGATAAGTGATCACAGATTTTTGAGTAGTCTTAGATGATGGAAGTAAGCCATCAGCTGCTCAGTTACACATAGAGCTTGGTGATTTCAGGGGGATGTCTTAGTGTGGGGAGTATAGAAAAGTTCTGTAATGGTGTTTGTCAAAAAGGATATTATAAGTTTTATGATAGCAATGAAGAAAATGGGATACCCATCCGTATCCTTTCTTCTTCTGTCACTCTCCTCTTTCTTTTATTTGAGATTTGAATACTGGGAAAGTAGATACACAGTGTGTGAAACATTTAATGGAAGTGAAAATTTAGATTGGCAGTTTTACTATTTATGATAAAAATTGCTTAGCAGTGACAAACAGAACTCAAGGTGTGGGGTTTTTCTTCAGTTGAAGGAACCTTTTGCTTAAGAAGTGGTTATCCATATCCTAAAGTAGCATAGAAGTGTCAAATTGAAAAAGATTATTCAAAGTTTTATTTGAAGTTAACTGGAAGTACAACCCCCTGAATAGGTATTTCAAAAGCACCTATAATGCTTCATGCTTATCTTGAACCTTTCATACATGGAAATCCAAGTGCATTATGAGTGGAGGGGAATTTTGTTATTGCCTACAGAGGTATAGACTTGGAAGAGTGGAGGGAAAATGTGCAAAAGTACCCTGTCAAATGACAAGTTTTTGCTCTGTGCCTTATGGAGTTGCTTCCCTTTTTTCTCCACTGGCCAAAACTGGCTGCTTCAGAAGAGTCACTGCTGTCAGTTGTCTGCTGGGGTTTGATTTTTGACCGTATCTGTGGCAGGGGTGACAACACGAGGAATTCATAGCATGATATGATCCTATAGATGATCCCGTGTATGTCACAGAGGCATGTAATTGTCATGACCATTTGTGCCATTTGATGTTAAGGTGAAGGAAAATTAAGTGAAAATGCAGTATTTCTTTAGAAATTATTGTCTTGCCACAGACAGCACAGTAAGTCATGATAAGTAACTCAAAGGATGCTTCATGGAATGCTTTTTTCTTTTTAAACACATTGTCTCTTTGTGTTTACTAAGTCTTGATTTTTTACTTCATTTATCATGCTATATTATCTTTGGGCTTCTAAGGCCTGAATGTGAGACACTTTAAATGATCAGTCCTTCAGAAGGCCTCATCTAAGATCAAGGCTGAAGCAGTCTGTGCTGTAGGAGTTGGTAGTACTGACTGCTGCAGACAGTTGACTAAGGTCCGTTTATCAGAAAGTAAAGAAAAAGTCTATCTGTTCTCATTGTGCAGCTGGGAGCTTTTGCTTGACTGCGTACCAGTCTGTACTAGCAAGCTGTCCTCGTATATTTCTGCTCGGTGATGTTGGAGGAGTAGAAGCAGACAGGGCTAATTATAATGTGATCGAGTGACATTAACTGGGGCCATAAGACTCTGCCATTCTCTTGGGCTATGTTAGGACCTTTGTTGCTGTAGCCTTTTTCTGCTTGTCCCAAGCTACAAGTCTCAGTTGATCACAATGCTGTCTACTGGAGCTCAGCTTCAAGACAGCTTTTTATTCCAGTTCTGTTGGCTGTGACTGAGTAGAAATGAAATCTGATGTATTTTATGGTACCCGTTTCTTGTGCGCTTTTAAGTTTTCCATCATTTTGTTACAGGTGAGAGGTACCATTTCCTAATTCTACTTATGTAGCACTGGCATTATTAACACCTTAAGGAGATAGTAGAGGGCTTGGGAAAGAGAAATGGAAAACATCCCATCCTTTTCTTAGCTCTAAGTGAGACAAATCAGAATTTCTGAAGTCAGAAGACTAGCTAAGAATCCATCTGCCTCTTTTTTTCATTACAGTATACATGAAGCTTGAGATCTGAACCTGCTATGACTGACCCGGATGTCCTCACTGAGGTCCCAGCAGCTCTCAAGCGCCTTGCCAAATATGTGGTGCGTGGCTTTTATGGCATTGAACATGCTTTGGCTCTGGACATTCTCATCAGGAACCCCTGTGTGAAGGAAGAGGACATGTTAGAGCTCCTTAAGTTTGATAGGAAGCAGTTGCGGGCTGTCCTCAACACCCTCAAGGGTGACAAGTTCATCAAATGCAGGATGAGGGTAGAGACGGCTCCAGACGGGAAAACCACCCGTCATAACTACTACTTCATCAACTACCGTCTTCTGGTTAACGTGGTGAAGTACAAGCTGGACCACATGAGGAGGAGGATTGAGACAGATGAAAGAGACTCCACCAATCGTGCCTCTTTTAAATGCCCCATTTGCTTCAGCACTTTCACAGACTTGGAAGCCAACCAGCTGTTTGACCCCAGGACAGGTAAGAGAACAAGTAACAGAATGCTTTTGCTCTCTCCTTTGTCTGTAAGTACCAGACTTTAAGGAAACAGATTCTTAGGAAAATTCTCTTTGAGTTCGACTGGAGCTAGAGGGCACTCCGTTTCTGCAGGTGGTAAATGTTTGAGCAAAATACAAAAATAATGTATATAGACTTATACAGGCTGTACAGGCAAATAACAATGCTGGTGAAATGCTTGAGTGACAAGCAGTAGAAAAATGGAGGTCTTACCGCAATCAAATTCAAGGGTGAATAAGGCAGTCCATCCTTGTTGGAAGCTGATGGTTTTTCAGTATAACCTGGTCTTGCCTGTAAACTGTATGACTTACTGGTGGCTTGCAGGGAGGCTATATGTATAGTTGACTTTGGTATGCAAAAAATCTTTAATTTAGAGATGGTCATGCAAGGAGTGAGTTGTTACTGTTTAATTTTCTTCTAGCCAGTTCATTATACTGCACAACCTTGTTTCCCCAGTGTAAAGCAGTCTCATGAAAGTTAAAAGAAATTAATTACAGACTTGTCTGTGGTTGGGAGTAAACAAGATTCTTTTTCAAGTGTGAGTCTCAGTGGAGGTGCATATCTGCCTCATGCATATGAAATAAGAGTCTTTTCTGGGTGTCATTGTCCACAGGGGCAGTCCAAATATTTTGTGCTTTTGTGCCGAGGAAGAGAAGGAAGAGCACCTGCACTTGAAGAGATCGTATTTTGCTAATCTAATCTGGGATTATTTTGGGGGAAAGCAGGGAGCAGAGTTGGCTGTTAGGCTTCCACCTTATGAATTAGTTTCTTTACTTATTAATTTTTCCTTTTGAATTCTTTGTCCTGATCTTTCCCACAAAAATAAAAGAGCAAAAGTCAGGAGGACTCTCAAACATTGGAATGTGGTGCTTTGTGTCAGTTATCATAATAAGAAACTGTAAAATGTCACTGTTTAGTGGTATTGAAGCTTTTAATCTAGGGTTATTGATGTCTAATCTGCTTTGGAGAAGGGCAAACACCCAACAAATGTTCAGCCTATTATTTTGCCTCTTTTCTGCCTCCAAACATCAAGAGTCATGAAACTCCTTTTACTTGAACAACCATGAAAATGATATTTAGTACTAGAAAAGCAGAATTCACTAAGTCAAGTAATTGTTGTTGCTGTAATCCAGCGCAGCTCTCAGAGTAGAAGTTGCTCCCTCATGGAGCATCAAAACCAGCAGTGCCAGCACAGATTTCTCTGTACACACAACTGAGTATAAAAACTACAGTAATGATCATCTGTGGGTGTTGGCTGAAGGAGAATAGTGCTTTCGCCTGAGTAAGGAGAGAGTGGAGAACCTGTGCAGAGAACAAACACAGTTCTGAGCATGAGACACTCATCCCAAGGGGACCTGTAACACTTTGCAGGTGAATCCTCCCAGCCTGTGTGGGCAGTGAGTTCCAAGAGCAAAGAACTGGTTGTCGAGGAGATGCAGAGGATAGTAATGCTGGGATTTGGCTTTGACAGCAAGGCCTGTGCTTCAGGAAATGATGAGGCCAACCAAGGGTTTGTCTGCAGTACAGGTACTGGCTGTCTCCACAATGCAAAATCATTCCCTGGCACGCAGAATGTTTTGCAGATGGAAGGAAAGGTAGAGAGCTGTTTTCCCAGCAGTTGGTTTCTGTCAGTATTAATGCAAATAACAAGATAGCCAGTTTACCTTCACTTACTTTCAATAAGAACATACTTGTCTAAAATTTATGTATATTCTGTTTCTCCTTATATAACTTTTAAGTTAGTGATAGCTTTATCTAGATATAGTGCATGATGATACTGTTGTTTCTCAAGAGTCTTTACATGGAATACCAGTTTGGATAGGGCTCTCCAGTTACTGTTTTAAGAAGGTTTCATACTGTCTCCAAACCATGAGATAGCTGCTTGTTTCCTTTCTGGATAAATAAGTGGGCAATTTGTTTTGCTTTGTTTTGGGTTTTTTAGGTGAGAATGGCTGTTTTATATTGCAGTGGATTGTGTTACCTTTATATGCTTCCTGGTCCTCTGGAAGTCCATATTAGAAAAGAACTGAGACACCTTTGAATGTCTCACAGAGGGAGGTTGTGAGGACAAGGCATGTAGAGGAACAAGGTTTATTAGACAGTGAATAGCCATCCTTTTCCAAGGATGTCTCTAGCCCTTATCAGCACTATACATAAACCTCTCCCACTCACTGAAACTCATGGCAGTACAACTGCTGAAGGATAGCTGAAAGCCACGTGAATTTCAGTCACAGTTGACCTGAGCTGCTCATGTACTGCAGCCATGTTGATAAAATTTTGTGAATTTAAAAGCCCTGCTGGGCCAAAGTCTGTTAGTCCATGGAGCAGGTAGAGCATGGAAGGCATCCTCTGCACTAGTCTAGACCAAGCTGGACTGAAATTGGCAATCTGTTGTAAAAAGACATCCTTTTTCAGTGTCTGCTTTTGTCCTTGTCGCTCAGAGATGGGAATGGTTTAGCTGTCCTATGTGTTCTTCTGCTTGACTTTCCTCTTCCCTAGTTACAAATCAAATGCAAACTCTGAGCAACTGTTATAGAACAAAAGGGTTAGAGGAAGTTATTGCTCCTGCCCTTCCTTATCAGTGATAGTGAGGAGGTTTCCAGAATCTCTCCATGACTGTAGTCATTCTGTTGCAATTTGAGAGTTAAGAGTGCTTGTGAGGAGCCCGTCCATAAGTTGGATCTGTAGTGCTCTTTAATTTTTATCACAGCATCTGTGTTTGTCTCCCGGCTTTAGCAGAGGTCTGTTTCTTAGAGGTTACCAGCTGTCAAATGCAGACTTTTTAGCTCTGTGCTCTACTCCATTTGTGAAATAATTTTGAAATAAACAGAGGTGTTTATTTTTTAATCAGAAGATGTGATTATTGATGGTTTTGGAAGGTGGAAATGTGTCCGAGAGAAAATAATTGATAGTAACAAGGATATGTTTTCAGGGCACATAAGTATAGATGTGCTTTGGTTACAGTTCATCAAATTCATTTGGAAAAACACTTTTTGAACAGAGTAGCAAAGTTTGCCACTAAGGTAATTTTAAATATAGATTTAAAATGGTATAAATGTTACTTTGAGAGTGTGATCTCTGTTTTTTAAACGTATTATATGATTTTTCTCCATCCCTTTTTCTGCCATTAAACATCTCAACCCAAAAAAGCTCCGAAAACTCACTGTGCTGTCAAAGGTTGAACAAATATTGCCTGGTACTTGATTCCTGTCCTTGAACTTTCTATATGCAATGTTAAAGAAACTGTCAGATGGTGAAAGTCAAGGTGACAAAAACCCTAGAGTGTTGCTGCTGCTTCAACTCAAAGGGATATTTTGAAAAGTGAAAAGAAACGAAACACATGTTGTGTTGGAGGAGTCACTTGGTTGTATGACCAGTGAGTGCCTGCTAGCTCTAAGCACAGTGTGCCCAGGTCATGAATTTTAGCCCCATCTGCTCTAAATGAAGAGCTTGAACAGATCTACAGATAGCACACTTTCTCCTTAGTAACAGTTTTTACTGTTGCCTGCAAAGAAGCAGTAACTTCTGCTTTTAGAGACAAACAACTTGGACACAGCCTGCTTTTATTTAGTGAAAGTTTGCTGTGGAATCATCGAATCATAGAATGGTTTGGGTTGGAAGGGACCTCAAAGATCATCTAGTTCCAACCCCCCTGCCATGGGCAGGGACACCCTCCACTAGACCACGTTGCCCAAAGCCTCATCCAACCTGGCCTTGAGCACTTCCAGGGATGGGGCATCCACAGCTTCTCTGGGCAACCTGTTCCAGTTCCTCACCACCCTCACAGGGACGAATTTCTTCCTAACATCTAATCTAAATCGACCCTCCTTCAGCTTAAACCCATTACCCCTTGTCCTGTCACTACACTCCCTGATAAACAGTCCCTCACCATCTTTCCTGTAGGCCCCTTCAGGTACTGGTAAGCAGCAATTAGATCTCCCTGGAGCCTTCTCTTCTCCAGGCCGAACAATCCCAACTCTCTCAGCTTGTCCTCATAGGAGAGGTGCTCCAGCCCTCTGATCAGCTTCGTGGCCTCCTCTGGACTCTCTCCAACAGCTCTATGTCTCTCCTGTACTGGGGCCCCCAGAGCTGGACGCAGTACTCCAGGTGGGGTCTCACAAGAGCGGAGTAGAGGGGCAGGATCCCCTCCCTTGCCCTGCTGGTCACACCTCTTTTGATGCAGCCCAGGACACAGTTGGCTTTCTGGGCTGCAGGCGCACATTGCTGGCTCATGTTGAGCTTCTCATCAATCAATACCCCCAAGTCCTTCTCCTCGGGGCTGCTTTCAATCCATTCCTCGCCCAGCCTATAGTCGTGCTTGGGATTGCGCCGACCCACGTGCAGGACCTTGAAGCAAAAACTTGTAGCAAAGCTAAGAAGAACTTTTGTGATTCAAAAGGTCATGTTTTTGTGGTTTGCCTGTTGACCTGGCAGTGCCTTTGATGGGAATTGGTGCAGGCTGGGTTGTTACAGGCTGAGTGAACAGTTCTTACCCACTTTGAGTGTTCTGAGATCTTCAGAAAGAAAAACACTCATGCTGCATGAATGAAAAGCATTACTTCTAACCTTGTGTTTCAGATGGGATGACTGAGGAAGGAAAAAGACTGCGATTTTCCTAGAAGATCCTAATGTTAGCACTTGAAATACAGATCATTGCCTTTCATTGTGTGATTATCTGCTGTCTACCTGTGCTCTGGTGTTTCATCACTCTGTCCTGCATGCTGGCAATTGCATGCAGCTGCTGTTATGATGATGCCTCAGGCAGGTGGAAAGCTGCAGCCATTCCCTTAAATGAGGCAAGGTCTATCTCTTGAGGCAGGGATGCACAAGAAAGAGTTTAATTGAATAGCTGTAAGAAAAGCCAGATGCATACTGTGGAAGAACACTGCTGAACTCTTGTTTATTCCTGCACCTGGGCTGACGGTGGACACTGATGTGAGGAACACGGCGTTTCAAGTGTTTCATCTAGACATAGGATGTTACTTCATCAGGCTCTTACACAGACCTATGGGAAGAATTTTCTTACCTGTGCTTTTAAATGTAGTAACTACAGAAATTTGGTTTCTGTAGGCCAATTTCTGAAATTGCAGAGTAATCTAAACAACTTGACACCATCTTGTGGATTGGATTTTTTAAAAAAAAAAAATTCTTGCGGAATTAAATTTGCTCAAGTCTGTTCTGTGGAGTGTGGGGGGAAGGACAGGAGGAGCTGCATTGTCTCCCCCCAGTAGAGGGAGCTGTCTTCTTTTCTCTATACATACAGGCTTGGGTTGATTAATTTATTGAATGTCACAAAACTGGAAATCATGTTCATGGGTATGTGTTCTGTAGCGTGATTAACTGGGTCTGGTTGGGGAAGGTCTCTCTGATGTATCCTGTTCTAATACTCTAATCATATTTGTGAATCTAGTGTGGTGTTGGAGTTGACTGTCAAATTCAAGATCAATTTGAAAGAAAGTGTGTGACTAGAAACTGCAAAAGGGAGAGTGGGGCTGAAGTGAAGGAGTGACAGAAATGAGGTCCCACTCTGCTATTCAGCCCTGAATTTCCTTAGGTATTCTAAATACCAAACTGTATCAGGATACTCACCAGTGTAGCGGGTGAATCTGATGTTAGAAAGAAAATATAAGCCTAGATGAAGTAGTTTTTCCTCTATTTTCTTCTACCTTTGCAATATAATTTCTATCCAGTCTTGTTTCTTTCACTTCTGTTACTGTGAAGAAAAATCTTGACGTTACCAGTAAATTGCAATTGCAGTTGGTCTCTCTTATGTACATCTATACATTAAGTGTCCTCACCATAACATTCAGTTAGATAAGATGTGAATAACAGTGGAAAGAAAAGGATGGAAGATAGGTGGGTAATGTGAATCAGGAAGATGATGCTGTTGGGATGTTCTTAATTGCAGTTGTAATCACTGGAGTCTTTGTTGTTATTGGAAATCATAGCAGCTAATTACTTGTCTACTCTCTGCCCTCCCACAGTTTGCTCTTAGTTTGGTGAATGATTTTGGATATAGCTATCTTACTGTCCCCAAAGATGCACTGTAATAGTAACATACTGTGTATCTGGATCCCTTTTCTTATTCTGTGCGCTGATATGAAATTTAATTTGGGAAGACCAGATTGAAGGTGGCAATATCAGTTTTACAGAAGGAGCGACAACACCTTGAATTTCATTTTAGCCCCACTTGTTTTACTGTCAGCCTCTATCATGTCACTTCTGTACTTCGTAACAGAATTGCATGTAACGTGTTCAGAGACTGATTTTCTGTACCTGTCACAAAGCACCTTATATCACGTTCAGGCAGCCTGTATGCAGCTGAGCATTTGTATGGTTTAGGCTCTGTTACTAACATTAGAAATTTGACTAGTCTTTGATTTTTCTACTTTGGTCTTACATGTTGACTTCTAGAGCTACTGCCTTTTCTTCTGAGTGCTCAGATTCTCACTTCATCTCCAATGAGCTATTCAGAACACATCTGTCTTCTCTTCTTGTTTTGAATTTCTGCTTCCTCAGGCAAGTTCTACACTAGCTTCACATCTTCCTCATCTGATTCAAATTACTTTTGAGCCTGTCCTATCTATTTTGTTAATTTTATCTTATGCTTCCCCTTCTCCTTGTTTTTTGCCTTGCCTTTTCTTGTGGAGCTCTTGTGTCCATTTCTGGTACATCTCTTCTTGTGTTCTGTCCCTTCCAGCCATTAGAAAAAAAAATTACTTAGAGCTATTTATTCTATGTATTCACACTATGTAGTCAATCCTGTTTGATCTTTATGCTGTTGATTCTTGTCCTTTAGGTTCAATGATTTTTTCAGAACAGGCATTCTGGATAGCTTTGTCTACCATGTACTGTTGTGCATGTGCTACATGATACTACTACTACAACAATTTACACCTTTTTACCAGCCAAAATCAGGACTTAAGTCTTTTTGTAAATTGGCATACCAGAAACTTCCCTCGAAAAAGAAAGGATTCAGAGCAGTTCTGTTTTGCACATCTTCAAGTTCTGTAAGATTTTTCTTTTATTGTTGTTAGCTTTCCAAGTGTATGTAAACACATCAGTGTGATTTTTTTTTTTCTTGACTTTACAGGCACATTTTGTTTTGTTGTGCTGCCACTGAGGGCTTTTGGCAAACACCAAAAGAAGGCAACTTCCCATGCTCTGCTTAGTTTCTCTGTTTCTATTCAAATTTCTGGCAAAAGCTCCAAGAGTATTCCTGTCAGCTTTACTCTGCTTCAGTTTGATAAGGCCTGGAGCCATGGGGAAGGGAAAACTGAGAAAAACATAACAGAATTAATGCGTATTTTTCTAAAAGTAAGAATACCCTTTAGAATGACTTAAAACGGATGTGTAGGTACATCTAATTCTAACTCATTCCCTGAGGGTTGGACACCTTATCTGAAAGATAACCATCTAGCCTAACCACAGATCTCTCAGCTTGGTGGAGAAATGGGTGAAGGTAGTGTTCTGCATAGCACGTGCTCTAACATCAGACCAGAGAATTTTAAGTCACTGGAGTAACTCAGAAAAGCTGTTGCCTGTAGAGTGCTGGCTGGTCACTTCCCTGTATTCCACACTGACCTCTGGCTGGTGTGCTGTGTCTCTTAGATTAAAAAAAAAAGTATCTTATAAATGCATGCCCTGAGTTAGTGTTGATACTTTTTTTTTGTCTGCAAAGGATATTTCATTATTAGAAGTGCAGGAAATAATTGCCCTTCAAGTAAAGGTCATCACTAACTTTTCTCTTGGCTTTGCAAATTGAAATAGATAACAGCAAGAAGATCTCTGTAAAATCTGTGAATATTGCTAAGCCATTTGCAGTGATGAAAGCTGGACTGCAGCATTCCTATCTTTTACTCTAGTAACTTGCTGTTCTTTTGAAACTGCATCCATCTGCAAAGTGTGTCATCCTTTTAGGCATGGGTATCTGTAAGTTAGATCAGGAGCTCGCGGAGAATCCTGTTACTTGTGTTGCAGTCTCTGCTGTTGGATGTAATTTGAGGGTATAGTATGTTGTCTCAATTGTTATTTTGGCCCAGTTGTCTTGGGTGAAGTTTAAAAAAAAAAAAAGTTCTTTAATTCCTAATGAGCTTCCTTTTGATATTCCTTCTGTCCAGTTGTGTCTTTCTCTGCTTACTGTCTGGCTTCACTTACCCTCAATAGGACAGAAGGAGAAACTCTGTCAGCTCAGAGCTGCTGAGGTTGTGCATATGAGCTGGAGCAGAAATAGCTCCTACTAAGAGGAGGAAAGGATTCCTCTCTTTTCCAATTTTATATTGAATATGTATTGAATAATCTCTAGTGCTTCTCAATGATCAATAATTTGATGTGTGTCTCATGCAGTCCATTTTTTGAATGTTTAATTTACCTTTTCAAGAGAAATGTCTTTGCCCAAAAATTCTGTTACGGTATTTTCAATTTAGTTGAGCTAAAAATAGTTTGCACACTGAAATGAATGAGCAACTCTATGTTCCTCATTCCAAGAAAAAAAAGAAGCACCTTCAGAACCACTTTATAAGGCATTAAATGTTAAATTGTTCCCCTTCTCTAGTTGCAAACCCAGGTCAACTGGAAGGGGAAACTGTAGCATGAAATGTAGATTCATGATGTTATGAAATGCAAAAGCAAATTTGGTTGATATCTTTTGAATTTTCTGGAGTGTGCTACCTAAATTATGCTGAAGAAATAAATGCATATAGGCAATTCCGCATGTACATTGCAGGCCGGGATCAAGTTGCTGTTTCACAACTGAGTTACAACACTGCTGTGCCCTTAGAGCACCTTGCATGCCTCATTCTCCACTGATAACCTGCTGTGGCCCCCTCAGCAGAGCTTAGTAGCTTGTATCCCATACAGTGCTCTAGGGAAATGTATTTTAAACTGTTTAAACTGCTGACTGGGCCCCTGGACTGTCTTTATATAGCTGTGTTTGGTCCTTGGCCAGAAAAAGCTAGTATCTTTTTTTTGGTTTTCAAATTAAGATCAGAGTAATACAGCATGGTGTGCCTTCTCCTGAAGTGCTATCGAGGTAGAAGTTAGAGGCCCAAGTGTGTCCATCCTGTACTGAAGTACATCTTACAGCGCACGCTGCAGGTCAGGCGTGGTGCTGATGCATTGTCAATGTTGCCTGATGGGTGGTGAGATGGCATAGTAATACTTTAATTGTGGTGGTCAAAAATGGTAAGTCATGACAAAGTAACAGTGCAATGTAATAGTCATCTGTATGAATCCTTCATGAGTCTATAAGTAAGTCTTAAAAGATTGGTGGTAACAGAGGCTTTCGATGAAATGCTTCATTAGGTAGATTCGATCAGCTTTACTTCAACTATTCATATGTTCCAGAAGGTGAAGTGGAAAGGCAGAGTATCTGTGGTCAGTAGCTGGTATTTCTTCAAGAGGAAGTATCTTAAGGATTTTTTTTTTCCCCCCTCCATTTTCTGAATGCACCTCTCAGGCGCACCAGAGATTTGTCTGTCTTTCTCCTGTGTGGAGGCGCACAGCAGAAACTTCTTGTCCATCTGAAGGAGTCTTTTGGGAGCCCTGGCCAAAATTTGATTTAAACATGTTTAAGTCTTGAAAACATCACTGAGCTGTACACAAACTCTAAAAGACAAATGAAAGGTGCCCAGAATGGCTTGCTGAAGCCAGTTCCATGGTTAGAGGAGTTCTGACTTGGTCTGAGTGTTTTGAGCTTTATAGTATTTTTTTTGAAGGTGAAAAGTGGGCCCTCTACAGACAGAAGTAGAAAATGTAACATCTTGCAAGGTAAGATGTTATACTATACCTTGCAAGGTAAAGAGTTCCAACTTCAGCTGCTGCTCGTGAAGGGAAGATACCTTCTCAGGCAGGCCTAAATTTTAGTATGTCTAGTGAGGTAATCTTCTGTTACTTGATTTTTTTTTTTTTTTAATGCCTGAATTTGAGAATAACCTGATGAAAAGTGGTTGTGGCAGAAGAGTGAAATTTCTTACTCTTGAGGGGTGGGAAGAGAGTCTCTCTTGTCAGTCTGCTCAAGTGCTTTTAGGTTGGTGTTGATTGTTTTTGGGGTGGGGTGCGCATTATTGGTTGTTTTTTGTTTTGTGGGGTGTTTTTTGTTTGGGTGTTTTGAATTTAGCTTTCACACTTTAAAGACATGAATGCATTGTCAAGTGTTGAAAAGGTCAAAGTTAGGCCCTATTGCCACTTAATTCTGTACTCAAGATGTGTACATTTGAGCCTTGATCTGTGAGTTTGGACAAATATTCTTTTCTGCTAATTTGTTACATTGTCTGAAAAATTAACAACTTCCCCTCTGGCAACATTCAAGCTGTTCTTTTTGTTGATGTCAGTTCAGGCTGGTTTCCCAGCTTACCAAGAAATATCAATTGTATGAATGAGTGAGAAACATGAGGTTTCTATAGTGAGCTGATCAATCATGCTGCGGGGGCTCCAATGAGGATGGCTTTTGCTAGCCAGTTTTCACAATAGCTGAAGTTGCTTGCAGGAGCATGCCAAGTGAAACTACAGCAGGTGCTCTAATGGAAATGCTTGATAGATGGCAGTAATGCCATCCCCCTATATGCCAAACATACACTTTTTGCAGTTGCCATCCACACATGCTCTGCCAGCGCACAAAATCTGCTTCCTTTCATTTACAAGAATAAGAACTCTTTGTGTCCCTGCCAGATTCAATCTGGTTCTTAAATGTGGTGGATGGGTTTGAGGTTACCAACAGCAATCTCAAATTCAAAGCAATATTGAAGTTCATTTTAAGAGAAAGTTGCTGGTTCCTTCTACCTTTTGTGACAAGAAATTCAACAGCTGGTTTTCCAAAAGAGTGGCCAACTGCTGTGAAGCCGTACGCATGTCAGTGTTGTAGATAATGGTAATGTCAGTATAGTATATGGAGAAACACAGGCACACCATCTGGGAGACTTGTCCAGAGATTTCTGTGTGGATTGCAAAGTTATGAAGAGACTTTGCTTCTGTTAGCCTTCTGTTGAACAAGAGAGCTCAATCTTGCACTATGTCTGAAGCTACTGCGCATTTCAGAAAGGTTAGGTGTATGAATTGGAATACGGTCTCAGAAATATCTTTCTGAACCTGGACACATGGCCTATGAGGCAGCCAACTCAAGGGATCTATACCTTGGTGGTCATACTTAAACATGGCCTGATACGCATGCCTGTGGCAAAGCAACTCTAGAAAAAAGATGGCAGGAGGAACACAGGTGTGAATTCTTCTAGAGGAGTCCTTTGCCCACAGACTGTATGTTGGTTGTCATTGTTTTCTTTAATTTGAAGTGCAGATGTCCTGGTGTATATCTCCATATACTATACTGACCTTACCTTTATTTACAACCCTAACATGCATACAACTTCACAGCAGTTGGCCACTCTTTTGGAATCTCTCTGCATCGTCCCCCAGAACTGTGGGCTGAAATTGAACCAAAAGAACAAAACTATGCTAGGAGTCTTCATATCGACACTTACTTCCTCCCTGGGAGGGTCAGGTTCAGTATCTTCTTTTCTTTTGTCATATATTAGATTATTGGTCTGTGTGCTTCTTACTCATTATAACTGTACTCCTCCTTTTTAATTAAAATGCTATTCTCCTGCCCATGATCTCCAAAAAGGGGCAGAGGAAGAATTTTTCTGTTAACATGAAAAGCGCAGTTGGGCTGAATGTTTATTCTGTTAAGGTCTCAACAGGTAACAAAAATAGTTAATATTTAGAAAAAGAAAATCTATGGAGCTGTATTGGCTATGCAGGTAAGAATTGATGATTTTGCTGCTGGAGGATCAAGCTTTTGTGCCATCTAGAGGTAAGAAGCTTTTTTATTTGAAAAATGTGAGATTTGGGGAGGAGGAAAGACAAAAGTGAAAATGGAGTGATTAGAGGATTGCAAGTGCAAGACAGTATTCATTTTAGTAGATAAGTAAACAGTCTACTGTTCTCTGTTCCACCTAACATGTGCTCTTCAGGGAGAGGCAACAATAGCAAGAGGCTTGAAGCCTACTTGGTGAAGATTTGCATTTCAAAAGGATTGGCAAGGCTTAATTCCCTCCACCAGGGATGGCCAGGAAAAGCATTTCCTCAGAACACAGCATCCTGTCTTCAATGATTAAAGGAAATCTGGGTGTAGGAAGGAAATAGGCAGCTGCTTTGGCAGAACAGGAGAAAGCTCAATGGTACAAAATCACTCTGATAAAGCCAGTCTAAAATTGCATCATGGAAGAATTTTCCCTCTTCACAGTCAAAAATTTTCTTCCTCCTGGGCTGTTTATTAGTTTTATTCTTACTCTCCTGCTTGTTCTTGGGGACTTGACTGTAGCTAATGCAAGTTCTTTGGTTGTGCTTACAGGTGGAGCGAAGGCAGGCTCTCTTCTGTATCACCTTTGCTGTTAGTCTGAAATGGTATGATCCAGCTTACTGAGTTAAGGCTGAGAAAAAGGGTTAAACTGCTTCTGAAAACAGTCTTATTGACAAGTAGATAAATGTATTTAACAGTTTTACTGCATGACTTGAGTATGTAGACTCTAATGTCTGTGATTATAGGAATACTTGAATACTGTAGTTTTAAGTTGCAAAGAGAAGATTAGCAACTTCTGAATTTAATTCACTGGAGTTAAGAGAGAGGAGACCTGCTTTTTAATTTCCATAATAATTGCACTGAGCTGGTGAAACTGATTAAAAAAGGGGTTTGCTTGTCTATCCTCAAGCCTAGAAAGAAGCAGATGTAGGATCTTGCAGTGAGTGGAGGACAAGGATGTAACTTGACCATAAAAGACAAAGGATTAGGTGATTTGTGATGCTTCACTCAAGCTGAAATGGAGAGATGGCAGTCTCAGGTTCTTCCTGCTTTGTGAACAAGATCAGAGGAATATATGATTATTGTTGTGAACAGACCACATAAATTTTAACAACAAACAAAACCCCCACATTTTTTTCATGAGAAGTCAGTAACAGTTGTAATTAAATTGGCTGATATGTGTGTGTAAAAAATATTGATGTGAAACTTTAGAAATGTCAGAGAAGCTGATGAAGGAAGAGGGAATAATCCTTACCTGCTGTATGGGATGTTACATCAGCTAAAACTTTCGGAAGACTTTGGGCTGGTTCTGTGCTTGATCCTTTTTGAGATTTTAAAGTATTTAACTTCAGGAGATCTCTGTGTACTCAACACACAGTTAAGCTACTTACTATCTCCCAAGTATTTTTGTGATAACTGAACATTGGATGTCCAGACTGGAATGTTTTTGCTGAGGAATGAGTTCCTCAGTCCTACCTGTAGTCCTTCCTCTTGGCCAAGGATCTTGCACTGGTAAGTGCTTTGGTGTTTCATCTTAATCTGCCTGGAGCTGAAAGTTAATGACCCACAAAAGCAGTAACTTGTAAAGCAGACAGAAACTTGCTGCTTTCAAGCAATGAAGGCTGCTGTGGTCCTCAGCGGTTTAATATTTGCTTCCAAAATGTAATCCTAATCACCATCTGAATCTGTAGTATACTTTCAGGAGTTAGAGTGTTAAGGATTTGCCGCCTTGTGTGTTGTCAGTACTGCGGTGGTTGCAGTCTAATGCAGGGACAAACGGCTTCAGTTGTGGAACTGGAGAAGATGTGGTTGAGCCTGAGCTTGACCCATGCCCACATCAGCATGCAATTTTTGCATCCTCCTAAATGTTCCTTGGGTGACTTTGTCATTTAGATACCCCAGCGGAAACTTGCAGGTTGACACACTGGACATGAGCTCCAGACACCCCCCCTTCTACCACATACATGGCTTTATGACTTACTACTTAGGTTCCCCATCTTCAAAATGGGAAATGTATAACACCTTTTCTTCACGCTTGCTTGATTTGTCTGGTTAGCATGACAGCTTTAGAAGCAGAATTTTTCTTACCAGGTATTTTTTTTGCAGGTCTCCAATTCTGTGCAACTCTGAGCCTCTAGATCCCACATGAATAGGACTGATGCCTCAGAAATACCAATGAGTCTCTGCTAGTCTTCAGCACTGTCCCAAAATTTCACCTTTATAGCTTATATTTAACTAGAAGACAACATTATAAACAAGTGTTTACGAATTTCTGAGCTGCTTCTGCCTTTCTGTCCTCTCTTGGATTTAAAGAGACTGTTATCCGTGGCAAAAATGAATCTTTTTTACCCTGCTTCTCTCTCTTTAGAATACAGGTGATGAGTTATATCACAAATTCAAGTTCATTAGTGCACTGCTGCTCTCCCACCTATAAAGGAAAGGAATAAGAGATTGTTTCTCTTAACGCCTTTTTATTTGAATTTTAATTTATTAGCTCATTTATGTCAAATCTGGTAAAATACAAGTTAAATCTGTGCACAATGCATTTCTAAAGGCAAGATGGTAATTTACCTTGGAGTTGTGCCAATTTTGCTTGCGCCAGTAGAAGCATTTGTGGTACCAGGCATGAGTGAGTACTTAAGGAGAGGGAAAGCCAAAGCAAGTAAACAGCGCGGCGGGCCTTCTATTTGAAACTCCGTGAGAGCTGAGAGATTTGCAATTAATGTCCGTATGTTTGTTTATAATCAGTTTTGAAAGAAGCATTAAGACCCTGTAAGCTTCTGAATGCTGATACACAGGAAATTGGTTTTGGAAATCTGTGTCTGAGAATTCATTTACGTAGTTGTGGTTTTTTCTTCTCAGATCACTGCCTCTATCAAAATTTATGCAACAAAAAATTTCATATATGCATTTGATGTATTTTTTGAAGGCTATATGAAGTGACTTTAATGTAATGGCATCGTTTGCTTTCAGGTATACTATACAATTTCTCAGTGTCAAAAAATTGATTCCTCAACTTGTGATGACTCTTCATTTAGGAACTGCTGTCAGCTGTGATGCAAAAATCCTTTAATATATTTTGTGATATGCTTTTTCTTTTCAAGTTATAGCAGTTAAAACTTGGGATTGGTATCTTACTCAGAAGTTACCTTGTTCAAGAATATCCCTAGTGGTATAGTCTCAAGCACAGGCTTGATCTGTCTGTGTAGGTCCTTGCAAGTGCCCCAGCACTGCAGTGTCTGAACAGCGTTATGGCATACTGTTTTCATCCCTACTCTGCCAATCTTAAAGTGCCTTTATAAGGCACGCAACAGTCTTCTGTACGCAGTATAGCAGGTAAAGTACCGGTATGGGTGAATAATACAGTTAAGTGTGCTGCTTTGGACTTCAGTAAACATCTTGTTGACTGATTTCTGTAGTTTATAAAGACAGTTTTTCAATCAAGTTGTCTTCTACGAAGGATTTGCCACCTTTTCCACTTTTGTCTCATTAGTACCTTGCATATGCAATTCTACAGTCAAAATCTTTAGTAGAAAGAATGATATAGAAATGAACCAGGACAGACCCCTGAAACACCCTCAAAGGCTGACAGTGAACCATATTTTTTTTTCTAAAAATGTTGTTCTCCACCAGTTATGCAATCATTTTCTGATTAATTTATCTGGACTATGTTTCTTTAGTTTACTGATAAGCATACAAAACAGTTGAATATCCTCCCTTCCCCCAGTCAAAACAGATTGCTTCCCATTTTTCCCATTATCCTTTAGCTTCTCCAAAACTTAAGATTTGGCTTAATTTTTTCTGTAATAGCTCATATTCCTGCTCAGTTCCCTCCATATGAGTAAATTTTCTTCTGTGCTTTGGCCTCCACCAAAGTCCAGCTTTCCTTGACTGTATTATGAAGTGTAATCCCTAACAAAATGAGCTGTGAGTTGCAGCTCTCCTCCATCCTTCCCCAAATCCTGAACGTCAGTCACAGGGCTCACTGCTGTCATAGTTGTTTATCTCAGCATTAGTTCAAGGTAAATACCGTTCCTCACTGGGCTGCGAGAGAGTCAATACTCTTCTTGGGAGTAGGAAGGAGGAGGAAAGGCCATCTGCAGCAGTCTCAAGTGGGGTGCATGCAAAACAATCCATTGGGGTGTATAAAAACGTATTTTTTTACCATTAATAAAATAAACTTGTAAATCAGTTTTTCTTCATCTCATCCTATTTTTACGTATGTTTTATAATGTACACAGTAGTACAGTAGTGTATGTATATTATTTATAAGATAATATCCTTATTTTGAGGGTGCATGCTCAGATTGTTTTACTGCTGAGGTGTGCAATCAAAAAAGTTTGGACACCAATGATCTGGAGCTTCAACTTTCTTCCCTTCCTTCCAAAGATAACTTTCAGTCCCTTGCCCAGTGTCAGGATATTTGTCTTGGATTTATTAGTTTGGGTTTTTTAATCCAGAGCATTATCATTTTGTTATTTAAGGGTTAAATCAGGGTTAAATTTGAAAGGCAGTGTTTTGTCCTCTTTAGAGGACTTGTGTGGTTTTAATAAAATACCTTGATCTCTTGCTGACTGCTTTTGTCAAAAATCTGAATGTTTCTTCTTGCTTCTACCAAAATCTTTTGTCTGGCTTTCCTTGACCTTGAAGTAAATCCTTTATAAATACTGAATACTTTGTCGTGAAATGGAGAGAGATTTCTCTTGCATCTTTGACCTGTATCACCGTGTTTTTGTGAATCTCTGGATGTGCATCAGGCAGACAATGAACAGATTAAGTGGGGACGACTGTGACTTAAATGATGAACTAGCTGAAAGGTAGTCAGTCCTTGGAGCACACAGAAGAGGAGCCACTAACTTTGTAGTGCTGTTCTTCATCTTGTGCCCAAGGAGAATCCAGAGTATTCTGGTTTGGGATTGCAGTGATAACAAGTGATTGCTTTTGTGCCTGCTTCCCGTTAAAAGCTCCGCTTTTCTTTGTGCAGTAAGTGATTGGTGCAGGTGCCAGCAGAGCAAGGTTATGTGGTTTGGGGTTTTGTTTTTGTTTTTATTCTCTGTTCGCCTCATTTAGTCATAGCTCTAAGGCAAAACATCCCCTGGTCCCTGTGTGTTCAAATGGAACCAGAACAAATTGCTTCATTCCCTAGATTGTTGTGAATGAGGCAATATTAATTTGAAAATATTTAGGAAAGTTTTTGTTTAAAAGGAAAGCCGATGCAAAAGTTGTAGAGAGGATCTTGGATTGTGTAAATAAGGAAAGACCCTGATCTGAGTGGGAAGATAAATTTTTGATGGAAACTGCTCTGTAAAAAAGTATATTTCATACAAGAATAGAGAAGTACTCAGAATACTGCTTCTGTTAGATTTTTTTTTTCAAAAAATGTGTACATTCCAGGAGGTAAGGCAGAGCAGAGAAGAAAATTTATTGACATCAGACTCTAGAAATTACTGTGGTGATGGACATGAAAGATGTAAACAGAACAGTACTGGAGCTTTCTGGCTTTGATTGAAAAAGGGTGAATAACTGATACTCAAACATCAGTAAATGAGCAAGGTTAGGGTAGATTTGCAAATTTTTCTTCTGTACATATGCATCTGACACAATATGCAAACGCCCTTCTCAAAAGAAATGCAATATATTGTTTTTCTGCAAATGTATTTACTGCCTTGTATGCTCTATCAGACAGTGTATGCTTGCACTAAACTGTATTTTCATGTACATTAAGAAAACTATTCATTTAAAAAACTGTTCATTTGTAAAAACAAACTCTATTGCTTGATCTTAAAATAGTTTTTATGCTAGTCATTATTATTCTACTGTGCTTTATTTTGATTTGTTAAAACCACCTATAGCAAACTGAGATCACAAATATCTTGGTTCAGATTTTGGACAGTGTTTTGAGTGTGAAGGTAGCTTTTGGTAACATTCCTCATCTGTGAATTGTTGTCTTCACCCCTGAAACTCCTTAAAAGTGCAAAGGATCAAGAACGTTTCTGGTTTGTTTTTTTTAGTGGTGATCACTTAAGTGAATTCAAGCTGGATTAAGCTCTTTTCCAGGCCACTTTTAAATCGGCAAGTTCACTCATACAGAGTCTTCCAAAGGATGAGTGTGTGCCTTACAGTATACCTTGTGAGTGAGTGTGCTAGGAGCAATGGAAAAGAATGTCAGGATCAAGAATTTCTCATAGGAATCAACCTGCGATTTTATACTCTTCTTTCAGCCTGCATACGAAGGAGACTGGGAAAACAGGACAAGAACATCATGAGATGTTCAGTGCTGAGTCAGAGATGAAATATTGTGTTAAAGTAAAAAACACTTCTGTGGCTTTCACTGAAACAGGTTAGCAGATGGCCTGTGTCAGTCATACATGTAAGGCACTGGTACAAGTGTTTATTGTGATGCCAGTGAGAAAGGCACTCAGACTCTGTGAGGTATTGATTAAAATATCATTTATTGGAACTAACAAGAAGGACAGGGAGAATGGATAAACTTACACCCTTTCCGATGCTGGGAATCCCCTGTTGTGCAGCGCTGGACAGACCTCCAGTCGGGGCACAGCACTATGTGCAGAACCCATGGAGAGGTTTGCCGGCATGACGGTCTTCACTGTTCTTACAGGAATTTCTTAGAAGAAAATTTTGTTGTTAATTTCTGCTGTTGAGCAAAAGAAGGTTTGCATGACAGCATGCTGCTTCACTTTAAGACAAAGTCGTGGTATAATCGCTGGTGTGAGAGCTGCCTACAGCGTCCTCTGCTATGACTAACTGGCCAAGTTTATCCTGTGGCCAAGGTACATGTGCAGCACAGGCCTGAAGGCCAGGTGCCATGTGCAGCACAGCGTAGCACAGCGCAGACCTGCAGCTACGCGGGCTGACTGTTCTGTGGATCACCGACCCTGTGCAGTAACCTCCTGGCTGGGATCACTACAGTACGCAGCTGTTCAGACGGGGCAACCTGCGTTGTTCCTTCCTGCGGCAAAGGAAGGGTATATCTCACTGCTCTCAAATGGCTGCTGCGCTTGCAAAAGGGCAGGTGGCCTGATGATTTGCAGTGATTCCAGCATCAGGGCCAGATTTTTCTGTCTGTATGAACACTGTTGCATGGAGTTTGCATATTGAACCAGTTCTTTCTGGACATCGTTTTCGTACCGCTGATGGGTTAGTTTCAGTAAGGAGTACAGGGCTCCAGAGGTGGTGTGCTGTTTGGTACCCTTCAATTACCGTGACCCTGTCTTACTGGCTTTCAGCATAAGCATAGTGGAAAACCGTATCCTAAAATCGACAATCTGTTGATTAAAATGTACAGAAGAAAGCCTAAAACAAGAGATAAAGCATTTGTTTGTGAACCAGAACGATGATGCAGAATCAAATCTCCCAAGGAAAGCTGCTGTTAGCAATCTTATTTATTAAACAGCCTTCAGTAGTGGGAGGGACGTTCTGTTTGAATTTTTCTTACTCTGCTGTCAATTTTGTTTGCAGCTTTAAAAATGTTATGCTTGTTTCTGCTCTGAAAAGTAGGTACAAAGTAGGGAATGAGTATACAATAAGATATCTGCGTTTCAGAATATGCTGAAGGCTATTTTTCACATACAGCACATGGCTAGAAGAGTTAGCCTATTATCTTATTCTGAAACAAGATAAATTTAACCTCCGTGGCTAGCATATTCCAATGCTGCTTATCCTCAGTTTTCTTAATACCCTAACCTAAAGCGGTTTTTTACCCCAAATTAAAGCTGTGAGTAATCTTTTGTGTGTATGTGTGAAACTGAAGAACAGTTTGTCACTATTTTCATTACTGTAACATACTAAATATCCAAAATTTGCTGTTCCCTACCACCACCTTCTTAAAACTAAACAAGTCTGTCTCCAATTTTTCCCTGATGAAACGTGTCAAGCTGTGTCATTTTGTTCCTTTGTAATTGTTACAGTCAGTCCCCACTTTCAAGTATAGGATGTAAAAGCTGCACCCGATTTATCAGCAGAGATGTTCATAGGGCAGAATAAAGCAGAATAACATACTATTGTCTCATGCTTTGCATTACATAGTTATTAATATACATAGCAGCCAGATTTTCTTTTACTCTTTTTCCAGCACAACACTACTGGTTTCTGTTTTTGTTCTCTGTTATAAACCTGAGTTTTCTGCAGTGTGCTGCTGAAACAATTCTCCCCTTCTGGCCACCCCCCACCCCCCCATCTCCCTATGTGTCCCTCCCCTTTTTCTTTTTTTAAACTCAGGTGCAGTATTTTCTACCTGTCTCTACTGAATGTCATAATACTCCAAGCATTTCTCTATTTGGAATTGCAATCATGTCTCCCAAAGCATTTGTAAGCCCTTCTGCCCTCTAAACTATGAACTAAATTCATAGAATATAGATCTGCCAGTCACCTGAAAATATTAACTGTCATCAGAGCCTCCCTTCATAGGGCTATCCTAGCTGATATTGAATTATTGATACCTACTCATTGAGTATATTTTTCATTTGTGCATCCTCCTTATTGTAAATTCACCTTTAGCCTTTCTCCCTGGTTTGCTTATAAGGATGTTTTGCAGGACTGTCCAGTGTCAGACTGCATGGCGCCTAATGGCTGTCTTTCAGCACTTACAAGAGATTACCAGGAAGACGAAGCCAGGATCTTCACAATGGTGCCTGGTGGGAGGATAAGAGGTGATGGGTATAAATTGAAACAAGAGGTTCCAACCTGGTATAAAGACCATTTCACCATGAGGTTGGTCAAGCAAGTGCAGCACGTTGCCTGGAGAGATTGTGCAGTCTCCACCCTTGGAAGGTTTCAAGACATGACTGGATAAAGTCATGACCAGTCTATGTCTGCCCTGACTTGAGCAGGAGGTTGGACTGGAGACCTGCTAAGGTCCCTCTATGTTTCTACGCTTTCTCAGATCCCTCAGAGCTGTTCTTTTTGCCCTTTGTGTTTGTCCTTCTAAGATTTTGACAATTCTTCATATCCTGGAGACTGCTTTCAACAGTTCCCTGTTTTCTGTGGGGTAATCATCATCACATCTTGCTGACAGTATATCAAAGATGTGTAGCTCACCTTACCAGCTGTGCAAAGCTTTAGGCTCCACCTGTTTTCTTTTAAGTCTCTGTTACAACATGACATCAGTTTCCACACATATCCTTGTCCACCTGCAGTTTGGTGACAGTGGCGCTTCTCAGCAGTGGCATAGCCACAGTGACACTGTAATTTGTCACCTCCTGGGCTGTGTTACTGTACCTGAAAGTGAGTGTGAAGGCAGCGAGCAGGGCCACGCAGTTACAAAAGAAACCTCCTCGCTGCCTTACGACTTTATCAAGCCTGTGCTCATGTCCTTCCCGCAGCTCCCAGGTAGCTTCCTGCGTTGATGTAACATCTTGGTGCTCCCCTTCAAAGGAAGTTAATGAATCAAGTCCATGCTACACAAGGGATGTCATACGTTGAGTCTAACTCACACAACAGCCCAGCTCACTTGGGGCAGTGTCTGTGAACCAAAGTGATCAAAACAGCTTTTATATTGAAATTTTGCACGGGCCTCAGTAAATGCAGGGATGCGTATTCCCATTGGTAAATGGTTAACAGATATCACCTCCTCCTACTTCTACTACCACCGTGGACCATTTAACGTTATCAAACTTGCCCAAAGAACTGAAAAAACAGCGGGTACTGCCTTATCTGCTGGAAGAGAACAGGCAGTTGCCTGTCCCTATGGTGAGGAAGCAATTTTTCTTTCCTCTGATCCTGCATTTATCCATCTGTTTCCTATCCACCGTGACGCTCAGGGGCACACAACTGGACGTCCCCCACCTCACCCCCTGCCACCGCCTCACAGCTCAACGCTTCCAGGGGGAAGGGTGCCGTTCCTGCCACACTCGCCACACTGAAGGAAGCAATGACTGGTTAAAAATAAATTTGGGAGCAGATGGTGAGGCAGATTATTGTTCATCCTAGGGCAATGATGATGATGTGCCAGCTAACTGCTGGTTGTCTATCAGAATTAATCAGGAGCTGTTGTGGCACATGATCAGTGAAGCCACTGCGTCCCCTGGGAAAAGGGAAGGGAGAGCAGAGAAGCAGCTCTGTAAAATGAGTTATTGGAGAAGCACTTGTTTTTGAAGATATGAGAAGTTTCTGATGGAGAAAAGATTATATAAAAACAGGAATGTTTTTAGGGTTTTGAGTTTGGGGGTTTTTAATGTACTCATTTTTATATATCTGCAGGTATGTCTAGCACCTAAAAAACAACTGGGAAAACTTGGTCACTTTCTTTTTGCATTTGTCTCAGTGGAATTGTAGATCATCAGAAATAAAAACATTTGAGAGTTTTATAGGACTTTTATGAGCACTATCTACATGGATAGTATGAAACATTATCGATAGATGCACCTGGTTTGGATTTGTGATCTGTATCAGAGGAAAGGACTTGACGCTTGCTGTGCTCAAAACACTTCACAAACATTAATTCTCTATATAGTCACAAAACAGACTAGGCGAAAGCTGACTCAAGTCATTGAGCTGAAAGGCAGTATCGGAAGTACAACTAGAGAGTTTTGATGTTTTAGCGATATGAAGGGTAATTTATCCATGTTACCTTTGTTATTTTTTTTCCTGTTTGACTAAAGAGGTTAATGAAATGGTGTAAGAATTAGCAGATTTTTTTGTTTGATCAGATTAAGAAATAAAGTAGGGAGTACATTTTTGTTTATCATTTTTGTAATAGAAATCAACAGTAAATTTTGATCACTTAGTCCACTTAGATAACCTGTCAGTCTATTTTGTTACCCTAGTAACATCTATTAAACTAAATTTCTTATTTTGTGTCTTCAGCTTCTGTTGCTCAGGCTATCTGTCATGGCATCTCCTTTCAGTGTACATTCAGTCTGGTGTCCAAAGATACATTTTGCTGGAGTGTAATTTATGGAAAACTTGTGGGTTTGTTTCAGAAGACATTTCAGGTGATTCATGAAATACTTTTTATCTAAGACTGTCAGATCTGTACAGTCTACCTTAAATAGCACATTCTCTGCTAATATGCATTGTAAAATACAAAAGGTGGGATGAAATTTGCTATTTCTTTGCATTTTTTAACCACTTTTCCGTTCTTTTATACTTTCTTTTTAAATGGTAGCACTGTTTTAGGTTGTTAAAGAGGTGTTTCTGATGCAAAATAATCTGAGGGCTCTGTCTGTATGTAACAGTGAGCAGAAGACAAGGTGTCATGGTTTAACCCGGTCAGCAGCTAAAACAACCACACAGCCATTCGCTCACTCCCCCCTGCTCCCAGTGGGAGGGGAGAGAATCTAAAAGAAAAAAGGTAAAACTCGTGGGTTGAGATAAAGACAGTTTAATTGAACAGGAAAGGAAGAGGATAATGATGATAAAAGAATATACAGAACAAGTGATGCACAGCACAATTGCTCACTGCCCAGACCCAGTGCTCAGCTAGTTCCTGAGCCATACGCCTCCCAGCCAGCTCCCTCCAGTTATATACTGAGCATGACATCATATGGTCCTTTGGCCAGTTTGGGTCAGCTGTCCTGGCTGTGTCCCCTCCCAACTTCTTGGGCACCCCCAGCCTTCTCATTGATGAGGCAGTATGAGAAGCTGAAAAGTCCTCGACTGCTTGGCAACAACTAAAAACACCAGCGTGTTATCAACATTATTCTCATCCTAAATCCAAACCACAGCGCTATACCAGCTGCTAGAAAGAAAATCAGCTCTATCCCAGACAAAACCAAGACGCAAGGCAAGGCTGAATTAAGCTTCTTCAGCTATTATTTTTCAGGTGATCTAATATGAGATATTAGCAGTAAGAAGAAATGAACTTAAAGCAGAAATAAGATAGAGTGACGTAAAGAGATGTTGTTCCTCTGGACGCTCAAAATTTGCAGATGTCAAGGAGGCTTTTTACTGCTTTATCTGGCATTACTATAAGCTTCGTCAATATTTCTCTTTAACAGCTCCATGAGCGAGATAGCAAATCACTAGTGGGTTATCTGCAACAGCAGTAATCTTAAGGTCAGAAACACTGTTAAAACACCCCTGACACTAACAAGTCCTTTTCTTCTGCTGGTGTTGCAAATGGGGAGAATGGAAATAAATTACTGGCTTATTTCTTGTTATGCATAGGTCAGGCTGAACTGGAAAAGTAGTCTCACTGGCTTTGTTTCTGGTCAATTCTCCTGTGTGCCACTGCAGGAGAGTCAGACTCTTATTATTTTGCATCCCTAACATCTGAAATACCCTGTCTTATTTTTTTTAATAAGTGAAATAATCTCGGGAACTAGTTATTTCTTTGTCCTTGACTTTCCAAACTGCTGCTTTTGGCATGCGAGTTGCTGGAGTGAGAGAATAGTTTAAAGAAAGTTATGTGCACATGGGATGGCTTGTTCTTTAAATCTTTTTAAGTGGTTGAACGCTGGTAAAACGGGGATATGTAGAAACCCTGCAGTGCAGAGTTGCCATTGGTGAGCATTACTCGTTTTTACTGTGAAACTTGTGACGAGACATTGCAGTGCAGAAGGCAAAAATTGCCCTTAGTTGTAGAAGATATTTTTCCTCTAAAAAGAACAATAATTGAAAACAGCACCTTTTATCCAAGCAGGTAGCTGAGGTGAGAGTGCTGGGAATTTGGTCTTTGAAGGGTTGTTAGCAGAAATCTTGTTTTTGACATGTGCTTGTGGCACTTGCCACTGTCTCACTAGGCCATGCTGTCGTTTTAGTCCCTCTCACCTCCGTAGGCCCATGTGGTTCCCATTGCATGCGTCAAAAGAAAAGGGATAGATAAGGTCATTCTCTGGGAAGATAAGAGAGAAATCCCCCTCCTCCCCTTGCTGCTTTCTCTGAGGCAGCATGAGAGACGGCTACCCAGACCTCAGCCCCATCTTCACAAGAGATGCTGTCCAGTATTATGGGCCAGCATTTGAGCAGCCTTAGCAATTTCTCCTGCATATTTCATCTGGTGCTTTGTTATTCCCCCCTAATTTCTTTCTCGGACATTTTTGTAGGCTTGGCCTGTGTTAGCTTCCCTTTGTGTTCCAGGTTACGTCCTGGCATCTGTGCAATTCTTTCACTTAGAAACTGCCAACTTTTTCTCTCTGTGGCAATTCTGGCACCATCCTGCAGTTTGGAGCTCAGCTCAGTCCCAAGGAGCCTTGTCTTTCCATTTGCTTTCTCTTCTATTTAATGAGAAAATGGGGTCCTTCTTGCCAAGCCGCTGCCTCGGCCACAAAGCTCTGCCCGAGCTTTCAGTGCCGCTCCCATTACTCTAATGGCTCTGCATGGACGGCGAGGGAAGAAGGGTGGTTAGGCACTGAGCGTGCTGTCTTTGGAGGAAGTTTTGCCATCGCACTTCTTTGGACCTCTCCTCACTCCCTTCTGCCAGTTCTGACCACAGCGCTGAGCACCGGGTTATATACGGGGGGTCCTGCAGGTGGGATCTGGCTCGGCTGTAATCCTTTCCCAGCCATGATAGGTGGCCCTTCGTGCAGCATTACTTAGACCGGTTTGGGATGTCTCATATGGCATGCTCAGTATGCACAAGGAAGAAGGAAAAGATATTTCCTTTGAGAATAAAGAAGAACTTTTACACAAAGGAGTTTTTAGAAGGCATAGCATTAAGGCAAAAAAGAGAACAGGGGGTGGCATGACTATCCAGAAGACTATCTAAAGGTACAAAAAAGAATATATGGATATTCCAGTTTTCTTGATGGCAAGTAACAAGTGAGGCTTTATGTGATAAAATGTGAGAAATATGAAAAGAATCAATAGATTTATAAAAATAGTGTATAAGGCAGCAGTTGAAAGGTGGGACTTCCAGGCAAAGCGTATGTGCACAAGCTTCAGAAGGGGATCTGTTACCTTTTGTATAGCTGAGAATACAAATGAGTTGAGTAAAAAATGCTAGCTTGCATCATCATCCTTTGTATTCCTAGCAAAAAGTGAATCGCAAAAAGTCAACTGGAGAGCAGTAGTCGTTCTTATCACATACTATTGTATGTTTTTGCAGTGCTGGGGCACCTTTCAAAAACTGCAGGCTAGGAGTGTGATCTCTTACACCAATAAATAGCTGGTGAGTGTTGCCCATGAGCTATTCCAGACCTTCAGGAAGGAGGGTAATGTGACATCTGTTCTGATGTAACCAGCATCTGAAAAACCTGCTTTGTTCATTGTGAAAGGCCTCCAAAGCCTCTTGGAAAACAAAAAAGGAAAAGCAGGCTTGAAGAGTAGCTTGTACGCTTGGTGTTGGCCCATCGTGTGATGCCATCAAAAATAAGGCTGGAAACAACACATTGGCTTTGAGCTCGCTGCCTTGCTTCCTCTTTCTTGCCATTGCCAGCTGCTGCCATCCCAAGGCTCGCCACTGCTTGAAGCACTGGTATGGAAACACATGCTTCTGACTTTGGCCCCGTTAGCCTTTCAAATACTGCCTTGGGATGGTGGTTTAAGGATTTCGTCCTTACTCTTTGGTCTTAAATAGATTTCTTGTGTGTACATGAGCAGATCTGCATGAAATACAAAGTCTTAGCATCTACAGCATGTTCCCTTGGGTACCCTTCTTTTTAACTGGAGTGTATTATAATAAGGAGAAAATAACATTTTTAAATTTTTTTTATTAATCTGCATTGTTCTCTGTTGGCGGCCCTAGTAGCTTTGTGGAGGAAGCTCATGCAGTAGGGAATTTTTCTTACTACACATTAACTCTGAAGAGAATTTGAAAGTAAAGGGTTTTGGTTGTTGGCATTTCTAAGCCACCATTTATTGAATTTGAAGCCTTTTTTGACTACAAGTAGCATAGTAGGTGTGCCAGAGTTGTAAATTTCTCTCCTCAGGGAATCTGTTGTATGTTACTAAAGGGATTCAGTAGTGAGAGGAAACATGGAAGAATAAATCTTTTCCAGAAAATTACAAGTGCTGGTGTGGTTTACAGATGGATCTTGGGCATGGGAAGTATTTAATGTTTGCCATTGCCTGAAGCAGGAATGACCCTCTGAAGACCTTCTATTTCTGTGTCCCTAAATGCTTGAGATTTTCAGGGAAGAAAGCCCCTGTCCTTATTTATTCAAACGTGTTGCCAAGGGTGTCTTATCTCAGCAATTCCTACTTTTATTGTTAATAGCAGGGTTCACTTTGTGCCGGAGAGGGTCCAGGACAAGTGCTGGACACCGTTCTTGGCCATCTGTAATAACATTCCAGCACCACCATTTTTCCGAATTATGCCTAGAATGATGTAACTGGCTGAGTAAAATCCACTCTGCAGCTTAACAAAGAGACTTTCTGTTTCCAGGACTGCCATTCTCTCAGTTTTTATACATTTACACACTGCTCTCAGGGAGAATAAACAATACATGGACATATGCATTGGCTAAGTGAAATTTCCTTCTGATTATAGTGAGACACTGGTTAATGGCAATGATAAAAGATATTTCTTTCATTTTTTGCTAATCCTGCTCTGTGTTTAAGAGTGCCTTTATATCTTTTTTGTTGTAAGTTGCCATCTTGTTTTTATTTTTAAAACAAATAGTTTTTGATCACTTTTCATATGTTGGTGAGTTGCAGTTTTGAACGTTCTTGAACACATTTCTAGCAGAATTACCTCATCTGAATCAAAAATAGTGCTACTGCATAAGTGCCCTTAAATGCTGTGTCTGCTACATCTATATTACAGTAATAGAAGCTTTGAAGAGAAACTGATTTACATTAATCCCAAATGAAATGTTTACTCTCTGTTTAATACCTGGTGGGCAATTCAATACTCTGAATCTATATTAAACAAGAAAAATGTTTAAGAAGCATTATTAAGGCTCAAAATCAGGTACTCAAAAGTCAGAGCTATATCTTGGTGTGCATATATTATGAATGTTGAATTGTGTGATCAAATGCTGGGTTTTGTACTTACTGAATTCATAAGAATAAACCTTTTTTGAAGGCTGATTTGGAGGGTAGAAGTATGTAAGACTCCTTCCCAAACCTGTTACATGTGGGCTAGACAGTTGAATGCTGTCCCGAGGACGTGGATTTCATCCTCCAGCCTCCACTGTGCAGTCCCATTTCATATTGAACAGGTCAGTAAAAACAAGCTGTTTGCAGGTGAACGGTCCTTGCTCATTCTCTAATTCACAGAAACCTGTCTGAAAACTTCATGGTCTGATACTGAGAAGTATCAGTCTCATAGCTGTTGACTCAGTAGGATTTATCATCGAATCATAGAATGGTTTGGGTTGGAAGGGACCTTAAAGCCCATCTAGTTCCAACCCCCCTGCCATGGGCAGGGACACCCTCCACTAGACCACATTGCCCAAAGCCCCATCCAACCTGGCCTTGAGCACTTCCAGGGAGGGGGCATCCACAACCTCTCTGGGCAACCTGTCCCAGTGCCTCACCCCTCTTAACAGTAAAGAATTTCTTTCTAATATCTGATCTAAATCGACCCTCCTTCAGCTTAAACCCATTACCCCTTGTCCTGTCACTACAATCCCTGATGAACAGTCCCTCACCATCTTTCCTGTAGGCCCCCTTAGGTACTGGAAGGCCGCAATTAGATCTCCCCGGAGCCTTCTCTTCTCCAGGCCGAACAACCCCAACTCTCTCAGCCTGTCCTCATAGGAGAGGTGCTCCAGCCCTCTGATCAGCTTCGTGGCCTCCTCTGGACTCTCTCCAACAGCTCCATGTCTCTCCTGTACTGGGGCCCCCAGAGCTGGACGCAGTACTCCAGGTGGGGTCTCACCAGAGTGGAGTAGAGGGGCAGGATCCCCTCCCTCGACCTGCTGGTCACACTGCTTTTGATGCAGCCCAGGACACAGTTGGCTTTCTGGGCTGCAAGCGCACACTGCCGGCTCATGTTGAGCTTCTCATCAATCAATACCCCCAAGTCCTTCTCCTCCTTATGCTAGAATGTGTACAGACCTAGGAGAACTGGATCTAGATTTGGGTCATATAAAGTTAAAAGGAATCTTTTTTCCCCTTCATTTTGGGGTCTTGATCCCATTTGTAAACAGTAGGTAACACAAATTTCTTAGGAATTCAGATACTGCAGAAAAATTCATAAAAAGATTAAAATCTCTCTTCAGATAACAGTATTAGTTACATTATTTGTCCCTAGCCCCGTTTCTAGCTGAATTGCTGTGCTTGACATTTTATAAACATGCACTCCACACGCTTTCTCACTCATAGGAGGCAGAATTGTGATATAATAGATGTTTTAGCAAATTTCAGTCTAGGATCTGATAATAGGATGCGTCAGACAGCCTTTAGTATTGGTTGTTGCTGTCCTTCCTGCCCATAATCCTAATTGTGTGTGCCTGGTAGTACCTCTTATGGAAAGGCAGAGAGGGATAGAGAAGACGCTGTACTTTCTTAGCCTGTTACAAAAAGAGCTGTCAGTTTGTGGGGCAGGATGCTGTATTTAGCAGTCTACATTCACGTCTGCTCAGGCGAGTGTCACGATTTGGTTGCAGTGCCATTGCAGGCTGCTGCATACTTGGCTTCAAACTGCACTGACCATCTCCTCCGGGCAGCACCGTCCCACGTACTTTTCAGTTCTCTGCTTTCAGATATCACCTGCATGTTCTGACTTTGCTCTCTCCCCGTCTCCGTCCATTGTTATTCATCTCAGTTGCATTATATCTTCTCTGTCATTAGAAATTTTAAAGCCAGCCTTTTCAGACTGTTGGGATGAAGCCTGATGCATTTTGGGTTTCAATGGCAAACCTGCATGCTTTATTCCAGAAGTGGGATTAGCAAATCTTCCCAAAATGCTGACATTTCCTACGCATGGTCCAGTCTTTGTTCTTGTACCATAAGAAGCTCTGACAACAGTGTCTGCTCTGGAGTATCCCAAACAGGATGAATATAAAAACATACACTTTCTGTGTCACGTTTCAAGATAGAGTACTGCAGTCAGCCCTGGGCTGTGGAGTGTCCTCAAGAGCTTGAGATCCAGTGGACCATGAAACCTGTCTCAGAAAGATGAGATGTGGCATTACGTTTTATGTAACACACTGTGCTCCGTAATTGGCTTTTTTAATGCATGTGTAGAAACACTGAATTACTTGCAAGAGAGAATGGTATTGCTGTGGCCTTCAGAAGACTGATTTTATTGGTGCATTTCTCTATTTTTTGCCTAAAACAACTGGGGTTTTGGAAGTCAAGTGTGAATGCAAATGTACTTGGGACTATAGGTCTCCAGTACGGGGAGAAGAGAGAGGTGAGGCCAAGGAAGGCTACTCGATAAAATCGAGAGGAGACTCATCTTTCCATGGGGCAGGAGCGCCTCTCCCACTCAGACACACTGGGCTGCTTTATCGTTGAGGTGCTGAGGAATATTTAATAAAGGCTGAGAAGCCTGTTTAAGTCTGGGAGTCACTAAAGATCAACAGCTTCTACAGTCTAATCTGCATTATCGTTAATCCAGTTAACAATCAACTATTTTAACAATTAGCTCTGTTACTAGCTCAGTCCGTTAAGGTCATTAAAACTCTCTTTGCTTCAATTTAACCCCTCAGGTTGCTACTTCTAGTAGGTGAGTATCCTTATATCCTATGTTATGGTAACTAATGATCCAGGTCTGTGGTAGCTACTCGGCCTCCTCTTTGTGTCTTTAATGATTCAGGAGAGAAATGCCTTTAGGTGCTGTCGTAAGCAGTCCTCTAAATCTTGCAAATCAATGAGAAATGAAAGGAAGTTAATTATAATTTGTACTGACAGCACTGCCTATTACTTAGGTTGCTAAGTATTTCCCTTACATGAGCTTGGATCGTTTGTGGAGGGCAGGCATAGGAATTGCTCCGTGGATATTGTTTGGTTCAAAACTTTGTCAAATACTTACTTTATGCTGAGTTTTTCCCATTCTATGCATCTGACAGTTTAAATTGCTTAGGCAAATTTAATCAAAAAACAGTTTGGCCATATTGAAGAATGGGCTAATGAAAAAAAGGAAGAGGAGACCAGAGAAAGGTATATTTCTTTGCGTGTGTTATATTGTTCGGAATGACAGCTTGTGCTGAGAAGAGATCATCTATCTCTCTGGCTTAAAACAGGAAATTAATCCAATGACCAGGGCTCCAATTAAGAAGCAGAATTAGCTGATCAAAGAGCGTGGGGCAGAGAGGCACAGGAGGGGGGAGAGGCTGAGATTGGAAAAAGCAGCCCAGGAAAAGAAGGATGGACAGCGAAGTCTGAGAAGTGAGAGAAGCCGAGGCTGAGAAAGCAGGACTAGATAGACCAAGACTTGCTAGCAAGGAGACCAGGAGCATCAGAGTGGGGAAAAGCCAGGAACTGGTATGGGAGCAGATGGGAAGAGCTGGGTAGGAAACCTCAGGCTTGGGGCTGGCAAGTAGGATAGCAGGTGTCCACAAAGCACATCTCTTCCAAGAAGCTAGAGCAGGACCCAAGGTTTCCCTTCCCATCCTCCCTTTGTTGCCAGGAAGCAAGCTGGGAAGGCATCCTGCTCCCCCTGCAGCACTAGCAGGTTCTCATCTTCTCTTTGTTGAGTCAAATGTCGGAGGCCCGTGCGGAACTGAGGGCTCCAGGTCTGCAGATTAACCATATGGCTGTCGGCACATCACACGGCAGGAGGCATTTGTCCGGCTTCCTGTTGGTAGGAACCTAGGAAACTCCTGTCCTTTCCTCAGGGTCTTAATACTCTCTTCTTAACATCAAAATGAAGCGCTCAGGGTTATGGAGTGCTGAAATAAAAGTTGCTTATGCATCCTGTAACTTTTTCTCTGCGACATAATTTTTTTTCCCCCCAAAACATGTGCTTTGCTCAGTGAGAGAGAGAAGCTATGTGCATATAATGCATTCTGTCTGGCTTGCTGCAGAAGAAGGAAAAACGTGCAGTGTGAGTGAGAGTCAGGGAACTGTTTGAGGAAAGTGACTGTAGTAGCCACAAGAACTTGATCTGATCCTGCAGTCCAGCTGAGTTTCTGTGTGGTGTTGGACTAGTCATTTTGAGCTAAACTTTTCAAAGGCCATCATTAGCTGTTGTGCCTAACTCGTTTGAGATGCCAGATTCTAGAGCCTGGAAGAAGATTGGTAAAAATACTGCACGCTCTTTTCTGTAACAGAAGTTTCAGAAAAGCATTTCTTAGGCATTTCAAATCAACTACTGCTCAAATCAGCAGATACTTCTGAAATTGTGCCATCTGTGCCTTTGCTCACTCGCCATGTAATGGTAATAATGCTACTTCTAAAAGAAGGTCGTGGGAGATTTTGAAAATAAATTAGCTTAATGTTTTGTGACGCAGTCAAGAATAAAGAATTGGATGAGGATGAAGGCTGAAGAAATAAAAGGGAGCTGGAAAATTATAGTATAAAGTACAGTGTCATGCACCTAGCATCTACTGCAAATGTCTCTATAAGTGTGGAGTTCATCAACTGGAAACTACAAAGGAAGGAGGAAGAAAGATCTGGGAGCATCTTGTGATAATTGAGGCAGCACTTTCATGATCTGTCATACTGTGATCTTAAAAGGTCTCAATGGCTATCAGAGAAGCACTAATGCCGTTGGGCTTATGGGAGAACTTGTCTGGACACTTGTATATACTTTCAGCTTATAGCAGAAAGATGAGAGCAAATGGAAGAAAGTGCCCAGTGAGGCTGAAGAGCATGGTCGGAGGAATGGGTGCCCAGTTTTAAAAGGCAAACAAAAATGTATGGCTTATTGAGCCTTGCAAAATGAAGGTGGAGGGGTGGGTAAGACAGCAGTTTGTAAGTATACCTGAAGGATTAACAGCAAGATGGAAGCTAGCTGAGCTGAGGTACAGTTTTTGGCACAACAGTAAATAAATTTGAAATGAATGGGAATAAATTTAGGTTGAAAATAAAACAGTTTGTGAGTATCAGAGTAGTGAGAGTCTGGGGCAGTATCCCAAAGGACAGAGTGGAAGGAAAACACCTTGTTGGGCTGGAGATGAGGCTTGAATCCTTTGAGAGGGAGTGAGCAGGACCTGGGCTCACACTCAGGAGGCTGTGGCCAGTTAAATGTGTTAAGGATAGCAGATGCAGCATGCGCTGTTGGACATCATGCGTGCAGTGTGCGTGGGTGGTTGACCTTTTCCTTCTCTCGAGTGAAATCAAGTCATTAGGAATTAGCTTAAATATTCTGTCCCTATACTTCAGAGCTTGAGCTGCTTTAATCTCAGTATGCCTTGGGGAGCCAGATTACCAGTGTATCTGCCCTGGAGAGTCTGGGAGCAGATGAGATCTCTTTCAGATGGCTGGTTTTTAACGTGCAGCCAGAGAGGTCTGTTGAGTGGCTGAGCATGTGTGGAAAGGAGAGGATGTATGCACTCTCCATTAGCATTTCCAAGATGCAGGAAAGTCTAATGTCTGTCTGCTCCAGGATGTCTACTTGTCGTGGTTTATGCAGCATATTTGAATGGAAAACTATCAGTTGTGTAAGGGCTGAAGGAAGAAATACATTGTCAGAGTGGGAACACTGGCATTCTCAGCCTTTGGATGGCTTCCACTTCATGTTTGTCGCATGCAATTCATATCTTTAAGGAACATGTGTCACTGCTGATGTGATGTGCCATGTCATAAAAGCTCTGGTGACATTTTGTGACCTCTTAAAGCCTATTGAAAGAGGTTTGCAGCATATAAATGCCATCTGCCAGGGCAAAGCAACTTCCCAGTTCTCTAATCACATATGCCTCTTATGAAATGCTGCATCACTTCGAAAAAAATCAGCATATTAATGGAGGAAGCTTGTCATTTCACTCATTCCCAGATTCTTTACATAATTCATCTATTAACTTTTTTTTTTCTTATTAAGAACCCTGAGGGGTGGAAGTTGCAGCAAATCCATGATAGCTTTAGGAGTTCCGTTTCATTAGAGCTGTATTTACTTTCTGATTTTTTGGTACTCTGAATTGGAACCATTCTCCCTACAATCTTAATCTTTTGCAAATACTCGCGGGGTTCACAGATGGAAGTGTGAAAAGTCTGAGCTGTCTCAGGAACAGGTAACAGGACTTTTGGAGGGGGGTGTAAAAAGAGGAGAGTTTTCCTCATTAATCTGTGGTTGTTCACTTTGTCCATTCTGGGAACTGAGATGTGCTAATTATTTTAAATTGATTCAACTTGTTTGCCAGTTTGTCACACCGATAGCCTCAGATGTGCAATAAGGAGACCAAACTTTGGCTTCAATTTTTGCTAGGCTGACAGCTTATATAATATACAGTTTTTGAATCAGTAGGGGCAATTTTTGCAGCCTGAAAAAATAAGCAGAGTGTTTCATGCTTGGATGGGAGAGAAGAACATTTTATCCACTTATCCTTTACTTTGCATACTGCTGTTGTTGGGTGCTCTAGCTTTTACGTGTAGATAAGACAGACTTTCTAAAGAGAGCGTTTATTGCAGGAAATGCGTACATATTACAGGCCACATACAACACATTAATTTATGACTAACGATGAGCAAAAGCTACTTTAGATGGTACTGAGGTAGAAAACTGCATCTCTACAGAATGTGATGAGAGGCAACAGATCTACCTGTCATAAACAGTGCTTTTGTGTGTTTTCCAAGGAGCGTGCAAGCATTGTCTAGCCCTCACAGCCACCAGTGAAAAAGTTAGGTCTGTTTTTATCGCTGTCTTACAGGCAGAGAAAGAGGTATGCTGAAAAATGAAGTGACAAGACTAGCAAATCTGTGTAAGCAGTAAAACAAGACACCAGAAGCCCTGGCTTGCCAGCCTGTCTCATTACATCATGCCCGTGTGCCCTGGGCAAACCCCATTCTTTTGACTGCGTTTGTACATAGCATCGGTGATATAGTAGACTTCAATACTGATTCTAATACTGATTTGTAGACATAAGCTTATCATTTCCTTGATATGACCTATCCTCAGGCTCCCTGTTAGTAAAAAGATCTTTTCCTTTCTTCACTGGGGTATTGAGAGATGATGCTAGGTGTGTATAGTTGTCACAGAACGGCTAAATTAAAAAAATTGCACAGGGACAATAGAAATCGAGAAGCTCCTGAGCATCACTCTGGATGTAAGCATTCTGAGGAGGCAGAGGTACGTTCTCAGTCCAGCACTCGCAAGGATGAGTTGTTACTCTGTGCTGCTCCCCTCATAGTGGACCATATGGTAAGGTCCTACTGTGCATGTGCTGGCCTAAGGGCCCTGCTCGCAGATGGAGCAATGACACTGAAAAGCCTGCTGTGCAGGAGTTCAGTAGGTTTTTTGTAAATGCATTGCCATGCAGCCATTTCAGTCGCCTTTATGTTTGACCTGTTTTTATAGATCCTGATGAGGTCTGTAAAACAAGCTTATTCTTAGCTGCCATTCATACAATTCTTATCTTGCCATTCTTAATTTTAAAGAAGTTAATATGGGGGTTAGGTGCAATAAATGTTTGCATTTGCTGCTCTGCAGTAATGACTATTTTGCATGTTGTGGCCCTGAAACAGAAGGAGCAGCCATCTTTTTTGCATGAGTTGCCATGAGAATGGTTATACTAGCAGTTACTGCAGAGTGGTCGATGCAGTGTAAAACTAAACCCTGCTTCATTGTGAAATTAGCCTGTTCATGTGGCCTGGGAGATACCTGTGCAAGCACCTGAAAGAGACAATATTTGAACTCCTGAGAGTACATTGTGAAGCTTTTTATCACAGCTGAGTCGTAGCTGACATTTGAAATGTGCAGCAAGAAAGAGGGAGTAAGATTAGGCGATGTCTTGGTACTGCAGCCCATCTGGGCTTTTCAGAGCGAGAAACTGTACCCTACTGGCTATCACCGGATGGCATCAAAACGCTTGCTTTGTTGTCTGCTTAAATAATAACCAGGTATGCTGTGTGTGGGAAGGGATTGTCAGGGAGAAAAAGCATCAAGCTAAGAAAACAGCAAAGCACTGCTATTTAAAAGGCTGTATAAAGAGTTGGGCCTGTTGCTTTTCTTCCAATGCTTAGCAACTTTTTTTCATTTTAGGAACTTTCCGCTGTACTTTCTGCGAGACTGAAGTGGAAGAAGATGAGTCGGCGATGCCCAAAAAGGATGCAAGGACACTCGTGGCAAGATTTAATGAGCAGATTGAGCCCATCTATGCACTGCTTCGTGAGACGGAAGACGTTAACTTGGCCTATGAAATCCTCGAGCCAGAACCCACAGAGATTCCTGCCCTGAAGCAGAGGTGGGAACGTGCCTGGTGTTCTCTCGCTGCGCCGCTTCCTTGTAGTGCATTTGTCTGCTCTCTAAGGCTTTCCCAAAACTTCTGCAGCCTCTGGCTGCACGGAGGGACTTAGCTGTGCAGCACCAACTGTGCAAGCAACTGACAGATTCCCCAAGGAATGTGGAGTTTATAAGAACACAAAGGGCCATACCCGGTTTTTTTCTAAACAAGGCACATGACTGTTCTTCTGGTCAGCCTCCTACATGTAGTTTTCTGTGGGGTGGGGTACTCGAATTGCCTGCTACTTGCTGTGCTGCAGCTGGTATGTATACCAAGTCTTTAAGAAATGCAAACTGCAGCCATTTGGCAAAGCTCTGAAGGTGCCATCTACACTGTCTTCTTTCTCTCAAACCCTTATCTTTCTTCTATTCCTTTTCTACACAGCTTTTGAAACTAAGCTATCTGCATTCTACACCTTGCGTTCTAGTTTGAACACATTACTTGTAATAAGGGTATTTTTTTCTTCTGATTTTCTCCTACTTGTTACACACCTCTTCTTTCTGGGAGGAGACCATGTTATAGTCAAAAACTCTTTAAAATGTTCCTACCCATGGGAAATGACACTTTCTTTCAGAACATTCCTAGCTGTACAAAAACAGATGATGTTTAAATAATGCAGAAGGATGTGGGGAGCTGTCAGTTTTGTCAGCTGTGGTGAAATGTGATGCACTTCCCTGTGTTTAAAAAAAATGAATTAAACACATGGAGTGGGGGAAAACACATACCATGAGGGGAAGCATTCCCACAGTGCCTTGGGGTGCTTGGCTTTAGTTAATGGGAGAGTAAGCAGGATACTCTTTTTTTTTCTCTCAGGCTAACCTTGAGAAAGAATGTTTCTCTCATATTCATGCTAGACAGTTTCTGATTAGTATAATAAAAAATTCTTTGTCTATTCATAGTCTTTTTCTAGCCAAGAAGATAGCTAATTTTCTTCATCATTCTGACAGAAAACCAGAAGCAATATAGAGAGGGGAAGAGATTTTTCCAAGGTCACTCAACATGCCTTTGGTGATATGGAGGGTCTTTGAAGCCCTTATGGCCAAGCTGAATCACTAGCCTTTGCTCTAAAAACCCTTTTCTGTAGTTTGAGTAGTAGAACTTGGATAACCCCACCAAAAAGAGAATAATTTCTCAGTCTTCCCCTTCTGTGCACAGGAAGTTATCACAGCAGAAGCCTGGTGCAGTCCCATGATTAAATAGCAGCACCCACTTACTTGACTCTTAAATACTTAAAAAACATTGTAAATGATTAATTACTTTGTGCAAGGAATGACAAAATAAATAAGCGACTTTTTAAATGCTTACTTGAACACAACTTGCTTCAGTACATATAATGATTTAATTATTTATTAACTCTTATTAATTCAAAGCAGTTAATTGCATGAAAGCGCTGCTGTGAGATTTTTTTTTTTTGAAAGTGCCAAACCCTTGGTTATTTATTTCCTCCATTTTATGGAGTCTTGAGTGTCTGAAATCATTGACAAAACTGACATTTGGTGATTCTGAAACAAACAGAAAAGGTCACTAAGTGCCTGTGTTGTCTCTTTGCCACCGATGCAGGCAACTTCATGTGTTTTGAGGAGAGTTACAGCTCTAAGCAACCACATTGACATTGCGTAACTGTCATTCACCTGCCACAGGAAACTGGGCAGATCTTCATTTATATCTTTCTAGGAGGCTGTTAATTTTCTTAATCTTGGCAGAGCATGAATTAGCCCCACAGCTTTCGAAATAAACCTGCTTTACCTAAGCCCTTTTCTGTGGTTTTCTAAAACAGATGGATTTTAATATCCTCTCCATTTTCTTATGTCAAAATTGCATGATTTTATATAACAGAAATCTTCACAGAATTAATTTTTTGTGGTCATGCTATCAAGGACTATGAGTTGTCTGTTGTGAAGTTGAAGCTCTTAAGAGCAGCTAAGTGAAAAAGTGCTTTATTTCAAACACAGCACAAAAAGAGTTATCCCCATTATGCAAGACCTTTTCTTAATAGTCTGGGTAGGACTGAGATGAAAATTTCAAGTTGTTTCCCTATTGCACAGTGTGGTTTCTGTGGGTCATACCTCAGCTATGTCAAGGATAATTTATGTCGCCTTTAAAGGCAGCTCACCACTCATTAAGGGATTTCCACCAGGGTAAAGCAACTGATGGGTAACACAACAAACGCAGCCACATCTGGGCCACTGAGCTGCCACAGTTCCTGGTTGCAGGATGGCCATGCAAAGTCTAGACCTAGGTGGGGAAAAAGCAGATCTCAGATCTATAAAGATTTAAGAGTGCGCTCCCTTCATCTGCTCTGTGCTGCCTGTAAGGCACATCTGGCCTTTTGCTGGTGCCTGATCCATGGTCTTTAATCCCATACTTTGGAACGGGGTTGCTGAACAGTAAGATCTCTTCCAGCAGTAAGCTGTATTCCCCTGGTCACGTAGTCTTGAGGGGCTGCTGACTCCTACCAACAGCGTTGCTGAAGATGCAGTTCCACAAACAAGGAAGTAAATGGAGACATGTTTGCAAAGCTCACTGGGGTCTGAAAGTAGACAGAAGGTGTCTAGATGGTTCCACCTCAGTGTGGGACGTTGCAGTAGATGACTTAAAGTAATTAGTACCGTAGGTGTCTCTTAGAATTGTTACTTTCATTTTTGAAATGTTCCTGACGTCATGGAATAAGTGTTTTGCTGCTAAATGATACCGTGTAGGAAAAGAAGTCCATTTCAGGCACACTTACAGGGACCTCTGTGCAAAAAGTATTATTAGGTGGTTCCTGGCACTACTGAGTATTTAGCTGTCACGCTGCAGTCGTGGGGAGGGAGAGCTTGGGGGAGAGCTGCATTGTGTATCTTGTGAGGAAAGCGGATTACATAAAATCGTCAGGGAAACGCTAGTTAGAGATTTCTATTGTGTGGGAAGCAGAGTGGTGCTTTTCACAGAACACATGCCTGTCTTGGAGAGCGGAAAGGTACCAACACTTGAAGTAACGCGTTGGGAAGAAGGTCTCTGTGTGGCTCCTGAGGTTACATAAGCAATATATGTGCATGAGTCTTCTGCCCCAAAATTCAAGGCTGCTGTGAAGCTCTCCTAGTGGGGCTGGCTGCAGGAGAGAACCGGTTAGTGTGTGGACGCATGCTAACACAGATGCTGTGAAGTATTTTGCTAACAGACCCCAGGAAACTCACTACTGGGAGGCTGTCAGTAGCCCTCAATCCAAACTGCAGCTGAACACACCGATATTTTTTATCTGGGGAAGAGAGATGATCACCAACCTGCATATTTTCCCCTCACTGTTTACCCCTAAAAATCCAGTAGAATTAGCTCATCAAGCAGTGGTTAAGTCCTTGCTGAATTAAAAAATTGCATATTACTCAGATCTTCTCCAACTGCAACCTCATTTTAAGCTTCTCGGTCAGGAGAACGGTCGTTGGGTAGATAGCAGTGACTGAACCGTGCTCACTGACAGCTTCTGTCAACTCAGCTGGCAGCAGAGCAGGGACACTGTGAGTACCTTGATGGATTTGCTCTGGACAAGAGGAGGAGTCCAGGCAGGTCTGTTACCTGTGAAAAGCCTTAGGTACCACGGGCAGTCAGATGACTGAAATTATATGGCTGAGGGTGGGTGCAGTCTGCAGTGGATCTGTTTCTCTGAGAAGGTGAAATATGGTTTTGAAGTAGAGGAACGGTCACGTTTGGCTTTCCCCACCCAGACAGCAGTGAGTTTCCAGTCAGCTGCTTTCTCTGATCAATGCATATGTAGCAGCACAGGCCAGAGAGAGTATTTTAGGCTTATTGCCATCACTATGCAGAAAATACTCCACCTGATGTCCTCTTTCCATCAGATCCAAGCAAGAATGTTTCTTTTCTCCATCAGTCTCCTGAGCTAGAAAGGAGCCTGGAGGAAAATATGCTGGCTGCAGCTCCTCTTGGAAAAAACAAGTAGGGCTAGGCTTTGACTGCCGTACCCTTTGCATCAGTCATCGCCTTTCTTTCTCTAGTTTTTCCACAATGAAAACAGTTCCGTCTTGCCTCTTCCCACACACCATCACCACGCAAAGCCCTTTGTCCAGCCCTAGTCGTCTGGTTTGAAGGTCCCTCTCATCTTTTCTTCTCTTCTGCCTGGACTCTGCAGTCCTCCCAGGGCTGTGTCTGTTGATAGTACAGATCTCCTGTGTGACACAGGAGATGTGACTTACATGGGCATTGTCACTCACAATTCAAGCAAAGGTTTGAACTGTGTTTTTCATGGTGAGTTAATTCCTTCACAAGTCCTGTGATTGATAGGGGTTCACAGATCTGAGCATGCTGGGTCTCTGGGCCTATCAGCTGACTGTTTTAATGCACTGTAGGGTTGCTGTGAAAAGGCCAAAAAGAGGCTTTTCCAAATACCAGATTACTGTTCAACTATGTTTTGCTGCTGTGACTTTTATTTCAGGGTACTCTAGGATTTTATGTTTGTTTTTACATGAGTGCATCAGCAGCTTTAGTGCTGTCTCTTCTTTTCAGTGTCTGTGGTGGAAGTTGCCACGGCCTCATGTAGACCCATTAGAGACCCCTAAGTTCCCCAAGCCAGCAAGCTGGTGTAGAAATTGCTGGCACCATGTGTTAGAAGTCAGAATGCAAGTTCTCAGTGCAGATCATGGGAGATAACTAATCATAGTTTAAGTGTTGCAATGCTGGACGAGGAAGGGCTTGTTCTGAGAGCTCTGCTTTTATCTCTTTGATTTTTACATAGCAAGGAGCGTGCCGCTGGTACTGGTTCAGGGACAGCAGCTGGCCTTGCAGGTGGACACCATCGGGAAGCATGGACTACTAAAGGACCGTCATATGAGGACTTATATACCCAGAATGTTGTCATCAGCATGGAGGACCAGGATGATCTTAACCGGTCTGCAAGTGAAGGAAAACCGGCCAGAGAGAGACCAATTTGGCTACGGGAGAGCACGGTGCAGGGGGCTTATGACCCTGATGAAATCAAAGATGGTAAGAAAATTCACAGAGCAGAAGTACTGCTCTGCTTATGCGATGCTCTTAGAGTGCTTTCAAAAATATGTTCCCCTGTGTGTGTACAGCTGCTGCTCCCTACACTCCAGATTTTGTCTGCTCCCCTCTGCTGTGCAAAGCAGCTGTGTGTAGGTAGATGTAAAAAACCCTGGACCGAGGGTTGAAATCCAGGCCAGTAAAGCTGAGTTACCCACAAAATTGTTTGTGCTTCTAAAATGCTAATTAATTATCTGTTACATCTTCCACCTTGAGAGTTTATTGCTTTTGAGTGAAGATCTTTGAGTCTTATCTAGACTTATCTTATTAGGTCACTGCTGAAAAGTAACATTTATTAACATTCAGGCGCTCCGAAGCCTGCCAAATCTACGGGTAGTGGTTTTGTGCTCCCAGCTGCCTTCTTGCCAATTGTTTTTCAAACTGTGTTTTATATGAGGAAATAAAACTTCTGGAAGTACATTAGGAAGGTCTGTCACCATGGCAGGTGAGTCTTCATTGCTTTCTGTTTGTTTCTCATTATCTTTGCTTTTATTTTCATTCATGTTGGGGTCAGGGTGTCCATAGACAATAGTCAAGATCTTGTAAACACTAGTAGAAACACTCTGCTTTGGTAAGTGTGCTATTTAAGCTTACACACTAAAAATAGGAAATAGAGACCTTCTATGATTTTTACAAGAGTGAATCAATAGATGCAATCTTCCAAGTCACCTGAGGATTATAGAATGAAACTGTTGATGCCCCAGGAAGAGAAAATGGCAAAAGGGCAAACACAAGATGTGTAAGCATGAGATCCTGGAACCAGTGCAATGCTCAGGAGAGGAGTGGAGTATGTAAGTATAGCAGAAGTGAAGAAAATGGATGTGAAATAAGGGCCAGAAGATATCTAATGATCTTGTTTGCATGTAACGCCTCTCAAGCATACGGATCCCAGAACTTTTTCCAAACAGATTAAACAAAGTGAGGTGATTGAAACAACCTCCTCCTGCAGTCTGTAGCAGATGTTGTTGTTACTCACTGGCCATGGTGAGTTCTCACCCTGTCTTTCTACATTCAATTCACCTGTAGTTTTAAATTGTCTCCTTGAGATGACTTTTGTTGTACACAACATAAATGTTTCTCAGATGCCACTGAAGGACATGGACGGGGAGTCTATCTCCTAACAGCACGATGGCATCCCAACTTAACCTCCACCTCTCCTGGAGATGGAAGAGGGCACTTGTGGAAATAGCCTGAAATTGCTGCTGCAGCACATTTCTGTAGCTCTTGGATGACATAAACAGGGAGGAAGGAAACTTGGGACTGTTGACAGAAAAGGTTCACAGCTTGGATCTGACAGGAACAGTTCTCGCAAGCAAGAGACAGCCCCTGAGCCACAAAGTCAGACTTTGGGGAGCTACCCCAGGCTGTGGTTGCTTCACAGCTCTCAGTGTGATGAGCTATGATATGATCTCACAGAGATTCTCTCCAATAGCCTCTTATGCTCTACAGTCACAAGCAACAAGCTGAGTGCAAGGCTGCCAACACAACGCCTTCATTCTTCCTTTATTTCAAGAATTTTCCCAGGCCATTAATAATAGTAGTTGCAGCCATCACCCATAACTGCAGCTTCATATACAATAAAAACATGAGTCCAGTGAAGTTAGAGGTGGGTCTTTTGGCCTTTATTTTACCACAGCAAAGGAGTGACCACAAACTCCCCTGGCTTTTGGTGCTAAATGCAGAACTTAATTCCTTAGTTCACCTGTTTCTCAGCATTTTTTTCATCTCAAGTTGAAAAAAGTAACCAGTGCACTTTTGTCCCTGGGGGACAGGCTTGGGCACCAACTGCCTAGATGTGGTGCTGAAATCATGAGGGTCCAGGTCTTGGAGAAGCAGGCAAGTGGCATTAATGTATGAAGGCAGAATGCCGTCACCTCAGCTCCGGCAATTGTTCATAGGGAGCGTCTTTAGGTGCAAGAGAGAAAGTTCCCCGTGAGGAGTCTGTCCTACTTTTAGGCCTTGTTTTTACATAAGGTTCTCTGTATTTCATTTTTTATTCTAGTTTCTTTCTTTTTTTTTTTTTCCCATACTGCCTGTAGGTTTATTGGTGCTGGGTGGACTCACAGTCCTCTCATCAAATGTAGGATTAGGAGATGTTTTCTGCAGAATGCCACTTTTTAAACAGAATTCTGCCTTTTGAATCCGTGAACTGCAGACACCCTGCCTACCCAAGCCCTGTCAAACTCTCCCAGCTATTGTACAGCCAAGCTGACTGAAAGAGGAGCGCAGGCTGTGTGTCTGTCAGCTGGGAAACTGCAGTCCCCTTCAAATAAGAGGTCCAGGTAGGGAGCCAGAGAGACTGGCTGGGCTGCATTTCAGCTTGGAGCTGTCTTAATGCAGCCTTCCACGCTGTGCTGTGCAGCTTGGCTGCAGGCTGTAAGCTGCATCTGCTTCGTGAGATAGATCTCACTCAATACCACCACCATGTTCCTGTAATGAGCTTTTCCCCTTCCTGCCTGATAGGTGCACCTTTGAGCTTAACTGACACGGCTACTTTGAATGTTGTTTTATAACACATGGTTTCCGTATACTCCCTGTCTGCCTGGATTCATCTGCTTGTCCTTATAGACGGGGAGCTCGGCAGGGCCTGGTTTTGGGTCTGTATTTATGGTCTGTGCTGGCAACACCCCATGGTCTCTGTCGTCACCGCGAGTCCTCCAGGCTGTGGTCACACAACCTGGAAACAAATGGACAAAAAGGAAACAGTCTGTCGTCGTTCACTTGTGAAACAGCACTGAGATACTTGCTGTATCTTTTACAAGTGTCATCATTAGGTGCACAGTCTGGGTATCTGGTAGCCCAGATTTAGGTCCCGAGGACTGCTTTCTGCTCCACAGTAAGGAAAGAACATCAGCCCAGCTGAGGGGCACCTGAGCTGGACATCTCCCTGGGGGAGGTCTTTTCCAGGTGCCTGCCCATCACGTGTTTGTTGTTTTCTCTTGCGATGTGCTCCTGGCCAAGGCTCCCAGCTGGGAGCCACAGTGACTCCAGGCCTCCCAGCTCCTAGGAGATGTCAATATTTGCTCTGCTGTTACGAGAAAAAACATAACTATCTCTGTCTTGTAAGGGAGAGGAGGAGCTGGCATAGAGAAAGGATTTCACTTGGCCAAGTGTGCTCAGTGGCAGTAATTAATACAGGTCCAGAAAGCCTTCAGAACCATCACCCTGATCTCTGCGAGGAAACAATCATTCCCTTGTGTTTCTTTGCAGGGGGCCGGGATCTGGATGCCTTCCAGGAGCGTGAGGAGGGCCGGGCAGCTCTGGATGATAATGAGGAGGTGATGCGTGCCCTGCTTATCCATGAGAAGAAGACACCTTCTGCTTCAACAGTCACCGTCGGAGGTGCCGCTCCTCTCTCTGGCGCCAACGCTAGTGACTCCGAGAGCGAGACAAGTGAGTCGGACGAGGAATCCCCTCCCCGCCCCCCCGCCACGACCACCACAACATATGGGCTGGAAGATGAGGAGGAGGATGAAGAGTTTGAGGTGGTGGCAGAAGACCCCACTGTTACAGTGGCTGGGCGTCCACACTCGTACAGCCAAGTGAGCCAGCGCCCTGAGCTGGTGGCCCAGATGACGCCAGAGGAAAAAGAGGTTTACATAGCCATGGGGCGACGCATGTTTGAGGACATGTTTGATTAACTGCCTCCTGCCATGGCATTTTTTAAAAAGTGACTTTTTAAGCCAGGGACCCCCTCGTAAAACAGAAGACTGAAGTGCATTTTTCCTCCCCTGTGCGCAGGGACGCTGGGGCTCGGGACAGCTAATCTCAGGCATCTTGCTCACCAGAGCGGGGGAGCAGGAAGGCTGCCTGTGCCAAAACAGGTAGGGGAGGACAAGTCTCAGAAGTGAGGATGCTTGCAAAGTGAAAATCTGCTTCAGGGTGCCCTGCACAGGCACTGCTTTAACCTTCTCCGAGGCCCCAGTGGCTGCTCCCCCCCACTCTCTCACGATTGCTTTGATTTTTGTTGTAGATCCTAGTGAAGTCCACGTCCCTGCCCTCAGAGGATGTAAGGGCTCCGCAGCCTGATCAGAGTGCTCTGCAGAGGAGGGTATAAGTAACGTTGCAGTTGCCTGTGCTCAGTGAGGGGAGAGGAGAGGGGGAGCACTTGTCTGCTGATGATGGCAAGCTTGGGCAGGGCTCGTGGCTGACCTCCTGCCAGCAGCCACTGGCCACCGTAGTGGCTATTTCTAAGCAGGCCTGTAGGCAGCAACGTTTTCTTGCTCCCGTTCGCTCCTTACTAGGTCTCAGCACCTCAAGGTCAGGTGTAACTTGAAACATGCAGAGTGAAAGCCTTGGCAAGCACACAGTTACTCTGTCCGTGTAATGAAAGCCCTCCATGGATGTGAGCTGTCAGAGTGCTCTGACTTATCAGGAGATATATTCATTTTCCAGTATTGCTGCCTGTTGCTTCTGCCTAGCCCCGTCCAAACTCCAGTGTTGCAGACGGTTCGCAGTGGGCAGGGCTGCAGCCAGGCAGTGCCAGAGAAATAGCATAGCTAGTTTTTATTTGCAGTCACACCAGGGTTGTATCGTTTTAAGAGGAATTATGCAATTTTGAATTCTGCTTTGGCACACTCTTTTACCATAGAAAAACATTTATCAGTGCCTACAGAGAAATGTCATATTTTTCATGTTTTTCTCTTTCAATTGAAAATGTTGGGGTTTAAAATTGTTGTGTTTTCCTATCCAGTACTGCAATAAAACAAAACGGTAAAAGAATTTTGTGTTCCAGAGGGTAGGGGCAGTGTTACATGCTGTTCCATTTACATGGGCAGCACGAATTTGCTGTTCACTGAGACTGTAAATCTGTTTTATGCTAACTATGCTTCTGTGTTCTGCTAACCTTGTAATGCCTCCTTTGTGGTTTTATTTTCAGCTTCTTGATATTTTGACTTCCCTCTTTTTTTAAATAGTGTTTTAAATTTGCTTTTAAGTAATTTTAAAGAATAAACAAACAGAAACTTCTCCCCTTTGTCATCTTCCAGTTTGTCATGTGCCTAGTTGGGAATGTTCTTTGTTTATCATTTTGATTTACTCAATTCAAGAAAAAAACCCAACATTTGAGGCTCTGCTTTGAGGGAAGGACTATTTGAAATCCCACTGCACATTGTTTCTCCTCACCTGAGCTTCCTTGAATGCCTCCTGGAATCTCCTGCACTTCCATGAAGGATGTTTCACTGCACTGGTGCTGTGAGAGGCCCTTTTCAATCAGCACTTCCATTCCTTTCCCCCTTCCTCAAGGGAAGCGTAGGCTGATGGTGGATGTCTAACAGACATTGTATTGCTGGTTAAAATGGTACTCTCGTGTAGACAGACTTCCAGGATCTGGTATCAAGCTTCTAGATATCAAGCCACAGAGCTGGTAAGTCAGATTCAGTCATCAGCTAACAGAAAAAAAGCGCTGTACCAATTCTGGCTAGATTTCATCTGGTTGAATTCAAGGCTGACACTGGAGAAAAGCAGATAGATTTACAAGGAGCCAGAGACAGAAAATGAGCGCTAATCCTGAATACAGTACAACTACTCCTGCTTGTAATTCACCAGTAGTTTATACTGAGTTTTTAGTCTGCAAAATCAAACTGTAGGTTTATTAAAGCTTAAGTGAAGAAATACTGGGTTTTATTGTAAGAGCACTGATAACTGCATCTATAGCCAGCATAATCATCTATAAAGTAGCGGTTTTACTTGATAAACACATTTAATTGTGGTTTGTATGGCGGTTATAATTTTTATCATTCAGCAAGGCACGTCCTGCACATGAGGGAATCGGTGCGGTGGTTTGTAGGGCATGCCTTCCATCTCTCATCCACCACACGCAGCCCTCAGGAGGACTGGTGAGGTCAAGATTCACGAGCAGATGCCATCATTGTTTCCTGCCCTCTCTAACAGCTTCTGGCTCTCAGAAAGGATGGCTGCTCTGCTCTGTTCCAGCCGGTTAGGGCTGTTGTTGAAGGACAACTATACGCTGTACTGCCCTGTCATGACAAGTACTGCTTCAATGAACAGGAGCGCGTACAATCGATAGTGCTTTTTTTAGGTTTTCTGCAGTTGAAGCAGGGCTCTGCACGCATGCCAGAAGAGGAAGAACAGCCGCTTCTGCAAGCAAAGCCAGCCACCGGCAGCAGGTTGGTGCTAATGCAAGGGATAAAGCCATCAGTTCTGAGGAAGGCCCCAGCCGTTCCCTCTGGCTGCTGGACCACGTGTGCTGCATTATCGCTAACCCAATAACACCGTGAGTGTGCTCAAGCACCGAAGCCTTCCTGGGTGACTGTTCTGTCTAACCCCATTCAAACCAGTTTCTGTGTCTGCTTTCAGCCTAAATTGTGTTTTATCTGATGAGTGTGCTTGAGGCCAGGGCACCGCAGCTCAGGCTGGAAAGAAAAACGCATTTCTCAAGCTGCCTCTGTCCCTGCTCCCATTGCGGGTCAGGGAAACCGCAGCAGAGTGATGTCCTCTGCACAGAGCAGGCCAAAGCAGATCAGTGAAGCTGCTGGTGGAAGGGAAGATCACTATCTACACTGGATACAGGAATGCTTTAATCTTTTCTACTAAGCACCCAAAAATTGGCTTCCTCCATGCAACCCTTCTTTTCCTGTGTTGCTGCCTCCTTCAAACAGACTCGGATTCAAACAGACTGTTGCTCTGTGAGAGTCGAGGGATTTGAAGATCCCCTGGAGGAAGGGCGGAAAAATAGCATCACCTCCTCCCTGAGACATCTAAGGAGCCCTGCCTCGGTGCTGCCTGCAGCGCCAGGGCGTGCTGCGGGGAGGTTTGACAGGGCCTGGCGGGGGAGCAGCCAGCTGAGCTTGGGTCTCTGTCTCCCGCTGCGCCCCACAGGGGGAGAGAGAAAATTGTCTCGGGAATCAAATGCATGACAAAGCCTTCACGGAAATGGAAAGTTTAGGAGCAGGTGGAAGGACGTGAGGCCTGTTAGCAGTGGGGCAAGCCAGTGGGCTGTCCAGTATGCTCTCCTGGGCAGGCTGCGGAGGGGAAGCAGCAGCAGCCGCCCCATTCCTGTGCCCTGGTGTGCGTTGGCATGAACAAGAGAGGCTGTGGGCCTGGGTCCCTTGGAGGAGGGGGGCATCACGCACTGCTGCAAAAAACTGCGCTGGGCTGCTCTGGGACTGGTATTGCTGTACCCCATTGGAAGCCCTGGGCAAGGTGACCGCATCCCTGGCTGCTTCACAGGAGGCTTTGGAGTATTGATCCAAGCATGGACTGCCAAGGATCCCTAAGCATCACGATACACTCCTGTTTAAAGTGTATTGACTGAGTCAACACAGCCTCTTCCCCAGGAGCGCGGGAGCTGGGCTGAAGAGTAGCTGCTGTCTGTGACCTGCTTCCAGAATCATGATCGATATTTATAAAGTCCAAGGAGATCATCACTCATACAGTCTTGATAGGAGGCGTAGCCAGACGCTTGAAGCTGTTTAAGATGTGATTGCAGAGAGAGTCATGGAGAGGCCGCTGCCTAAAAGGAGTGGCAGCCCAAGGCATGGGGGGTGATGTCTGATTGCTGGTGCTCCTGGAAAGCTGCCTGCCTGCCTGCTCGCTCCTAGCAGAGGGCAGAGAGCTGGGCTGTCCAGGACTACAACCCCATCACTCTATGGCAGAGCTATTTTCTCTCATTCAAAGTTATCCAGGGACATCTGGGTTTTTGCCTGTTTGGGATACCTAAATGAGCTGCCAGAAGGTGGTTTCTTATTTACCAGCATTAATTAGATTGAGAGAGAGAATGAACCTAATTTATATTTAAACAAAAATCAGATTTTGGAAGCGCCTGCTGTATCATTAAAAAATATATTAAGGACAGTGAGTATTTGTGCAACCATCCTGGAAGCAGCAAACAGAGTCTCTGAACAAGATGCTTTAAATATAATAGGTATCTTTGCTTAAAATACATTTCTGACCTAAATATAATTTAATTTCCATCCCTTTGAACAGTTTGATGCTAATGAACCAGCCAGGGATGGCAGAGAGGAGGCTGGGCCTGCCGCATGGGAAGCGACTCGGCTCCACTGCAGTGTGTTAGAGACCCTTCGTGCGCTTCACCCCGGCTGCGTGCAGCAACGAATGTGCAAATCCTGCCGAGAGCTGGCCACAGCAGCAGGAGGAAACCTTGGGCTGCTCAGCCTGAGACACAGGCAGGAATCCAGCCTGAAAATTAAGGCTGATCAAATATTGTTCCACGAGCATTAATGTCTGTGTGCAAAAAAAGGTACATCTGGCAAGGAGGAAAAACCACATCTCATACAGATGTGATTAAAGCCCTGACATACTGCTTCTGCTTATTTTTCACCTGGAACCCACATTGCCAACCTCTGCCATCCCATCACTTGCTGGAAGAAGGAAGGTGAGCAGTGGTAATTTTGCAGCGAGCTAAAATTGTCCGTATAGCTGAGAAGCTTGGCTCGGTTCCACCTGGTAAAGGGATCCTCCTTAAATCTTTTTTTCTGCACTTCTGACAATGGAAATCTGCCTGATCCAACACCAAATTTGCCAGGTATTGTTAGCAGAGTCCATGCTTTTCCTCCTCTTAACATACATTGAAGGGGAGGAGGGAGACCAGTATGCCAAGCACCATTTAATGGTTGCTACAGCTGACCTGGGTACGCTTAGGTTGCAGTGTCCGAACCAGCCCTGTCCCATATGGGGGAAAGATAGGTTGGGTCATGTTGGTCAGATTACCCATACCTGCTCTTTGCAAAGGTGCTGGTGGTTCTTCTTCTCCCCATCAGTGCCGATGGACTGTCATAAACTCAGCCCCTCTGCAATCACACACAAGCGTCGATTTAAAATGAAGTTTCAGTCCCTTCACCAGCAGCAGCAGCTCTGGCTCGTGCCACGTCCACTCTTGGGGCACGCGGCACTGCCATGCTGCAGCAGAGGTCCGCCGTGCAGATCTCGGCCGTGACTGCCCCTGGCTGTACCGCGTCCTGGCAGAGAGGCTTAACGAAGGATGGGGTAGGTCTATGTCTTCTCCAAAAATGGGGCTTTGGCTGGCCTTGGGGGCAATGCCTACTACACCCCCTAATTTCCTACAGCAGAGAGGGAAGTGGCATCAGCCCCAGGCTGGTCACTCGCTTACATGTAATCTTTGCTGCTTGAACTAGATGTGATTTAGTAGGATTGGATTTGATTATTTTTTTAACCCTTGTTCTTTTTGTCCCTTGGCAATATTTTGAGTTGCTGAATTTCTCATGATGTTTCCCTGCTGCTTCTAACAAAAAAATAAACCAAACTTTTTTTTTTTTTTAATGCAAATGAGGCTGTAAAATCTTTTTAGGGAGACATATCTGTTCTCCCTGCGCTGTCACCACAATTACTCTTCCTTTGCTATGCGATGCTTTCTTCTAAGAAGAAGCGCTTTCAACATCTCTCAGCCCTTCTGGTGATGACAGGAGATGAAAACTATCCCCATTACAGGAGGGAAGATAGGAGGGAAATGGGGTTAGAGGGAAATATGGCCTTTAGAAAATGACGCATCTTGAGAGAAATTTCACTTTCACACACTCTCCCCAGGCCACACGAGTGCCTTATCCAAGCAAAGAAAAATACAATATACTGAAGAGGGACTTGGTTCATGGTGTGTTTATCCTGGTGTATTCCTTTGCCTCAGAGCCCATTAGGAAGGGTAATATTCTCCGAGTGTGCCAACCAACCTCTTGGATGTTATACAAAGGCACTGGGAAGGCTGCAAGTTAGCAATCAACTTCAGCAGGAGTCCGCAGGTCCATTTGAACGATCTGACTCCTACTTTCACCGTGCCAGAAGATTTGGTGCAAGAATAACTCGCAGCAATGAATTGCAAAAATGAGTTTGGTGTCACATTATAAAGTACCTCTTTCTTCCAGTGTTTCATCTGAGTGTGCTGGTATGTCTGTGTGTGAGAAGCAAGTATGTAATGTAGGGGGCTGCCCAGCCCTCCTGAAACATGCGTCCCTTTGAGAACGTTAACAGATAAGGAATTTTGTATGGTTTAGGTAAGAGCTACTGCCAAGAGCAGCAAATAATAGTTGGAGTTTTTATTATCTAGACAGTCATGTCATTGCAGCCTGTCTGAAGTCTGGAATAAACAAGCTTATCTCCATAGATGGCAGGCGTGGATTCTTCCAGTTGGACAGGTGTCAAAATGCCACATTTTCAGCCCTTTCAAAGTTATGGGTTTTTTTTTTTAACTCTTTGCATTTTTTGCATCTCACGCAACAGGCGCTAGCATCTCGGTGCTCCAATGGAGCAGGCACTACCATGAACTAAAGACCTCTGGCTTGGAACCATACTAATGAGCTCCTTGTGGGATTGCTAATTTGCATGCTAATGGGGTCTGCCCCAGGAAACGTATGAGTCAAGCCATTAGAAATACCGAAAACAAGCCAAATGCATACTCTTAAGTGGAAGCACATTTGTTCAGGTGGTCAAAACCAATAAACAGGAGATGAACAGCTACCTGTTTGTAGAAAGTGTCTAGCGCATTTCAGGTCTGCAGTGGACATAAAAACTGCTTCATGTCTATCTTGGTAATAAAAAGAGCATCGACACTGGAAATCCACGTTGGAAAGGAAATAAATCATGCATTGCTATGGTTTTATTTATAATGTTTGTTGAGTAGAAAGGGGCAGTGAAACAGGACCTTTCTCTGCCCCATAGAAAACACCCTTTGGCACTTGGGGAGGTAACAACAAAGCAGAAATGGGAACCGCTCTGACAGCATCTGGCTGCCGATGGATGCTCTCAATGGGAAATCCAGCATTTTTTAGCGCTAGAAGGAGCCAAACGTTCAGTGAGATCGGTGCAGTATGTGCCGTACCAGCAACAGATGCAGAAGCACAGAGGCAGCTGTTGTGATTCAGGTGCTTGTTCTCGTCATCAGTGGTTTTTACAGGAGCTGTGGCCACGCCGCAGGATTCACAGAGCACGTTAGCAGAAAGAGCTGTATGTGGAGCGTGGCCTGCTGGAGATGGCTTCTTCCTGGCCTGGCCATTTCCCCCTCCTTCCCCCCAGCCCTTCCCTTGTATTTTGAAGAGGGAAAATATGAAAAAACAAATACGCCCTTTAAACTGGGAGAGCAAACCAGATGATACCCAAGCCTATAGCTTAATGGCAAGGAATCAAGGAGAACAGATAGTTGCAGGTCCATCTTGCTGATAACTTTTCCTCACAGGCTTTAACTATACAAAACCACAGAATCTCAGAATGGTTGAGGTTGGAAGGGACCTTTGGAGGTCAACTGGTCCAACCCCCAACCTTGAGCTGGCTGCACCCAGGACAATGTCCAGGCAGCTTTTGAGTATCTCCAAGAAGGGAGACTCCACAACCTCCCCGGGCAACCTGTGCCAGTGCTCAGTCACCCTCACATTAAAAAAGCATTTCCTGATGTTCAGATGGAGCCTCCTGTGTTCCAGTTTGTGCCCATTGTCTCTTGTCCTGTCACTGGAGAAGAGCCTGTCTCTCCTTTACACCCTTCCTTCAGGTATTTATATACATTGATAAGATCCCCCTGAGCCTTCTCTGCTGCAGGCTGAACAGCCCCAGCTCTTTCGGCCTCTCCTCATAGGAGAGATGCTCCAGTCCCTTCATCATCTTTATGGGCCTTCGTTGGAGTCTCTCCAGTATGTCCATCTCTCTCTTGTACTGAGGAGCCCAGAAGAGGGCTCCAAGTGTGGCCCCACCAGTGCTGAATAAAGGGGAAGGATCACTTCCTCCCACCCGCCAGCAATACTTTGCCTAGTGCAGCCCAGGATACCATGTGCCTTCCTTGCGACAAGGTCACGTTGATGGCTCGTGTTTAACTTGGTGTCCACTAGGACCCCTCAGATCCTTTTCTGCCAAGCTGCTTCCCAGATGGGTGGCCCCAGCATGTACTAGTGCATGGGCTTGTACATCTCCAGGTGCAGGACTTTGCATTTCCCCTTGTTGAACTTCATGAGGTTCCTGTCAGCTCATTTCTCCAGCCTGTTGAGGTCCCTCTGGATGGCAGCATGACCCTCTGCCATATCAGCCACTTCTCCCGATTTGGTGTCATCAGCAAACTTGCTGAGGGGACGCTCTGCCCCATCAGATCATTAATGAAGACATCGAACAGGTTTGGACCCAGTATTGACCCCTGGGGTAAACCACTAATTACTAGCCTCCTACTAGACTTCATGCCACTCAGGGCCTGGCCCTTCAGCCACTTTTCAATCCACCTCACTGTCTGCTCATCCAGTTTGTACTTCATGAGCTTGTCTATCTTATGGGAGACAGTTTCAAAGCCGTTCCTGAAGTCTAGGTAGACAATACTCACTGTTCTCCCCTCATCTACCAGACCAGTCACTTCATCATAGAAGGTTATCAAGTAGGTCCAGCATGACTTCCCCTTGGAGTATCCATGCTGGCTACTCCTGATGATACGGATGCGTGCTCGGAGGTATGGATGCTTGGAGCAAGGGTTTTGCTCCCGGCTGTGCTCCCTTTACCGCCCAGCAGCGCTGCTTGCGAAGCTTCCCTCTCTGTGACCAGCAGAGCATCCTACTCTGGTGCAGGCACAGGAGCTGCATTGCTGGAGCTGGGGGGGGTCTCTCCTCTTCAACCCGTCCCGAGGGGATGGGGCAGGGGGCACATTTCCAAGGCACTGCATGACTGCCAGGTGAAAACTGCCTGTGGAAGTGGATAGGAAGGTGGAGAAGTATCAAGAGAGCAATAAGCAGGGCACTTATCTCCTCCTTAATCACAGCCCAGCCTTCATGAGGTCTGCAGGGAGAGCTAATGGATTAAATACAGGTATTAAATGAAATCTTGGAAACGTTTCCCTCACCTGGCAGGACCAAGAAGCTGACGATACGAGGGAGCGCTCCCAGCGCATCCCGGCTGTAAGAGGCAGCCAAAGGAGCAAGGGCCACGGTCACTCGTAACCAGACGTGGGATTTAATAACCTGGGTTTGCCCTGCTGGTGCCAATGCCAATCCTGAAATTTCCTGAGTACGTCCTTCAGCAATCCCAGATGGACTCAACAGGGTGCTCCTTCTGGAGTTGTTTTTAGCCTGAGGAGGAGGTCAGTCTGTGTTTCATTTCGCTACGGGCACTTGCTGCAGTGCTGTCCATCTCCAGGGCTGGGCCCCACGCACGAGGCACACGAGCAAAGAGCCGCAGCTCTTTTGTGGCCAAAAACTACAGCAGCAATCTAAGAGATGCTTTGATCAGTTACTGATATGACCTGCACAAAATCTTGCAAAGGTGTCCTTAAAATGCTCATTTGGGTCCCTAGGTGCCCTTTTATCAGAAGGAAGGCTCCAAAACATGTGGCTGAAGATGAGGGGTGATCTCTGTCCTGGTGCCACGGGTGGCTGAGTGCGGATGGGAGCTCACCAGGAAGGTTTCGGTGAGTAAAAGCACTGTTCACAGCTGGGAAGTAGAGGTGGAACAACATATTGTCAATCATATACCTTAGCACAATGAGGTTTAATGCTGGCTACATTCCCAAGCCATAGGATCTCACCTTTGGTGGTGCTTTCAGCAAGGCTGCAGTAAGCTTTCCTCCTCCTTCCTCTCCCGGGAACTCCTTCTTCTTAAAAACACTAGGAAAAGCAGTGCTTTTCATCATTTCAGGGGGTTATCCAGAATGTGTGAACTAGCCCTGCCCCTCAGGTGACTGTAGCACAGCTGGGTACAAGGGGTTATTCACTTTCTCTTTTACTAAATGGATGGGATGGTGGGAGTCCCTTCACAACCAGGTGGCTTGCAAGTCTTCATGGAGAGGGCAGCTCTGCCCACAGCTGAAACTAACACTCTGAACTCAACTCCAAAAACTAAGCTTCAAGGACTGTGGGCAAAGCTAACACATCTTTTGGGAGAAAGCAAATCATGATAATAAATGGTATCATAATTCAAAGTATTTTCTCAATATAAGGCTAAATTAATGTAATGCACTTCTTAGGGACAAATCAACAGCAATCAGTCTAATCAAATTGACGTTTAAAATAATCCGACACAAGTAGAAAATCCTATTTAGCTAAGTAATGATGCCAGCCATTTTATTCAGTCACTTCCAGAGTATAAAGAGAATCCTTCATCTTTGAAGTCAGGGACATTAGTTTCTCCAGCTCCTTCTCCCTTTCCCAGCCCACTTCCCCTTGCTTTCGGAGGGTCACTGGCTAGGATGTCCGACTCCCACAATCCTCACACCATCACCACCTAAATAAAACCTCAGCAGAAGTCACGCTTCATTAATACACACCATTAACACCTTCTGGTTGCGTTATACAAGCATTAGGCGCCAAATTGTCATTAGAGGTTGCTTGAGCATTACTGGGAGTACAGAATCACCCTTACGTTTTAGACAAAACTGCGCTGTGCTCGCTGCTTGCTGCTGTTTTGGCAGTGGGGAATGGCCAGGTCAATGAGGTGTAGCCAAGCACGGGGTCAACATCAGGTGTGCAAGGAGCCGCGCTGGGTAGGTGCGGTGGGACCGTGGGAGACAGCGACAGCGCGGCGCAGCTGACCCTGCCGGTGGGTCCTGTGTCGTAATTCAAGCAGCAGTGATTGAAACAAAGCAGCAGGGTATTATATGGATCATAAACCTGCCTTAAAAGAGCGTCTGCTCTCAGACCCCTGAGCTAACTCAGCCCACTGACAAGGCCGTATTAGTACCATGCTCAAGAGGCAGCTCCAGGTGGAAACAGGATGGAGGGAGATAGGCATGGAAGTTAAGAATTAACAGATAATTAACTCATCGGATACACACAGGCATTGCCATCTCCTCATTAGGTTGACACACACAGTCCCACCATTGCACTCACTATACAATTTTAAGTCCTTGGCTTTGTTTGAATTCAAGTAACTTTTAACTCACTACTAATTTGCCTCCTTTTGTAATTTTATTCCTGAAATTAAGAATCATTGTTTCCTTCTCTTTGTGCTCCTGAGAAGCGGTTGCACCTTTGTATATCTATGACAGCTGGCATGTGCAAAGGCACATAATTCGGGCAGGTGCCTAGTGTCATCTTCTTCCTCACCCAGGCTACCATTTGTACTTTTCTAACCATCTCACAGTTTTGTGGGTGAGTGATCTACCGGCTTTGACTTCTCAAACCATCTTCTTCCTGCCCAGGAGTCTTCAGACTCCAAAAATGTTTTTGACCCACTACTTTTGCTCTGTACTGTGTTTATCCCCAGAGCCCCAGCAGGGAATTAGCCCTTTCCTTTGGTCCCTGGCTGTGCCACCACCTCCACTGCCCTGGTGTCAAGGAGAAGACCATACACAGGAAGCTTCTTCAGAAACTCTCCTTTGACCAGGGTTGCTCTTCCCCAGCTCTGGAGAGAAATGCCAGCAAAGTTGCTCATCTGTTATATGATGTGCCATCTGGAGACACTATCCCACACACAGAAGGGAGTTTACATGAGCCGAGGGATTCAAGCACATTTCAACAGTTTGAATGTATATGAACTTTCAAAGAGTGTTAGGTACAAAAAATATTACCATGCTACTCCAGCACCAGACGCACTGGTAAATTTAAAGATGTAAATTTAAGGGTGTAACCAATGCAACTACCTGAGCTATGGCTTCCCAGGGACATCATGTGTCCTCTCTCTTTCCTCAGTCTGGATACTGGAAGATGGATATGTGCAATCTCCGCTCTGCAAGATCCTGGAGATCATAGCAGAAAAGCCTCGGTAACATGGAACATAATGGAAAGCAAAGAGCAAAGGTGCCACGGGGCCTCTGCAGAGGGGGAGTGTGGACCTGGGAATATTTCTTCCCTGTTCTTCTTGTTCCCACTGGCTCCTGCACTCCCCAGTTCCCTGTTAGCACAGGCCTGCCCCAGTGCCACCACACAGCACTGTTCCCAGGGCATGAGGCAGCGTGGCAGAGAGACACATGGGTTGATCTGGAGTAGCAGCAGTGCCATCAAAACAGATGCCTTTGGAGCCCGTCTGACTTTACACAGAGAATTGTTTCATAAAGCATCCTCATGTTTACCCTGCGCAGAACTCACTGGCCCCATGGCCTAATCGCCGTGGCTCCATGCTGTGCAAAAGCTGCCAAAGTGCTTCTGGACCACAGCTGGTCATGATAGCGACGGCTGGGCTTGCAGAATAGGGTGTCCAAGCCATGACACCACCCTGGGCTTGATATAGTACTACAAGAGCCAGCTCCCAGGTCTCCATCTGCAGCACAGCAGACCCATGGCCTGGACAAATGACCCATGAGAAGCTGGGATTTTATTACATTTTCAAGTATGTGTGTCTCCACAACAGTATCCAGCAACCTGCTGTCCTGCTTGGGTGACAGGGACCGTGGCACACTCGGTCACCCGTCACGGTGGCACTGTCAGCAGGGGAGAGGGCTGCTGCAGGGGGACAGCGATGCTGTGAGCTCAGGGGAGGAGCGGGTCCTCGGGGAAGAACGGGAAGTCATCGCTCAAAGGCATCGCGTGAGCTCTGGAGCTGCACGATCAAGCGAGCCAAACACCCTTTTTGTATTGCAGACTTGCTTCTTCATGCAGCCACCAAGAAGTCTCAGCTGTGACTATTTTCCAGCCTATGCTGGTGGCAGACGCCTCGGGGGGGGACTTTGAACTGAAGGGTTTAGCTGCACCGGTGCAAAACCCTGCTGTAAACGAGGCTGATGTCTGTATCTGCACTTCATTCCTACAGCAGCCCTGTCCCCTCTCCCCCTTCTCCTCTCCAATAAAGACATCCTGGCATGCATCACATTTTTCAAGGCGGCTCACAGTTGCCAGTTGCCCTGGCTTTGTCTTCATGCGGGCCTGGAAAAGAAAAGGCAGCCTCTTCCTCTGCCCCCATTAATTCCCCCGTTAATCGGATCACAATGAAAGGGAAGCGGCAGTGTAATTTAATTGTCCTCTGAGCACAGCAAGGTGGAGAGGGATGCTGGCGAGGAGGAGTCCTGCCCATGAGATGGCTTCTTTATTCCCCTGTATTTCACTTTGGAGGATGGGGGGCGGGGGGGGGGGAAGTGTCTTTTCGTTAGCATCCTCTCTCCAGGTCCCTTCTTGTGCCGACTGGGAATCAATTGCCGAAGTTTGCCGTGCTGCAGCATCCTCCCATCGGGAGAATGAGAAAATCATGACATCCTCACGCTGTACTGGATGTAGGGGTGGGGGATGGGGATTAATTAGGCAATTGTTGTGCAGAGCTCTGAAATACAAAGTGCTGTCAGGCAGCTCCTGTAACTTGGCAGAACACCGTTGGATCCCGTCCTGTCTCCAGCGAGTGGGAGTCGGGGGAGAGATCTGTGTAAGGAGTATCTCCTGCAGAGAGACAGGCTCGTTAACAAAGCGAGGAAGAAGAAGAGAAGAGGAGCAGCAGCAGCAGCAGCAGCAGCAGCAGCAGCAGCAGCAGCCGCCAGAGTGGCCACAGCTGATGCAGGTTGTGAAATGGCTCTGGAGCTCAATTTAAAAGCACCAGAGGCTCAGGTGCACAAAGAAACTGCCTTGGGTAGGGAGGTGTGTTGCATGAACTGAGCACCGGTACCTCTGTGTAATGGTGCTCTTGTCCCTGGGCAAGCCCATGGTAACATGGGTTATGGCACAGCACAGTTTTTCCATCAGGGCTTGCAGCTTTCTCAGGGTACCTGCTTTCCCGCGCAGGGCAGTAGCAGGCAGATGGGCAGCTGCTCGGCTCCTGGTGATGCATGGCAAGGTGTTTGCTCTCTCACTTTTCCTTGAGGTTTTCCTTAAAGATGGTGTTGGCCCCTGTTCTTCCTCTTCAGTTCTTTGCATTCTGCTAAAGCTTTCTTCAGTTTCTCAGGAAATTGTTGCTAACAATTGGGTAATGACATTAAAGCAATGTTTTACTGGGGAGCTACTAGCTGGTATGGTGAGAAAGCTCAAGGTGTTGAGCTGGAGTCAAGGGACACTGGGACTTCATTTCCTGCTTTGATTGATTTATTCTTGAAGACTCTGATATGTGTGAGCTCATATGTGACAGAGATGAGCAGCTGGGGCTTCCTGCATAGAGATGGGGGACACTGCACGGCTCTCCTTACCCAAATGGCTGGAACAAGATGGGGGAGGAGAGTGGGGCAACCCTGGGCCTCTCTGCATGAGGTGGGCTGGGGGCCCAGCTCTGTATTCAGCAATGATCCACTGGGCATGAAGCAAAGGCAGCAGGTGACACAGCTGGGGAACAGGGATGGCAGAGACTGTCCCAGTCAACATACTGGAAAACTTGCATGGATAGATGGGACCAACTCACCTTGCTATGAGCCATGAAGGAAGGGAGGATAAGCAGTGGCGGTCTGCCTTAATGTTGGTATCTCAGCCTGTCACTGAGATACGAAAGTCTCCTCCTGCTCAGTGTTGGCCTGATTTTCAGCCCCTGCTGTCATCCAGTGCCTTGTGCCATGGCTGTAGGTGATGGATTTCCCATCTTGCCCTGCAGGGAGAGGTGCTCTCTGCTCTTACTTCTCCAGTGCCGCTGCAGCCTTTCCTCGTCTCTGGACATGGTGTGGGTCCCCAGCTGGCTGCTGTGAGGGGGCCATGTTGTCCTCCTGCAACCAGGTGAGAAAGAGCATTAAAGAGATGCTCGGGGTTCAGGTAGCTCCACGTGGGGTCACAGCTGCCAGATACAGCCCAACCGGAGACAGGTTTTCAAGGAGAAAGTAGGGGCTACTGGTCCATCCTCAGCTCTCTGGGAGATGTCAGAGGAAGGGTGGTGGCTGCTCATTAGAGTGGCAGCTTACCTGGCACAGGAGGTAGGCTGAATGCACACCAGCACTGAGAAAATGCTGTAGTGGCTCTGCAGGGAAAGATGTGTTCCTGTGCCTGGAGCTCTGCTTTACAGCCTCCTGGAGAAAAGGGCTGGAGCTAGCAGGAGCCAGAGGCCTGGCTGTAACACCCCAAGCAACATCTGTGGCTAACAACTCCTAGAGTTTTGATCCACGAACTTGCTACTGCAATGCTGAGCTCTGTTCTCCATCTTTACCTGCTCCCAGCCCCCTTGCATAACCAGGTACTTATTCACCTCCTGCTGGTTCCCCAGCATCTATTTCCTTACATCTCCTCACGTTCATCCTACATCATCTTAGTCTGCCTGTGCTTTTTCAGTCCTAACCTTCCTCCTCCAGCGATGCCTCACCTCTCGCTGTGGTGGCAGGGGGTGGAAAGCTGCAGCCCAGATACTTGTGATGAATTGGAAGCAACTGAAAACAAGGTCACTCTAATTGCTGCCATCACTAGACTTGTCAATAAAAGGGGTCTGCTGTTGATTTATAGATGGCCTGGATTTAAATAGTCACACGCAGAATGTGTGGCACCCGTGGGAACCTCTCACTAGCCCTTCAACTGCTGCTGGACACAAGAGACCATTAGCTGTATGAGGTGGGAGCTACAATTACAAGCAAGTACCCTTTCATGGTTCAAACTGTTTTGTGCGCTCTGCCTGGAAATTCCCAAGCTGGTCTTCAGTTCCTCTCCCCCATCAAGACTGAAAGGTCTTGCTGGTAAAATATTCCTCTTTCCTCACTTTAAAATGTCTGGAGCAGAAAGTGTACATGCTTCTGACTTCCCTTCCAGGTGTCTTACAATTTAATTAATCCCAAGTCACATTTGATTATCTTCTGAGACAAAGGCATGATACTAATCCGCTTGCATAGGAAAAGGCATATGAAGATAATTGCTTCTGTGTCTCTTTTAATGTAGGAAGAATGTCTACTGGATGGAGAGTCAATTCCTTACATATTTCTGATGAATTACTGTTTTCATTTAAAGCCTATAAAATAATGATGTAAGCTGATGTGCTTTTGAGAAACTCGGCCCCTGAATTACTGCTGGATCAGATACTTACTGCTGCCCAGTGTTCAGCCTACTGCAGGCTGCCTGGCTCTGCAACAACAGGTTGAGATGGACTGGTAAAGATCTCCCATGTGAAGAGTGGCACTCACCTGCCTGGATTAGGCTCAGACTTCTGACCAGAAGTGGTGGGAAATGCTTTGCAGGAACATGGCCGTTCTGAAATCCTGCCAGAAGTAGATAGGAGCAAGGATGTTCCTAGCTCATCAAGTGACTTCATCTGCTGTGGGACTGAGTCCTGGTTCCCAGTCCTGTATCTCCTCAGCAGCCATGTGCTCATGGCCTCCATGTCGCCTGTTCCTCGCCAGGCCTTCTGGAGTAATTTTTCCTGGTTTGAAGCTGAATATTCATCTTCCAGCTAGCTCTGATAACTGGTTAATACTCAACCTGTGTCTAAATCAGATTCCAAGTTCAAACACAGATGTCACCAATGACACAGCTGCTGAACAGGCAGAGTAAGAAAGAGATGCAAACAAGAATAGCAGGCAAACACACTCAGACTTTGACACCTGAGATGTTTATAACCCAGACTACTTACAGTGATATGTCAAACATCATTTGAAGATGAACAGATAGTCTTGCAACTAAGCAAGCAGGAGAAGTAATTGCAGCTAAAAACACGTGTAAGATGCCTCTGAGCCAGGTCACTTGAAGGATGACGTAAGTCTGACAAACCCAGTCCCTTCACTTCCCATGTCATATCAGACAACCTAAAAAATGCAACCTGATTTCTGGTGCACATAAGACTAAATCCCATTGCATCGCCTCCACCTGACCTGCAGGATGTCCTGGTCTGTCACTGCTTCTGACAGGTTTTTCTTTCAAGTAAGCTTTGTAGAGAACTTGCCATGCAGAAGTCCCTGTTGGGAAAAGCTAGATATTGACAGCAATCACTGCAACCTTGAAAGCTTAAGGAGTAACTTTCTGTATATCCTACACATAGAGGATATCTTTGAGTAGACCAAATTGAAAATACCCTGTCTCATTTTGTTTGCACTCACAGCGCTATTCATGACTGCTGTGTGAATGGCAAATTCTAGGAAAAGCACTCTCAAGTTGAAGGTGAGCCTGTAAGTATGTGTGTCTGTGAGTATACACATTTATATATATATATTTAGAGAGAGAGACTATTACATGACTTGTACCAGAAAGAAATGCATGGCTTGCCTCTAAGATGTTCTCCTCTGCATGAGAGGTGAGGTGTGGAATACAGTGCCTTTATGTGCAGTTTTCTCAACTCCCATATTTTTGTACTGCTAAGTTAACTCAAGGCTTACCTGATTTTAAACCTCGTATGAAGCTGTCAGGCATAATACTACAGCTTTGTAACTATGACTTGATAGCACTGGAATCTATGTGCCATCTTGAGTCTAAGTACTTTTACTGGGATTTGATGCTAAAATATATGGTGCTGCTAGTACTTGCTGGCAGAAGGGGTTCATCTATTCTGCATTGAAATATGCACATTTTAATTTCTTGTCCTCGTAGCTTGATCAATAGGCAACATCAGAAGGTGGTCAGAGCATTTCTGCCTGCAAAGTTGGAAGGTGGAGGTGAGGAGCAGAAGTGAGCTTGCGATCGTGCTCTTGGCAATGTAGCACAGACTCACAGCCTGGGTGCTAGAGCAGCAGCGGGAGGCAAGTGTGTCCAATTCCTTTACAGGATGTGATTTCCATGCTCATCAGATAGTGGAAACTGGAATAAATAGAATTAATGAGCTCTTGGGACCATTGCAGACAGTGTCAGTAGAAGTTCTTAGGCAGAAGCTGCACTTTCCCTCTCTAAGTGCTCTTAAAGGAATCACCAAGTGTGCAAAGAAGGGAAATCCTACTGGTATCCCACACTTTCTCCAGCCATCTCCTGTATCAAATGCTCACAAACAAAGGATGAGATTGGAAGCAAAGGTAGGAAAAAAAGTTCAGCTCTCCCACTCTATAGTGGGATGCTCTGGAAAAATCACTGCTGAACTTGGTGCTGTCCCAGGAAGACTGAACGAAATCCAGATGTGATCATAAATGGACGCAGAAGTCTGACAATTACCTGGAGAGGAGCAAGGTGCAGAGCAGGACCCTGTAATAGCTGGGTACACCCATATCTTGGAATACGGGCTGCTGTCCTCTAAGTTATATCTTCCTTGAAGGGATATATTAGCTTTATAGAGTGACAAAACCCGCAAGACTACTGTCCTTTCAGTGTCTTGTATCCCTGATTGTCATGCCAGGACCTGTCCAGTCCATTTTCAGCCCCCAAAACCAGGACATTTTGGGAGAGTGGTACATGCTGAGGTCACCCCTCCTTCCTTGCTGAGGAGCAGAGATGAAGTTGGAAGGACTTAGACTTGGGAGCTCAGCAGGACTGCCACGTCTGAGAGTAAGACAAGGGGAAGACAAAGAACAGTCCCTCTGTGAGGAGAGATTAAATGGATTAAGACTGTTGCCCAGAAAAAAAGGATGGTGAAGCCCTCAGAGGAAGCATTATTCACTTGCTTATGTGGTTTCATGGGGTGCCTCTAGTTGTCGGGTTATCAGACAGCATTTTTGTGATCACCGGGAAGGGCTTTTTCCACAAAGCACCCCATACAGTGTGGAACTAATCACCATGGGATGGTGCAGGGGCAGAAACCATAAACATATTCAAAGAGACTCGAAAAAAAATCAGCAGATGAAGTTTGGTGTTAGACAAGGTGTAATTTCTGATTAAGCAACTGGCTGTTTAGGAATGTCTCCTTCCCTGCGGCCCTAGTTTTTCACTCCCTCCTAAGCTTCTTCCACTGATAAGACTGGGACCTGGTGCCACTGATCTCTTGCTCTCACATAATATTTTTTAATTTTTTTAAGTTTAAAATGAGGAGATATGAGGCTCTGTCCTGTCCTGTCCAGTCTTGTCTTCTTGGGAACTAGTAAGATCCTTGGTGAGGTAGCTTTGAGCGCTGGACTGCTCCTGGGACTGTGGTCCATGACTTACAACAAGGTCTGGTTTTCCCCAGCGTAAAGTGGGGGATTTTTCTCTGCTGGGTACACAGCTTTTGTAACTTGGACACTACCATGCCCCTCTCATCAAGAGCCAAGATGTGGGTCTCATCCTACAAATTCCAGCCCTGACTCCGGAAGGACCCACTTCTGAGATGACAGCTATTTATTGATTTCACCTAAAGATCCAGTCTTCACAGTGAAAGAAGGAGCTGGGAATAAAAAAAAAAAAAAAGAAAAGAAAATTTTAATTAATGCTACTGATGGTTTATGGAAGAAATGCAGTAAGAACACCTTTGGTGTGAGACTGATATTAAACCAATTTAAAAATTACTTTTTCTCCTTTGACAGCAAAAATAATTAACTCTGCAGTGCTGGCAATATAATACCAGCTCTGAGTGGTAGTGCATATATTTAGTACTCTCGTTGTCCAGTTATGAGAAATCCTAAGGGATAGAGTTTATAACAAGTATGTTATCTCCACATCAAAGAGGTATATTTTTCATTTTAGAGAGAGTTCACGGTCACTGAGATGTCAAGCTTTGCACAAGCCATAATTAACAGCAAGGATGACTGACTTCTGGGCAAAAGAAATCTTTGGAAATGGACAGATGTTTATTTCCCTGGATGTTTAGGAAAAGATTTTGGGGAGTTGCATTTGCTGAGATCAATCACAAATTCTTGTCCTGGTGTCAAAGACACCTGGTGGGAATATTGAGCGAACAGGAATATTTTCCCTGAACAAAAATCATTAAAAGCATGATCTCACTGTGCTTTGGTTATGTTTTGTCAGTCACCTCTAGGCTTCAAGGCTCAGTATATTCTGAGATAAAACATCTTGGTCTTTAGTAAGACTCACTGTTGACTGTTCCGAGCCAGGTGAAAATGAAGTTTAACTGTGACTATTTAGCAGAGGCATGTGGGATACTGTGCTGTATACCATCCCAGAACAAAGACATGGTAAGATGCACAGATCTGCTCAGTACAACAGGATGAAAACAATTTCCAACCCCTGCTCTGTGGTGGTAAAGCCACGTCTTCCCAAATGGCAGTGAACAGAAATGGGGCTGGGCTTGGCTGACGGAAGCCACACAGGGGAAGAAAAAGTGTAACTCAGTAAATGAAGTTCACAGAATCACAAACTATTTGAAGTCGGGAAGGTGCTCCAGAGGCCATCTAGTCCAAACCCCTGCTCAAAGCAGGCCTAATTAAAGCAGGTTATTTATTGCTTTCTCCAGCAGAGTTCTGAATATCTCTGAGAAGGGAGATTTCGCAACTTCTTTGGGTACCATTTCAGTCTTTGGTGACCTTTATGATAAAGAAGCTTTTCCCATACTACGTCTGAATTTCTCATATTCCACCTTGTGCCTGTTGCCTCTTCTGCTACAGTGCATCTCTGAGAAGAGCCTGGCTCCATCTTCTGTGTGCCTTCCCACTGCAGACAGTGGTAAAATCTCCCCATACCTTCTCATCTTATGGCTGAACAAACCCAGTTCTCGCAGCCTTTCCCCATATGTCATACGCTGGTGTTCCCCAACCATCTTAGCGACCTGCAGCTGAACTCTGAGTTAATATCTATTTTTACTGGGGAGCCTCAAAATGCAAAAGATGCATTGTTAGGATGGGTGAAAAAAACCTGGTTCTGCAACTGGAAACCCCAAACTTAATGTCATCGATGTGCTCCCAATTTCAGGATAAGAAGTTTCCATCTCCCTTGCTGGCCACACGTGCCCATAACCAGACTGGGGATCCTGCGCAGAGTCTGGCGGGTATTTCAGCAGGAATGCTGCAAAAAAACCCCCAAGTTTCAGCAGGTGATTAAAAATAAAAGTAGGTGTAGGCATCAAACCAGCCATGAGTCCAAACCCTCACAGTTCCAGGCTCCGAATATCTTTCGAAATGCAGGTTCCTGCACACTGTAGCAAAGGCGGCAGTCGAGTGCGAAGTCCAGACGCCCCCCGTTTGCGAGCAGCCCTGCCGGCGCAGGAGAACAGCCCGTTCCCTTTCTGCGGGGCGACCACAGTGGCAGCAGATCACGGCGTGGGAGGAGAAGCCGGTACGGGACTCCGCAACAACACTCAAGGCCAGGAGGGGGTTGTCGAGGTAAAGCTACGTGGGGAAATGACATCAAACAAGAGCTTAAAGAGGAGAAATACACAACCTTTGATGCTCGGTGGCTCTTGCAGGCAGAGGAGGAAGGCACGGGGATCCAATTTTTCTTTGTGATGGTCGTTCACTTGGCGACTATGGAAGTTCAGCAGCTCCCTTCTCTGGCGCCGAGTGGGTGGGTGGGGAGGGAGGAACGGAGCTAACGTGGTGGCTTTTAAGAAGCATCTGCTGAGCGTGCCAGCTTGGAGGCAGAAAGCAGAGCTGAAGGAAAAGCGAGGGACTGCCGAGCCCTCCCTCCCACCCGCCACGCTGCCGTGCTGCTGTTACTGGCAGGCAGCGGGGTGATGCCTTCACGTGGCTTGAAACAGCTTGTTAAATATTGTTAAATGGCTTAAAATTCTCAAGGAGATTTGGATTAAAGTACAGACTTTTGGTACTTTTATTATTTATATTTGCAACTGACAGGTTTTTCCCCCTCTGTTATCAGGCTGAGGCTTTCCATATATTTCTGTGACAAATCACTCACCCTAATTATTGTGTCATTTAGAAAAAAGCAGGGGGCTGGCAGTAAGAGAAGGTCGTGCTATATTATGCATGTATATATACATATTCCATTTTATTCTAATGGCCTGTTCTGGGCATGTGAGAGGCCCAGGTTATCTAGAGGCAGGCACTGACATAGAAAACGTGTTTTAACGACACAGCCTGTTGTTAAAGCCAAGTCCTCATGTACCAAAGGCTGAATTATTGGGAGCAATTCCCACCCCACTGCTCACGACACGTGCATGTAGGATGCTTCTTTTCATAGCCATCTCTTGTCCTGCAGTATTCCCTCACTCAGAGTTACAGCTCTGCCATTTTGCTACATCAGAAATCCTCCTGAGAAGCTATTTTCAGTGCATGTGAGTGGTTTTTACTTTAACTTTTGTTTTCAGAAGCAAATAGGCAATTGCGTTAAAAGAGGAGAATGAATGAACCGCACAAAACTCACGCGGGCCTCGCATAACTCGTTAACGTTAAAAGACTTTCCGTACCGCGCTGCCAGCGTCGTTAAAACATCACCCGTTATTTATACCGCCAGAGCCAAACGTTTCGTTTATGACTGTAAATGAGCAGTAAGCTTGACGAACAAATGAAGATGCCGAGTCCCGCCCCGTGTAGCCCAGTGCCCGTCGCTGCCCTTGGGTGTTGCACCGCCAGCCGCAGCCGAGCATGGGGAGAGCCGTGCTGTGTTTGCTGCAGGGCTGCGCTTCACGGGAGCTTTTGCACTGTTTAGTCACAGTCTCGCGTTTCATAAAGCTCAGGGCTAATTGAAAAGTGCTTACTCCTGTTTAAGTCAAGTGCTTAGTGCTGCCTGCGTGGTTTTCGCAGGGAGGAATAGCCAACAACCCCTGCTGCTAATGAAGAATTGAAGCTCGAACATAAAGTAGCAATTCACTGTAGGTCATGTATGAAAAATGCCTTTGCCCATCCAGAGCTGTTGTATTTCTTCAGCGCGCAGGGGATTTTTCTGACACTCCTGAAGCTGAGCTGCCAGCAGGTTATAAACCAAAAGGGATTCAGTTAGACCCCGTCCATTCTTCATCAGGGGTACCCAGGCTTCCTCACCCTGCAAGCCCCATACAGCAAGAAGCCAGGTGCTGCCCTACCTAAACCTGCGGAGGAGATCCCTGGGAGCTGCTCCCCGGTGAGCAATGACCCCGTCTGCAAACCTGGCGTCACCTCCCGGCCCTGAACCGGCACCTCCCGGCTGGGAGGCGGCTGTTGGGTCCCACGCCACTCGGGGCTGTTGGACCTGGCAGCCCACGCCGGTAGCTGGGGCTTGGGTGAACGACAAAGTCCCAACAGAGGAGCGGGACGCTACAGGTTTGGAGTGAAACAATCTCGTACTTGCTGGGGATGACGGGTAGGTTTTCTTTTAGAAAGGGTAAAACAAGTCACTCGGAGAGCCAGAAACTGGTGGCTCCCTCATGGAAATGCTGACGCACTCCGCTGTGTGCAGACAGACCGCTTCTGCAATTGTCTGTTTGGTACTTTCCCAAGAGAGTTTCCAGAGGTCAACTACAGTCAAATAATTGTTACAAGGAAAAATGTTAGCATAGAAATAAGAATATTACTTTTGAGAAAACCTAATTAGATTCCCCAAAACCTACAACCTGTCATTCTGAGAGAGGCTTCTTGATTTCAAGTCCATCTTGGTAAAGACAAGAAGTGAAAGTGGCAACCAATAATGATCATTACAAACCTTATTATATGTAACAAATGTGAATAACAGACTGTCTGATAGCTGTGCAAACAAGTCACCAGCTAGGAAAGAGACAGCTGATAGAGGAAGATAAAACATTAATGAAAAAATCCTGGGTTTAAGGATTAAGAGCAAGAAGGCATTATTTTACTATACTAAGACCTAATGAAATCCTCGCTATCATACAGGAGAATAAGATTCAAAGGGACCTCTTGGATCATCCAATCATCACGCTATATCTGTAGTGCCATACCAAATAATCCTCTTCATGGAAATAGTGATATTAATCTTAAAGTAGTTCTTTCTGTCCCCATATCCCAAGGGGTGGAGGGGAGTGTAGAAACCATTTTAGAACCTGGTAATTTGGTTGGTTTTAACCTCCTTGTGATTTCATACTTAAATTTGTTTGTCGGCGTTTCACACCCATTTTCTCTGACAAAAGCATCACTTATCAAGTTCAGTAATGTCTCTTCCCTTCGTTAGTCCTGGTAGGTCCAGCATTAAAGAAGGCAGAGTTGCCAATCGTGATACACAAAACAAAGAAATATTCATTGAATATTTACGTTTTGTATTTGCAAAGAAATGGGATGTGCTTATTGCACAGGAAGGAAGGAATACTTTCTATCTCATCAGTAGTAACAGAGGATGTCAAATAGGAACCATTATAGCAATGTACAGTAGCAGTACCAGAAAAATTGTGACCAAGAATATTTAAGGAAGTGTCTGAGGAGCTTCCTGAATCACTGACAATGATTTGTAAAACATATTGAAAGACAAGGGGAGCTACAAGGGACCAGAAAAGTGCTGAAGTTACGCTGTTGATTAAACAGTGTGAACCAGAGTTGTCCTCAGAAATCATGATGCTCTGGGCACCGCTCCTCTGCATGTACAGAAGAGTTGGTTGTATGTCTGTCTGGTCTCTCCTGCAGACAGACTGAGCCCCTATGCAGCTGGTGTCGTGCTGATCACATGCGAGCCAGCAGTGTGCCAGCCCCTTCAAACTGTGAGTCGATACTTAAAAATGGTATTTCCCAAGCCAAATTAGTCTGACACTAGTCCCAGGCAAAATTATGGCTAAGGAGATATGGGACACAAATAAAGCCTTAATGAATGACAGCACAGTCAATGCCAGCCAATGCCAAAACCTATTTTCTTAAAAGCAATCAATGAAACCTCTTATAAAAATGAGATTTCATATTTATATGATTAAAGTTATCTTTATAGATTGCTGGAAATCAGAGATGTCTATTCGACAGTTTCATGAGTCCTTCTGATTTAAAAAAAAAAAAGCAATTAAAATATCAGTGTAGCCAGTACTACACTGGTTGATAGATGGCCAAGTAATTGTCAAAGAGAAAGAGCTCTGTAAAGAATTTTCATGAGCGCCTCAAGTTCAGTCCAGAGAAGATCAAGAACTGACTTTGGTTGTGATCTATAAATACATGCAAGGGCAACAATTTCTGGCAGCAGATAGCTCTATCATCTAGATAAGCTAGGTTTGTAAAATAGTTTAGCTAAGACCGATGCTACACAAACTCCAGGTACGAAGAAGAAAAGATTTTGAGCAGGGAGCAGCTGACCATTGGACCAGCTCATTAGGCAAACAGCGGGGTTCACCACTGTTTGAAACCTTCGACTGCTGTTTGCCCAGACAAACTCTGTGCGGGCAGCCCCTGCGAGAGCTGCTGGCCAGCGCCAGGCAGCAAGTCCAACTTGGGAACTCCATGTGCCTTACCATTTAGGGGGCATGGGTGTCTTTCCATCTTCATTACTTCAGTTTAATTCCACGGTGCGCAGTGGTGGCGTCAGCTCCCACCACAGGACACGCATCATTACGAGCTCCCCAGCTGATGAGCCCTTCACTTCCCAGGGGACCGCAGAGTACCAGCAAGAGGATTGCACCATGGGTCGGTATTTCAGAGTGCCCACCACTGCGTCTAAGCTTTGTCTCTCTCTTTTTTTTGTTGGTGGTGTGCGGGACAGCCACCAAACCCGGGTCAGATATAACAACACACATTCGTGATACCTTTTGCGATAGCAATCATCTGATCGTTGCCTGCATGCACTGTTTTCAAACAGCCACCTGGGCTATTTTCAAGCACCTGCTTGCAAACATTGCAGATAGACACTTGAATTTCATTATCATCTGATCTGCTGCAAGGGAATCACTTGGCTAGATATTTGAGGTCATACCACATTACTTCTGGCACTGCAACTTCTGTGAAGTTACCTCAGGAAGAGAGGAATCTGCATAACCAGCTCCCTAAGCATCTAATCTCAGTACAAGACCACTTCTGGGGCAATCTGAAAAGCATGAAATGATGGGTCAAGGGGAATAAACTAACAGACAGACTTGGCTGACCAGCAGTGTCCACCAGACTCCCAAATGAGAGCAAACACTTTCCTGGTAGGAAGATCATCTTGGCCCTGCCAAAGATGCCAATGCGATCTGGGCTCTCGCTGCGCCGCATGGTTGCTGCTTACTGGATAAGCAGGTCTCCGCTTTTAAAACAAAATTATGCCCAAAGGCCAAACTTTGGGTAGTCGTGGTAATGGTATCTCAGGCACTTCTCCATAAGCCAATGGTGAAGTAGCATCAGAACAGACCTGTAGAGTGAAAGAGTTGGTGTTTGGGGTGGGGAGGCTGGTTCAAACTAACTCTGGTTTGGACCCATGGACTGAAGCACCATTAGCAGCCGGAGTGTGTCAGGAGTGTTTCTGGAGCATGTCTTTGGCTTCTGTTTCACATGAAAGGAATCTCCTTGTGTGCTCCAAGGCTGCTCCTCTCTGCAAGCCAAAGCAGGAGATGGGGGGACAACCAGGAAAGTCTCATCAAAAGCGCTCACCTAATCCAAACTAAAATGCTGATGCTGAGACACCTACAGATGCTCACACTGCAGTATGCAGGAGGCTAATGGAGATGAATATTTAGGGTTATTAAACTGTGAGAAAAATTGCTGCCATTGACACATCTTTTTCTTATGTGAAGTTGCTCAACAGGGAAAGCTTTTTTTTCCTTCAAGTCATCACAGACGGTCATCCGACTTTGTAAGGGTGCCAGACTCTCACATCTGCTGTTAAAGTGATGGAACTTCTGTTCCTAATCACACCGTGGCTGATAATGACATGGGAAGGACAATCTTCCTCATTCTCTTTTTTTTTTTTTCTTACTTAAATGGGTACCTTGAACAAAATGCATGTATATACTATGTGGTGTCTTCATATGTCATTGGAAGGAAATATAAATGCCATGAGTACATTCTTTCTTGTATATGACCCTCTCCGAAAATGCTGAATCTTAGCATACAGAAGTGCCTGTTCTTAATGGAAAATCAGTGTTGGGCATAGTCTGCAGAATCTAATCCAAAGCCTGTTGAAATCTATGGAAACTTTTTATCTTTGATGGGTCTATGGAAACTTCTTTTATCTTTGACAGGGCTCTGAACAGACTCCCAGAGCCGCTTCCCACAATGTGAAGCAAACTGGCTTAGATGTACCATGACAGTAGTTTTTCTGAAATGTCCACAAAATTGAGGCATACAGAGTGGGAGACAGACAGCATGTAGGAGAGATCTACCTACCTGTCCTACATATTTCAGCAAAACAAATCAAAACATCTGTCAGGGTTGAGTCTACAAAGCCCTAAGCAGTCTTTGAGGTAATGAAAGCTCTTACCTCTCACTGACCTCTTCAGAGAATCAAGCACCATAAGTGTCAAATCCCAAGGTTTAGTGAGGCGGGAAGTCTTTTTTCCTACTCTTTTTCCTCTGGACACCAATGGCTTTGTTTTGCTTTCTGCTATTCTGGTTCTCTGAGCAGTGTGTTGCAGGAAAGGAAGGAGAATGAAGTATGCAAGCCCAGACATTGTCTGTTGGCTTATGACATGGCATGAATGTGCTGTAATGGCAGGAGTTTGTATTTATCTTCAGAATTTCACTTCAATTCTTGTTCTTTATCTGCCCGTCTCTTCTAATATTCACTGGATACAAGGAAATGACATTGCAATAGCCATTGATATATTAGGTAGGGGATGGTTACTGTCAAAGTAGTGATGATCAAAGGATGACACACTTCTCTTCACATGTACGAAAAGACATTTTAGTTATTCAGAAGCAGCACTGAAAAATCCACATCCCAATTAAGCTGTAAGCTGTGTGGCTTGCAAGGTGCAGGGAAATGGTTGCAAATCCCCTCCACAGACACCGTTTGAGCAATGGCAGCAATGGGTGCTGTAACAGTGGCAGAGGGAGAAAACATCACAAATACGAATGGGATGGGAATAAGCAATACCATCATCATCCACCTGTGTGAGCTTGTCTGCGGCTGTAGAGATGGCCGTTGTGAAAAGTTCCTAGATTTTCTAATGCCTGTGAGCAAGGACTGCAGCTAACCGTCTGCGTGCACGCCAGGCAGCATGACCATGTCCCCTCGCTGTAGCTGTGGCTTACAAAGCAAAAATTTGATCCCTCTTCCCACTGGAAGGTTTTTTCCTTACCTAACGTCAGCTAGCAGCTTCATGGGCCTTCTCTTCTAGTGGGTCAGTCACAAGTGCTCATCGCCCTCTCCATCTTTTTCTAATCTCAGCTGAAAACATCACTGGTTTTCCTTTCCTGCAGTCTCTTAGCATCCTTTTTTTGTACACTACTATTTATTATTTAAAGCAGTGCCTGTATTATTTAACTCACTGAGCATTTTTGAGATATAGTTTCCATGAAAGAGGCTGTGTAGCATCATTGTGCTGCACTGTGAAACAACACCGAGGGTGCCTCGCTTCTTTGTTGGAACACCTTTCTACTGCCAAAGTGTTCATCAGTTTAAAAATACCACCTCTAGCTATTCTGAGGTGGTTTTGAAGTCCATAAACATATACATACATGCATACATATGTGTCTGTGCATGTGCTTCCATGTGTCCATGGTATGTGTCAGGAGGGTGCGATAACCTGCCAGATAATCTGTAGAGCCTTTGCTCAGCTGCAGCTTTCTGCTCCCCATGCTGTTTATCGTGCATCCTTGGCCACTCCACCGGCACACCAGCCTATTTCCCAAAGAGCTTTTGTCTGTAGCGCTGTGCCTCAGATCCCAGCCATGGATTTTTCTCCCCTCCACACCCAAACCGGCCACTTTCTTCTGTGGATTAAGCTACAGGTTTGTGATAGCATGCGTGTCTAAAGGATGAAACAAACTGGCTAACCATTTCATGAGCCCTGACTCTCTCCTTCAGCCCAAATGACATTTGTTTTTCTTTATTTTGGAGGACAGGCTGTCTCTGGCAGAAAGAGCGGTCAGCGTGTAGAAGTAACAATCCACCACGGGACTATTTAGTGACTCCAGCTGAATTTTCAGTCTTGAGGATCAAGGGCTGTTGTGTGATTGATTTATTTTTTTGCCTGTGATTTCTTAGTCTTTCTCTGACTTCTCCCCACGCCACTCCTCTTCCTCTCATTCAGCCATAGGTTTGTCAGAGCCTTGGGCTACGCGTGCTCTGCGGATCTGTTTTAGTTCCCTGTCAATTATTCCTCCTTGTTTAAGGTAACGGCTCACATCACATTTTATTACTGTGGCTCATGTGCCTTTCACATCATTGCTTTCGAAACACTGAATTTATTCTGAAATGCGTCTGGTTTTTAGTCTAGCTCCTCACTGTTTCCTAAACTCAGGGGGATTTTGCTGTTGGTTTTGCATCTTTTTTGCTGGCTGCAGCTGTGTCCATGTCCGTGTTCCAGGATTATTGCTCAAGTTTCTGTGAGAAACATGGAAATTTTTTTCCTTCTCTTCTCTGACTTCCAAGCCTTTTAGCCGCCTCTGCCCCTACTTTCTCTCCCTTCTGAGCCTTCGGTGCTGTGTTCCCTTGCCGGCCATTGTGTCGAACACAATGATGAAATGACCGGGGTGTGTGAAAGTGCTTGCCGACACTTCAGTATTATCTTCTCCTGCAGGATATCACAGTTAACCCTCCGTCTCCACTGCCCTTTACAACTGCCTGATTTTAATTTTGAGAGAATTCGGCACTCGCAGCGGCATGGGATTAATATCTCCGCTGCTGCTGTGTACAGGCAGAGAGCCAGCTTCCTCTCCCATCGTGTCGCCGAAGTGTCTCGCACTTGACCACCTGTATCACTGTGTCACTGAGGGCAGCGCTGAGCTGTTTATCCCTCTTGCAGTTCCTCCACATCAGTATCCCCTTCTGTCAGGGCTCAATTTCACCTGTGAAGCTGAATTTTCTAGAGGGCATACATGATGATTTTAGAGGAGCTCCTGCCACCCCCTTAACAGAAGCAGGGAAGCTCCTGTTTCTGCTTGGCACTTTTTAAAAACCCACTATAGCTGGTTTGGGGGCGGGGAATGGGAGCAATGTACAGTGTTTATAATGTAAACAGGATTTAAGACTTCCCCAGATGCCTATAGTTTTGCCAACTCCAAAATGATAAAAAAGCATGCGTCGGGTCTCAAAACACAAGATTGTCTTTAAAATTGATGACATTTAAGAATATAAATTTTGAATGCTTATTCATGCTCTGCATTCTGGGCCTGGAATCGTATTTAACAGAACCTTCCTTTTTCTTTAAGAAAGGAAGCTTTTACCTCAGATGCTGGAGCATGGGAAACATGAACTGCCCAGAGAGGTTATAGTGCAGGAATGACTCAATGCTCCAGTGACTTTGGCAAAATTGAATTTTACTATTCCAGGGTTTAGGGTCTTGGGAAAAGGAGAGAGAGCAAAGGATAGGCCTGGATGGAAGAAACCCCTGGAAAGCTGAGTTTGTTGCTGCTGAGAAGACAGGGTGGCTACTTCTACCTCCAAGATTTGCTGTCCCGCACCAATTCCAAAGACTCAGACTGTTCTTGCAGCAACACCATGTAACTTGGCTTTCCATGGCTTAGGCAAAGCAGGCAGAAAAAAAATATATTATTTTGCTACCCCTGAGTCTATTATCCTAGGTGAGAGTGTCTTTATTTCTAGAGCTCCCTCCATCTTATCTCCCAAAAGAAGCCTCTCTGTAAAATAATTTTAAGGAGATCAGGCTACAGGGTGCATCTGTAAGGTGGAGGAGACTGCCAGACCCACATTTTTTCCTGTGAGTGGCAAAAACTATGAGAAATTTGGGGAGCATTTCACCCAAAGTATGTATCTGGCTACTGCAAGAAGAGAAAGCATCGCAGGAAAGTGAGAGCTCCATTGAGTGGGATCACAAGCCAGAAGATTGTGCAGGAAAGGTGTTTCAAAACCTCCTTCCTGTTCCTGAAGCTGGTAGGCAGATCCTCATATTCATATGTTGCTGTTCAAAACAGACAATTAGACATAGACGACTAGATGGAAGTGCCACCACTCAGGTGGTCTTAAGGAGGGACAAAGGAAAACTCTGGGCAGGAGCTTGTAACTGTGATGAATCCTCTGCACAAGAGCAGGTTAACAGATGTTTTCTGCTAACAGCAGATAAGAGATCTCAAAAGGAAGAATCTGTGACACTGAGCAACAGATCTGCAGACCATTCTCAGCTGCACTGAAACAACTGATGGAGTCAGACCAGAACAACCCAAGTTTCCCACCTTAATTGACATAAGGCCACTGTTGTGTAGCCTTGTCATGCTTTAGCCCCAGCTGGCAGCTGAGCACCACGTGGCCATTCCTCCCCCCACAGTGGGATGGGGGAGAGAATCGGAAGACAAAGGTAAAACTCATGGGTTGCAATAAGGACAGTTTACGAGGACAGCAAAAGGAGAACAACAACAACAATATTAATAAAAGAATATACAAAGTGGGTGATACACAATGTAATATACTCACCACCCAGAACCTGATGCCCAGCCCAGCCCCAAGCAGCGATCCCCCCTCCTTGGCCAGCTTCTCCCCTTAAATACTGAGTATGATGTCACGTAGTATGGAATATCCCTTTGGCTAGTTTGGGTCAGCTAGGACAGCTGTGTCCCCTCCTAGCTTCTTGTGAAAATTAACTTTATCCCACCCGAAAACCAGGACAAGCCTCTGCTGCTGTATAGCTCCACCAAAAGCATGATACTGGCCTTCGACTCGGGTTGGAGGGATTTCTAGCACTCCAGAGGATCTCACCAGTTGCCAGTGTCTTACAGAGCTGAGAAAGCTGACTCTGAGGGGCTGTTGTAGTATATATGCCAGTGTGGCCACTCTATGGCCAGAGTTACAGGTTTTAATCGCAGCTTGCAGCTCTCAATGAATTTGGAACAATCCTACACCCTTTCTGTGCCCCAGTTTGTCTTTTCTAAGTGATGGCAATAATGATATTCTCTCATTACAGAGGGGCTGTTGAGAACATATTAGTTCATGTTAATACAGCAGTTGGATACCCTTCAGTTACTACAGGAAAGACATGCAGAGTATTTTGTTTTATTGTAGTTGTATGAAGATTGAAACACAACTATTTTCCACTGAAAAGCATAATACCTTTAGAAAGCCTTACCTAACTGAAGGTAGGAAGCAACAAGAAAAATCACAAAACAAATCTGTGAAGCAACCATCTGAACATGAAGACACAGAAAACTTGAATATAGTCTACTACTCAATGTAGCACAACTAAATATAAGCTGGGTAACCAGCTGAATAATTACAACTGCTGACGATTACTTATGAACATTCCTGAAAGGGAAGTGTGACCCTAAACATTATATATTGGGAAAGAGTATAAAATACCTTTTCCTTTCAAAAAAAGAGATTACTTCCTCTTTATAGAAGTAATGGAGGACAGGGAAGTAGAACACAAAGAACACTACATCAATAGCTAACAAATAGATAGAGGAATTAATAAAGTAGTTGTTGTGTAAGCAGCTATGGCAAAATAAGGTGATAAATAGCAGGCAACTGGGCTTATAATGCACCTGGCAAACCAACTTAATTATATTCTTTGACGGGATAACAAGCCTAGTGGACAAAAAATGCTCCACAGTAGCTTTTTGTATAGTTCCCTGAGATGTCCTTATATACGGATTACTCAGATCTGAATGTTACTTCTCAAATTCCAGTTCTTCCAGTGTGTGTCAAATGCAGGGAAGTGTGTCACGCCATGCAGTGTTTTGCAGCCAACACACAGTCACACACGACTACACGACTGTTTTAAGGATGTTTTCTCAACCTACAAATCTAGGAAAGCCACTGAATGAAAAGTGGATTACACCACAGCCTTTTTCATAAGAAGGATTTGAATCTGAAACTTCAATATTCCAGAGGGGCTTGAAACCATAGCTATGCAGATGTTTTGCTATTAGAGCAGCCAGTAGATGTGATGCATATAATCTTGGTTTATTTTGCCATCAGGTGGTAGTCGGCAGTTTGTTAGAGGTGGAAAAATTGTTGGAGCTGTGAACAGACACCCTCTTCCAAATTCATCAAGAAGGCAATTGCCCAAAGGTGCACACTTCCCTCCCCCTTGCTGCCCATGACACCTCTTGCCTGCCTGATCTCTCATGCTGGGAGGTGGCATTGTTCATGCACCCTCACTTGTTTCAGCCAGCGTGGGAGGAGATCTTTCCCTGGCCTTCTCTATAATACGCTTTCAGGCAACTAGCAAGGGGCCTAGGAGAGGTGTAGAATGGCGTAAATGTAAGTAATGCCATGCCACATCAGATGGTCTCTGAAGATGTTACGGAGCTCTGTTTGAAACACTAGCCATGGCCAGTACATTGGCATTACTACAGTAAAAGGTATTTGTTCCCCATGTCCTGGTTTTGGGTCTATAAACACCGTGGGATCCAGTGGTTAAAAATTGCATAGCTGCCATGAGGACTTTGTTAGTATTGCTACTAGGAGCTAAAAACATGAGCCAGGTGTGGCGTGGATGACATGGATCAGATCTGCTAACACAGAGGTATTAGAAAATTCATGAACTTCACTGTGGTCTTGCTACTGGAAGAGGACAAAAAGCCATATTCTCAGGAGAGGTCACACAAGAACACAGTTTGGTCCATTTCTCCTGAGAAGGTGTGGAGCAAGTGTTTGAACTCTCTATCTCCTACTGGTTTCTGCTCTCAGTTGTACCCTATATGATTTTGTACTCTATGAGTCCTCTCTATCTTTAAGTTGAATGACAAAGAAACAAGAAAAGCTGTTTCTTTGGGAGATGACAACAGAGCATCTGCTATAGGAATGTCAAGTGGGGTGCAAAACTGACGATACGCCTGCCTTGTACAAAGCCTGGAGAAAAAGTGCCAAACACCCAGGATAAGTGTTAGTGGTGGAGGATGAAGCAAGGTCTTCTGTCACGCCCAAGCAACCCCTCTCAACTTGAGAACAGACTGAGCAGAGCCTAACCATACCTGCAGGATAGAAAGATGGAAGCACATACGTAACTCTGGAGGGTGAGAATACACAAACTGCAAGCCAGAGGAATGAGCTGAAATCAATAAACTGAAGTTCAACCCCGATAAATATAAAGGAAGGGATGAATAAACATGAGTACAGAGAAATGGAGAGATCACAGAAAAGAGTTGTAGGGTTAATGAGAACACAGTCAAGGGGGAATTGCTAGATATGGCTGGCACAAATGCACAAAATGCTGTATCAGATGGATATTTGGATTAATACATGTCATGACTTTAAGCAAGTAACGTAGCTGGAGAGTATTGAAGCATGTTTTGGTCAGCACAATTCAAAAAATACCTAAGCCAAATGGATAGAAATGAGACAAATGAATGCAAGAATGAGCAAATCTGAGCCCATTTTGTTTGTAAAAAAAACCCCAACCCAACACTCAGAGTAAGGTTTTCTTAATGCTGATATGAGTAAGTCTCCTAACTGTGGAGCTAGATGAATAGGACCTCGGTTCCCTCCATGAGGAAAAATGGAATCAGCCATTTCTAATTAGCCACATTTGCAGGAATTATTACAGTTTTGTTTACTCATGGCTTCACATGCTGCATTCTTTTGCTTTATTTATGAACAGAACAACCCCTAACTAATCACACATTATTGATGTGACTGTGCCCATGGAAAGGCACAGGGAACGTACATATAGGCTTTAGAGAGGGTGAACCGCAGCTATGCAATTACTTTCTGGGCTGCGAAGTCACCTTACCATCACCCAGCAAAGACCAAGTCAGACTATTCGCAAAGGTGCACAGGTGACAACGTGTGATACCTGACTGAACCAGCACCAGTGATGTGACTTCAACTTTTTAGACAGGTGCTGCCAAACTCAGAAGGAGGGCAGACCAAAGCAAAAGTGATGAGCCACATCAGAGGGCACAGATTTATCTGAATGGGAGAAGACAGAGAAAAGTCTACATGTCCCTGATACCCATAACTGAGTAAGCAGCAACAACCATCTCTGGTTTTCCGTTTATACAGCAGTAGCTGCTAAATGATGTCAAGATATGCACTCCAGTTTTAGATTAGGATGGAGGTGAGCATGGGCTACTACCTTGCCAAGAAACCAAATAGGATGGCAAAGGAAAGAAAAAAATCCCAAGGGACAAATAAGTTACAGTTAAATAAGTTTAAAGTTAAAACATAACCAGGATAGCTTACAGGTAAGGACAGACACTGTAAACATGACGGTGGAGTTTTAATCTTTAATTATTTTAAAATTAGCTTGTTACACTAGTCATTGCAGAAAAACTTTTTGAACACAAGCTAAACACAAACCCCTGGCTTCTCATTCTGAAACTGATCTAACAGCAATAGCCCAAAGCAAAGTTGATTCTGGAAACAAATTATAACTCAGATCTGGTTAACTTCAGCTCTTGGGAACTTGTTAACTCACTGACAGTGGTTAATGGAGAAATACCTCGTTACCATAGCTACATCTACACTGCTAAAGGCCATCCACCCTAAGAGATGCTTGCCCTGATTTCCAAGCCAAATCATGAAGTGGAGTGGTTCCCCTGGTCAGGGCTAGTCCCCTCTAGAGAACAGCCACGTGCTCTCCACCTTGTACTTGCTATGGGCATCCTCTGAATTCCCCACAGAGCTCCCATGGCCCTGAGACACGACTCTTCCTGGTGTTTTTCTTTCTCTGTTCAATGTGCATTAAAACAAAAGACCTGTGCTGCAGCCCCACCTGTTTTTAAGTGGGTACATGCCATAAAGGTTGGTGGAGGTATTTCAATCTTCAGTCCCAACTCTTTTGGCCTAGATAGTGACTCACCTCACATGTTTCAGATCAGCTTCTTTTGAGGAGAGGAGGTGTGATACAGGTCCCACAGCTGTGCAGAAGACGGAGAGTCTGTTATGCTTGCAAGACAGCTCTTAATTACTAACTGCAAATTGTTATTTGGTGTTAAAGTGCTGGGAGAAGATAAATGAAAGCAGAGGAAATATTCAGTAGCTGCTGAAAAGGTCCTACAACACCCAGACAAAAGGGGATATCTCATTAAGTATTTGCTTAGGGCTCAGAAGACAGTGGCAATAGAATTACTTTTGATTGCAGCTGTAGGCTGTGGTTTGACTGAGATATGTGTTTTCTATTTATACCTTAATGTTTTTTGATGTGTTTCTTTTTGGTGTGGGAATTAATTGCCTACAATTCACCTAGAGCCTGTACTTCAATCCATCTGTCAATCATTCTTGTTTCATAGTGTCTCAAACTCAGCAGCAGAAATAAGGACTACTAAGAAGACAGCATTCCCTCCAGCATAGACCAAGCTATCCAGGACTACAACTGTTAAATGCCAGTGCAAGTAGGTATGTGATACTCAGTATCTAAATTCTACCCAAAAAAGTACATTGAAGTTGCAGTAGCTGTCACTGGACTGAATTCCAGGGAAAATCTCTCCTCCTAGAGACCAGCTTTGTCATTCTGTTTCACTTGTTCAACATTTTCTATTGCATATCTTGAAGAAATTGCAGAGAGAAAAAAAAATAGAAATTAGTGAGGGACTAAGTTACTAAGAAGTAGTAAATCAGTATTTTTCTTCCACGGATAAAGCATAGCTACTTCAGACTGGCAATGGGCCCTAACTTGTAATGTCACCTCCTAACTCTAGCCCAAATGCATGACCAGAGCTGTCAGGTGGTGCCTTATGAGAGCAGGACAGCTGTGAAGTTTGACCTTATGTCTGAGTTTCTTGAAATTTGAAAGATACTGTGGGCCTAGGGACTTGCTTAAGAACTGCTCCTTGTTACATGGAGTTTGCGACTCTCTTAAAAATAGCTTAGCCCTAAGAATCATCCACATCCATACCTGTTTGCCAGGGAGGGTCAGGAGGGAGCATCAGTAATTGCAGCCACTCTTGAGCTAGGACCCAGAATGCAGGTCTGCCTGTGCTGTCCTTCTTGCTCCTTCCCACCTCATCCCCAAAAATAACAGAACAGGTGAAAGAGTATTTGGTCACCTCTCCATTGTGTTTTGTCACTGCTACCCATGGTCTTGGCAGTTTATATTTATCCAGGGGGAGAGGAGGTGAAACAACAAAAAAACCCACAACACCCACCCACCCCCCCAAATGAAAAAAAAAACAACCACAAACAAAAAACCACCACAGAAGGAAAGATGGAGGAGTGGATGAGAAACTAATAATTTCTAAAACTGTAAAACCTGGCAGGCTTTGGTTTTATGGCATCATGGTGGATGGCTGCACAATGAAGAGCTGGCTTCTGTTGTTAACAATACTATCAGCAATTTCCCATCCAGCTGGGAAAGATTTTTTGTTAATACACATCATGATTTTAATAGCATGTGTGTAGGTGGTGAAGAATTGGATTTTTTTAAACTTTATAATCAAGGTGAGAGGAGGCAGGCACAGTACATGAGAGAAACATGCAGTGTCAAAATACTCTCATCTATTATCCCCCAGGTCACACTGGCAGATCCTTCCCACCTCCCACCTACTGACTGGTCTTAAAGTTGAGAACTGCACCCTGCACTGAGCACTTGGCATTCTTCATTTATTTATTGTAAAAACTGAGCTAAAGGTGGAGAAGTACCGTTGAGTATATCTGTTAATTTCAGAGGTTAAAAGTGATTGCTCATGCTTTGTATCCAAAAAACATCTACATGCAGACCTCAACATAAACTGGGCCTATGGAAGGGAATCTAAACAGTATTTGCTTAGTACAAGATGAAAAGGAATATGCAAAAAGGCAAAACGTATCAAAGGCAAGGCTAACAAGGCTATTAGTAGTTGTACTGTGAGTACATGTAAATGCAATAGAAAACTGGAGCTTTGCACTCCGGTAACTTGAGTTTAAAGCACAGCCTCCTTCATCCTCACAAGAATGTTTTTACTCTACCCTAATGACAGGGAGACTGGCCCCAGTGCTGCTTTTTTGTTGCCCTTTGCCCAGCGGCCGCTGAAAGGGACTACCTCCTCTGTCCCAGCCGTGTGCTCCTGCTACTTCCCTTGCATTAGCTCTGAGCTCTAGAGATTGTGCAACTGCGGGTTGAGCTGTGAGTGAACAAGCTCATCTGTCAGAAAACTGACACAGCTGAAAAGCAAATAGTTTCAGCATGTTGATCTGAGTTATACTTGTGACCTTGCAAGATCTGATAAAAGGGATGGAGTGTGAGGCAAGGGAGAGATGGCTGGTGTAATGTCAGATTGAGTTGGGCCAGGACTGCCCTACTATCATCAACACAAAGCCCAACTGAGTGGTCATTCATTACTCAGCTTAGAGACAGTCCGAGCAGTAGTCTGGTGGGTTTTTTTCTTCCCCTTCATAAAATAAGGGGAAGATTGATTGAAAACTCAGGTGGTTGGCCTGGTGCCATTCCCAAGATGAATACAAAAATGCTAGGCCCTGTGCTAAGTTTGCTGGCGCACAGGTGTGCCGAGGACTCCTCTACACTCACCGTGGGGAAGGACAGAGATCCATTCATCCTGCCAACTGTCCACTGAACGGAGCTCTGATTTCAAATATAGCATGGCATACGCTGTCTCCAGGGATGGCACAGCATCCTGGTCTCTGTGCTTCTGCATCAGCCACATTTGGTTAGGATGACATAAACTTTCCAACCTCTCCAATGTGGCTCTCATGTCTCAGATGTTTTGCAGTGGTTCCATAGTCTTGGGCCTAAAACTTTTTTTCCCTCTACAGGCTCCCTGTAATTTCATCCACAAACACAGATTCAACCACCATCGCTATACTGACAAACACAGTACCGACTGTTGTCAGTCTCCTGTCCAAACTAACATCTCAGCTTTTGTCTGACATAATTTTGGGGCTAGCTAGCTGTCAACTTAAATTCAGTAGGGCCAAAACAGAAAGCTGATTTTGTTTTTTCCCCTCCTTCTCTGCTACTCCCTCTTCTCTTCCCAAATCAATGTTGAAAACCTATGTCTTCCTCCTAAGATCAGTATCTATTATGAATCATCTTTCTCCCAGGTCTTCCACCCAGGTTCTGTTTAAGTCCTGCTGGCTCCCATTTTATATTATTCTAAAATCCAGCCTGTCCTGTTCATTGACCCAACTATATCTCTCAAATGCCATCGGTTTTTCAGCTCCTGCTTCTAATAACGCAGTGAGAACAGAGATTTTACTACTTCTGGCTATTACATTATTACCATACTAGTATCCTGCTACTTACCAGCCCAAGCAGATTGCATGGCAAAAGGAGAAAGTGAGGCCCAAACAAGATGTTTTGGATAACATTTGTGATGCAGCCAGAAAAAAGCACAAGAGCATCTTGTTTCATGAGTTCTGTACCTGTGAGTTACGCCAGGCAAAAACTGGGATTCAATATGTTTTTATACTTCATGTTGTCAAAGCTTATTTAAAAATAATACAAGTAATATTTTTATCTCAGCATGATAGCAAGGGGTTGTTAATACGGTGTTTTGAACTCAAAAGTGATTTTAATGTAGTATCAGAAAGATTGTGATATAGGGCCTTACCTGTCTCCTGGTATTTTGTATGTAATTGTTCCTAAAAGTTGGAAAAACTTCAAAGGCAAGTTGAGGTCAGCTTAATTGAGCTACCTTTCCTGAGGTAAAACAGCATCTAAATAAAGTATAATGACCCCTCTCTTCCAGGAATGATTTTGTGAGGTAGGATTCTCCCAGAGCTCAGTGAACAGTCTTAGGGGATTTCCTTGCTGGATGAATCTAGTGTAGAGGCTGTGTGAATAAATGCCTTCAAGGAAGCTAGAACAGAATAGCTGCTTAAGAAGATTAATGACTGGATTCCTTAAAAGCTACTTACAGGAGAGGTGATCTCTTATGTGTGAGCCAAAGACAATTAATTAAAATGGGTCAATTAGCCTGTCAAATACAACATGTATCCAGAGTTCAAGCTTTTATGTATTCACATCAGAAATTGTAAAATAAAGGGAGGGGGAAGACCTACTTGAATCATACACGGCAGATGAAGAATCTGAGTTGATGAAGAGGGAGAATACTTCCTTCAGCTTCCACAAGTCCCACACTCGTGAATAGGTAAATGCTGACATGTTGGGTCCTGCCATGGGTGTACATCACAGCAACCATCTGCATCTGCAGTGCCCTTTAGTGTAATAGAGTCAGAACAAACTAGAGAGACAAAAAAATGTGCAACCTAAATCTCAACTATGTGAGTAAAGATGGAATAGTAAGGGACTCAAGTCTTTTTTTTTCTTCCAAATAAACATATTTTCATCAGATTATAAAAACCTTAAAATGTTGAGGTTTTTGTCCTAAGGATGCAGCACAGATTGAATTTTAGTACAAATCCCTGGAAAGAAAAGGCAAACCCACAGTTTGAATCAGTTTTGGTGAGCCTAAACTAAATGGAGTGATCAAAATACTAAGTCAGGCAGTTATGTGATATATTTTAAAGAATAGACTGATGAGAACTAGAAACCTTCTTTGTTCTATCAGTCATTTGAAATGCATTTTCTTCCAAATGTGTCTAGAATCTGCACAAGCATCAATGTATGTAAATTCAGCAATGAAAGCAATAATTCATACTGGTAGGAAAGCATAATGCATTTCTAGTATGAATGCCAATCATCCTCCATAGGTTATATTGCTGAGCAATGAATAGGAAGTGTATGTGCACCTGATCAAAACTGAACATTTCAGAAGGCACACAATCCGTAAAATATCTGGGGATCTTAATGCTCAAAATGAGTGAGAACTTTGGGTTTACAACTTGTCTGTAAGCATGCGGCAGATGCAAAGCAGGGCTGGGATGCTGTGTTCATGTTAACCAAGAATGGAAAGTTTAGACATGCCTCCTCCTGATTTTTTCAAGAAATGCTGGGCTCATAAGGAAAAGGTCAGAATCTGTAATGTCTGGGGGACACAAGTAAGGAGCGTTTGATGAATCACCTGAACTCCTACAGTCCAGGCACCAGTATGCAAACTTAAATACTGAATAAATTAGTATTTGAATCTGTTATACCTATTCACCTTCAAACCTCCCAACAATGACTAAAATACGTGACAAATGAGTGAAAGGTAGCACAGTTAGGTTTGGGTGCATGTTATTTCATAACTGCCAGATTCTTAGTGTTATCCTTTAGACCAGGATTTACAGTTTGATTTACTTTACAGAAATGAGAAAGTAATACTCAAAAATACAGAAAACTGAATTCTATTAGTAAGAAACTATCAAAATGCTCCATACAATTTAGCAGTTTGAACACTTTCCTAACACTGGAGCCAAAGATTAAATGTGATTTTCCTTGTGGATAGAGATGAACATGATGTGACGTACATGAGTGGGCTATGCAATTATTTGCTAGTCACTTAGTAGAACAATAGAAAGGAAGATTTTTGAATTCTTTTCCTGGATTTGGGCAATAAAGCATGGCTTTATGACACAGATGGGATAAGCAAGCACATCAGTCTGGTGTATCCCAGCTAGAAAGCACTGGGTCTGCCAGAGAGAGACTTGAATTGGCAATGTGGGAGCATGGTCTCTACCAGATACTTCAGAAAATTCCTCCTGCGACTTCTTGGGAAACTCATTTGGTTCAATGGCCATCACACAAAGCTTGAGAGGTAGGACAGCTGTGTTTAATTCTCCACTGACAAAGGTATCAAACTGGCCAAGGTTAGGATGGACTTTCACTGACAGTCTGGCCAATGTAAGCTCTCCCTCACACACAGAGACTTGCTAACACACTAACCATAATCCTCCAGCCCAACCAAGTGGCCATAGCTCCTGCCCAAGCTTGAGAACCCAATTCACATCAGGTTCAGTGGTGGAGCTTGCTGGCCACCTCTGTTCCTTTCCTGCCAAGAGCATGGGACTTTCCCTGTGCTTCAGTTCAGCAGGGCAGCTGCACCTCCCAGGACCTGTGCTCAGCCCCCTGCTTCTGCATCCTGGGCTCTGCTTCTCCCTTCTGCCACTCAGACTGAGAGGGCCCTGTGCTCGTCCCTAAACATCAGTTCAAACAGACCCTTCCTCACATTCAGCTTCAGTCCTGCAGCAAAACCAATGCACGTTTCCCTCACTCGATTGCGTGATCTAGAGGTACATGGTATATGTGATAGGCTGATCAGAAGCTATGGGAACAGAAACAATACGATCACCATAAGCAGGTGAGGTGAGAAGAATAGATAGCCTTTCCTATAGCAGAAATGAAAAGCCTTGCTCAGTAAGAAGAAATGGAAACAGTCACCAGTGTGACGAATCAGGGCATCCTGGCTCTTACTTTTTCTTTAGAAGAGAATTTCTCTGTTCACCTCTTGCTTGCGATGCCTTATTTTGGAGTACAGGGGAAGAGGGAGTCTGGCAAAACTGAGCTGGAGAATGTCCCTCAGAAAGTAATAAATCCAAGTTCTCTGGGCTTCTTAAATGAAAGAAGTGAAGCTGAACAGACCTGAGTCATTGGCAAACCCTTTATAAAGGACAGGAGTGGAGGTTAGTGACAGATATTTTGGGCTAGTTTGAGTCAACAGGAAGACTGAATGTATGTCAGGTTTAGAAGACGGTTCTAGTACAAATAAAATGCAAGCAACATTTTGAAAAAATAACTTTGATATTTTCAAAGCAAATGTTTCCTATTTTAATTTAGACATTACAATATATTTACAAATATTTTAACACTGTTTTGAGCTTCTGAACTGGAAAACAAATTATTCCTGTCACCCTAAATAAAATACACTGATTATACACTGAAGAGCTAAGCTCAAATCTGGCCTGAGGTGGATAGCAGGCATTGTCATTTCCTTCAGCGCTTGAAGAAATGACCATTTATAGGATTACACACAGCACACAAATTGCAGAGGGACAAACTTTATGTTCAGCATTGTGTTGCAGATCAGCACTGCACTAACAACTTAGCTGGAAAATATTCGCTACCTGAAGGATGCAGATGGGACAGCAAGGATTCGAAGCCCCTGACACAACTCAATCCAATCCAGGCACTACATACCAAATTCCTATTTGATATATTACATTGGCATAAAGAAAATCCCTGACAGAGAGACAGAACAAGGGCTGAGGAATAATACAGCTGTCATTCCTGGCATGAAGAAACATTTTTTTTTTTAACTTCTAGGACTGATTGGATTTTCACTGCTAACATTTCTGCCAGACTTCCTTTCAATGAAGCGTCGAGACTAAGATGGAATATTTCGTAGGATACTTGCAGAGGAGACAGAATGGTCCGATCTGCCTTCAATTTGTTCTTAAATCAATATTAAAGGGGAAAAAAGACATGGTGGAGGGAGGAGGAAAGGATGGCCTAAGAGCCACTGCAGTGATCACATTCACCCACGGACTACCTCAGCCTGATGTAATCCTTAGACAGGTGATTAGGTGGTTTGCAGTCCTTCTGCAATGACGGACCAAGGCATGGCTGTGGTCAGGATGTGGCCCTGGTTTGGGGAATGGTTTGAGGGGACGATGCTAGACAGTATTAGCTAGCTTTTCTTCACAGACTTCATAAAAGGGTTGACAGTCAGACTGCAGGTAGCATTTCTTCCCTGGAGCCTTCTGATGAGGCTGTTTATTATAAAGTATTGCTTAGTCTAGAAGAGACAAGCGTATTGGTCTTGCAGGTCAATAGTAATGTATTTACAGAACATCTCAATTGTTAAAAATGAAAGATGCAGACATAAAAGTGAATGCTCTTAATGACAGAAGGATTGAAATACTGGAATGTGGACTCCATTTTCCCTTTGCTCTTCTCCTTTTCTCTCTCTGCCTTCATCTTTGCAACTCTTCTTTTATGCAAATAGCTACACTAAATTTAAGGCCATCTACATGAATTGCCAGTCACCTGCTTTTGGACCAAGGTTATAGCAGGTCTAGACTTTTCTATGAAGATTTTTTTGCACAGAGACCAAGGATATGATATCTGATGTTTTGTGAACTGACGCATGATATTTTTGGTTCCTATGATTCATCGAACAAGTTTGAGTGAATGGACCATTTTACCCTATAATTTAAACTGAAGGACATTGAAGGGCAGCTGAAATTTTCCCCAACTAAAAAGAAGTTTCTTTTCTGGGAGTATTGGAAGAAACACCCCAAAAATGCAAACTGTGCTGATGGCTTTTCTATAGAGCAAGTGTAGACTCATTAAATGTATTTCTTTCTTTCTAACTCCTTATGCTCTTATTTTATAGTATCCTGTAAGCGGAATATGAATTCAAAGATTATGTTTCAAACTTGTAAGACTGTGTGGGTTTAAAAGCAACCAAAGTAGCCCAGTCCTAATTGAGACCTTTGTTAGCGCAGAATCTAGTAAAATGAACTAACAATTTGGAATACATTAGCTGACACTTCAAATGCCACTGACAATTTGCAAAAAACTCAGAGCAATAACGGGAAAAGGCATAAAACATCAAATCTGTTGCAAAGCTGACAACAAAAAGAATATTCACTGTGAATTACAGTCTTCCTGATTTGCTAAAGCTCTTACTGATTCTGCTTTAATAAAGGATTTTGTTCTCTCAAGGGATTTAAATACAGTAGATTATCTAACATGCTCAACTAATTCTTTATGTTCTTTACCTGAAAGCTTATCCTTGATGCCTGGGAAATCTGTGATCTCTTGCTAATGTGTTTGGGAGAGTTAGTGGTCAGTTTGGTGATCTGACTACATATTACCTGGATAGGTACAGATTTGGTCAAGAACCACTAGCCTTTCTTTCTATTGAGAACTACCACGTTCATAGCTTTTTTGGAAAGCTGTTCTGAGAATTAATAAAAACTGACTTTAAAAAGGCATCAGTTCCTGCTGTTTTGCAGCTACTAGAGAAGATGAAAATGTCCAGAATGGAAAAAGCATCAATGAAAATATTTTTGAAAAAAAATCAGAAGAGGTACATATTGATCAAAAGTCAGACATATGTTTGGTGGAAATTAAAACTTCAGGGTAAGAAAATAACAACTTTGCTTTCTGACAATCTGTGCCAGTTACTAAAAATATTTTAATGATCCATTACACCTTTAGATATATTGGATGTGCGCAGGCTGGATTGCAAACCTGGGTCATTAGAAGTTCAAATAGCCTTGCTCACAGCAGGACCTGGGAAAGCCAAACAGTTTTGTCTAATCCTTACTGAAGGACTAAGAGGGGAAAGAGGCAGCTAAGCTATGCGACAGCTAGTGCTCTATAAAATGAAGTGTTAAGAAAAGGGCTTAAGAGAAAGAACTAGAAAGCTGTGCATGGAATACAATGCAAGCTGGCTGCAGAATGAAGACCAAAAATTCAGCCTGAAAACTACAATAAAGGCTGATAAGAAATCTGTGGTGACATGGTATATGGCATATATTAACTATCCTAATATTTATCCAGCCTCTTAGACCAGTTCTGTGGCCTAGGCAAGGCCCCACATTGTCATGACTAGAACGTGATCCCAGCGTTTTGCATTTTTGCTATAGTAAAGATACAGCAAGTAACTGCTGTGCAGATAATAATCACCAAGGCTTTAACTTTTCCGTGGCTTCTGTTACAGCCTGTACTCCACAATCTGTTAGAAAAAGACTCCAGCTTTCAGAGAAACCAAATCTAGGTTGAGTCCCACTTCAGCCTTGGGAGAACTCTCTGCAAGAAACACATTGCAACAGGACAGACTGTAAAAACTAGTCAAAATTTTATACCTCTGACTGCTGTTTAGGTGGCTTGTGCTAGTTCTTCACTGAGATATGCAGCTCTTCCTGGTTAGGGCATATAGTTAGAATATAACTCCATAGGCCACCATCACGATGAAGTTATATCGTATGCCTGAGCCAAATTAAGTTTAACAAAAAGGAGACTACCCTTATCTTTCTGTGCAGGCCTATAGCTCTGGCCATCTTTGCACTGGCTCTGGTGCTTGTCTGACCCTGCACAGAGGTAATCCAGCTCATTAATGCAAAAGAAAACTATTGACTCTGCTAGCAAATTAATTTATTGTTGAAGGGGCACAAAACCTAAGGGCTCAAGTGGATGCAGGACCTTCCCTTTCAACAGCAACAAGAACAGATCACCTCAAGCTGTAACAGATAACTATCCATAGTGTAATTTACACCTGTACTCGGCCCACTGTGCAAAATGGAGTTTTTATTACAAAATTATTTCTCAGTTTTGTAGACACATCCCACCTTGTCACAGCTTCTTCATTAAGAAATCTTGTCTCTAAGCATACATGAAAGATCTAATTTTTATGGTAAATATTTCTATCCTGTACTTGTGAAGCAAAAAAAAAAAAAGGATAATGTTTTGATATTATGTGAGGATGATGAATTATTTTTCTATCCATTGACACCAATGGAGGATGAAAATGGCACTGCTGTTTTTCAATCAGCAATCTGAGTATCCAAAGATCCTAAAATAGTAGGAGACTTCTAGCCTTCTAATGTTAATTTTTAACAGCTCTCCGTACAGCTACAAATTTGAAGGGCCAAAGGAAACCTCATGTTATTCCAAGAATCAACCAGAATGACCCTGGTAATAATAGAACTGGCATCCTAAGTAATCCTAGACAAAACAATGATGTTACGTGAATTAAAGCAGTCATGCTATGTGTGATTCAATCAATAAGGAGTTAAAGGGTAGGAATATAATGAAAGCAAGTCCACATGGCTTTATGGAAATAAGTCTTGACAAGCAGGCCTGACTTCACTTTTTGATGAGATTACAGGTTTGTTTGATCAAGGTAACCACATGGATGTGATAGACTTGGACCTTCCTAATGAATTTGATTTAGTACTGCTTGACATTTTGATTAAAACATTAGCATTATATAGCCTTAATAAAACACATTAAATAGATTAAGATCTGACTAATTGATAGAGTTCAGCAAGCTGTTCTAACCAGATACTCAGCACTGACTGGGGCTATTTTTAGTGGGGCTCTGCAGGCAGGAACACTATGCTTGCTGCCATTTGATGTTCTGGAATTACACAGAAACATGGATAATATTGGCAAATGTCCCAAAGTCTAATGAGGAATGGGCAGCTATGGAAAGTCACACTTTTGCCTGCATTGGCATAAATGGGGTTCTGGTATTTGATTATGTCCTTTCTCTTCAGATCTGCACAAGCACGGAGGTTCTCTTGCAGGGTATAGTTGCAAGGCTGTGGTCTAGTCAGCTGCTGATGGGCATAACAATGATTTCTCTCAAGGGTCAGTGATTTTTAACTACTAATTCATGTATTATCAAAAGGAGTAGTATGAATCATTTAAGAAGTGTAAACTGTGAAACCAGGAGCCACCTATGAATAATCTTTAAAAGGCAAAGAAGCCTTATTGCACACTTCTACATGTCTTTATTTAAACTAGCACCAATATAAGCCTGAGATTAAAATATGTTTGCAGCTTTACAAAGTCAGGAAATTCTAGCCCATTGGCTGAAGCAAAATTCACTATCAAAAAATAAAACAAGAAAGCCAGATGAGGTAAGCAAAAATATCCAAAAGAGAACTGACCAGAACTTTAATGATCAGTCATATACAAAGCATATACAATCTCTACTGCTACCAGTTTCTGGTCAGCTGGTCTAAGCACATCTTTCCTGATTCTCCATTTTCTTGGTCAGCTCTTGAATCGGACTGAGATTAGATAATGCTGAATTAATATCAGTCTCCTTTTCTAGGTTCAATTCTGACCAATCTTTTTAATATTACTACATGTAGTCACAAGCTTACCTAAGAAAAAAATCAAAATGAGAGTTCATACTAATTTGATAATGTGGACAGTTAAAGATGCTCTCTTTCTCAGCAAAATCTTGCTAGCAAACTGTTATCCTTTTAACATTTGGTTTCTCTTTGACCTTGCAGAACAAGATGATGGATAAATGTAAAAGACACTATCCAGAAGAAAACACTGAGGAATATACTGTCTCCCCTTACTATCTAAAACACAGATTCTGATCCATATATTCCATAATGCATTGGGATGTCTTATTTCATTTGTTATGTATTAATTTAACATCTAAAATCTTTCCACATTTTTATCATTTTACAAACCAATTATTAGAACTCTTGGTGTGAAAACCATGCAACCTCAGAAGTGTCTTACTAAACATCGATACCATTTAACCAGTGCAAACCAGCAACTGAACACCTCACCTGTCTACTGTTTTTTTCTCCACTAAAAAAGCAAATGTCTCTTTCTGTGTCAAAACCAAATTGTCCCTTTTTCTTTTTTTCCCTTTTTTTTTTTTTAAACAACAAAACTCCTCACCAGCTAGACCATTCAGTGGGACCCCTTTCTGTGCATGTCATCACTATTGCTGAGTTTTCCTATGTCTGCACTGTCCTGTCTCCCTCTGCACCACCCCACAACTATCAGTTCCATTGCTCTGTCTCTGCTTCTGGATCTGGATTTGTGTCCAGCTTAGGGCAAAATTTTCAAAAGGGACCTACGTGCCTTACATTCACAAGCAGTAAACCATAGTATTTTTCTCAGTTGGTGTTTTTAAATAAGACTGCTCATTGTTTTGTTGAGCAGTATCTGGGGGGGGGGGGTGTTTTCTTTTGGTGGTTTTTTTTCCTGTAAGTCTGTTTTCCTGACAGCGCATTGGCAGTGTGAGGATCTTTGCCCTTTTGGATACTCTGAGGTAATATCTAATCATCAATACCCAGCTCTTCATACTGATTCTCTGAAAGACAAATGTTGTTGATATTCCAAAAATGTATGCATCATATTCCACTTCCAAAGGCTTTTTATCATTCTTCTAATTTTGGTCCTTCCTGTTCTTCACTTAAAACTAACCATCTTATCTCTGTCCTCCCTAGAACTGTGGGACCATTACGTTATCAGATTTTCCTCCTCTAACACACCCTGACTCCTATTCTTTTTTTTTTTCCAAGTCTGTCTGTGACATTTTCTTCATCCTAATTATTTAATTTTTAACCTTATCTTTCCCTTTCCTATTTACAATTCATGTTGTTATCTTTCTTCGGGGTTTTGTTAGCTTTTTTTTTTTACTTGCATTGCCTGCAGTGAACATAAAATCAGTAGGACACGGCATTCTTCAAATAGCTTCAATTGAGTTCTGACTTTTTCCTTATTCTCCAAAACCCTGCACTTACATCTTTACAGACTTGTTTACTCAGTTCCATCCTCCTTTTCATTTCTGTCTCCTAGCCGTAGTTCTCATATATTTTGTTTCCCATAAAAAGTTCTCTTTTTTTCTAGCTACAGAAACCTATCAACCTTTCCAGTTTCATCAGCAATGTATGCTCTATTTTTCATGAGGACCTAAGTGAAGCTACAGTTCTCACTGGAGTTTTATCATTCAGATGGTGAGTACCTGTGAACACACAGGAATGAGCTGAAGTGAAAAAAAAAAAGCATGGAGCTCAGCATAAGAAGCCAAAATAAACACTATTACCTTGCTTCATGGAACCGTAGGATTTACAAAAAACAGATTGGGTATTAGAGTGGCTATCAGAACTATACTAAGCACTCCTGAAGAATCTGCAAAATGAGGCGACCAATGCGCATCGCTTCTGTTTTTTATTATACAAGAAGAGGTGCTATATATTTAGTACCGTACAGAACAAGTTTATTCCTTGCACCATTTTAGTCAGTTCCAAGCTTCCAGCCACATTGACAGCGTTGTGCCATGAGTCACTTCTAATAGCTACCTCATTTGTTTCTGACCTGAATAACCTTTTTATAGAATCTTGTGTACAGTATAATGCTTCTTGTGCCACATTGCACTTCAGAGGCCAGAGATGCCGTCCCACGCAACTTCCACCATTTTGGAGCAAGCCTCTGAGAATCACCAAATCGTCCACACAAGCACCTGGAAGGACAACCGTGGGTTTATTCCCCTCGGGAAGAAAAAGGGGATTTGTACCTGAGGTGCCAGGTGGTATCAGTAGATGGGCTGGACACCCACCCGCAAGGGAAATGGAGGGTCCCCCTTGCTCGGGGCCTTGCTCTGTCACCCCCGGGACCGTTACCTCCCGTCACGTTTTGGGTTTGTTCGGCCTGAAGCTGAGAAACCAACTTCAGCTCTCTCCACGCGAACTAAAGCGGGCTCTGTCCCCCTCCAGCCCCGCTCCCCCTCAGGCCTCCGCCGCGGGGAGCTCTTCGCCCTCAGAGCGGCCGCAGCGCTGCGCACCCCGCCGCGCCAGGGGCCGCTCCCGCTCCCGCCGCATTGGGGCGTGGCCGGCGGGGGAGACGGCCCCGCCCCGCGCTGCCCGCAGGTTCCCCGCCACGAGCCTGGCCCCGCCCCCGGACCCCACACTCTCGGCTGGGCTGGGGGGCGGGGCTTCGTGGAAGAAGGCTCGGGGGGGGGGGAGGGAAACTCGCGTCACGGCCTTTCCCACTGGTGAGAGCGCGTGCCCATCTTTGCAGCGTCCCAGTCAGATGCCGCGCATCATAGCAGTGGTCAGCCGTGCTGACCCCACCGTAGCAAGTGTCGGCCTGAGGCTGCGCCTGGAGCCGATCGACCGCCGAACCGTTGAGAGCAGTCCCCGCCCTCCTCCCCTTTCCGCCATTCACATCCACCCAACTTGCCCCTCAGCAACCAATCGGAAGCTGCCTCTGCTGTCAATCACCAACCTTTGCCCCGCCCCCCTCCCGCTCTCCCCCCAGCGGAGCTTGGAGCTCGGTCGCGCCCTGGTGCGGAGGCGGAGCGGGGCGTGCAGGGCGGGCGTGGGAGCGGAGGAGGGGGAGGAGGAGGAGCTGCGGCTGCCTCTGCCTCCGGCGGAGGTTTCAGTACCTCGGAGAACGGCTGCGAGCGCACCGGGCGGGCGGGAGCCGCCGCCGCCGGCTGGGACCGCAGCCGCCGCCGCCGCCCTCCGCTCACCTGCCCCGCTCCTCTCCTACTCCGCCCCTCCCCGCGCTCGCGCCGCGCCAGCCTCAGGCGCCCCCGGGGACCGTTAAGAACCGTCGCCTCAGAGCGAGCGGCCGCGCGAGGCGCGTCGCCCCGGTTACCCCCGGCGCCGAGGGAGTCCGGTCCCCCTGGAGCGGCCCTGGGGGCACGGCGACGGCACAGGCTCGTTGACCGGGAAGGGTGGGAGAAGGCTGAGGGGGTCCGGCACCTCAGGGACGGGACAGGTGGTCAGTCCGGGACGGCCGGGCTGGCTGAGGGGGTCGCTCGTTACCGTCGTTCGGTCCTCACGGAGCGGCAACCGGGTGAGGGACTCCCACCCCGCCGTGGGGCGGCCGCGCACCCTCCTGGCCAGGAGCCCGAGGGGCAGAGGAGGGTCAAGGGCAGCAGCGGCTGCCGGCACTCGCTGGGGTGGGCAGATAACTAGATAGCGGGAGTCGCGGCTGCGGGACGAGAGCGGTGGCGGGGAGAGGGAATCCGCTCCTCCGAAAGCCTGGCAGCAAAGATACCCCTGACTGAAGGGGTTTTGAGGAGAAGAGGAAATTGAATGTAGTCGAATTTTTGTAGTTTTGTTAAAATAATCAAGTACCGAAGGCAAATCTTAGGCAGAACAGATAGACAGATGGAGTCTACTGTTTTGGATGCAGACTTGATTTTTTCATTTACTTTTCGGTTTTAACCACTACTAAATGTGGATTTTGTGAGAGAACCCGATGGCGGTTGTTCCATTGTTCCTTGTTTGAACGTAAATCTTAGTTTGCTGCTTGTGGATTGTTTTTTTAAATTATTTTTTAAAAGGACCTTTCCAGGTAGCTTTTCCGTCTGACAAAATGAAGCCTTTGTATTTTTCAATCAATTATACCTAATAGTGACATTTTGTTTGGTACAAGGGACTTAAAGTGCTGCCTCACTCGGAGGACCATTAAAGACTTTTTCTTTTGCTACGTGTAGCTTAATGTGTTACGACACATCCTTTCTCCCCCCCAAAATCTTCCAAAAGATTTTTCCAAAATGAAGAAATTTAATTTTCGCAAAGTTTTGGATGGTTTAACTGCCTCATCCCCCGGTGGAAGCAGTGGTGGTGGAAGTGGGGCTGGTGGTGGCTCCGTGCACCCAGGAGGGACTGCAGGAGCTGCAGGGACTCCCAGAGATGAGATCCAGGAGACGCTCACTTCAGATTATTTTCAAATTTGTAAGGTAAGGGCTGTAATTTCTTTTACTACGGAAATAATAAAAGCTACGTTGTGTGTGAGGGCAGTAATATGATACCAATAAGCCTTTTACTTGAGAACTGCAGTGGTTGTATAAGGACTTTGGAATGAAAAGACAGATCTCGTTGATGCTTTTTCCTTCCTGCTGCAGAGTTGGGGTGGTCAGTAAATTCATAAAAATCTTGATTTCAGTATTCAGGGCCAAATCCTAAGTTCTCACTTGGACCCCAAACTAGTAACAAGATTGTGGGCAGGAAAGCAAATCAATTGGTGCTAGTACAGATAATGTTTACAAGTAATTAGAAATTCAAAATTCTATACATCTACTTCCCCTCCTCACTCTTCTCGTCCTCTCTTCCTTTCCTTCCATTTTTTAAGAAAAAGGTACAAGCTAGAAATAAAAGACAGTGCAGTGATTACTGAATCTAGCACTGCAATTATTTGTGAGGGATTGGATATAGATTGAGGGTGGGATTTTTTTAGAATTAGTACTGAAGATTATGACAATAAACTTAGTGGGGCAGCATAAATACCAAAAGCTGCTAAATTTGTTTGGCATTGGTTTTGTCCTAGTTTCAGCTAGGATAGAGTTAATTTTCACAAGGAGCTGGGATGGTTTTTTATGTGTTGGTTAGGTCCTTCAGGGAATTTTCTCTGAGTAGAAAGCATAAGATATTCCTGTGTGTTTTATGTTTTGTATCTGTTTTCTGCAACAAAGCTTTCAGTGGTGTTCTTAAATGCACAAGTAAAATCAGTACGAACTATTTGGTACTTCTGACCAACCCTGGCATATGAAAATCATACTTTAGTAATGAAGACCAAAAATGAAAGGAGAGATTATATTGTGATCCTCTGCTGTTATCTTTAACTTTGACATTAATTCTGTTGGCTTTACTAGAAGTTTTGTTTGCTTGTTTTGCTTAGAAGCTTCAAAACCAGAAATTTTAATTAGTCCAATTTACGTTATTAAGAGTAAATGAACTTCACCTATTAAGTATACTTTCCTTTTATTAACCAGATACCAATTGATTTGAAATTTGTGCTGGAGTTGGCCATAACCTATTCTCATTTGTTTTCGTATTTTGGGAAGAAGGAAGAAATGTAAACAAACAAGACAAGCCTGTAAGACAGTTTGTGTGCAGATCTGGTCCTTGTAAAACACACAGCTTTCCTGATCTCAGCTACCATTATTCTAATTCTATTTGGTTTACAGCTACAGCTACTGCCAAAACTCTTATAGAGTTCAAGGGGAGAAGGATGAACCCCCATGACTTAACGAGTCAGAGACCTTTGGATTTGATTCTACATAATTCTAATTTCTGGTATTTTTATAGTTCTTTGCTGTCCTGAACCAAAACAGGTTCAAGCCTTTTGAGTCAAATTATTCTGTAGTTTAATAGGGTGTAGTGATCAGTGCATTAGAATCATACCTGTTTCCCATGGTTGAATTTGACTCCTTTTGTTTATGTACACAATAATTTAGCATTTTGTGAAAATCCAGGTATTCAGTACAGCGATTTCCCATTTTTGTCACTTCAGTAAAAAGATAATGTAAATAATCAGGATTCATTAAAATGTCATTAGAAGGTCTGACATTCTGAGACTTCTAAGTAAGCCTAAAACTCAGCATGGTTCTTCGCATTTGAGTCATTTGATAGGGCCAAAGATCTGTGTTTAGTATGATATTTTTTTACTTTGTATGGCATATTTGCAAAAATCATTATTTCCCTTCCTTGGCTTGATATTACTTGAAGACAGTTGGTGTTATGTTCTGATAGATCTACTTGGAAATGGATTTACTTGGTGTTTAGGAATATGTCATTGTGAGAAGATTTCAGTAGGCAATATTTGCCTGTCTTAGCTCTTGGGTTAAAATGTTCTCCACAAAGTAAATATTTGTATAGGAAGGCTTTTGGTTGCTTGCAGCAGCACTTGCTTATGAATGCATGGTACTGCAGAAGTCTATAGTATACAAAATACCAACTTCCTTTTTTCAAGATACAAAAGTATGCTAAAAGCAAACTTCCAAAATACTCGGTGATTGTGTGCTTAAAAAATACTGCAATGTTTATTCAACAGGCTCTACTTAATCAGCTATATTACAGTTTACTAACATTACAAGCATGGTTTGAGTGAACCAGCAAAACCCCACAGGCCCCAATCTTGCGTTATGTACTATGCAAGTGTACTGAAGGCAGTAGGACTCGACGCAGGCGCAGCTTTCATCCTGCATGTTTCAAGGTGTAGGATCTGAGCCATAATTTGTACCTTAATCAATTGGAATTAAATAAAAAATACAGCAAGACAAATATAATCCATGTGCTGCCTTCCTGAGCTTTTGTTGTGTAGAGTTTCTGGTATTTCAAATTGTGTATTTTCATGTTAAGTTACATAAGTTATATAGGCTGCATATTTAAGGATCTATGATCCATGTTCCTGCTACACACAGAACTGAGTAAAGCTGATGGCAGTTTTGGTTTGTTACAATCTGCAGGATCAAGGCAGATGAGCTCACAGTCTAAGTAGCACCCCAAACTGGTTTTCCTTTGCTGATTATAAAATCTTCATTTAGATATGAAATGTAAAAGCTGACTCATACTTAAGAATTAAAGGGCCTTACCCTGCAGTTTTTATTTAAATAAATCGCCTTTCTGAAGTTTGTGGGAGGTTTGCTTGACTAAAAACAGTGTTCTGGTAGAACACTGTTTTTATTGGTAACACACCTGATTTTATTAGTAACACACCTGAAAGCTCTCTCTTCAGTTTGTGACATTTTTAGGATGCTTATTACCACAGTGTATTTTTGAGCTTATAAAGTAGAAGTTAATAGAAGGAAATTGAATATTTCATTTTACACTGCGATGTTCACAATGAGTTACTTTGGCATTTATATTTAAAACATTAATGTAATCTTCTGTATTCAGAGACTAAAAATAAAATATTCTTGAAACTCTTACATATGAAATAACTGGCCTTTTTTTAAGCATGATAAATTTATATGTTGGGAGCTGTATTAATGAATCAGTGGCACCGTTCTCAAAGTATTCATGTAATGTGAAATTTTGTCAGAATGGTGTTTTGTGACAACAGGAAGCAGGTGTATAGTTTGTTATATCTAGGGCTGCTGTTGGGATTTGGGTATCCAAATGGAAATCAAGAAAATATCAATTATAGTTCACATGAATTGAATTGAATGTGTGAGCAGCATCATGGCAAAAACTAGGCATGATCCAGTAAATATGTTAGTAAAGTCTATATTAATTTTAATGGTGATACACCTAGCTTCCTCAGTTTTGCTCCTTCATATTTCCCCTCTGTATATATGGGGGTTTTTTCTGGCAAGGTTTTTTTTGGGCTCACCTATGTTTGTCCATAGCATATAGAAACTAAAATACAGCAATGGGGTCAGATCTCCTATTAACTTAGGAAATGAGAAGATCACAGGATGTTCTAAATCATTTGAGTAGAACTTTAAACAGAAAGAACATAGAAGGATAAAACAGTGATTTTATTACTTTTGCAGAAGGTTGATTGTTAGGGGATGACGCAGTTGGGAAAAACTAAGAATGAAGATGTACATTTTTTTAAAATAGTGCATATTCTTCATGAAAATAAGTCTCCCATAGAGAACTACTTGAGCTTTTCTTGAAGAACAATCATAGGGTTGACTTTGTAGAGCATGATGTTAATAACTTTTTGCAGAAAATGTTTGAAATCAAGACCTCAGTTAAGAGCATGGTAGCAGTTGCACTTTACTAGACATAGAATTAATCTAGTCCAGTATGTTCTCTAGCTGTAGGCTGCAACCAGATACCCTAGAAAAGGTTCAAGAACTGCTGAATTAATCATCTTCTCACAGAATTATTCCCCAAGTGCTGCAGGTTATGGAAGCATGAGATTTGTATTCTCTCCAAAACTGATCTTCAATGTTATTACTGGGTAGTCTTGCTATCTAATAAACATCCCTTTCAATCTTGCTGTATTATTCATATTGACAGTATAGTCATAGTTTCAGTATGCACATTACCCAGTCTTTATACAAAACCCATGGAGGCCAGAATAGTTTGAACTTTTTGTTGAAACTGATATTGAAGCTGTGGCTGATTATGATTGTGCCTTCATAACCCTGCGTATCTTTGACAAAAACGGGCCCTCAGGATGCATCTAACCACTAGCTAATTTAAATAACTTAATTATCTGGATTTTCTATAAGGTGATCTTAAATTTTAATTCCCGGTGTTTATAGATGGTAATACTTTATTTTGCCAACCTATGAAGATGAACATTTAGTCCCTCTGATAGCAGTCAAGTAGGTACTTTAACTGCAAATGCAACATGACGCTACAGTTCAATGATAATAGAGAGAAGGTGAATTTTGGAACAGCAGTTTAAGAACAATTCTACAGTAGCACATAGTTCTATATTTGGTTATGAAGAATAAAAAAAATATATATCTTTGTTATAAGCTATCCATAGTGTTTTAGTTAGCTTGAGCTGTTTGGTTGATCTGTGTGGTTTCCTTAGTAAGGTCATTTGGGGGGGGGGGGAAGTGTGTGAAATGCTACATTTCAGAGAAAACCCATTTTAAAATAAGTATTAACCCTTACTTGTAAGGGCTCAGAGTTCATTCAACACTTAAATGGTGAATAAGATAATATTGGGAAGGATTTTTTCCTATATACCAGAGTTTGGATCTAATGTTAGGTGCAAAACCTGATTTATTCTGTTTAAAACTACAGAGTCATAAATTACACTTCTGTAATTAGATGATGGTAATTTTATGAAAGGTGTGATGAGCATAATGTATTTTTCTTTTTTAAATGTTTTTATTAATTAGAAATAGGACTCATCAGTGGTAAAGAGCATAGAATGTTAAAAGCTTATCTTTTAAGAACTTTGAAGATTTTAAGCTACCTATATTAGTGTAGTATAACTGACTCTTGTTTTGTTTTTTGAAAATCTTTTTGTATCACTATGTTTCACTGTTAATTAAATATTAATCCTAAATATATTAATGCAGACCTGTCATGGCCAGTACATGCGATTACAGCTTCAAAAACATTTTAAGACTTTTAAGGTTGCAAAATAAGGCACTCGAAAGTTCCAAATTTCTTATGTTTGGTTGCGCATACAACCTTTAATTGCATGATCCCATATTTCTTCTATAGGTCTAATTTAGTAACATGAATAGTGTTTGCTCAATGGAAAGCACTTCAGTATTTCTTTGCATGCTTAGAACTCAGAGCATACCTGAATATTAAGTTCCCCGTGGACTTTTGCAACAGAAGCGCTCACCACTGTAGTTTTGAAAGCTTTATAAACATTAATGAATTGACCTTCATAATATTTCTGTGAGATGGAGATATTATTATTCCTGCAGTATAGATAAGGAACCGAGGCACAGAAAATCCCAAATGCTAGGCTGGTTAGTATCCACTGTTTTGAGTTCCCAGCTTGAGCTGCTTTGAATCTGATTTATTTTTTTTTAGCATAATTAACATTTTTTAACACTTACCCCATTATGCCTCCCATTGTTTTCATGTTCTGTTGCAAGTGTTCCACACATCTACAGAGTAGTCTTCAGGCTAGTTATTCATACTGTCAATTTACATGTCAACCTTGAATTTCCTTCCTGCCTCAAATGACTACAGATGGAATTCTGGCTCCACGTTGGACCCGTGAATTGTACCCAAGATGTATGAATATCATCAACCTCCGTTATCTCAAACTGGTCAATCACAAAATGGAAACGTGATTAGCAGCCACATGTGAAAAGCTTTATTCATGGCCCTTGGCTAGATCATTTATAAAACTAAGTGATAAAAGCATTGATAGAATTTTCTTTCTGCAAATTTCTTGTACCTTCCTATTTTGTACCAAATAGACAAGTTTGGGAGACAACAGTTCTTTAATTGTTTACTTTTGGTTTGTCTGTAGGACAGACCAGACCGTACTATGCATAAATTGAGGCAAAAGTTCTATGGCAGAAAAAGATAATTTAATTAATCCCTACAAGAGGGGAACAAATTCATGTTGCATAGATTATCTTAGTTCATCTATGTTCTAATTTTTCTGCTTTATGGTTGACCTTGCATTTTTAGCGATATAAGAAACATAGAATATCTTGAGCTGGAAGGAACCCACGAGCATCACTGAGTTCTCCTGACTCAACACAGGAAAACCTAAAAGTTAAACTATTTACTGTAATTTTGTGTGCCATTTCAAGGGGGTTTCTTTGGGTTTTGTTTTGTTTTTTAATCAAAGGATTAATGTATTTCAATCACGTAGTCCTTAGATAAAGAATTGAAATTCAGGGTACTTTTTCCTCACAAGAAAGAGAGAATGACCCTCTTCAGTGAAAGTATATGTTAAGAATAGCTTAATATTCTCTCTGTTCAGGGGTCACTTTTTCACAGGCACTTGTTCAGAGATCAGACCATCCTAACAGAATTCCAGTCTTCATTCCCTGACCTGATGATGGGACTGGGAAATCTCTGGATATCCCGGAATGGTGAAAAAAACCATGGAACATATTGAGGAACACAGTGTCTTCACACTTACATAGCACAGGCCTGACTTCTACAACCTGGTGTGGTGATGCCGTCTCTCATTCCGTGAGAACTGTACTGAGTTTATACCCAGAACACAGGGCTTTTCTGACAAAGTTAACTCCCATCCCCAAGTTTTCTCTTGCTGTCTCTGCTTTATTTTGTGTTCGATCCTTTTTATCCTCTTAACTGTTATTCCCTGCTAGTGGGAACTGGGCGCACTGGATGTACTGTACCTCAGTGGTGGGCCACCAGTTAGTTAATGAGAAATTTTCTCGCTATTGTGGTGGGAAAAGTGATATTGAATCTCTTCTGGGAGGATGGTGGAAATTCAGCCTCGTTGGCCCGTATCTCAGGGAGTGTTCTGATGGTAGACCTGTCATGTAAAACATCGGTTGTACAAGCAACCTTTTTTCCTACTTATTTCTGAAACAAAAAGTCTTATACTTCATTTTTTAAGTAATTTCTCAGTCATTTGTTTAGAGGTTCATGGATAAAAATACAAAGTAGTGGGAGATTTTTTTTCCAAGTAGAAATACATACATTACGTAAAACATGCAGCTGTCCTCAGCAGAGGTGGACTAAAACTGAGACAGACCCCATTCTCACTTGGTTAGTTTAGATGAATCTCCATTCATATCTGACTCTTATTCTGAGACATCCGATACTCCCTGGTGTATGGTATATGCCCAAATCCCTTTCTGAGGTCTGTGTGAAAATACTGTGAAAAGTTAGTATTAGTATGTTCACTTTATAAACAGAGAAAAGGAAGCAGTAGAGAAGTGAACTAGTATACCCTAAGCTACATGAATGTACTGGTCTATTGGCTATTCTAAGAAAAAGTCTTTGTAAAACCAGCTTATAGGGGTATATTAATTTGTCACAATGTATGTTAGAATCATTATAAGGGAAAGTTAGAGGATTGTATGATTAGAAGTATAATGTGCATCTGTGAAAGTTAGGGGACTGTATGATTAGAAGTATAAGTAATGTGCATCTGTGGAGAGGAGAGAAAGCAATATTGTTAGGTACAGATGGCTAGTAAATATGCTCAAATGTAATAAGATGTTATCTTTGTGCAGTGCTGTGTCCATTCCTAACAGATCACCAGCAAAGACTATGAATAGTAAAAAATACTAGAGACAATCTGTCGCCTGTAGCTAGGGTCAAAGTCTAATGAGGTACACTTTTTATGGTTCCTTTGAAGTTAAGTTGTATACTGAAAAAAAAAAAAAAAGACCATTAATATTTAAGGCTTTGAGTTGATGAATGCATATACTTAAAAGTAGCCTTACTGAATTCAGTGGTATATGTGCAGATACAGGTGTATATGGTAGCATGTCTTTTTGCAGAATTTGAGTTCAATCAATTAAAAATAATTGCTTGTATTTCATTTTAAAAGCTGCTATATAAGAATGCTGTGAGGTCAAACACTCAGAAGTCTGGTCCCTTATTCAGGTAGTATTCAGTTATGTCTATATGTGTGGCAATCTAGTCTTTATCGCATCTTTTTATTTTCTTGAAGTGTCGGCTTATATTTTGTTCCTGTCCTCTGTCACATTTGGTTTGAACAGTACACAACACAGGGGAAGGATGGATGCTATTCTGTGTGTGTTCTTTGCAACAGTTCCTTTGAGAAAATCTCTGCATTATCCACTGGACATCACAAAAAGTCATACTCAATAAATTATGAATACTCATCTCAGCTTCGTTCATCCCATTCTATCTATTTTATCCCTTAAGGATGGATATGTGCTTTCAGTCACACCTGTCCAGCATTAGCTGTATGACAGATATATTCCACTGTAGCTGTGGATAAAAGCTAATTGTAGTGGGTCCTAGTTTATTCATCATTTCACCCTACATGTATATTTAAATACTCACTCAATGAGGCAAAGGCAGGAAAACTGACATGTGGTTATGTAAACAGAGATCTGATTCTTATGAGCTTTGGATATAGTGTCTTCATTTGTGTCTGTGAGCTATGCCCTTGGTAGCATTTATGGGCAGTGCAGTGGGGGATAGTAATGTGCAAGATCTGCTGGATTTCACTGCTGTTAGAGGGCAAAAAGCTGCCACAAAATATCTCCGTTTAATTTGGAATATATCTTCATCATATGTGAGATTAAATGCTGGCCAGTATTTCCAGATTAAATTCTAGATTCAACATCAGAAACACCAATAATACACATTATCTCTATATCAAAGTAGGGTTTTAACAGCTGTTCAAAAACACCCAAAACCAAACCCAACCTTCAAGAACTTAATTGTAGTAGCAAAATTTTCTTCTATAGTAGTAGCATGGAATTTTCTTGCAAGATTTTTTAATTCCTCGATATGGCTAATTTTTTAAAATTAAGATATTCTGAAAGCAGCAAACAAAACATCTACTTCAGAACAGTAACCACAATCAGCCATAACAGAATATGACATAATCAGCCTACAGTAGCAAAGTTCCAGAAAATCCAAAATTAGGAAGACATGCAAAATTAATTAGAGTTATTGCTATTTTGGTCTGGTGTAACTTTAATAAAGACAGATTGTTTTAATTATTATTTCTCATTAAAGTTATGAAATTATGTTATTTGCTACATCCATAGTCATAGTGAAGACAAAAATATTTTCCTTTTGGGCCTATCAGGTATGTTGAATGATTTTACAGTTCTTGTAAATACCCGTAAAACAGATCTCCATCAGACAGATGATATTCTCAACCAAACTATTTCAAGTTCTAGAGTAATATGGTTAAATGATGCAACAACAACAACAAAATCAGTACGAACTACTATTTGAATTACTTTGACTATAATGATTCCCCATTTAGACAGAAGTCTTGCTTAAGTAGGTAGACCAAATTGAAGCTTGAAATCAGTGTTTTAGGGTTGGGGTTTTTTTATTATTTTACATTAAAGTCAAGGGCAAATACAGTTTTATTAAAGTACGTAGCATTTTTCTATAGGTTGATGCCCTATTTCTTCTCACCAGTTTAAATGGCAAGAGTGAGAAGTCCATTACAGCATATTTAATGAACAATGTATGCAGTGGATGCATTCTCCATTTTCCTCCCTTTTTGCATATGTGGGGGTTTTTTTTGTTTTTTTTTTAAACTTGGTAGAGTTCTTTTAGAAAGAATAGGAAGGGAAGAGATGAAATCATTTTACATATAATGTCTTCTCCTGAATTTAGGATTTCCCCAAAGGGGATAATACCTACCTTGGGATCATTATCTTCATGTATTACCCTGTAGCTTGTTTTATTAACTTATGCTGTAACTCAGTGCTGTGGTAGATGTGGCAAGATGGTGTAGTTGTCAAGTGGTTGCTTGGCCACAGCAACACTGATTTAAATAGATCAAACAAGTAAGATTAAATCCCAACCACTCTGCTTTGAGCAGGGAGGTTTGGACTAGACAGTCTGCATAGTTCCCTTCCAACCTCACCTGTGCTGTGTACTGGGAATAATGCAGTTCAGGGATCCATGTAATTTTATTTATTTGTGGATCTTCCTGTCTGAATTATATTAATTTTGTAGTTTTGATACGCTACAGCAAATTTCAAAGAACAAGCATGAGGAGAATGCCTTTTGAAATTCAGAAGGCCTTATTTTTCCCCTGTGGTTCACTTAACTTGGCTATTTGTTTGAATATGAATCATATGCGAATAGGACCATCCTTATTTGATAGTCTTTAATATCTAGTTTGCAGAACTGAAAATGGCAGTGGAAAAACACATCTCTGAAGTTTCTGCAGAGATTTTTTTTCATGAAAACATGAACTTTAATGAGGACTGCAAGATTTCTTCTTCATTTTAGTTATTTACTTTTTAAACTAATTGTCTGGAAGATGCCTTTGGATGTGCTGTCTTTTTCAGGGCCAAGTAATATGAGGAAATTGAAAAATTATATAATGCATGGCAGAACTAGTATGTTTCAAAAAACAGTCATATGGTCTGCATACAGACTTCTCTTTTTAAAAATAGAGTTAAAAACAATACATATTAAAAATATAGACTTGATACTAATTTTTGCAACCTTATGTTTTAGTTTTTTAAAGTACATTAAGCTGCTTCCAAAGGAAAAAAAGTTTTCATATATTCATAGTATAAATGTATAATATTCAAGTCAGTTCATTTCAATACTCTAATATATATCTCTTATTTTTTCATATAAATATAATTATCAGTGTATAATACTTGTGAAACTAAACTGTTAGAATTCAGGTTGTGTTTGAAGTCTACTTTATGTCCAGGACAGTTATTTTCCTCAAAATTCTACCATAGCTTATGAAGTGACCTTTTATAACTAAGTAAGTTTTGTCATTCAAAAATTAAAAGACAAAACAAATTTGCCTATTGCTGAAAGTATTGTTCTTCTATGCCAAAAGTTGTGTATGTAAATATTATGGAACTTTTTTACTAATCAGATTGTTCCTTGTGCATATCTTTTCTTCCTGCCTCCGTATTCCTATTTCAGTAACACTTCTCTTTTTTCCTTTCTGTATCCACATTTTCCATGTTTGTTCTCTACTGTGTTTTTCTCCACCAATACCAATCTCCTTTTTCTCCGTCTCTCAGATGCACTGCTGCTGAAGATAATAAGCTCATAAGAAATACCCTGCTGAGACAAACCAATGGTCCATATCACCCAGCAGTCAGTCTCTGACAGTGGCAACAGAATATGTCATTTAGGGAGAGTAATAAGTTAGATCACTTTCTGCAGTCCATTCCCTTTCTAATCTCCCATCATCCACCATCACTGGATTGGAGATGTCAGAGACTGTATCCTTAGCCAGTCCCTTTAGAATCCATTTATCAATAATGTCCATGAATTTGTCTAATGCCTGTTTGAACCTGCTGATACTGTCAGCCTTCACAACCTCCTCTGGTGGCAAGTTTCAGAAGTTCATTACCTGTTGTGTAAAGAAGTATTTTCTGGTTTTCTGTTTTAAATTAGCCTTTCATTTGTTTTGAATAGCTCTGTGCTTTTGCTGAATAACAGTTCCACATTTAGCTTATCCACTCTCCTGATTATGTAAATCTTGTATCGCCCCCCAGCCTTCTCCTCTCCAAACTGAAGTTGCAGCACTTTTAGCCTTTCCTGATAAGGCTTATGTCCATCACCTTGAGCATTAGTTGTCTTCCCTGTTTCAGCTCTGACTTGACTACTTTTTCAGATGTAGAGACTAGACCTGCATTCAGTACTCAAGTAATGGGCTCACAGAGGTTTTATATAGCAGCAAAATGATGCCCTGTGTGTTATTTTTTATACTCTTCCTGATGATGTTCAACATTACTTGGCTTTTTAGGTTGCTGCTGCACATTACACCAAAGACTTCAGAGGAATATCAACTGTGTCCCCGAAATCACTTTCCTGAGTTGTATATGCTAGTTCCAAATTCAGCATTGAGTAAGCCTAGTTAAGATTTTTTCTTTTTTCCTCTAGATGCCTTATCTTATGTCTATCCACACTGAAGCTCATTTATCACCTTCTTGCCCACTTATTCAGGCTAATGAGGTCTTTCAGGAGTTGGTCACCATCTGTACTGGATTTCATTATCCAGAGGACCTTACTATCAGCTATGAACTTTGAGATTTCAGTGTTCACTACCTTTTATAGATCACTAAAAATCCATGGAGTACCCTACTTCAGAGTTTTCTCCATGGTAAGAATCCATTAAAACCCTATCCTTTGTTTCCTGTTATCTAACCAGCTTTCAACCCACAAAAAAACCCTTCTCTTCAGTCCTGTGACAACTTGATTTCTTTACTAACTTTGCTGTGGAATGTTATTGGAATGCTTTTGGAGAACTTGCATATATTCATATCCCCTTCATTTACATGCATGCTGACAGCTTCATAGAATTAGAGAAAACTAGTCAGACAGGATTTCCCATAGCAGAAACCTCTGCAGATAATCTTTATCCATGCGCTCAGCTAGTCTTTATTGTACCATCTTGCTGGAGACAGAAATAAGCCTTCCCAGTCTCTAGCTCCAGAGTTCCTTTTGTAGATGGCTTTTTCTGTATGACTGTTTCTAGCTTTTAGGTGCAGAGAGACACAGAGTAAAAGAACTGTTTATGGGTATCTTTATCCAAGGAAAAAAAAAAGGTAGCTTTTAGAATATCCTGTGAACGTGCTCAGAAGCCCTGGCTCATAATGTAGGGTAAGAGCTAAATGCAATCCATAGCTTGGGTTTGAAATTTTCGAAAGGTTTAGCTAGCTGGGATTTTTACAAAAAAAATTCCTTTGAAAAAATGAAATTTAACTAATAAAAAAAATATCCCTCCTGTATCATTTTCTTAGGTTGGAAGCCTACTGATATCTTGTCCTCTATCTTTCCTGAGCAGGGAGCACTCTTACCAGAGATTCCAGTCAGGGAAGCCTGTAAATGAGGGATGTCATGGTCTTATAGCGTTATAATGCATGGCAGCTCATCTTTCTAAGCACCCATTTTCACCATTACAACCTCCCTGATAGCTGTAATCATTGACATTTTTTAATTTCCTACATAGCTGAGTAAGAGACTATATAGGTATCAGTCAACACTTCATCCTCTATTCCATAAACCAATAAATTACTTGCTTCAGTGAGACTTTTGCATGTGGCATGTTGGTCACAATTTGGAAGTAGATTCTACATCCTGAGTCACAGGCTTAGACTACATAGTTCATTTTGAACAAATAGACATTTTCTCAAAAATTCTTTACCTTAGTAAATTGAGTTTGCTGGCAGACGTTACACAAAACAGGGTATCTGTGAAATATCAGTAGAACAGTTAAAAATTTTATGTTTATGCAAATTAGCAGGAACAGTTTTGACTATAAACCCTATTACTTAATTGATACAGTTTAAGATTGAGTTTAGTCCTGTATTTTCTGGAGTTATTTAGAGAATATAAAAATCAGTTTGAAAAAAATGGTGTCTTTGCAGTCTAATATAAACTACCATAGAATAAAAGTTAAGAAAAACTCTTATACTGAAAAATTGCAGTATACACCATGTGAACAATTATGCTGGATATTGCATATTATTACTATGCAATTTTCTTTATATTGTGGTATCTTAGACAGTAAGAGATTGTTGTTATGTTCTGTACAGTGTATTAAAATGTTCATTCCTAGAATACTGGCAAGCCCAAATAATCAATTTCCTATATTCATTTAGGTAAATTGATTGTGTAAAGATTACTTAATGATATATACATGCAATTTACCATAAGAATATTCGCTTAAAATGATTTAAAAGAGAATAACAAAGCTGAACAAAGATTTATGCTGAAATTGTGGCTGCATTTGTAATTGTTCTGTTATAAATAAATTATTGCACATGAAGTGTATGTCTTGGGGAGCACAGACTGCGTCTAGAGACAGCATGCCAAAAAAGGAGAGATAAAAGAAAGCTGGATAATGTGGAGAAAAGCAGTCCTGGCTCCATCTGCTGTCTGCTTTTTCTCTCTTTTTTTTTTTTTTTTTTTTAAACTTCTTCCATAGGCCATTCAGGGTAGGTAGGTCCTATATTTCTTTGAACACAGACTGATGTTTTAGGATACTTTTTTCTGCTTTTGCCTGCTATTGAGATAGGTTAACTTTTTTGGGAAAAATATCTACTGTTTTCTGCTCACCATTGGTAGTTTTGGTCTATATTTTTCCCACCAGACACAGCTCTGATTAAGTAGAAACATACTTTTTTTGTTTTGGTTGGCCTAGGTTCAATTTAATTTTGTGGCCTTCCCCTCTTCTTCATCTGTATTAGTAAATGCTGTAAGGAGTCCCAGGCACAGTTCTAGAATCATTACTCATTCTGACACATATGCTCACACTAGCTTTATCAATGCATAACTGAAAAACCTACTTCAAGTTCTAGCTTTTCATGTCAATTTTTCTCACAGTCCTTGGAAACAGAAGAGTTGTTGGACCAAGGCCGAGAAGAGTCTGGGGGTCTGAACTGTTACAGCTTGTGCCTGTTCTTCTGTTGAAGACACTTCACCTTCAGAATCACTTCTGAGGCTGCTCTAATTCATGCCAAAATCTCAATCATAAAGACATCTTTTTGTGCCTTAACTGTGTACAGTATAGCTTGGCTCTCTTTCCAAACTGGTTTTATCCTTTATTTAGAGTCCTAATAAATATAAATATTTTACTTGTAAATTGTCATTTACTTGGAGGTTCAATAGACTTCAACAGTGGTTTTTTTTATTCTACAAATGGCAGAATTTTGCATTCACAGGAACTTCCCAGTTGGGATTGGTGTAAATACTCAAATTTGGAAAATGGCTGCAAAACAGAAAAAACACTTTTGAGTTGATCCTAGAGTTCAAGAATTTTTACTGAATTTAGAGTCATAATAGGTCATATTGGTCATAACCTCCAGGTTAAGATCACTTAAAATATTATTTGAGGTAGTCTTCAAACTCAAGAATGCATTGCATCATGCTCAGTTCATTTATTCCCCAAGGTATCTCTGCAAAAATTAGAATTAAAAGCATAGTATTATAAATAAAGATTAAGAAAGAATAAGTGGTTCAGTTGCTTGTTTTGAGAACATCTTCTCTGGCATCTTTGTGTTTTTTTTTAAATTGATATTAAGGATTTTTACCTCATAGACTTGATTCCATTTATTGGTTTATTGGATGTCTTCCCCTGGACATGTTCCATTTCTTTCTGTTGAGGCTGAGGTTATTTGTGACAGTGTTTTAAAAGCATATTATGTGTCCTTTTTTTTTTTTTTTTTCAATTTACAGTTCAGCTGCCTTGCATATTGAGGTTATCTCTCAGTATACCATATAAGCAATATGTACCAGTTGTATATTGGCATATACTTCGCAATCTACTTTGTTACAACAAAACTATTTAAAATATTACTGAGTAAAGAGCATATCTGGAAATTGGCGTGAGTGAAATTCACCTCTTTATTCAAAACACTGTATCTTTTTAAATACTTCTCTTGAAATGTATTGCAAAACCCACAACATACAGCAAAATATAGATTCTCTTCCTATATGCATAATGTAAAGCATACATGCTGTTATCTGTGGTTATGGTTCAATCACTTTGCTCATTTGTTCTGTTTCAGACGGTTCGCCATGGTTTTCCTTATCTACCCACTGCCTTAGCTTTTGACCCAGTTCAGAAAATTCTGGCAATTGGAACAAGAACAGGAGCCATACGAATGTATCCTTTCTCATTCAGAAATTACACCATTTCTATGTATTTGTAATACAGCGATGTGAATCATTTTCTACAAGCATTCAGGTAAGGTTACAGTTTATGTTGTTATGTTCTACTTCATTTTGCTTTACCTAGATGGACCGGAAAAGAATGTGCTGTTGAGGAATTACCATTAGGTCTTTAACATGTTCAAAGAAAAATTTTTACCGAGTTTTTGGCATATGGTTTTGGCATATATTGATTAATGTAAAGCAGATTTAATTTTTGTTTTTCAGCATGAAAAGTAGACACTTTTCAATATGTAAAGGTAAACTACAAAATGGTAATGAGAAAATTGTGAATGTTGTGCTAGCAATAAATGAATTCATTGCTGCAATGCAGCTAGCTAGCTGTAGACATCTTCACTGTAGATATCTATATATGAGATGTTGTTTAGACTCTTCCAAGTGAATGGTGGGAAATAAGTGATTTTAGGGCAGAATTCATCTCTTCCTGGCAGAGAAGATTAAACACTCTACAAGTGCCTGTTTCTCTTCATTAATTATAAAGGTACATCACTGCTAGCACTTTATATTTTTATACAGTAGGAATTTTAAATTAGAAGTCAACAAAGACTAAATTGAATATAAATGTAATGAAAATTTGGAAACTTTGATTTAAAAAAAATCTGAGGAGAATATTTAAATGTGATGTGTTTCAAAATGTTTTTCTGCATAATTTTTAGTTTGTCATGGTTCAAATGTATTCCAATTTGGTGAAAATACATATAAAGTAAGGAAAAAAAAGAAGAAAGAATATTACAGGAAGGTTTAAAAGTTACAAGATACTGAAGTAATAAAGCAATATTTTTTGCAACTAGATACATTCTGGGTTGAAAGTAGAGGACAATGCTGTATGAAATACCAATCTAATCTTTTCTCGTTCTTTTGCTGCCATTGTTCCCAAGGTAACTATGAACCTAATGAACCCAAAGGCAGGTTAAAAAGCACAGAAAAACCTCCTCCTGGAGAACCAGTCTGTGCTTCATGTAACATGACTAAAACTTTGTTTTCTCCATTTTTGGGTGCTCTTGTTCTGAACAGTTGCATTTGCACAAGCTTCATTTTCTGTGTGATCCAGAACTTTTCACAAGACTCAACTAAACTTGCAGTTATGTGACAAGCTTTGCTTTGGTAGTTTTACTCTTAATATTTACCTATGTGAAGTAGATTGAATATATTCTGTTCAATTACAAAGAGGAAGATCCCCTTGAATTTATGCACCTCTGGGAAAGTGCAAGTCTATTAGTCATGCTTTCTTCTTTTGGGAGGTAGGCAAGGTTAGAAAGCTGGACTTTTGTCACTGGAAACTTCATTGATATCTTCTGTGAGTGGGAATATTGGGAATGTCATGGCTAATGTAGATGTAGGAAAAAGACCTTGCAGAAAACTGACTCCGGAGCCCACCTCTTCCCTCCATCTCCACAACTTGGCTTTTCTAGGAGCAGTGCTGTTACTGACTAGGCATCCTAAACTTTTATAAATCCCTCCTTTAAGAAAAATGCAGGTACAGAGCCTGAATTACTACAGGTTCATGTAGTACAAGTTAAATCTGCATGTCCCCTGCCACAGGAATGGAACACGCAGCAGAAAATTATCTATATCCCTAACTTTATATAAAACTATATATATGTATCTTCTATTATAAAGATGACAGGAAGAGGGGAGAATGTTTTTCAGAGCACCATTCCCTTTAATATCTCTTCTCCAGTTTTGCTAGCAAACCCCTACCTCATTCATAGAAAATTGTCTACCAGTTCTAGTATCTGAATCAAACAACAGCATCAAGATTTCCAGGGAATTTGACTTTTTTTTTTTTTTTTTGAGATGTCATCTCATAACATAAATCCTTCTCGGCTTAGGCACACAGAGCCTGGTTTGCTTAATTGAGCACTGAGTTAATGGGAGCTGTTCTTTGAAGACAGAAGGTGCTATAAAAGGGATTACTGATTTATTCATTTTAACTAAGGCTTCTCCACTTGGCATTCAAAGGTTCAAAGGTTTCATAGAACATATTACATAAAAAGCCTGGTTGTGGACTAATAACTTTGCATTTGTACACAAGGCTGAACAGTAATCAGTGAAAGAGGGCCTGGGACCACGTGTAGACCACCGCTCATTTAAGCCAGTCTTGCTGCAACTGTTTGTAATTGTTGAAATAAAATTCAAATCAAGGTGTAACAGATTTAGTATTACATTCGAAAATACAATTCATAATGGATTTTTTTTTAAGCAAACTGAAAAAACTATAGATTTTAATGGCTCTGAGTCTTCCATAGTAGAATCATAGAATCATAGAATGGTTAGGGTTGGAAGGGACCTCAAAGATCATCTAGTTCGAACCCCCCTGTCATGGGCATGGACACCTTCCACTAGACCACATTGCCCAAAGCCCCATCCAACCTGGCCTTGAACACTTCCAGGGATGGGGCATCCACAACCTCTCTGGGCAACCTGTGCCAGTGCCTCACCACTCTAACAGTAAAGAATTTCTTCCTAACATCTAATCTAAATTGACCCTCTTTTAGCTTAAACCCATTACCCCTTGTCCTGTCACTACACTCCCTGATAAACAGTCCCTCACCATCTTTCCTGTAGGCCCCTTCAGGTACTGGAAGGCTGCAATTAGATCTCCCCGGAGCCGCCTTTTCTCCAGGCTGAACAATCCCAACTCTCTCAGCCTGTCCTCATAGGAGAGGTGGGATCCTGTGGAAATATTTTCCACAGTATCCTGTGGAAATATTTTTTAGCAGAGCCGTACAATTTCATTCTGCCATGGATGTGTTAGGTAACAGAAAGAGAGAATTCATTCCACATGTGTTGTGTTTGGCTGGTGCTTCTAAACTGCACTGTGGATGGAGTGAAAGGACAGACTATTTGGCTACCATCAGAGAAATGCGCCCAATAATTTATTTGTTTATTTATTGGTAGCACCAAAAGGGCCTAGTTTGGATCAGACTCTGTTATGCTGGGCAACACAGAGGCGTATAAAGACAGAATTTATGTTTAGTATTCCTGTAATAACATAGAACAAGTTTTTCTGTGACCAGTGTAAGTTACATAATGGTATTTTTGCCTCCCTTGTCTTTCTAGAAGATTCACAAAGTATTGATATTTCTATTGGTCACAAGTTAACAGGTCTCAAAAGACAAGCTGTTTCCAAAGAAAATGAAGCGTGTACCTCTGTGTTGGGAATTAATGTTTAACATCACGCCTTCAGGTGATCATTTCAAATGATCCAGCAGCAGTACTGAAATTGACTATGCTAAATTGGCCTGAAATACTGTATATTATTCATAAGTTGCCATTAGAGTACAGAGATAAATGAAAATTCATTTTGGTATGAGAGTCAATTTGTCTTCTTCTAGATTTCTTTTCAGGCTGCTTTAGATGCAACTGCTATAGCTTCTATAGCAATGGGAATTGCTGTTACTATGCTCTACTGATCCTCAGAGTCTCTGTGGGATTCTCAAGGAACTTCAAAAGCAATGTAGGTTTTACCTACACTGATGACTGCTGGGTACTGGATCCTCATAGAGACAGCTATGCTTCGGCCACAGAATGAGAGTGTGCTGCAAATCATCAGTGAAAGAGTATCTTCCTATTATCAACACAAGCTAACAAAATCTGCAAATAAAGGGCAAACAACCCCACTCTTGAAACAATTGTTATGCCATATGGTCATTCTTTTCCTTTGTCCTAAACACAGCAAATTTTATTTCCCCTCTGAAAACTTTTTTCCTGTTTGAAGCCTATTCTTAGCTCCCATACCTTTGACCATTGCTCAGATCATTGCTTGATACCACTCTACCTGGGCTATCCTTGCTTCAGGCAAACACATTCAGATGAAGGGGGACTATGAAATTGAATTATTTTTCTTATCATCTCCATATCCTTCTTTTCTAGTCCCAGTCTAGAGAACCTTCTGACACTACACGCAATAAAATGAAGTGTGCAGTCTCTGGTTACTATCAGAGAAGGTTCTGTATCACCATACAAGGGGGCAAGAAATTGAGAAACTTGGTCAGACTTAAGTCTGTTCCTCATTGCAGAGGAAAAAGAGAAGTCTGGGGGTTTGTCGCATTCTTAATCTGAATAAATAGATTATAGAATCACAGAATGGTTTGGGTTGGAAGGGACCTTAAAGATCATCTAGTTCCAACCCCCCTGCCATGGGCAGGGACACCCTCCACTAGACCAGGTTGCCCAAAGCCCCAGCCAACCTGGTCTTGAACACTTCCAGAGATGGGGCATCCACAACCTCTCTAGGCAACCTGTTCCAGTGTCTCACCAATGATTATTCCAGTATCAGTTCTGAAGAAGCGACATGTTGCTCTCAGATTTCAGGATTCGTATTTCTATATTGTCATTTATTCAGCTCACAAATTATTGTTAAAATTCATTCTAGGTACTTTCTGGAGTCACTGAGGCCTTTCCTTTGGACTTCTTCCACCACATCAAAGATGTGCCTAGCCAGTACAGCCACCTACTTCAAACATACAGAATAGAGCATCTACGTATTTTTGTATTGGGCTGCTGATTATTTGGTGGTCAGTTGTAGTAAGAAATTCTGAAAGAGACTCTTCTACAGCTATTATCATCTTTGCTTATTAAGCAATGAGAGAAAATTTGTCTTAAATCCAGTGCAAAGAAAACAACTTACTGGGTCCAGAATGGCCTCCACACCACTGAAAGCTTATCCATCATCAAACAGGCTTAAATTAGTAATATGTCTTCAGATATGTTTTAATCTTGTCTATTATTGTCATTAATACATATTCTTTAGACTTATGGGCTTCATGTTGTCATGGATGCAGGTTATGGGGCATTCAAATCTTCAGTTTCACTGTTTGTTGCTTGAGCAAAAAAACTAAGCGATCCACAACACATGCCAGGCCTTTTAATAATAACAGCTTGCTGTATTCCAATGTTATTAGACAATATAGTAGCCATTTTATACTTAAACAAACAAAATTATTCTGACTCACTAGCACATGGAGGTGGAGGTGTTGCTCTGCCCTCACCTTTTGCTTAGCTGCACGGTCCTGACACCTTCCTTGCTCTGACTCTGGTGCTCATCAGACCTTTCCGTAAGCAATCCAATTCACTAATCTGGCAAAATATTAGTTCTTTTTTTCTGTGCTACTTTTTTGCAGATTAGTGAACTGAACTATCTGGTGCTTACCTCTGGTGCTAGTCAGAATGACGCATAAGGAAGCTGTAAGGAGTGCATAGTTGGGACTGGACAGAGAGAAGAAATAGAAAATTTGGCAGTAAGGAGCAAGTGATTAGATTGACTTGTCTCACTAATGTGAAATTGCATCACAGAAATCCAGCTATGGCAGAATGCAGTTGTCTGTGAACTTTGCTACAAAATGTAGAAATAGCCTTTCAATTTTGAGTGGTATGGAAGATGATAGCTTATCTTTTGTTTACGTTTTTTAAATCTTCTTCATGTAAAGCAATTTGCAAATCACAAAAATTCTACAGGCTCTCCTCAGGAAAGATTCTGCTTTTGGATCATATTTGGAATAATTTTTCTGGCCTGTTTTATGTGTTTCTTCCCATGCTTTGATAGCAAGGGTAATTTTGAATGTCAAATACAGTACAGCAACACATCTTAATAGGTACATTTTGTGAAAAACAAAACATGGCTTCAAGAAGGCCAAGAAGGCCAACAGCATCCTGGCTGTTGTATCAGAAATAGCGTGTCCAGCAGGGCCAGGGAAGTGATTGTCCCCCTGTGCTTGGCACTGGTGAGGTCGCACCTCGAGTCCTGTGTTCAGTTTTGGGCCCCTCACTACCAGAAAGACATTGAGGTGCTGGAGCGTGTCCGAAGAAGGGCAACGAAGCTGGTGAAGGGTCTAGAGCACAAGTCCTATGAGAAGCAGCTGAGGGAACTGGTGTTGTTTAGCCTGGAGGAAAGGGGGCTGAAGGGAGACCTTACCACTCTTTACAACTACCTGAAAGGAGATTGTAGCCAGGTGGGTGTTGGTGTCTTCTCCCAAGTAACAAGCGATAGGACGAGAGAAAATAGCCTCAAGTTGTGCGGGGGGGGGTTTACATTGGATGTTAGGAAAAATTTCTTCACCGAAAGGGTTGTCAATCATTGGAACAGGCTGCCCAGGGAAGTGGTTGAGTCACCATCCCTGGAGGTATTTAAAAGATGTGTTGATGTGGTGCTTAGGGACATGGTTTAGTGGTGGACTTGACAGTGCTAGGTTAGCGGTTGGTCTCAATGATCGTAAGGGTCTTTTCCAAACTAGATGGTTCTATGATTCTATGAAATTATGTCAGTTCTTTCTATGAAACAGCCAGTAATCATATATTTGATTCCAGAGTTATTATCCCAAATAAAGGGGAAGGCAAAATCTAAACCTAAGATAGCCCTGTTGAACAGCATGTATGCTCAGCAGCTGACGTGCACAGAGAGACTGGGAGGTAAAACCAAGGGTGTTTGTGCACTTTAGAAAAAAAATCAAGCAAAGAAAACAAATAACACTAATTAAATCATCACCTGCAGAGTTCTGAGGAGGCATGGAATTTTACATTAGTTAAAGGAAGTGTGGTAAAGAATATTTGACATCAGGTTGGATGTACTTTAAAAGAAAATAAGATAACATAACTTGAGGATTTGGTCTGTGAGAAGGATGGCACAACATCTAAATATAAAGTGTGACAGATTTACTCTCCCTGGAACTGCTGTCTCTTAATCTGAACAAGGTTTCAGTAGATCTTTATCCTTAAAATAAGCCAACTGTGTTCCATGCTGTTTACTCTATGTGATTTATTGGGCAGATGGAATGGGGGAAGCACAGACAAGATCATAAAACCAAAGTTCTGTTATTTGACTTGGAAGAATCATTGATGCATTTCATCTTTATCTCATTCTGGTATACATTTGGGATTTTTCCAGAGCATTTGAATGATTCAGGAACACAAACCTCACTGATAGGCAGTACTCCTAACATAAGTTCTTTTAAAAATCCCCCTGGGAATCAACATACACATATATGTATTTTTATATATGTAGATACCTAAATAGGTTATTACAGAAATTAATTTATTGTCAATCTACAAGAATAAAAATTATTATAACAGGTATAAAAATAATCAAATTTACCTGTATGATTAAATCTGACAGAACTAGAGTTTGGGAAACTTTAAATCTATGCTGAGATTACTATGCATCTGATTAAGTGTACACTCATATATGTATACATATTAGGTCTCTGCATAATGCATAAATTTGGTTCCATTGGTATCCCAAGCCTCTTTCATGCTTTTAAGTATACAGGTTAAATATCTTACAGTTAAATGTGCTGAGCTTCCCTCACTTTCAGTTGGTGTTTATCAAGGAGGTAAAAATGGACTCTGACATCTGCAAACAAATCTACTAAGGAAAAATAGATTTTCATATATTTGGAGATGCACATAAAAATGGCACACAGGTGGATGGATCTGGCAGCATTTTAATTGGAACTAATGACTACATTTATAATCACTGTCTGAAAAAAATGCTTTCTGGATGTTTGTTTCAAGAATTTTACTGAGTTTAATAAAAAAACCCCCCTCAACTTACTGTGATATTGAAATGATGACTAGTGGTGATAGTTAACCATTTCAAAGAAGTGATGTGTCTTAATTAGACTTTGTGTAAGCTTTAGAGCTTTCCATACCTTTTTTGTTCAAAACTTTGCCAGCATCAGAAGTGTTGTCATGCATAGGAAGTAATGCACATCAATTTGCCCTCCTTTCCAGTCTGATAATTATCTTTAGACAAATATCTGTGACCTAAATTTGGCAAACATCCTTAAAACAGAAAATTGCAGTCATACTATGCACTTATTTATTTATTTAGACTCTTTTCTTCTTTTGCTTTTATCTAGTGAATAGTCTCTGTGGGAGAGAGAATTGATATTTCTCCAGATAAATTATGAAAACTACTATCTAGCAAAAAAGCAAACCCAAAGTACATAGGTACATACACTGGGATTCTTTTTGTGTTGTGAAAAGAGACCTATTTCTGTCTAGCTACAGGCAGTCATTCCATTTAAATTCTTGATGACTTAAAGTTAGGTGCCTTTTTTGCAGATATGTTCTTTATGGAGAGAGGCCATGGACAGAAGGGAGCTGTGGAGGATTGAATGCTTTTTATGAAGTAGAAAGGCTACAATGACTGTGAATAATAATTGTCTTTGCATGGGGAATGTAGAAGATCTTTGGAAGTTTCTGGAACCAAAGAGATCTTGCTGTGGATCTTCTGCAGCAAGGAACATGAACCAGATGTTGGTGGTTCAGTATGAGATGGGACAGACATAGTTGCACAATCAAAAGTTTAGGTATAGGTGTAGGAAAAATGCATGATTTTTCCTGAGGTCTGAAAAATGGGGAGATGGACAAAACAGAAACTATGATCTCATTCAGGAGAGGGGGAGAGAAAGGTTTCCTTGAAGAGCTTTGTTTCCCTCATCTGTTTCCTCGATGACATTCTTTTCCCCTCATCCTTGGCCAGCTCAGTCCCTCTTTCCCTGTGACCTAGTTTTGCTCCAGTTCTCTTAGTTCTTATGTTTCTGTTCCTCAATCTGTCTTTTCTTAGTGGCAGCAAACAAGCAATATTCTTTCTATCTCCACCTTTCTCCTGACCTGTGCAAAGCAGCCTCTGAATGACATATTTTTCTAAGGAATCTGTTCAAGTCAAGAACCAAGGTTTCCTGAGTGCTTCAGATGTAGCATTCAAAGTGTAGCATCAGAAAGTGACTAGCTGAAGCAGCCAAGTCTTAGGAGGCATCAAAGGATCTAAGCATAGCATCAATCTCTTCATACAGAGGGAGCACAGGGAGGGGAAATGATCTAGAAATTTTGGGACCATATTCCTTTTTAGTGTTGGTGTGAAGGAGGTCAAAGGTAGTTTAGAAATTTGTATGTAGAAGTCATCACCACCTAAGCACATTTCTACCAAACCACTCAATCCCCTTCTGGACACACAGTAAGTGCATAGCCCTCCTCAATAAACTTGCAAAGTAGCATGTACATGAGTACCATCCTCAGTGCCTGGATCATTTGCAGAATGTGGGAGGTAGTGCTTCAAAAAGATCTGGTCCTTACTATTCCTGTCTGAATGGAAATGCTGCCCTAAGTCCTTGCAGAGGTTTTATGAGGGACAGCAGGCACCTGTGATTTGGAGACAACTGGGAACATTAACCTCCAGTCTCTTACATAACCCTTTGCACTCAGACAAGCACTTTTGACTTCATGTCTACATGTCCTAAGGGCTAGTCAAACCAGAAATAGGCTCCATCATTATCAAGGCATATTCTCATGACCCAGGAACATGGAGATTATGCAACATCTATTCTGGTGTAGACAAGCACCCAAACAGCATTAAAGATCCTGTCTCTGATGGTAAGTAAGGCATTAGTCTTCATCTGAGGGCAGAGTTAGGAAAGGCACAGACATTATGACTACTACCTTACAGCAGAGAGGCTCTGCAATTCTGTTCCACACCTGAAAGTTTTGCATCAGCTGATGATCATTTCACGTCCTGAGGTTAATACTGCCCCACAAATCTCAGCTTGTTTTCTGGGACCAGAACCTCCAGTCGATCATGGTGGCAAGGACCCCCAGAAAATCATTCTACTTATCTTCTTCCACAGAAAAGGAGGTCCAGGGGGATGGGCTCATTAAAATGTACTTCCAATGTAGCTTTGGCAGATGCAGGGTTTGCATCAGCTGCTGATCATTTCACGTCCTGAGGATAATAGTGCCCCACAAATCCATATCCACAAACATCCACACTTCTTCCTCCTTTCCCTGAGCACTGTGCTGAGCACGATGTCATATGATATGGAATGTCCCTTTGGTTGCTTTGGGTCAGCTGTCCTGGCTGTGTCCCCTCCCAAACCCTTTTGTACCCCAGCCTACTCACTGCAGGGGTAAAGTGGACAAAATAGAAAAACTTGACACTCTGCAAGCACTGCTCCACAATAGCAAAAACTCTGGTGTGTTATCAACACTGTTTTAGTCACATACCCAAAACACAGCACCATACAGGCTGCCGTGAGGAAAATCAGCCCTATTTCAGCCAGACTTAGTACACTTCTTGAAAATTCTGCAGTACTGTTTGTTTGAACAGTAGTGGTTTTCAGAGAATGATGACTGGAAAACTAGTGATCTTAATGTGCTTTCATTGTAAAACTGCTGACTTGAGCAGAAACAGAATTTCACGATCTTCTCTCTAATTATTGATTATAACTGTGCTTTCCAGTAAACAGTATCTGGGATTTTTTATCATTTTACTAAATAAATATTAGGAAATGTATTGGTATATTTACGTGTTGCTGTTCAACATTAGCTCTAAAAATGCCCACAGATAACATAAGAAGGAAATATTGGAATTTGATTCTTTTGATTTCTGTTTGGGGTTTTTTTGGAGGGGTTTTTTGTGATTGCTCCAAGAAAGCTAAAGCCCTAATCACCCATTACACTGCTAGGTGCACTTTAAATGCTAACACTTTTACAGGAGTTTGAGTTTCTGTTTTGTTATTTAGCTGTATTTTCTACCATGCAAAATTGATAGCTGTATGGCATTATATTTACATATCCCAATTGCTTCAGTAAATAAATAAGGATTGGCTGAATTACGTGGTCTGATCAATTTCAAACGCACTGTGCTTTTATTATGAGATGAATTGATGTGATGTGTGGTAGAAGTATACTAACATTTGAGTAAATTCATGTAGTAGGCATGCACATGAATAACTTTACTCAACTATATAGTCTCTTGGAAGCCTATGATTAGAATTTGACAACCTAGGTTTTTAAAATAATTATCTTTAATTGTGGCGTTTTTTTCTTATTATTTGCACCATGTAAGTTCACAGGTTCAAATAATTTCTTCATTTCAGATGTGGATAGATGTTCGCCCCAGTTCCTGTTAGATTATAACAGCAGTGCTGTCTTTTTCACAGCAGTTTTATTAATCTTAATTTGTAGAGTTTGAGAGATTTCACTTTAAGTTAAATGCTTAGAGGTAAAAGTGGCTAACACGATACAATAATACTTTATTGAGGAACTTGATTTAAAATATGTGATTGGTTGGGGAAGTGTCCTATATTCCTTCTACAGACGTCATACACTCTAATCAATAGATTATTTGCATAGTTTTAATGCCAATTCATTTTATCCTACTAGCCAAATTCATGAGAGGGACATCATTTTGAAACCCAAGAATGCAGTCTCTTAGATAAAAATGAAATTAAAACTTAACGTTGAATTTGGCCATTTTTTAAACAGAAAATCAAGTAAGTGCTAGAATGAAAAGTGTTTAGGTGCCATTCCTGAAATCAAGCAAGCAAAGTAATGTTTATTTCCCCGTATTATATTGATAAGAGGCTCCTGGAAGCTAAGAGTGACTTCAGGGTGATGCAAAGTAGAGATTCTTTACCTATGTCTTATTCCACGTGGAGAGTAATGTAACCACTAGTACATAAATAGGGCATAAGTAGCGCTGTCTTTTTTTCCTGGTTTTTGAAAGTTATCCAACTGGTATGAAATGAGCCACTAAACTTCTAATAAATTGTAAGTTGTACATGTCAGCATTTTTTCCCCAATATTTTCAATCCAAAATTATTTGACAAATTCTTAATTCTTGCACGTTTTCATTTTGTCCTTCTCTTCCTTGTCCTCTGCAAAGTTTGAGCAATTTCTCATGTTACTTATTCATTCAGACTGCAGGCTGCAGAATATTTTCTTTGCATTATGCTAGTGTTAGACTACTTGTTTGTTCTCTGATTTCAGTTTAGTCGGGGTTGTTTATCTTCTCATTCTAAGTGTGAGAGATTTTGTTTATTTACTCCCTGAAGGAACCAAGTCATCCAATTTATGTGTGAGATGATAGTTTTGTTAAGAAATCATGTGAGCCTTTGGGAGATAGGAGTATACACATTTAGTGATACATCCGCTTACATGGAGAACTTAAAAAGTTAAGGAAGGGACTTTTATAAAACCACTATATGGAGATAACAGCACATGAAGCCTTAAGACCTGACCCAGTACATTGCTTTACTCACAAGAACAGCCTTGTTGAAATCTGTAATATCAAAAAATGTACTGGAGTGCCTAAGCAAGATTTAAGTGGAATTCAGGCATCTGAAACTGAAGCTGAACTTCTGAACACCTCTGCTCAGTTTTCTAACCTGGGAAATGCCCAGCCTCTTCAGATGTTTTAAGTCTTGTTTGTGTAGACACCCACAAGTGCCTTTGTTTTAAAAGGGTCAAGTAGCTCAGCATCTGTCTCATGATAGATCACTAATATGATTAATCAACGAGACATTTCTCTAGCAACCTCTGTTAAAGGATGAAGATCTGGCAGACCTTCTCAAAGCAGTGTACAAGATGAGACTGAACATAAAATACAGTAGTGAATGCTACTTCTAAGAGCTTGTGCTCATCCTGTATCCACTGACTTGTACTGTTAATGGGGCAGTTTTTGCATGCCGTGTGAGTACACCTTTTCATTCACACAAGAAGGTGTCTCATGGATAAAGGCACCTGCAGACTTAGAACTGGCTAAACAGAATTTTTTGAGATACAAGTTTTCGTGTTTAGCAAGGCTCGAGATTTGCCTTTTAAAGTCCTTTGGCCTTTAATAAATAGAGCCTTTAACTTGGTTCCTGATGTTCATATCTGTAAAATGAAAAAGCATCTACCAGTGTCAAGAAATCTTGTAAAATGTAATGCATGGTTGTAAAATTATTTTAAGATTAAGAATACCAGAATTATATTTTCCAGTGCTATAGAAAAAGGAAGTCCTTAAATATATTCACAATAAAGTGGTGAGCACTGTTAGAAACATCTGTGAATTATCCTATGCATTTTGATGATGCCTCCACAGTGTGGTTTGTATAAAGTGAATGAATAGCCATGCTTGAACACATATTTGTCAATTAAAATAAAATTTCATATTAAAATAGACATAAAATTAGTTTAAACATAACTCACCTAAATGAAAACCATCTTCCAGACCATAAACTTTTCAAGCTGCCAACTTCCTCAAGTAGGATGTCCCAGCTAAAAAGAAAACAAAGCTAGAAACTGCAGTATTTCCTGAAACATCAGGAGAAGCAAATTCTCCTGTGAGGATCACATCTAAGAATGTCTTCTCCTGTGCTCCTAAAGTTCATAGCTTAGAGCTGCTAGCATTGCAACTCTCAAATGAAAGGGAATAGCAATGAAAAACTGTTCTATTTTATACGTTCCTTCAGTTTTAATTGAGAGATCATTCTTTTGTACTTGAAAGTAGAAGAATCACTTCATTAGGCTGACAGTTTTTACTACAGCAAAGAAGCTTTCTCAATTTCTTTTAAGAGTAAATTAAATCACAGGGAAATCAATATCTGCAATAAGAAAACAGTGTAATTTTCAGGACTGCTGAACAACTTAAGGACTTGAGACATTTTCCAGTTGTTAAAAAAACCAGCAACATTAAAACTATTTTAAAAGGAATATAAATAATGCTATACGCTACATAGTCCTAGAAGTAGGCTACAACCTATGCTACATAGCAAATCAAGGTTGTACGTGCAAATTTAATCTTACAGTTGATAATCTTTTTGAATTCATGGCTTCAATATACAGTCTTTAACATTCCTGTAACGCTTCAGTGTGTTCATATACTAAATAATTCTCTGAAAACTAGAGTTAGTTTTGCACTAGTGTGGGAATCATAACTTATTTTGTTGATTTAAGTACATTTAAAATGTGAGCAAAAATATTGAATTAATCGTTATGTAAAATTAGCTGAATTCCAGAAAAAATTAGATTATCTAAAGTAGCTCTGAAATAAAATCTGAATTAGAAATAGCCAAACCTACTAAAACCTTTGGTTTATTTGCCTTCTCATTAGCAGCTTTACATTCCTAATTAAAACTGTAATTGGTTATCATCCTGCTAGCCAGAGATACCTTTACAATCCAAGTTTCAATTCAATATTTCTCATTTTTGTTTTCTCTTCTTCTTCCTTAGAAGGGATTAAAAAGAACTAATACTGTCTGTAGTTCCAGTGATGATTACAAGGGAAAGTCTGTCAGTATGCCATGAAGCTATGGATGGCTATTATGAATGAAGTTAAGGCTAGTATCAAAGACATAGAAGATCAAGTTTAATCTGCCCATGTTACTGCTTGCAAGATAATTATCTTGGATTATACCAAAAAAAATTTACCTAAACTAGATAGTTTGAGAATTTGATAGTAAGTATTTTCAAGCTGCTTAAAGAATCAGCAGAACCTTTTGGGAGGAGCAGACCCGTGCAAGCATCTTTCATGTTAAAAAAATAGGAGAACCTTTCAGTTTTCACTTACAAACTTTCTTAAATGCATATTTACAAAATTTCTTATTGATCAACCAACTACAAGACCAACTACAACACTATCAAGTGTTATTTAAGTGAACATTTTTATATTGTCCATGCAAAAGATGCTCTCTTTTTTTTTTTTAGTTCTAGTCAATCTATGGTTATATAATCATAGTACGTATGCCCTGGAGTCTTGTTGTCACTGCTCATTGCAGTTATTTTTGAGACGTGATTCTGGAAATTTAGGCAGGGTATTTTTATCAACAGAATCATGTAAAGTTATCTTTTAAAGAGAAATCTTCATCTCAGATTCAAGCTCATAAGCTTATAGGATCTCTCATGGGGCGCTTTTGTTGCAACAATTGTATTCATCAACAAGCTGTATACAGTTAGTTATAGGGATTCACAGATCTCTTCCTAGAATTCCTGCTGTGAGTTTAGATTCTCCTGATGTGCATAAGCAACTATACTTATTTTTTTCTTCTAGTGGAAATTACGTTGAATTTGTCAACTCTGCACATGGTCATCATCTTGCTCTTTCACTAAGTTCATTTAGATCTGTTTAAAGATCCTAGTTAAACTTGCTAAACCAAATGACCTTGTCACATGTTTATCTCTTTAGGTCTTTAACAGATGAAGAAATATATCAAACTTTATCAGATGTACACTGGAATATTGTGACTTCAGCCTATGTGCCATTGCTTTTGGTGACACTGTCTTCAGAATGTCAAAATCACTATTAAAAATGGACTGTGCTCCCCTATTTCCCACCCATTTTTTAAATGCTTTTCAATTTCTTGAAGATTCTACTGGGAATTTTTGAAGTCTGTTAGAATTCAGTTTTTCAGTTTGTTGACAGTTAATTATACTCTCTTATTTCCTACCATAATTTTTAATCAATGTAGGTATTTTCTCTTATTCTGTGTCTCTTCAGTTTCTGCATTGTTTTCTGGTTAAGGACAATATTTGCAGCCTTTTGACAACTGTGGAAATTGTTGTCCAGTTTCATGACCTTTTACAAGGCCAAGCAATACCAAGAGATCAGTATCACATGAACTTTTTGGGAGGAATTATTGTTATTTTTCAGGGAATAATGATTAGACTAAGTTCTTTATTGTTATATTTCTTGTTTTAATTTAAATGAGTTTGCTAGGTGCCAGTATAAGATTTACTGATTTGTAATTTCCCAGATCATCTCAAGCACGTATTACCATCCATGCAGTTTTGGGGGATTTTTTGTTAGCATCCATTCTCCTTCATTCCTAGACTCCTTCCAAAACGTGAGGTAAATATCATCTAAACCTACTAGTAATTTACTTAGGACATTGTTGATTCCTTAACCTATGTTTCTGACATCCTCATCTCTCATAGTGTTACCTAACACACACAAAAAAGGGAGTGTACATGAAGGATCCTTCACTAATACACTCTGTTAAAAGCTGAATCAAAAAAAAATTAAGTTTTTAATATTCGTTTGCTTCCTTTAGCCCTGGGTAACCCAGGAGATTCCTCAGGTTTTGTTGTAGGTATTATTGTTTTGTAAGCTTGCCATTTCTAGTGTGATCAAAACATTTCACATTTGTGTTTTTCCTTTACCTCTCTTAATACTCTGAACACTAGTGTAAATCTAGAGCAACTGTTCTGAGTTGAATGTGGCTGTTCCAGATGGATGTTGTACTTTCCACCTCCACACAGCTGACTGCATTTTCCCCCAGGTTTTATTCTCCTCATTAAAATAAAATAATATGTTTGAACAAGAACATATATTTGCTTTTTATGGTAATGGGCAAAGAGTTGTATTACAAATTGGTTTTGCATAAAGAAGTTTGGACTGTTAGCCCAGCTACTGTTCTTATAATCATAAAATCTCCATTGTAAATATTTTCTTCTACCTTCTGCAGGAAAAATGGCATCCATATTGGTTCCATCATGTTTTATAGGTAACATAGCCTTTACTTGAAGTGAATTTGGGCTTCCAGGGGCTTTTAAAACTAACATCTCTCTTATTAAAAATGCCTATGGGTGTAACACCAAGCAAAGTGCTGGGTATCATATAGTCCTGCTGCATCTCAGTCATTTTTTTAAAAAGGAAGTTTAAACACTTGAGAAGCATCTCATGTAAAGGAAGACAGAATTCATTAGTTTTTGAATTTGCAGGTTTGCACTGACTTTCAAATAGAACAGTTCTAAATCAATATTTTGTAATCTGTGCCGATATGAATTAAAACTGCAAAAAGGAACACTATAGAATGGGGAAAAGGCAGTGTCTCTTAGGGAGAACTTTAATCACCAAGTATCAAAATGATTAAAATGGATAGTGGTAGAGCTATCCTAGTTTTACTGATGAGGAAACTGAGGCACTGAATGATAAAATAATTTGACCCCATCTTTAATGAGAAATGGGTAAAGAGCATAGATTCTTTGATTTCTAGGCTGGCACTTAAGCCAAAGCTATTTAATTCAATGACGTTTAGCCTGAAAGCTTGTGTGCATGTTTCTGATGATACTCTTACACGTTGTCTTCCAGATCATAAGGAATTCAGGACTGATTCCTGTATTCTTTTGCATTGTGCTGCTGTAATAGCAATGTAACAGTGTAATGTGTTAAGTACATCCTATACCTTATTTTCTCCATATACTTTACTATTGCTGAGCCTTGATCCATAGGTTTTAGATTACATATTACAGTAATTGGATGGCATACACAGAAATTGTTCTCAGAGTCAGGTTTTGAGCACTCCGGTGGCATACACAGGCATTTGTTTAATGTTCCACTTCATACAGCAATGCTGTATAAAATCATGGGATAAATAGATTCAGTGTGTACATTCCTCAAATATAAGAAGAGGTTGTAAAAATTTCATTGCCCAAATGTGCGTCACTGTGTTATTTTAGTTCCAATCTGAAGTGAGGAAAAAGGAAACAGTATACATACAAAGAGAAAAGAAAAGAAGATATTCTTGGCACTTGTATACTTCCAGATTGCATTTACATCTTGGGGGTTGGGGGTGGGGGGAAAATCTGGGAAAATGCTGGTTAATGTGACCACCTGTCAGGAAAATTACCACCTGTCTCCAGTCTTGATCTTAGCTGTTCAGAACATTAACACAACAGAAAAAATAGAGGTATCCCTGTAAATGAAAATAGTTGGTGGCTTGATCCTTTTTTAATAGGGTTACAAACTATTTATTACCCAGGTAATAAAAGGCTGAATAAATTGTTTGTACTGTGTATCAGAATATCAAAGTCTCAGGCTGACAGAAATGTCTCGATATCTATCTGTATGTTAGTTTTTAGGTTCTGTAAGCCTACATATTAAAAACCTCTGTTTAAATTTCTCTTTTATCTCACTCTCATTTCAGTCACATTGGCAAATTTTAATCACTATTGCTTATGAGTTCAAGCATGCACTAACCTTATCATCCATACTGTGGAATCCCATTGTTGGTTTCTCTTACCACCTTTCTCCCAAACAGGGAATGGGAAGCTTCCCAGTTCTCCTTTGTCACTTCTTCCTTGTCTTTTCTCTCTGAAGGATGAGGCAGGGTTTACCATTGAACATTCACTGAAATTATGAATGCATATATGAAGACCTCAGCCTCCAGTAGCACATTGCTACTACTACCATAGCCAGTCTAGACTCCTCAAGCTACTCAGTGTGAATCATATCTTGAAACAAAGACTTTCACAGACAAGTTCTCTTCCTCTTTCTTGTCTCCAACTGTGTTTTGTTGTTAATTTCAATCACTTGGGCAACCTCCCCTGCTACTAAATCACATAAAGCTACCAGGTACTCCACATCTTACAACTCTGAAATGCTGCTTCTATTTTGCTGCATTCTCATGTTCTGCAAAACTTTAGGAAACCAATAGGTGTTTTTCTGTAGCTCTACAGGTGTAATGTTGTCATAGGTCCTGGACTGGAAGACTGGTGTTGTCCGTCTGGCTATTCCGCTGAGATATAACAAGGGAAGATAACCAGGAGAGAGGGAAGATGATACATCATCATCTTAGGGTGAGGACACAGTCTTTCCAAAGTTTTCTGCTGTAGAATACTGTCCTGCTGTTGCAGGAAAATCCAGTATTCAGTTCCAGCATCTTCAGACTACTTATTCTCCATGTAATGTGGTATTTCTGCTATTTCAGAAATCTGCAGCCACTTTCCTGCATCCTCTCAGTATCAGCAGATACCCACATTAAAGCTGTCTTAGCAAACCCAGGAGTCCTTTACTTCTACTTGCCTAGCACTCCTCTGCAGGTTACTATGCCTCTGCAAGTTTCACAGCTCTGATAATTGCCTTGCATTCTACAATGTCTCAGAAGTTCTCAATATACCCAGTTAGACTTACCCCATTTGTTCATCTGCAAGAACTTCCAGATTCTGCAGAGCTGTGACCTTCCTTTACTACTCTTTGCAGCAGGGTATATTGACCATATACGCTGGTCAAAGTATTTCCAAGTATACCAAATAACTCAATAACTACTTTGTGTTAAATATAGGACTTGAAGATTTGGTGGTCATAATGTAAGGGGACGATTTCTTCTTCTAGTTGCAATTGAAGAATATTCCAGTGACAGCTATAGCGGTTGCTAACAATGGAACATAAAAAAAAAAAAAAGGTTCTGTTAACTTCTTTTAATGCAATTGGATCAGTTGAAAGGAGGAGGAGAATAAATGTCATCTGACTTGGACAGTTCTCTGAATTCATCAGCAAGTCTCCAGAGATTGTTCAAATACTCTAGAATTTTCAAGTATGGTTTTTTTCCAGCCTTTATAAACTTTGAAACTTCTTGGGGTGTAGCACCAGTGCAGGCTCCACCAGCTGTGGGCCTGCCTAAGCTGGGTGCCTGGAGTACAGTTGTGGTAGGAAAGAACTCAGTGAATGAACTCGCATTCTACCTGGGAATGAGTACATGTTGGGAGGCCAGCCCATACTGATCATCGTGTTGCTGCAGGTAACGTTATGACAGTACCTGAGCTTTGTGAGCTCATTGTGAATTACCTGCCTGCGCTGTAGTCACGTCTTTGCTGGCTGTATGATTGTCCTTTTGTAACTGGAGGCTGTACTCTTTTCATACTTTATGGTAACTCATAAATGTTTAAGACAGCTTTTGAGCAATTAGTGCTGCTTCTGCTCTAGGAGTTATGAATTTGTTATGTGCAATGATTTTCATAATGTGTCACCCTAATTGATTTCAGTCAGTTTGGCAAAGAAAAGCAGTAAAACTGAAAACATGTAAGATTGCAGTTTTCTAGTTGCATGAATAACGTGTAATATGAATTCTAATCTATTTTCACAAAAAAAATAATAAATGGCTTATTCCACTCTATTCTTAGCCTGGAAATATGCTGACACATCTGATGCATCATAAGAAGTACTTTACATGTGAGTTACCTTGGTTAGCGGCTCACTGGGTCCCCACACTTGTGCTTCCTATTTATGAAGTGACTTTACATTTGAATGCAATTTGTTTCATAATGCTTAAAGACAAACAACCCTTTAAAGCTATTAAAATGTAAAAAAAATCGGTTGGAGTAGAAATGTCTTTTTCTGCAAGTGTTTGTTTTGTTTTTTTTCTTCAAAGATGTAGTCATCGTGTATTTCTTATTCATCCCTTGTGTATGACCTATCAGAGTGAAGTGGCTTATGGAGAGGAAAAGCAGTCCCAAGATAAAATACTAGGAGCAGCACTAGAGGAATTCTGATGCATATTTACTTTTAAAAATCCACATCAAAAAGCTGTTCAAGGGAATGAATTCTTGACTTGTGACCACGGGCAAACATTTTTTCAGAACAAGTTGGAAAATAAATCTACTTGTTTATCTGTAATCATTCTCCTCAGATATATTTCCTGGAAATCTTGAGGATTCATGCCTGAGTGAGTTCTTGGGTTGCAGCTGAATTTGGTTATTTGACCTTGCTAGAGAAGGTCACCTGGGTAGCAGGAAATGGTGAGCTGTGCTGTGTACATGCACTGGATAAGGAAGTACTAAGGAAGAGTGGTGCTGCAGTTCCTGGGACTGTCCTTTCCACCACTGCTTTCTCTCATTAAATCTTCTCCATTTGCCTCTTTTTATCCCTTTTTTTTCCCCTGTGTGTTGGGGGAAAGCTTAAGAGGGGTCTCTTTTTAGCACCTCCACAGGGAAGGTCAGAAAAAACCCACTGAAATAATGAATTTGTTTCACTTGAGTAAGAGAATATGCAGATCTTTCTTCTTTTTTCCTATAATTGGATTTTCCCTACAACACCTATTTCAGAATTCAAGATCACAATAACTCAAGATAAGCAATTTTAAAATGCAATTGAGAGCATACTATGCCACAGTGAATATTCAAATTTTAAAATGTTCTCCTAGATATCTACTTGATACACCTGGTACAAATTTGAAATTCCAGTTGTTTGGATTAATTTAAACTGAAAGTTGCAGAAGAAAAGAAAACCTTGCAGCAAAAAGTGTGTTCTCCTGTTTTTGCTGCTTTAATGTGTTCAGAGCTATCTCATACATTAAAGAAAGTTGCTTTCAATTTAAACACTTCAAGATATTTTTTCTTTTTAAAGATTCTTCAGCCATTAAAATTTGTATGACTGGTTATATATTTGCCTAAAGCTTCAAATCTCTATCATCCCTGAGTTCAGTGAAAGCTTAGCTTGAATTTCTAATGACATTAGTTTTATTCCATTGGTAGGGTGAATGACTGGAAACCTCTTTGTTGGAACTGTTCACCAAAAAAACCTTTTTTATGTTCTGATGCAAATAGTGCAAGGAATATGAAAAAATAAAAGGTTGTTTTTCTGTTTGCATACTCTCCCTTTAGACAAGGTATTAATTTACAGTCTTTTCCTTTGTAAAATACCATTAGAAATAGGAAATAAGATTAACATAGAAATACTTGGTGGTTGCTTTTACTTGCTGATATTTTGCTATTTAATATATACCAATGTGAAGTATGACAGTTTCACTTTTGATTGTTACGTAGTAATTTAATACTACTGTGGTTCCAAAATCTATAGAAACAAATTTAAATTAGAAACAAAAATGCCAAAGAGAAGTTAAATATGCTAAGGAAAGTAGTGGGAAAACCCACCACAGTATTGTAGGCTGTAACGATATTTTAGACCCTGGATGCTTTATCTTAGATTCCCAGTCTATTTAGGCAGATAAGGATGGGAGGATGGGTTGATTTTTTTCTGAAGTCACAAGCCAACAAATCCAATGTAATTTAATTTAATAAGATTTTTTTTATAATGAACACCCAGAAAAATCAAGCATTTTCTCTCTCTCTGTTTTTTACTCTATTTTTGGATTTAATTTAATTATTTTTTGTCTTAAAAGGTGCAGCTGCACAATTGATTTAAACTAATCTGCATGTGTTCCTACTCTGAGGATTGATTCCATTCAGTACCCTTCACCACCAACCAGCATTCCCATGAATTTGTCAGGCATTTTGCAAACATGATTTACCATCAAAAAGACAAGGTAAAGCAGAAAGATCAGACAAACAAGCAGGATGGAGTCAGGTCACAGAGGTCCAAATATAATAAGATGTTTCAAAAGATGGAGTGCAATTATATAACTAAGAGTCTAGATTTTATTAATGTGTCTGTTGGTCACTGAAAACTGCAAAATTCAATAAGGAACATCTCTGTTTTCAGCAGCTTCTCTTGGGATGTAGGATGGCTATTCTTTAATCAGAATTTCCACATAGAAGGCCTTGTCTCAACAATTATTTTTTTTCTATTTCAGAAGGATATCTATACAAGTAGTACAAAATTCCAAATAGCTTTTTGCCATCATCTTCAAGAGAGTGACGTCTGCATGAGCTACCTAGTTAATTAGTTTTAAATGATAACATAGTGGTAAGCTTTAACCTTACCATTCAGATGTTATGGGAGAATGTGACTGTGCCCTTCCTAACTTTGACAGTTATTTATATAAATATTTTTAATCACAGTTTTGCTTTATATTGTTTTAGCCCATAGATAATACAGGTGATCAAAAAACTCCAATATAACTATTAATCCATAATTTTAATATTTGTCTGAGTTTCTGATTTCCGTCCTCCTCTCCCTTTACCCTTTCATTTCCCAGTTCTTTAAGGAATTATTATGGACATTGAACCATCAATGTTTTGCAGTCTACTACCAGAAGTGAACTACTGTTGATATCATTCCTGAATCAGTTGAAAGCAGGTTCCCACAGGGCAAATATTGCATGTGTACAAATTGTTTACAGCTTCTGTGTGGTCGGTGTTGATAATAAAACTAGAAAAAAGGTCCTGGGAAGTAAGCCATGCAGAGATTTGCTCTTTAATTTTGACAGTATATTGACTGCTGCATGATCTTCATGAGGGCTAGAAATATAAAGTACAGTTCTTTTTAAAAAATCACCATCAGTGGCTGAGACAGATTCTCTTTAGAATGAAATTTAATGATATGTGGCATTCAAGTAGTCAAAATGTTTTTCACATGTTAACCTATTGCTTATCTTATTCTATTTAACTGATTTTGTCAAATTTTATTGTATTACTAACTGATAGCTTGTCATGGAATAGTGAAGAGTGTTATGACTCTGTCTTTGCTCTGTCCCTTTTCCTTTTCTTTTGCTGTTCTCTAAGTGAACACTTTCCTCTTGTGAGCATGATTTTATGCATAAGAATCTGCTCTTCATTGAGTGGCTGAGTTTTAAAATGTTTTATAACATTCAGGTATCTGTCTTTGAGCTTCTGGTCCTTTTATTGCCATGTTGCAGTGTCGTTATTGCTGATGGAAGTCTTTTATGTATATATTGAGTTCTCAATCAAAATATTTTTAATTGATGCAAAAGCAAGTATGTTTCATCACTCAGGCATAATTTTACAGTTTAACAAATATTAGAAATCAAACAACATGCACATAACAGTTGTACAATATACATGTACATTATACAAAGCAATATACGTGGAAAAATATGCATGTAATGGAGCAAATACTATGAGAGCTTTGACTTCCAAATTGGCTTAAATTTAAAAATTGTGCATGTTGAAGCAATATTAAAGTCTTGTTTCTTAAGCACTAAAAGGTTGCTGAACTCAAATAGTTCAAAGGTATTAAGTTACCTATGTTATGCTTATATTTTATGCTTCAAGTGGCTGTGCCAGGGAGCTTGCTGAGTACATGCCCTTGCATCCTCAGACTGTAGGACGTGTGTAGCAGTTGCACAAGCAGGAAAGACCTCAGCCAATTTGTATGCTGGATGTTCCCGTCTGGACTGTAAAGACAGAGAAGATATATGGGAGTGAATCAGAACACATTCAGGATAGAGACCTGTCATACTTCAGGATTTTCCTGGAGCCAGGGATGGTTTTTGCAATCTATACTTATTTTTGAAAAGCTTGAGCAAGCTACATAGTTCCCCCACTGACCTTCTGCAGTCTTGGAAAAGGATTCCACAGCCCTGAAGTTCTTAACCAATTCTTCTGACATTCATAGAAGCAAATCCTTGAGGATTAATTTTTTTTTAACCTCTAGAGCCAGAGTATTCTTAGCGTGCCATTTTTTTACCATAGTTCATCTTGCTTTTCATCACTCTCCAGGCTTTATTAGTAAAGCAAAGATTTTTGTTAGCTGGACTTAAGTTCAGGATTTTATGAACAAGATTGTATTTTACACCTGATTATTTGTTTTTTTCCCAATCACTGTTTATGATAGAATCTCTTCACCTGTTTCAAATTTTATCCACCTAAATTTTTTTCACTTTTTTCTTTTAGTTGTGAGTACTGGTGACTCAGAGGATGTATGGGCAGTGCAAAATGTGTCTGTCTGAGGGAGTGCTTGTTGAACTCCAAGAAACGGAGTATCTTGCCTCAGAACTACTCAGGTTTTTCTGTTTCCTGAGATGTCACCTGGCATAACACTTGACTGGGGTCCACTGTGGGCCTAAGATATTTCTCTTTTGTTTTCTCTTTTCACTTCAAAGCCTCTGAAATAACATGAGGGCTGTGTTTTAGCCCTATAGCACAATGTTTTTATAACACAAGACAAAGGATGTGTCTCACAAGCTCCAGAATATGATAGGAATGCATGCAGTGGTATTTGAGGATGAAAAAACCTTTGGGGATGAAGCTGAAAGACTCTGTAGGGCAGAAGAAGCCAAACCAGACACAGCCTTTTCACATTGTCTATGGAGAGTTCTCCTTGGAATATTCCTCCCTCCGAACCACTCCCTGGTTAGGTCTCAGAGTGGGCTAAATGCATCTCTTCAAAACAGAGCCTGGGAGCTAAGTAACAATTACGTCACATGGACAATCAGGGAATCTACTCCTAGCTTTGCTCCTGGGTATTATTTTACTTAGCAGAATAGATGCCGTAATCTGCCTTCCAAGTGCTCCTTACATTTTGGACTACTTCCACATTCATCTATTGCATTTATATTCCCTTGCATTTAAACAGTAGACACAAATGCGTTAGATCACAGTTGTCAGAATCAGGCAGTCTGACTACTTAAAGGTCCCTACCTAATTAACCGTGAGTCATGTCAACTATGGCAAAGTCACTGAGGTCTTTTCCTGGGACCAGGCACCTTAGTTAAAGACTGTGTTCCTCTGGCTTGTCAGCCAGCTGCTGTTGTCCAGCATGAATTTTTTATTTTATAGTCATTGATTACTAAAGCCACCAATACATTAATTTTAAATATTACACAAGATATCTGTTATGCATACATTTCATGATCGTTGGTACCCGTCCTATCTTCCTATGTGGTCAATGAAGTATCATATTAGTAAACAAACATATGATGCTTTATTATTTATTTATCATTACCTTAACAGTAAGACATAAGACTTGATGTGAAGACATAAACCGTACAATTCACTCTTTTTCACTGGGTTCCTGTATTACCCTCATTATTTAAAAAATAATAAATTTGCTCCATGATTCCAGTTTGCTTTTTTAAAAAAAAATTAGCTTTCAGGAATTGCTTCTTATTATGGCTTTCTCAGATTAAAGAGCTCTTTAGCAGTAATTTTTTTCTTCTTGAAGCAGATTTATAGACAATAAGCAAATCATCTCAGTCTTCTTTTTGATAAACTGTACTGGTAGCTTATATACTGTCTTTGTCATTGATTCTTTTCTGTCCATTTTCCCTTTCTGTCTGTGAATATCACAATATTCCATTAGCTCTTTTAACATTGTCTCTAATTTCATTGTCACATATCCAAAGGCCATGGAAGCGTTTGGTTTTAGAAGTAGTTCATAGTGAGTTGCTTGTGTGTTATGATTCCTGAATCCTACCTAGTCACTACTTTTCAGGATTCAGTCCTCCATTTTGTTTGCCTGTGCCACAGGCTCCAGAATTCAGCAGGGCTGACTTTCCTCCTTTTTATTTTTCCTCAAAGAATACCCTTTGTGTTACTTGCAGATTTTACCAGCACTGGTTTAACTTTCAAGTCACTAATGAAATATATGAATAACCTTGGCTTACTCAGCAACTCTTTGGAGCCTTGCTAGAAGCATCATCTCTCTGACGACGGAAAGGACCTCGTGAAATTATCTGGTACCTTTGTTTCTGGCAGGTTAGTGATGCATATTAATAAAGGCATTTTGGGACCACCCAATGATGTCTGAGGAATGGACTTTGGCAGTCTTGCCTTACATCTGTTTAGGAAGGTCATTCTCACTGGCTAAAAGATTTGCTGTGTTAGTGATCTGTATTATGGTTTAGGTATGTTTCTCAATACATGCTGGTGATATGCAATACATCCACTCTAAAGGACTGTAGAGATTTTGCAGTGTGTTCTACTTCTCGGTTTTGAAGGTTCATCCAGTAGTTATCTCATTTTTAACTATAATCTATCCCTCAGAAAACCTATTTATCTGATGAAATACTATTGACTAGTTTTCCATAAGCAAAACCGCAGAGAAACCTCAAGAAGAAAACAAATAATTTATTTGTAGGTGTTTTCTGTTTGAGGAAGTGACTTCACATTTACATAGCTATCCACCTTCCATGTCAAAATTTTGCATGACAGCAGTATCTGTGGTTTGGGAAGAAGAAAGAATGAGTAGGAAGCATGTATTTCTTGATACCAAGTAAGGGAATGATACCATCTTCATGGAAGGCTCTTGTCTGAATGTGGCTTTGTAAGACAGTTCTGCGACTCAGCGTAAGGAGGGAGAATGTACAATCTGCACTGTTGAACAGTGCTTAGTGTTGACATCTTTAAAGCTATATTCAGTATATTTCTAACTTGCATATGCCTGTTGAAACAGAATCACAGTAATGCAAACAACACATAACAAAAACCTGTGACCTGTATTATGTGGAATATAAGATTATGTCATTGTAATAATCCCCTTTTGCCTTAAAAGCTCATTATGAATCACTTTCTTTTTAATGTAATCCTTAACAAATCATCACACACAAAATCAGGAAGGCTATTCCATTTTCCAATAATTTGTTCATATGCCTTTAGAAGATATTCCAAAGATCCTGCTGGCAAATAATTTGATTAGGTAAAACTATTTCCTTTGCTGTTTCCGAGCAAGATATTATCAAATTTAATAGCGCCAAAAATATACTCCATAACTTGATATTTATAAATTGCCACAGTCCAAAATGAAGCTGGATTATTTTCACTCCTAGTTCCAGAGTGTCTTTTTGAGATTCTATTTAGACCTTTTCCTTTTCTATAGCCCAGAAAATTTAGAGTTTAAAACCAGTATAATTCTTTGAGATTCCTAGATTTTAAGAGTGAAATCAATCACACAACTGCTGAATGCAAACTTGTAGCAAGCTGCAATAAATCAGTGCATCACTCAGAATTATACTGACTCAAGGGAACATTGAAAGGTTCTCTCAATGAGTTTATGTACAATTAATTGACCATTGTTCATATATCTGTTACCTAATGATGATATTATATCCAGTAAAGTACTTATTTTAAGTTAGAGAGACTGGAAAAATAATTTTGATTATGATAATAAGAACAGACTATAACTCAGGAAGTCATATGTTTAAAATAAAAGATTGTCGTGCTTGTATCTGCCATTATAATTTTGGTTCTTTCTCTTGGAAATACTCTGGAGGTGATCTTTAATTACCTGAATAGACAGTATTTTTTCCACAGGATCCTTAGCACCATTAAAGTTAGCTGATGGATTATGTTTGGATTAAGACATATGTTCAGTAGTTTTATGAACATTATTTGGTTGCTTGCCTCTATCATAGTTATTCTCCTCTGGTCAAATGTTGCAGAGAATACACTGGTGGATTGTGTTTTGGGTTTTTTGCATTTCTTCTTAGAGTACTCCTTTCTGTTAGCACAAGCTTGCTGCCATTGTAATGTTGCTACATGGCTTCCAAGGCATGTATGTGGCATGCATTTGGTCTACTTGCAGCCCAGAAAACTTGGATGAGTTGCTGCAATTTTCTGTCTGGGTAGACTTAACTAGGAGTACCTTCTGGGTGATGTTTGGACATCTTAAAAGAGGAGACAAGAAGGGCATTGGTGACATCTGTTACAGAATAAAGAGTGAAGCAAACTGCTCGCATTCAGACTAGCATATGGACAGTAGCCTCCTGCCCACTAGGGAGCAAGGGAAGCTGCTAAGCTTCACTTGTGTACCTGTCGTGACCCATTGTGATCTCCCCAGCAGTTATGAAGCCAAGAGAGGGAATGAGGTGAGGGTTTATGCAGAGAAGCAGAGCAGCAGTAACTTACATCAGTAGCCACCCACAGCTGTGAAAGAAACTCTGACCCAGACTTTTGACAGCATTATTTGGGAGAGTGGTAATCTTAATTACTCAGGTATCCCTGAGTTCTTATCCTGTTCTGTTTGACTTTTTAATTCAATAGACATTTGTTTTCTTAGATTTCTCTCCTTGATTCCCACTTCTCCACCTCCTGCCAGTCCCCTTCACAAACTGTGTCTGAAATTTCTGGCCAGGATGTTGCACTAATGTAATTTCAGTGGTTTTAGTAAGAACTCTTAGGAGTTCTTCAGACTCCTAATATTGTGACTTAAATAAGTATGCTGGCTCTGTAGAATCTAGTTACTGGATCTCTTCTTTTTTTAACTTCTGGGAGAAAATAGAAGAAAAAATGGCAGATTCACTGAGTTTTTGTATACTTTGAGGCAAGGGCCCCGGTAGAACAGCTCCTGCACGGACCACCTTGTCCAGGAGCTAAGGGGGAGGCACTGTCAAGGCTGTATATAAATGAACATTCTCAACTCAAGCGTCCTCGAATATTAATGTTTGTAAGGATATGACATATGGCACAATGTGTATCCTCCAATCTATTCCATGCAAAACCACCATAAATTCAAACTTCTGCATTTTTCATTTCAAAATATACAGTTACATGTGCAAAAGGCAACCCATTATAATATTCTGTAATGATGCCCTTAACATTTAGATACCCATTTATTGAAAGTGGTATCCTAAAATAATGAGGCGGGGGGGGGGGGGAACCTATTCGAATGGAAATAATAGCAGAATAGAACTAGCAGAGCTATTTAGAAGTGGCTTCACCTCACTGGAGTGTGAGGATAAATTTAAATGGAATGAGATTTGAAATGGACATTCTCACAGTTTCATAAAATGTAGAGGTAGCATTGCATGTTTCTTTTCAAAGTATGAAAGTGTTATCACTGGTCTTTCTCCTCAAAGTAGCAAAATGAGAAAGGGCAATGACAGTTCCAAAGATAAGCAACATGATTAAAAAACACTGACTAATGCTTTATACAAATGAAGAAATGGCAAATGGGCATTTTGACTGCAATATACTGCCTGAATTATTAAATAGCTGAGGAATGAAAATGAGCAGAATTTTGGCAGGCTTCTTAAAAAGCTTGTGCAGAGTTTGCCTTTTCCTTAATTGCTGCTCTTTCTAGGGGAAAAATGCGTAGATTTTATTAGTTTGTTTCATCTATTTAGGTTAACTCATTCATATTATTAGAATGAGATCTCAAAACACAACATTTCAGGAATCCCAAAATCTGGAGAACAGCCTGCCCTCTGCTGCTTTCCTTAATAAACTAGAAATCAAGAAGGCTTGAATTCTCATCTCCTTTCTTCCTTTGATTTGTTCTTATAATTTCCTTATGCTTCACAGTCCTAGTCTTTGTTGACCAAATTTAATTACCCTGTCTCAAAGGTAGGATTGTTGGAGCTTCAAATGTCTACCTACAATAGTGTTGTAATGTGGAATCCTTTAGCACAGCAGCAACAGAAATGGGTCTATAGACAATGTTTCTGCCTATATTCAGATATTCACATCACCATTGTGAGTACACAGCAGATACTCTCACCAATGCTAACAGTTTACACAAGTGGGATGCTGCAGTATTGGCGGGACAAACCAGGTAACTGTTACTGTTGGAGAAAAAGACATGGTAATATGGAAAAGGAAAATCCTTTCTAAGTTTCCGGAACCTTGAAACTCTAGAAAACCAAGCTGCCCCTCGAGTAGATCTTTTTTATTTCTTTACCGCTTCAAATGGAGAAAAAAATGAAAAGTGGACCGATCTCCAAAGAAAATAAGTGGCAGGAACTTAATTTTTTTATCACTTAAAGATTTTGTAAGTAGGTACTGTAAGGAAGTCAAAGAATTCCAGTTAATGATTTTTGGACATCAGTTAGAGCAGTGCAGGATAAGAGGATGGACTAGATGATTTTTTAAAGTTTTCTCAGAGTTCTACTTTTTTATGTTAGAAAGAATATCTTGGCTGCATACAATTTGAAAAATGACATAAAATATATTCTTCTACAACCTTGCATATAAATATGGACTACTTTTCCGTTCCGTGTAGCAATTTCTAATAAAATTCTTACTTTATCTATGTGTGTGGTTTTGCTACTTTAATACATTAATTAATTGGTACATACTTTAGTGGATTTTTCTCTCCTACATGCATGGTATACACAATTAGACATTAGAAACTTATGTCTGGCATCAGTATAGTCAGTGTTGTTTGTAATATCTTTGATTTCCAAGTTAAAAAAGAAAAGAAAAATCATTCTATTTTGCTAGCTTTTGGACATTTTAATTGAATAAGAATTTGACACATTTTTTCTTGTGCAGCAGTAGGATAACCAAATGATAAATGTGAACTAGGATTCAATTCAGGCACCTTGGATTCCTATTACCATACATACACTCAGTTTTTTAATTTTACAAACTGTGAATGTTTTAACAGTGTGTCTTTTAGAGATGATTTGGTCTATAAATTATTATTGTTGCAAAACCTGAGCACACGCAGTTTCTAACTACAGAAATTCTTAGATCAGTAAGTAAACAAAGGAAGCTGAGCTTGCTTAGCTCTAAAAAATTGGATTACTTTTTAAATTGTCTAGACACATGAGGTGTATCATCTTAGGTTCATAATTTGAGAGTTGGGATGATTCTTGCTTTCTTGGCTTAGCAAAGAACAGAAAAGAAATAAATGTTTCAGCAAAGATTAGTTCATGTTGATACTATTGATTTGGTTCCTCTTGTGACTAAAGGTCATGCTGACTGCTAAAAAGAGAAAGTGGTTGAGCAAAAGGCCACTGACTTAGAGCGAGGGTGTTATTAGAGGTGACTCAGTAAATATTGTCCTTTCAGCTGTAAGCTGAGCTGGGATTTCTGCAGAAATTGTTGCTTCTGTTTTATTTCACTGAGTTCAAGAGACCAATTCTGAGTGCTGAACCAAATAACATGAGTAATGTAAGGTTTAGGGAAAACTACAGGTTTCCAGTATAGCAGTCATATTCTGTCAGTTGAAATTTTATTTATTTATTTATTTATTTATTTATTTTAAAATATATGTGTGTGTGATGTGTATTTGTGTATGTATAGATATAGATATAGGTATAGGTATAGGTATGTAATTCCCAAGTTTTCTGTTTTATTGAAAGGATTTGGCAGCAATTGAAAAGGCATTAAGGAGATATAAAGTGAGAACACCTTCCTTCAAAGCTTGTGTTAGTTTAAGGTGTGTGTTCTGAAAACCAGAACCAGGGCAGTATTTATTTTGTCTGTTTTCTCCAGGTTATCTGCACAACTTAGGTTTTCATGGTTACTGCCTCAGGTTAGTTTCTATCTCCACATGTTGCAAGAGGGGAAAAAAAAAAATGAATAGACAATGTTTGATAGATTCTGATCAATGAACTATTGTGCATCCATGGATTCCTTAGAAGTCTTTTTACTTCCCTTGTCCTCCTTTAGGATTTTCTAGTGTCTTATCTTTTTACTTGCATCTCGTTTCCAAGGTCTCCAGGAGGTAAATGGAAGGATTTTCACTGTAAAATTCTTCTATATGCTACCAAAATATATGTACATATCAGTCTGACATGGAGATTCAGTAGTTCAGAAATAGAATTTCATAAGCTGGGTAGTGTTTGTTCCTGACTGTTCTCCAGGTTGAAGTAGCTTCCTTTTCTTCTTTTCTAGGTTCTTTGGTCACCATTCTGGTCACTGTGCTTTTAACTGGTTGAGGCAAATGCACACTGACTACATAGAGTGCTGCAGTTTACTTTCATATTATCCCTAGTCTTTCTGATTTTTGGCTTGCCATTTTAAGGAAGTTTCTTTCATTTTCTCAGTATTTTGTGCAGTCCAACTTTTACTAGAATTTACATAATTGGTTTCCCCACCTATTACTGACTTCATAGTTTCTAATAGGAGGTGACTGTATCAGCATTGTAGAGTCAGTTTCATAATATGGATTCTGCTAGTTAAATACTGTGTCTCCAGAGCTTTGAAAGTAGTCTCTGAAAAATCCAGTGACCACTGCATCTGAAGAGTGGAGAAGCAGCACTGAAGGCTTACTGCAGGCTGAGTCAGATGAAGCACAATGAAAGAACATTTTAGGGATTTCTGCAGTTTCTGCAGTCATTGGAACTGACATTGACATTTTTCAAGGTAAACTTTGTGTCTCTGGAGATTGCCTATACAAGCATTATGCATCGTGTAGCCTCACTTAAGCTCTTTGAAAGCTTTAAATGTTCCATGGTCTTCATTTGTCCTCTACAAAAGAATAAATTTCACCATGACTGAGGCAGCATCTTTACTTGTTGAGCAGACGTTGACTGTGTGCCAAATGCAGCAGTGAACAAGTTGAGTTTGGTTTGCTTACTGGAGATTTTTTCCAGGCTGGATGGCTTTTAGTTTTGTTTTCTAGAACAGTACAAGAAACATCTTCTGAACAGCGGTCCATGAGAAAATGAAATGGGGAGGTGTGGGATCTAGGGTTCACTACCTGTTTTGGAGAGGCAAGTTAGCATATGATATCTCAGCTCGTCAGCTCTCTTTACCTGTGACTCACATAGGGAATCAGGGTGCATGACAGCATGTCTGACAAAACAGGATGGGCCTCTTATATAGACAGAACAGGACCAGAAAGTAGGGAGTGTGCAGTGAGGGCTCTAATTTTGGCAGAAGGGTGTGGGCTTATGGCTGAAGAATGGACCACGCAGGTGCTGTGGTACAACCAATGGCTGGGAGAAATGAAGGGTGGTCTGGGTGTGGTACCTTTCACAGTTAAATCAAGACTTTTGATATGTGCCTCATAAAAAAAGGAAGTATTGTATATTTATTTTATCAATGCTGCATTCTTCAGATTGGAGGCTGATGTCCAGACCGGACACTAATGTCCTTAAATAGGATGAAGTGAGACATATTTTTCATTAACAACTCAAAGATATCTGTGTACTTTATGGATTATAAATATTTTAAAAAATCAGTTTATGTTTATATATAACAGTTTATGTTTATATATAACACTATTTTAACTCTTCTGAAAAAATAATCCCCTCATACATATTAGTACATGATTTTTGGACCTGGGTTAGGAAAGGATCATGATCAGCAGAATTGTCTCAGACTTTAGCCTAGAGCTGTGGAAAGATACTACAGATTGACTGTTTCAGAGTTGGCAGGGCTAATGTCTTTAGGGAGGCTAGGCCTAAGATGAAGCTAGACTATTTTCTGTTGCTTCTCTCATTATGTTGCCTTACTTCATTCCGTGGGCTGCAAATGTCGGAATACAGTTTTCCTCTCTCTGCTGCAATCTTTCCATTTCCCATTTAGGGATCCATGTGAGTTTTCACACAGTGTAAGGATAACTTCAGTTTAATTATTACTTTTTCATTCAAAAGAAGTAAGCATAGTGAACCATTTTACTGAAACTCTGAAATAAAAAGAAATTACAAGCTGATAGTGAAAGATAAATTACCACCTTTGCTATTTTAATAAGTAGTATTTATTCAGTTACAGAACCACATGAATATTTTCTGTGATTATATAAATTACAAGATAAGCCACATTTTAAAGTACAAATAGCAATAGTAACAACTATGTAAAATTTATAACTATTAACTTATAAATTATTACTATAGACTGAACTATAAAAGATCACAACCGATACATAGCAATAAACAACAACTGTATTTTCTTTTTATACATTTACATGTGTTTTAGTTAAATAGTCTTGAATTTTCAAAATATTGCTGCTTTTACTACCTTGTTTGTGTAACATACTATGTATAGATTTCATGTGTCAGACCTCGCTCTACTGATTTTTGGTGCCTCACAGGTACTTCAAAGGGAATGACAGTTTAGCCTTTCATAGGAATCTGGCCAGAAATCATTTGTCACTGAAAATTGAATGTTCTAACATATATACACATTATACACAAATATGTGTATGTGTTTTATTTATATGTATGTATGTATAAGCTCTAATGACCTATAGTGTTCTGCATATAGAATAAGACAGATGGTTTGATAGACTGAAAGCTATATGTATGTAAAGACAATTCAAATTAAATAGACATCTGTAGAATTTGATGAAATCTCTTGTTTTACCTCCAGATACATAATTTGTGAAGGGTAGAAAATACCTTTCTGGAAAAAATGTCAGCCAGCTGAAAACAAAACCTCAAAATATGGAGGTCAGAAAAAAATCCTAGGTTTTAGTAATATAAAATAACTATCTGAGGTGCTCTTTTAGGATAAGCATATTTAGTCAGTCTGATTCTTTCTGAGTCTGTGAAATAAAATAAAGATATCAAAACAGTATGTTAACAATGTATAACATGCTTTTATGCATATTTATATATCCTAAATATTGTAGCAATGAAACTATGTACAGCCGTCTGCAGGGCTTTACTGCATCACTTTTTATTAAAGCAACTAAAAATAATAAATTGCTATATAGCTGATACATTTAAAAATAGTTTATTAATCATGGGAATAATGTGATACTGTACAAATATCATGTGACAACAAAAATAACTGTTGGAAAGACATAACTGTATATCCAAAAAATATCAAGTATGCTTCCCCAAGTTTTTTCCAGATCCCAAATCCCAAAAATTATTAATTTCTAAGAAGTCCCATACATATTTTGAATAACAGTAAGTGTGGAGTTCCCCATAGGTATAGACACACATTATGTATGAGATAGGTATATCCAGCCAACAGGCATAGCATGGCCATAGTATGGTCTTCCTCCTTGTGGCAGCACGTTTATCATTGACAAGGTTGCCAAGAACAGTGTAGGTGAGTTCTGTTCCCTGTATCACTTCTATTAATGACAGCTTCTATTCAGTGTGCAAAATGTGCTGAGACCCTGTACAGGTTCAAGAGAAATTGGCTCATGAAGACTCAGTCTGTATCAACCGGTCAAAATTTGGAGCAAGCTTTTTGTCACAAAAGTATTTTGCTTCCCTTTGACAGCCTCAGGGGGAAAGCACTGACTGACGGCAACACAGCAATACATTGTAGCAATAGGCAGGTCCTCTAGCAGCTCTAGGAGGTCAAGTGCACCTGGACTTGGCAGTACTTGGAACTATACTATCCCCAAACTATTCGTCTCAAATTTTAGAGCACTGGAGCACAGTTCAACAGAGACCTCTTGGAGTAAAGCAACAATGCCACAACCCTTTGGTTGGTCAGCTTATCTTCCAAACAGAATGTTCTAGTTCACTTGCACTTCTAATTCTGTTGCACCAGCAATGTCTAAGAGACACCTTTTTTATTCCTAAGCCAACAGATGTAATCACTTTTGCTTGCTTGGTTGTATTTTGGTAAATGATGGTATTGGACAGCTGAAAGAGAGGTCTTCCACTTAACTTGTGGTGGTTCTATCTACCTTCCTTCCTGGCTGGATCCCTACAGGAAAGGTTGTGTCTCATATGTTGCTGAGCCCTCTCAGCTAGGGGAAGTTTCCAGCTGTGGGGGGCAGGAGGGGAGTGGACAGGAGGAAGAGTAGGGAGTGGGAGACATAACTTGCAGGAGCTTGGTGCACAGGTGGCTGTAGCGGATGCCAAAGTAGAGATCTTTTGTAGGTGCTAAAGAGAGACTGTATAGGGTTAATGTGCCTACTTTGCAAATGTATGGTGTGGAGGTTTCTTCTCATTAACTTGTATCTGGGGCTACCTCACTCCCAGCGGGTCTGAGTTTTCTTCCTTTCCCTTTTTTTTGGTTGCCCTGAGAATGTCAGCAATTCTGAGCCCTCAGGAGCTCTGGGGTTCATCTGCTTGGGCAGAAAGGAGTAGGCAGTTCTGCTATAATGCATGATCATGGTGTGGCAAAGGGGCAATGCTTCTCCTGTGTTCTGGATGGGAAGTTTGCAGGAGGAACAGAGACAAGGCTAAGTTGTGTTCTCTCCCTCCACTCTGGGGAAATGACTGAAGCAGTGCTTTGTGCTTTCCACAAATGTAAGCCTTTCTTTTCTGCAGTCTTAGGGTAGCTTTGCATGATTTAATAGATCTTCTCTTCCTACTCAGTGGCTACCTCCTTCTGTTCCCTTATCTTCTTGCTAAAGACAAATGTGGCCTGAAGGACCGGAAGAACTCCAGCTCTTCTTTATGTTTCATGATTACAAAATTGTCTTCAGGCTTGTCCTGAGTTGCCTACAGTTTCAGACTTTTAAACAAATTAGTCTCTTAGTCTAGCAGTATTTGTCCCCAAGCAGAGTCTTCACAGATTGTGTCAATTTCTGCTTCAGTGACCTTTTTATTATGCGCAGCTGGAACACATTCTGTATCAGACCCTGTATCACACAGCAGAGCTTGGAGAACTAATTTAAGTGTGAGGTGACAAGTCATTTCAAATGTACTTTTTTATAAGTTATTACAAGGACTAGTTGCTGGGTTAAGAGTGTTTTACTCTGAAAAAGTGATCTTTCTTGATCTTTCCTTAAAAAAAAAAGCAGTCAATTGAAATGTATACTATGAAAAATGTTTTTCAGTCTCTTCTGAATGCTGTGTTTGTGCTGGTCAACAATCAAATGACGTTAACTTACAGAATACATACATGCCTTCATGCTGTATGAGGTGTAATGATACTTAGAAGGACTACAGAAAATACTCTAACTTCAAAATCTCAGGCAGATATTGTAGGCTGTTGCTGACCTAATATGATCCGTGTTATTTTTTGTCCACCTGAAATTTTCCTCAGATTTTTTTTTTGTAATAATGCAGTTTATATAGTTAAAGAATCAAAAACATTTTGTCTGAAGTCCAAGAAATTATTTCCGTTATTTTATATGTTATCCTAATTTGTTAGTGAAAGCCAGGGAATTAGCAGCGCTAGGTGACAACTCTGTATCTAATGAAAAATCAGTCACAGTTGTTGATGTCTCACTTTTGAAGAATCATACTGTTGTGCTTGGGAGATATTCATTTTTTAGTGTATAGCAAAATTCTTATTTTTAAAGGTTTAGGTGCTTTCTTTGAAACAAAAGGAGTTTTATGTAGTTCTTTAATGATACAATAATAATTGTGGGGTTTCTCTTTCTCAGTGGTAAGGAAATAAAGGGAACTTCTAAGCCACATTCATGAACTACAAAAAGATTAACCCTCAAAATAAGAGGTGCTGTCAGAGTTGAGGAAGGCATTCCTCAACTTCTTTTTGGTGCTTGACAACACTGTAAGGCTGTTGTAACACTGTAAGTATTAATGAGTTTTCAGATTAGCCAAGGCCTTATAGGTTGAATACAATACCTTGAATGGTGCCATCAAACAATTTAGTAGAAATCTGTAGCTAGTAGAGTAATTCTATAGTGAATGACCATACTCTGAGAACCTGCTTTAGGACTGGGTGGTGACCCACCTGCTTTGGTCTGGAGGTGATACTGGGATTCATCTCTAGGTACGAGTCCAGTTTTGAATACAATAGAAGTCCGACAGCTGAGATAACTGCTATTTTGAGCACAAGAGAGTCTGTAATTTAGAAAGGTCTACCTGTCTTTTAAATCACATGGTATTTTAGTAGCTAGGGCAGGGGAGAGGAGGAAGAGACAGCAAAATAATTAACATTGAGAAATCTGTTACTTGGACAGAAATGTTCCCAAAGTGTCCTAAAAATTTATCTGGCAGTCTGTCTCTCCCTGCTGCACAATAGCAGAGACTTTGATTATACCAACTAGCCACAGACCATTACTTTTCTGGCAGTCATCCTGGTTGGGAAGCACACAAGTCTGATTACAGGTGGCAGCCCAAACCATCTCAGAAGCTCCAGTAGTTTTGTGAGTAGCAGCAGCTGTGGTTTACATACTGAAGACTTCATACCTGCCATACCACATCACAGCTCAGTCTAACCTTTACCTGAAAGGAAGCTGCAAAGAGGAGTTTGTATTGACTTTTTCTGATCCAGGGCATACTCACTGCCCCTGGACTTAAAGATGACAATTTTGGGAGATCTTTTTTAAGTAACTGCAGAAAAAGGCCAGTAGATTACTTCGTCTTCAGAGACAAGTCTGTCTTCTCATGAAGCAGTTGGTAATTTAGATAAAGATAAAATTACTAAATTATTTCCTGTGAAGAAGCAGAATGCATGCCTCATTTTCTTGAGAAGTGAAGACATGATATACTTCTCCATTTATGATTCTGTACCTTAATGTAAGGGTTATTATTTAGAGAATTGGTTAATTGCCTTACTAACAGGAGTGTGTGTAATTGGTAATGAAGTTTAACAGTTGACTGCTACATTACTAGTTTAATTCTGCACTGGTTGTTGGAGTATTTCTTGTAGTGGAGATATAGATTACCAGTCTCTGAAATCTAGGTAAGGACTACGTAACAAGAAGGCAGTGCCTATTAGGGAAGCTTTCACTGTTTTCTCTCTCTTTCGCTTGCCTTCTCTTTTTGTTTTTTGTGAGTGTGAATGTAGAAATCTTGATAGATTTACAGGAGAGATACAAAAATGATTTGGCTGGAAGAAATATGTTGTAATGAGAGACTTGAGGATCTCAGTCTGATTTAGTTTATTAAGAAGAAGACTGAATGATGGTTTTACTGCTTTGTACATGTCCTTTCACAGGAAAAAAATGGCTACTTAAGAGGTTTTCCAAGCTAACAGAAAAATGTATTAGTGGCTTGAAATTAAAGTCTGACAAATTGCCTTAATATTTTTAGCAATATGTGTAGTTAGTCTTTGAAATGAATTACCAAGGAAAGTCATAAGGTCTTCATTTCTTGAAATCTTAAACTTTATTGCCTTTCTGGAAAACAGACTTCTGTTAAACAAACAGTATTGTGTTCATTGAGGTAATACAAGAGGTCAGACTAGATCTTTTCATGCTCCAACAACCAAGAAAATTTGCTTTTTTCTTCATTAACTATCAGAGAATTTTAATTCTAAAAATTTAATATCAGAGTAATCTTTTTTTTAGTACTTTGTCTAATGTTTGTTAGGTTGGTTTTTTTTCTTCTGACTGTTTTGATGCTAATCCAGCAATTCTAGTATGATTTGTAAAATTGGAGCTGGAAACAGAAAAGAACTAATGATAAAAGGATGTTATAGTAAGAGCTTTGTTTAGACAATCAATAATTGATTAGTTGTACCATTTATAATAACATGATATATTACACAGTGATCTGAAATAAATTTGGCGCTAGAAAAAGCAAGAGAATCTTGGCAAATTAAGTGTGAATCTGGTTGAAGTTTCATAATCTATCTTGCAAAAATAATGTCAAAACATACCTAAATTAATGCAGGACACTTTGACATGCAAAGCACCTTGGTACAGAACTTGAAATTTGTGGTATCTGACTCAAAGAAAGCTTAAAACAAAGCAGGAGCTGCCCTGATTTATGCTTTGCCACCTGTATTTCTACCACGCCTTTGCTAGTAAACAATTACAGTAGCTTTGCTTTTCACCATTTCCTGCATTTGACGAATTTCTTCTCTTCAGTAGGCTGCAGAGCAGTGAAACCAGGGTCCAACTGTGGCACCTGCATTGTGGTAGAGGAACAGTATTGCTGGGGATATCATTGTGGGACAAATATGGCCAGCATCTGAGTATTTTATATTTATATCCAAAGATAATGTCTGTTACAGGAAACAGGGTTTTAAAAACTTTGCAGTAGAGTGCATTAAAGCTGGTGTCCTGGACTCTCTGTTAGGTAAAGTAGGATGCATAATGCATTGGTCATCCACAAGCATGAATATCTTGAAGTTGACAGAAATTTAGGGTATTACCTGTATTACTTAAAAACAATACTTTCTCAAAACTGCAAGGAACAACAACAGCAACAAAACCCTTCCCGCACGGATCTCTAAGTATCAAAAGCTCTTTTCCTCTTTCACCCACCACAGGCTACAATTGTAATGTAGCAGAATCGCGAGAATAGAGAAGATATGAAATTTAGCATTGTAAATTAATTTCTTACCACATTTTTATTTCTGGATCCTATTCAGTAACAAACACATATAGCGGGGAAATAATATACAATGTGTATATTCAATGAACAGAAGAAGTGCTTGTACTTTCCAGATGAAAGAAAATCACTGCAGTAGTTGGAGTCAGCAGGTAGATTGTATGTACCCTCATTGCAGAGTTGTAATTCAGAAGAAATGAAGGAAAATTACAAGTATCTACTGTCATGAGCTAGTAAAGAAAATGAATAGCTTGATTTGTAACCCTTGATTCTAATGTTAGAATGTGCCAGTGAAAAAATTAATCCTCCTAAAGCTGATAGACAACCTTTTCTATTGTCTACAGTAAGCTCAACTTTAAATTTTGAGACTTTAACCTTTTACTGATTTGCAAAATTAAAAGGTATGAAATCTATAGTATATATTTGAGTTATTAGGCAGATAAACCATTCAGAGACTTTAATTGCTGTTTGATAAATATTGTTGGATAGACTTTTTTTATGTCAAAGAGACCACTTAATTCTGATACTATCACTATCATTTTACAGTACCATTAATAAGTTGTCTGTCAGATGATTAGTGTGCAATGAATATGGATGCTGAACATTAGAATAGACTGTGGGAAATATAAATGTCTTTGTGAATTGGATTTAAAATCTGCTTTGGTGTTCATGCCTTAATTTAAAAAAAAAAAAAAAAAAAAGAAGAATCATAGTTTTGTTATGGGATCATAGAAATCACGCTGAGCAACCAATACCATCTAACTCTTTGTAGTCAGGGAAATGCAGATCTTAGTTCCAGGGAAAGCTTTGGTGTGGTGAATTTACAGTTATCTTATTCTTGACAGGATCAGCATGGGACATGTTTGTTCATAGGCTAGAGCTAGGGCTCCTTCTCAACAGCTGATTGTTTCAAAACAAACAAAATTGAAATCAAACCACAAGAAAAATGGGACACTAAGTCAAACAGAAAAGGTCTGGTTTAGGAATTAACCTCTTTTATGTATATAGAGCTGAACTCATTGGCAAATCGAAATCTAGAAAAGAATGTTTCACCTGTAGGGTACAACAGCAGAGGACTTTTTGTGAGATTTTCATATTCTTGTGGAAAAATGAGTATAGATATTGAACGTAGATATTCTACATAATCATAGCTTAACTTGCTGGAAAGTAACTGTTGTAGACACATATCAGTTTCAAGTTCTGATGCCTGTCTTTGGCAGAGAGGAGCAGGGAGACCCAGTGAGAATAAACATTTGTCTTTAAACATGGTCAGTTTGACATCATCGCTTTCAGAGGCATTTCTTCTTTTTCCATTTACTTACTAATCGGTTCAGGTTTTCATGTTACAAATCAGTGTTTTAATGTAATATATGTAAACTATGTAACTTTATCCAAGCTATGGCCTTACATTTTTATCACACATTAGAATGTGAGTTTATCTCATCTTTAAGAGATCCATCAGCAAATTTGGACAAGAAAGCCTCCAAGCGTTGCCAGTAGCTGCAAGTACATCTTGTCAATGCTTGTTCTAATACATAAGTATTCTCACAAGACCTTCTTGTACAGTTTCTGCTTTATCCATACAGATACTGGCATTTCCCTGTGCAAACCTAAACTCTGAATCTGTTTACCTACTCTTTGAAGATTCTGAGTCCTTCCAAAGTAGAAAAATCACAACATAAGAAGTCTTTGTTGAAGAAAACTGGGGGTTTTATTTTCATTTAGGGTTTTTCTTTTTTCTTTTTTTCTTTTTTCTTTTTTTTTCTTTCTTTTTTTTTTAGTCTGGAGTATGTCAGAAAGTAAACTCTTTGTTCTACTACCATTCCTTAATTTTTAAATTCTTTTTACATTACGAAGTTTTGATTGTCCTATGCTGAGTCAGTGACTTTCTGGTAGGAGCGATCTCATTTCTCTGCCTCTTGCAAGCACTGATCAGCTATATCCTTCTTTCCTTGCTAGCTTCGTATTTTCCTCCCTGCCCCTTTGAAACATTTCTCTCTATTCCAGTGTGTCTGTACGTGTGTTTGTGTGTGCACTTGTTTTTTACATTCTGATTAAGTTTTTTGAGCTGATTTAGCAAATATATTATGGTCCTGTCCCACAAAGGCTTCTCTAATAAATATATATTCCTTTGGAAAGTTGATGGATTCTTGAGCTTTAAGTAGTGGAAATCTCCTGCTCGTTTTGGTAAGTTAAAAACTTAGCCCTCTGGGGTGGGGGGGGCAACAATTGAAAGTGGGCGGTCCCATTTCTAAATTCAGAATAAACCCAATATTTTCCTAGACAGACATCCTAAGCAGTGTGATGTGCATTGAAGTGAAATGGAGCTAAATATCTCTCTTCCCCTAGACTTTGCTCCATATCAACCTTTTGTATTCTTTATCTACCTTAAAATTAATCTAGATGCTAGTTTTTATGCTGAATTTGAAACAGCAGTGCTAGGAAAAATAGAAACATATTTTCCCCATTTAGATTAGTAACTTTGCATTAGTAAAAAAACAAAATAGGAACGTAGAGGTGCAAAAACAGTGTCTGTACAGAGGTGCTCTTTATATTTTAATCTGTTTTTCAAGTCTTGCAGACAGTATAGGATTAAAGAAATGTGATTTTTGTGATGAATGTTTGTGGAATGGAATGGAATAGATACAGCTTTTATGTTACTGAATGTTTAGTAATGCTCGTTAGGGTTTAACAAAATGAAAGCTAACAGTACATCTCCATGTTTAACCTCCAAAAGATTTCTGTTTTGACTTTGACATTAGTCAAACAGTGGTCACCCTTCCTAATCCTACCTACAGTTTATATACTGAAACTTCGGTATGGCTACACAAGTAATATATCCACCTTCTGAAAATCAATGTGGGGAGAAGCTCACACAATCGATATGTGTGTACACCGTCAAGCTAGATTTCTCCCTGTTTTGCTCCAGGTTTCTCTTCTCCATTTGGTCATGCTACATGTATGATAGATTGCTCTAGGATTCTGTTTAGACTGTAAAAGCTGTACCTCCCTAGATGAAACCTAGCTTAATAATTAAATTTAATATGGGGACTTCTCCAGTAGGCAGTATGGATGGCCTACACCATGTCTTGCTTCCTCTGCCCAGTTTGTTTCCCTGCAGGCTTCCTCCCTCACATCACACTGCAGAAACACAAATTAGATGGACTTAAGGCATTTTACTCATTGTCTTGAGTAGAGGAGATCGGGGCCCTGGTAGTGTTTCATATTGTGCTATGCTGGAGCTTCAGCTGTTACTGCAGATCTGCTTCCTGAAGTAGATATAACAAAACCTGTAGATCTTGCCAAAGATTATAGCAATGATAAAACAGGGGTGGATTGATAGTCATGCAGCCTCAACAGCCTCTGCTGGCTCTCTTCATCCTGTAGAGCGGGATTTGGATTATTGGAAGCCACCACCTCCACTAGCACCATCTTGCTGTCAGTTACCTCGCGGAGCCTCAGCATGAGAGCTATGCTTCAGCAATGACAGTGTTTCAGTTCTCTCAAATTCTGTAAAGAATAATCCCTTGGAGGGAGGCAGAGCTCTCAGTCTTTTTAATTTGGATTTCCAAGGAAGTGTAAAAGTAGTTTTGATCCCTTTTGATTCTTGTCCAACAAGATCTAGAATTGGGTTATTCTGAAACTAATACTGTATTATTATGGTGAGTTTTGAAACAGTGTCCTGCTTCACTGAAATGTGCAGGCTTTCAGTAATTGGCATGGAAAAACTGGGATCCTGAGAGATTTCTGCTGCGTCCTGTTTTATTCCCGGAAGTAATCATGCTTTTCTTAAAATGATAAAGCTCTTTGAAGTTACTCAGTATCCACCAACTCTGCTTTCAAAACTTTACTCATGTTTTAACCCAAGTTAACCAATGTGGTTATAAATTTTCATGCAAATAAAACATAAATGCTTAATACAGCTGGCATCAAACATTAACATAGTTTGTACAACAAAAATGTCTGTTTGAAGTGGCAAAACCTTAGTTCATACTCATTTACACCAAGAGAGCTTCCTGAAATACAGTTTAATCAGCTGCTGGGTACTTCTTTCATGTAATTTGAATGGAAGGGCTGATTAACTGTGAACCATAGTGTACTTTATTTCAAAATCTGATAGAATAATTACGTGAATCAGAAGGATTATGAGTGATGAAATGTAGATAACATTTAACCTATATCTTGCACTAGAAAAAGAGTAATTCTTCTTCCATATAATTTGCTGCTGAAAACTTTTCTTAAAAAAAACTTTAGGTTTACAATAATAGAAAGCAAAACTATTTAAGATTGGCTGTCTGATATTTGGAATGCCTTTTGACATAGGTACATTTACAGTATCCTTTATATTCAACTAAGCCTAAGGAAAAAAAATCCACCTGACAATTCAATGAAATTTTGCCAAACTCTAAATTCAATTTTCTTAAATTCTTAATTTTTTTCAAATTGTATTTATTCAAACTTGAGTAGCCTCATTGGAAGTTTTGACATCTATTGATAACGTGTAAGTTTGTGTGTGTTTTACACATCTATTTTTGCTTAACAAATGAAATTCTAGATTAGCATCTTTATTAAGTGTCAAAAATAAGTGTATTGATTCACAAAAGTGCTGAGTATTAATACAGCTTAACAGAAATTTACAGAAATGTCACTTGTCTGTTTTTCTGGGGCGGGAATTACTGCCTAATTTAACAAATTGAACCTTCTTTTAATAAGTCTTTGTGAAGTATTTTTTGGGTTATACCAGAGACCTCCTGGAATCATCCAATACTAAACAGATGATGATAGAACTGATGCAGCTGATGAATTGGAGGAATTGCTTATAAACTGACTAACAAGCTGTGAGCAGTTTCCTGTTAAGTCATAAAACTATTTAATATTTTAGGCAGCACTGCCTAACAAGAATGTGATGTATGACCTCAGCATCTACATTATCTTATAGTTGGATAAACACTGAAATGTCTTTTAAAGTAAGTATTTCTTTTGGCATATTGATGTTACAGAGCTCATTCCTCAGGACAATGGAAATGTTCAAACAATCAAGCAAATGAACCTCTAAACCACTTACCACTTACAAAGCCTGAGTCAGGATCAAGTACTGTCTTTCTCAATGCATTAGTACCTGTGTATTAGAGCATTTTGGTCTGACTAAAGTGCCCTTGCATAATATATCTCTCCAAGGATATACATAATTATACTTAGATTCTCAGTTTCAAAAAAGTGTTCTGTGATGTTACACATGGAAATTTTGTGACGTATTACTGAATAAGACTGAAAATGTATCATCACTGGGGATCATCAAACAGTCCACTTTGTACAGTATACCTTGCTGCTTATTCCAGTATAATCAGAAAAGTTAAAAGAATTATTTGATTTGAATTGATTTATAAAGTTGAGTTCTTACAGTAAATACGTGAATCGGAATACAAGCTCTGTGAATGATCTGTTATTGGACAATCACCTTACTTTCATAACCGATTAACTCTGTCTTGATAGCTAGTGGTCTGGAGATATTCATGGACTAAATTTCTTAAAATTAATTCTGGGAATTTTTTTGTTTAGCAGGTTGATTTAGGCTCTGCATATAATTGTGAATTTAACTTTGAAAGAAAACAGGTTGATTATAGAAAGCATTTATTTTGTGCTTACAGGACTTCCTATTGAATGTCTTTTTGCTAAGATGCTTATAATTTTTTTGAGAAGTAGGGAATTATCTCACCTTTTCAGTGGAAATTTTTCATTCATTGTTTCAGTTCTGTGTTGATTTGTTGATAAGCCTAAGCAATATAGGTTTGGGGGGATCTTAGCACCCAATAAGAGTAAAATCCAGGACATTCTCATTGCAGGACTGAGCACAAAATGGCCCATGTTAAGTAGTCATATATGCGCTCTTGATTGCTTCTACTTTGACCAAACTGTGAGTAAGACAACAGTGTGCACAGTAGAGCTCATCTTAAAACTCCATAATTGCTCATGAAACACAGAACCATGGTTGTATGGGACTCATTGCTATGAAGTACCTGGCATGAAGAATTAGTCAGAATTAATTGGGGCAACTGTTAATTATTCTAACACCGCTGAACAAAGAAGGCTTTTTTTCCCTGTATCTGTATTAGACAAAGTAAATAGTGAAACACTTTCAGATAAGAAGAGAACATCATTTAATCATCTGTTCTCATCTCCTGCAGACTACAGAATTGGCTATAGAACCTTCATCACTTTATTCCTAGTCCAGTGGTTGGGGCTGGGAAATATACTGCATTTGGGAAAACATGCAGCCTTGTTGTAAAGATTTCCAGTAATGGCTAATTGCTGTCTCTGTTTAAAAGAGAAAGTTCAATGTGTATTCTCAAGCTCTACCTTGACATGGATGAAGGATTAATATATTATTTTAGTTATATTATATATAATATATAGTTACATAATTTTCCATAGCAACTACAGAAGCAATTAATATTTGGGAAAATGCCTTTTTATTTTTAAATATATTTAGTTTGACAGGTCTTTTGACCTTTTTTAAAAAGACGTATTATGTGATCACTTTTCATTCTATCTTCTGTTGTCACCTGTTCCTCTTCATAACTGGCAGCTATGAAGAAAATCAGCACCTTGTGATCACTGTTACAAACTGCTAAAAATTCAACAACCACATAAAGAAATCTGTGCTGTAGGAAAATATTATGTAGAGTTTATATAGATAATCTTCCATTTTTTGCTTGAAGAGCACAAACAAAACTTCCTAAAACCTTCTCCAAACCTGTTATTAACAAATTCGGTGGTACAGTGTACAAGCAGGGATAATACAAATACTAACAAACATTTGCGCTTAACTTTTAAATGCAGTGGGTTTTAGTATAAAATCATTGTAGATGGTTGCATTTGTTATCAGTAACTGCACATGCTGTAATCTGCATGTGTTATGTGTATTCTGGGTGTACAGATATACATAGAGCAAATAGTCTGTTAAATATTAATATCTGAAGGCTGAGAAGAAAAAAATGAAAAATGGCTGAGTTAAACCTACCTGTATGATTTCTTTTGTAAGAGAGAGTATGTTAGACTACCATCTGTGCCCAGTGTATACAGATGGCTAGCAAATGGTATAATTTGCATAGTCCTCCTAAAAGGCAGTAAATTGAATAAAATGCAGTCATGTTATCAATTTTTTTATCTCTATATGTTGTTGTGCAGGCTCTCGGTTCTATGAAAGTGACTTTCAGATGTTCCAAAATACATAGACCTTTCATTTATGGCTTAGTTTAGTTTTCCATAACCTCTAGTGTACATTAGGACAAGAGTATTATTCTCTGTCGGCTTATGCTCTCCGAAACTTTTTACCAGGTATGTTTGTAAACAAGCTTTACAGATATGCTCCTCTCTGACTAAATGTGTCTGCATTTGGAAATTTCTCTGAAACAACAGCCCCTGTGAATAGAATCAATACAGTCTTCACGCACTTCTGCAGATTCCAGTTTTCACTCGTTGTTGCCTTTCTTGGTTTCATCTGTATGTGTCAGTGAGCTTGCTGAGGTTTATGACTACAGAAAAAAAAAGAGGAAGCCCACTGTAAATGCAGACTCTTAATGTTGTTTGTTACTACTGCAAGAAGTACAATCTCAAAACATAGAGCTTTCAGGGTGGCTGCCTGGCAATGTGGAGCTTTTGCAGACTAGTAACTCAATGGCTGAAGGTGAATTTAGAGCAAGGTGGTTTCTGTTAATTATTTTATATGTATATGTATATACACAAATGGAAATTGAAAAATATTCATATTCCACAAATGAAATATGAAATTACTCACCTACATGTTATTTGCTAGAGTCATTACCTCTGAGTATCTGCTTTTCACAATTTGCTATTTCAGGTTTAGGGTTGATGGAGTTCAATCACATGGTGATTGTATTTGTACTCTGTTTCTGGAACAGATGATTCTGAAAATGACAAGGATCTTGGAAAGCAGTCTCACAAAGAGATGAAAATATACAGCCCTATGAGTGTCGGTAATGCTTGTGGGATCTGTAGATATTTTGGGAAATAAAATAGCTTCCAAATTCATAGAAATAAAAAAATTGTGAATAGTGTTGATGTGAATTTGCATTTTACTTGAATAAATGGTCATATTTTTAATAGCATTCATTCAGCTATCCAACTGTAGTCTATGTATAGAGACTTGTCATTAAATACAAGCTATCTATAAGTTCTTTAACCTGGAAGAAATCAAAGTTGCTGAAAGCATATTTTTCAGCTTGTATATATCCTAATGGATATTTAACTGTTCCTGAGATTGACTCTTATGTAATTTGTATGCATGAACAGAGAAATCTGTCGAGAAAAATAAACAAGACAAAGGTCATTGTAGACCAAAAATTCACGCTTATTGGTGCCAAAAATGTTTGTCTGTATTTATAAAACACATCCCATTTAGCATCCTGAGAAAGCAGCCAAGTGCAGCAGTATTTCACCTTTTCATACTGGAGGGTAAAAAAAAAAAAAAGAAGAGCTCTTTATTTAAATAGCTGAATGAACTCAAGACAGAATGAAGCTCGTTGTAAAACTGACTCCTTCTGTGTTTAAAACAAAAACCACTGAGAGTTGTTTTTTCATAAAGCAGTGTCCAGTGAATCCACAGCAAATAGAAGACCATAAAGCTAGGATTAGGTTGCGTGTCCTTTTTAAAGAATTTGGTGAGCTCATCTACATGTAGTTAACAGAATAAAACTTGGTAGGGGGGCGCTTATTTTTTGCAAAGCAATGGAGAAGTCTCAAAAACCATAAACAATATGATTTCCTGATTTGCTAAGGTAATTAAGAGGTGTCACACACACGTATTAAGACACTATATTGAATTTAAGGAATAATAAAATGCTGTATACGTTTTTACATTGTATTAAAGAAACCATTACCAACTTGATATGTGGCTCTGTTTTTGATACTTGAAAGAAGTTGAGAACAAATTCTGAAACATGTAAGAAAAAAACATAAGGTTATTCAAAAGCTAACAAAACTGCTGTGTGACATGAGAATGAAGGAGCTCAGGGTTTCTTGTTTTTATTTATACAGAAGATGAGTAAGATACAGCTTGATCACCGTTTTAAAGCAGGCAATTTCTGCTAATAGAAAGTTATTTAATTTAGCATAGAAAGGCATAATGAGATCCAAAGGCTTGTAACTGAAGCTAAATATATTGATTCTACATATAGCATGACATCCTTAATAGTCAGAATAACTAAACACTGCAGCAGTATACTTCAGAAATCATGGATTCTCTGCTGTTTGAAATGTTTAAATGAAGATAAAATATCTCATGGAAAGAGAAAAAACCCTCAGTTTGAAGTGCAAAACCTGGGTCTGTAGCATTTATTTGTACCAGAATATGCACTCTCCTTCATAGACAGAAAATTAATGTATGTGAGACTTACAGAAATTTCACGAAGGAGCTGTAAAACTATGTTATTCCAGGAACTGAAAGTAGCTGTGTTCAGAACTGCAAATCTAGATGATGAAGATGATGTTTTCATAATTGTTGTCTTTTGACAAAATCCATCCTGTGACACAAATATAACTGACTAACCTTCTGGTTGTTTTAGTTGGTTAATGGTGTGGATGAATCCTTTGACCATTCTATTACTGAATGATTTAGTTAAATATGCTGGTGCTTTTTAAACTGATAAATCACTCAACTCAGTGGAATAGATCTTCTGCAAGAAAAAGCTGTCCTATATTCAAGTTACACACTAAATCAATTTTATAGTTGGTTTATATAATGGAGTAACACCAGCCCACAAACATCTGCTCTTAGGGTGCTGCATATTCCTACTCAAATGTGTACCAGTGAGTGTAGATCAGATGACAGGACTCCTTCAAGCAGCAATGCTACTTCTGCAGCACCCCACAATTCCCAAATATTTTAAAGGAGAGGCTATAAATGGATGTTGCCCATTTCTGTGTGTGTCTTTTAATAAAACAGTGGATGCGAGGTCATGATTTCTGCTTAATAATTATAACCACTTACTTTAGTGTTCATTTCTGTACATAGATTGTTTTTAGTCATGGAAGAAGTTAGTTAAGTAGTCGGGAAAAAAAATACAGTTGCTTATTTACATAGCTTGATGTCATTTTCTTCTACAGAAGAGTTTTGGTTTTGAAAAAGGTGCCATATGTAATTTAACAGTTTTTACTTGACAGGGGATATTTGTTAGCTGCTTGGCATGCCTTGGCAGGAGATCTTTTATGATACCATGTCTTCAGTTCCTCTGCCTTGCAAGGAGGAACAAATCAGAGTGCAGCCCTTGTTATTGCAAAAAGATTTAATCTGAAAACACTTGGATCTGACACTACTAAAGAATCACCCATCTTAATGAAGAAAAACATGTCTTACCTCTGGATGTTCTGGTCCTAAAATGTTAAATACCTGCTGCAGGTAACAGTGGTCTCAACTCTAGGAGTCAGTTCTAAAATATCTGCACTTTTGGTTCTCAGCGAACACACAAAACTTTCAAGTCTTTAGATTGCATTAGTACTCACTTCTGAGAAGAATGAGAGACATCAAATCTGTATGTATCACATATTAAAAATGAGTCATGGAACAAGAAAGTTGTGGAATGCTGTGGAAAGTTTGGTCATAGATCATGCTTATGAAAAGCTTTGCCCATTGATACCTCTCCTATGTATGTAATTATTCACTGGCAACTTTGGTTTCCAGTAAAACATATCCTCATATGCATGTGCTCTGACATCAGGCATTCAAGATACAGTGAGTATGGATATGACATGAGAATATCACATAAATATTAACTGATCTTTACACAAATGACCAAAAAGATTTGGAGAGAAAATCTGAATCAGGTTGTAATACTGGGAAATGGAAATTTTCTTTAACTTGTGATGGAATGGCCCAAGACATGAAAGCATAAATTCTTTGTTAATAATGTATTATACTGCCATGGAAATCTGCATCTTGGAAGCTGAATTTAAGTACTTAAAATGAAGTGTCCTAACAACTGATCAACTGATTTTTTTTTTTTTTTGGTCAAAATAATGATAAGCTTTGGAATAACAGGACGTTGAAATAGTCTATGAAGACCTGTCACATACAAGTGAATACAGAGCAAAATATCCTATTTCACACATATAGATCTTAAAACCAGGATTAAATGTTGTTTTCAGAAAGAACATTGCTCTGTTAGAATGTTACTACTGTCACACGTTCACTGCTTGATGCACATAATTCTGATTCTACTTGTTTCACTTTGGATCCCAACAGACATCCAGACTTAGTTTTCATCTTTTTCCCTTTTATGTATAAATTAAGATAAACTGGCATGTTTATGAAGGCCCCTGGGAGATCCAGCATTCTGATAAGAGAGAGAAGATAGTGACTGGCTTTTGTCCTTGAAACCCATGATGTCTCTTTTGAGGTATTCAGATGTATCTGTATTAGTCCTCCTTTTTAATATCTTCAGAGGTATTCCACTCTCCCTGATAGCAGAGTCATTATTTAATAAAAAAAGCAAAAGTAGAAGAATAAATTCAGTCCAAAGCCTGTATTGTAGCTACTTCTGCTGTATGTCCTGGTAGAGTGCACCGGTATGAAAAAAAATGATAAGACAAGGTTGTACTTCTCCATGCTTGGCAACAAAGCACAGAATTTGCAGAAGATGGGCTAAAGTGCCAAGAACATGTGCCAAGTCATCATATCTCTTCAGCTCCTTCTGCTGGAAGGACCTCACCATATTTGAAAACCACCATCAGTCAGTGATAATGCTGCTATTTAAGCATCAGTCCTTACTTTAGGGCAATTGGCCAGACTGAAGCAGACGGCACAATTTCTCTCTTATTTTAGTAATTTGTGAAGTATTTCAGGATGAACACTTATGCAAATAAATGTGAATTATTGGAGAGTGCTATGTTTGTTTGGGGTATGCTGAAAGAAATAATCTACTTTGTTAGGATGTTTCCTAGAAAACTGACTTAGCATAATACTGATGCTGAAGGGTGACAGCCACTTAATCAGGGCATTGCTAGTGTAATTTTCATTAAGGACTATCATTAGCTAGCACCATTCAGTATTTATACTGAACACAAAGTTCAAGTTAAATGGAAACACTTGCCTGTTAAAACTACCACTCAGTTTGAAATCCCAGTGGGTTGGTTGATTGGTTGGTTTTGGTACTAGTCTGGCTTCCTCTCACCTTACAACAAGTAGTGGGGAACAATATAGAGTGCCGCAGAGCAGTCATTCAAAATGGACAGAGGATTACCATCAATCCTTAAAAAGTATCCTAGACTACCATGTAGCTTTATTGTCCATTTTAAATAGTTTAAATGATGCACAGGTTTTTATTATTGTTTTGGTTATGATGGTCTTCAGGAGTACAGTTTGGGAACAAGTGGCAAATACTTAAGTTTTTTCTCTACCTTGCTGTCCTGTAATGTAGTTATGATGTTTTATACACAGCTTTTCATCTGTAGATACCATTACACTGAGATCACTGTCAAAGGAGATATTGTTATTCTTTTGTAAAACACTATCTCCAGCTTACAAATAGGGAAATGAAGGCACAGGGACGAAAAGATACTTTTTTTTTTCTCTAATGTTGTCCAGTAGACCAGTTGGCAAAGTCAGGAGTAGAGCTCAGGTCTCTCAAGGTCAGTGGTCTCCATTAAACTACTTGTTTAATCACTGGAAAAGTAATTACTTAATACTTCAAAATTTTAACCCTCGAATTTGCTAATCCGTGGTCTTTACTTCCCTGAGGCCAATTTTAGAATAGTTTACTGCAAGTCTCTTCACCTCTGAAAGGGGAAGTAAAGATTCTAACATTTGCCTGCAGTATAGGTGGAGAGTTGGCATTTTTGTTCATGATTTTACAATATGCTAGTATGATCATATATAACAAGTAGATAGGGCTTTATGTTGTAAAATCTTGTTTCTGATCATAATCTTGATGTTTTGAATACATATGGAGGTGTTTCACCTGTTCCATACAACATGGTTTTTAATAATACATTTCATATTGTTCTTTTCTTTTACTTTTTATCTTTGGTAACTTTCTGGAACAGCAGTTTCTCATTAAAGTCTCTTGACTCAGATGGGAAAGGCCATCATCTAAGTTAGGGAGATAGCAATTTAGCATGCAGAGAAAAAGACTGAAAGAGAACAGCTAGAAAGCTACATTCATGATCTACCTGGACAAGAAGATACTGCTGTAAAGCAGTGTGTCGATGTTGATTCCAAGTGAACTAGCTGGGTCGCCAGAAGCAGTGTAACTGTGGTCTCACTCATACTGGGGATTGGATCGGGAGGGTAGCTAGACTGAGGTAACTCTGCATGGCACTGCATTATGCTTCTGTTGATGAGACAGAGAGCGATAGTTACATGTGAGCTTTTATGTAAGTGTTAAATGACTCACTCTAAAAAGCATTTTCTCAGATTTAAAAAAGAAAGCCTGCTACAGAACTGTGTTACTGACCTTAGTCCTAAATTATTAATTTTATAATGTCTTCATTAGTAGAAAACCCAGATGCATTCATGTGTTATATGAACCAATAATGCATAAAAAGAAATTTAAGATGCATCCTGCTGAATTTTTGTGTTAATTCATGTACTTTATTTCACAGGCAAAAAAACCCGGGCAAGAACAGATCACTCACAATTGCACGTGTTTCAGCCTGATGATGTTGGTACTTTAATTAGAACAGTGGAAAGTCAGCATGAATTCTTTTGTTTTACAGAAAGCAAGAAGAATTGAGGTTAATTAAAGGTTAATTAGAGTTTAATTGGTAGCTCTTTTTTTTTTCCCTCTTTACTTCTGGTGATAACAGGAATGTTAGAATCCTTGACTTTGATGGCAACAGATTGGGCAGACCTGGTGTTGATTGCTACTGCCAACATGAAAGTGGTGCTGCAGTCCTGCAGCTCCAGTTCTTAATCAATGAGGTAAGGACATATTTACTTTGATTCTTCAGTATAAATTTAGTTGAATAAGTAAGTCAATTAGTGTATTGTAACTGAGTGATATAACTTTTCACCTTAACAAATTGTGCCAACAAGTGGTGTACATCCAGAGGAAAAGTATTACCTTCATATACATCAGTATAAAATACTGAACAAAAGACAGGCAATATATAAATGTCTGCAGGAAGGTGTAAAATCCATTAAATTATTAAATATACTGCAGAGTCCTGTTTCAGATAGAAATTAATAAATGAGCTAAGACTTTCTATGGAAATATATTGATGATTATTGGCTGAAAACTCAATAGTTGGGGATATGCTACTACTTGAAGCAAGGAAAAGCAATCACAAAACTAAGTGTGTTTAGTTTTTGTAAATGGCCTATCAAAATCAAGTTTAGATAACATGAAAAAACAGTGACAGATTATAGCATGCTCTGTGCAGAAGATCTCTGGAGATGGTAATAGGCAAGAAGAGTTTCTGGAGCATATAAATCTGGGTTTTTTTCTAGAACCTCATAACTTGGCCAAAGTATGAGCTAGTCATAGTTCAGTTTTAATTAATTTTCTCCCGTGATACAAGAAAATACTGTAGACAGTTTCAAGTCCTCTTTCTAAGCATGGAGATCTTCTCATGAGAGCTTCTCAAGGAAAGAGTTTTAGTTTTGTGGTTTTTTTAAACCCAGGAAATATTTATTTTTTTCCACACCTGTTTGGAGAAAGTACCCAAACCACAGAAACCGAGGAGGCAGGACTGAAACTTTAGTCCAGTGGAATACTTTAGAGGAAGGCAGGGATGAAAACAGGGAGGCCAAGGCTTGAATCAGTGTTCTTTCTTTTGATTAGGTGACCAGCAGAACCCCTAATACATAGGATTAATTTGATTTCTGTGGTGGAGCTTCTCTCTGGCTTACCAGTACCTGAAGGGGGCCTACAGGAAAGACGGTGAGGGACTGTTTATCAGGGAGTGTAGTGATAGGACAAGGGGTAATGGGTTCAAGCTGAAGGAGGGTCGATTTAGATTAGATGTTAGGAAGAAATTCTTTACTGTGAGAGTGGTGAGGCACTGGAACAGGTTGCCCAGAGAGGTTGTGGATGCCCCATCCCTGGAAGTGTTTAAGACCAGGTTGGATGGGGCTTTGGGCAACGTGGTCTAGTGGAGGGTGTCCCTGCCCATGGCAGGGGGGTTGGAACTAGATGATCTTTGAGGTCCCTTCCAACCCTAACCATTCTATGATTCTATGATTGGCCCAAACTCTTTGGGACATGAGAATTAAAGCATAGATTACACTGTATTAGAGAATTCTCACCTTCATAAATTTCATTTGCATGTGTGAACATTGAAAAGAACAGTTGCTAGGATTAGGAAGGAAATTGAAGATGCAAAAAGAGAAGTTTATCGGTCAGTCATAGTTGGTATGATCTGATCTTTCAGTTACATTCTTGCCCTTTCTCAGAATTATGCGTTGCCTTCTGTTTTGGCAATATCTAGTTCCTCTCTGCCATAGTAATACACAGGTATAGATCCTTTGTACTAGACCTGATCTGAGGTGTAAATGTAGTAAACCACCACAGCAGCAGTAGAGAGCTTCCTTTGCAGTCCATTTTCACATGGCATCACTGTTCCATGGTGAAGAGAAAGATAGTAAGAAGGAGGTAGAATAAGTTCACTTCAAGCTGTGCAGGCAGATAGAGGTCTGGACCTTGGAAGATGTCCATTTTTGGGGCACCAGAAGCAGAACCAGTCTTCAGAGTATTTCTGACTGTGATAAAGACACTGTCCTTTTGTCTACATCTCTTAGTTCTTCTTACGTCCTCTCCCTCTGCTACCTGTCCCTACTCTCTTATCTGCATCTTCTTTTCACAGTTCTGGTTTTGAAACTTCTGTTGTCTTGATATGACAGTGCTTGGCACTGCCGCTTGTGTGTATGTGTGTGCACTAATCCCTTTTTCCTTTAGTTATATCCTCCACGCTCACCTTTTTAAGTGTTCTCTGTCCTCCTTTTTGTTAATCTCTATGCTTATGTAGAAATATGTGAGAGCTCACATGTATAACCTTGGTACAAAGCTTTAATTTGTATTTTAAATTGATGGAATTTTTATTTAACTTTGGCTGATCTTGTACTAAATAAAAATATTCACATTTACCAGATCAATTCAAATTGACTATTATTTATGGTAGAATATATTTTTTCTAGAAGAAAGCAACCATTTTTCATAAACGATATCATTTTCTACAGGTAAATCATTAACAGTAAGCATCACTTAAGAATATGAGAGAATCTGCAGAAAAGTAATATGTTGTGCTGTATTTTGTGTCTGCTTTAGGGTGCTTTGGTCAGTGCAAGTGCAGATGATACACTTCATTTGTGGAATCTCCGACAGAAACGACCAGCTATCCTACATTCTCTGAAATTTAACAGAGAAAGGTAAGACTATATGACACAAAATAAAAATGTCATAATAATAAAAAACCCCAAACTTGCTTTCCAGATTCTAATAATACATGCTTATTAGTTTGCCTTTCTAAAGGAGGATATAGTTTTGTCTTGCAATTTTTTGTTCCATTGTTTGAGTCTTGTTTCCACAGAACAAAAACTTCACTTTCTCTTTCTGCAGCCTTCTCAAACTAGAAAAATTTTATCTACTTTTTGTCAAAATGTTTTTCATTTTATCTTCTATTTTTATGAGCCAATGTGAACAGTAATGTGTGTGTTTTTCTTAAGACCAGACACAAGCACTGTGATCCTTTTGGCTGATCTGCTGTTCAGTACTAGCCAGAGTACCTCAGCTGGCTATATCAGGGAAATAATACTTTTCGCTACCTTGAAAGGGTTTTATTTTCTTAAAATACTGGAATTTTAGCAGAAATAAATTGTGAATGTGGGAAACTATGGTAAATGCTAAATGAATCAGAGACTGTTTATCAAAATTTTACTTTATCAGTACTAAATTTTGAAATCCTTACTGATAATAGATTAAATGAGTGGTTATAATTTTCAAACTCAAACAGAAGCTTAGAACTCTAATCTGCATTTAGTCACCCAAGTAAAACCTGCTACAATATTATGGAACTTGAATGCTACACTTTTATTAATATTAAGAAAAAGGTCCATGTTTCTATTAAGGAATTAGGTCAGTAGTCAGAAGAACAAGGTTTAGTACTTAAGTGTAGCAGTTGGGGGTTTTTTGTCAATCCTTGAGCAATACAGATATTCTGTATTTCATCTTTGGGATGGATTTTTTTGAAATTTGAAAACATAGGTATAATACATAGTATGGTTTTGACTGGAAGTGATATTGTAATTCTCTTAGTATATATATTCAGTGTTTCTTGAGGTGCAGCAACTTTTTTTAGAAATTTATATATTTGCTTGTGCAGTGGTGAAAGATATCAGTAGTTTGCCAGACCTATGAAATAAACAGGCTCATCAAAGCTTTAGCTGCCGCAAACCTGAAAATTATTATGGAAATAGACTTTTTCTTTGTTGTTTATTATTCAGATACACATCATCTTTGCACTTAAATGTCACCAAGTTGCAAGTTTTGTTGTGGGAAGTACTATGTAATAATTTAGAAAATATACATCCTAATTCCAGGGTGTTTGTAACGTGTAGCAAAAGCATATCAAGTGGTTTGGGACTGCATGAGGGAAGTTGAAAAAGAAAAATTATATGTACATTTGCTAGCTACTTCTTGACAGTAAGTCATCATTTTACATATGTTGAAAAATTTGAATCTTGATATTCTCGTCAAGTAGTTACATTATCCACAATTTGTCAGTGATAAATCTAAATATTGTAGAAGTTATTCCAGTACATCTTGGTCTAGCTCTCCCAGCCAGCAACCTTCCATACAACCTAAGGAATCAATACTTATAAGAATGCAGTGTCTGTTTGCCTGTCATTCTCTTCAGAGAGACACGTGGTATCTTGGTCAGAATTTTATCAGAATTTCTTGATAAAATAAACTCACACACATTTGGGTTTTGCTGAGAACAAAACATTTGTCATCACATTTACCTAAATTTTCTTTTTCTTCTGACAGTCTAAAACATGGGGCAAAATATTTGGAAGCAAGTTATTTAGAATACTAGGAACCTTGGCATAAAACCAAATTGTGTAATGACATTTTTGAACTGAGGTTTAAAAAGGATCTGAGGGTGTAGTTATTTGTAACAAATGCATAGCTGTACTGCCTTTTATCAAAGTCTAGTATGTCGTGAGTAAAAAAAATACTATTAGTTCTTTTATGCATATTTTAAGTAACTGGTATGATCACTTCCATTTAAATGATTTTTATTAGCATATCAAAAACTATGAGGTATTGTCAAAAAAGTAGGCCCACTTTTAAATTAAAAAAGTTTTCAGGAAGTATGAAGAAATAACTTTGTAGGCAGACCTTTTTCTTCTCAGGGTTCTCTAGAACTGCCCTAAGTTTTTGGGGTTTTAGAAAACTTTCAGTTTTCTAAGCTTGATTACACATTTAGTATGTAAAATTCAGCATAAACCTCTGGGCAAGTAGCAAAAACATAAGGCTAAAACCCTCATTAACCCTCTCATTAATCTGGAACAGTATATATGCCTATATATATATGCTATATATATGTATGTATATGCTTCTCTGTATATATGCCTAACAGAGTTAAGGCTAAAAGAGAGCTTCCATTTTTTTTCTGAATATACATTCTGTGTTTGAGCACCGAAGTTACAAATTCTGTGATGCTCAGAGAAATAGCAAATAATGGTTGCCTTAGCTATAAGAAATTTATGGCAAAATGGATATAAGGGGAATTTGGAAGGATGATAAAGCAGTAAGATCAAAATTGATTTTCTTCAAGAAATTCAAAGATCCATCTTCCAAAAATTAATGTCTTCTTTACTGTTGGAACAGTACAAAAAATTAAAATATTTTCACCCTCTCCTCTTGCAGGGAGAGATTAAGGGAAAGCAAGAATCATACTGTAGAGAGAAAGATTCTTTCTTTTCTCTTGTTTTAAGTTTGTGACCCAATGAATGAGTTGGTTTTGATATTTCTTAAATGGGGAGAAATGCTTGTTGACAGAAAATAGATTTTAAAATACTGATGCATGTTTTCAGAAAACAGGTATTGAACAAGGCCATACATGGAAGTGTTTAGACAGTCAAAGGCTAGTTCTTACAAGAAGACCACTTATAATTTAATTTAATTTTAGATTTAGACAGCTTTTACAGAGCCAAACACATAATTATTCAGATGCAGTTTACCTATGAAAATGGAGCGTGTTGCTGCTTCAAATTCTCTTATTTGCATGTCTCTCTTGAGGATTTATAAATATTGCAATTTTATTCATATAGTATAATTGCCTCCTTGGTACACTGTTTGGTTTATATATTTTTTTCTGAACAATTGGCAGATTTATTTCATGAAGTGATGCACTATAATGCACTTAATTACTTGAAATTCTGATATTTTATCTGCTTTTGATGAGGAAGATCATTCTGTTAGTCCAGATTCTTGATTAATTTGACTTCAATTAATTAGCTTTCTGTAGAATCAGTTTATTCTGAGTTTTTAAAATATTTGATGCATGAACCATACAGCTGTTAGATTCTGTTAGATGGATCAATGCTATTTAAGTCTTTGGCTATTACTCAGTGCATCAGTCTTGATATTGTTGAACTGTTTAATTTGCAATTTGCTTCTGTTTCTTGACATTTAAGATTGCAGGGTAATGGACTAAAATCTGCTCTTAGTGGTGTTTATGTATATGTTTATGCAACTACTTGAGTCAAATTTCCCCAAGCGTATACATATATTCCCTCCCGCAAAAGTCAAAAACATGTTTGTTCTTTTTTCAGATGTTGGTAACAACATAGACATAAAGAGCAAAGAACTCTTAAATACAAACACAAATTGTTTGTAAATAGATTTGCAGCACACTGGTTATCTTTCACTTATCCTGTAGGATTCAGTATTAAGACACCAAATGGTTTATGAATAATATTTCACTAACAAAATGCACTTTTGTAGCCATTAGGTCATAGTTTACAACCTCTCCAGATTTATTTTTTTCTTCTTCTGACCTACTGTTAAACTAATTTGCCTTTTGTAACTGATTTTATATGGTATGTTCTTGGTGACAAGCTGTCTCCTAGAAGATTGTAGCACTGCTCAAATAATTCTGGGATATGCTAATGCAGTATTAACAATATTAACTTGTCTCTGATAATTCACTGCTCCTTTACTAAGTGTCTCTTTGGAGCAAGTGTAGAAGGAACACTGAAGAATAAGACATAATGGCAAACTGATATTTTTGTTCTACAGTGTAATGCCCTGGACTTTGTAGCAAATTATGGGTTTGCCTTGTATCAAAATATATAAGGTTATCATCTTGAATTTCTATTGCTATAATTGGAATGTAATACAATGCATTAAGAACCTTCAAGAAAATATAAATGTAAGTAATGTATTTCAGCGGTCAGCCCCATGCCATGAGCTGTAATGATAACATGGTTACTCAAAGACATGCTTGACTTGACAGTAGCATATGGTTGATAATGTATCATTTTCTGTTTCATTTACAAATAGGAAGCACAGATAAAACTTTGTAACCTCTGGAAATACTCCATAAGAATCTTTTCAGTACTTTTGAAGGATAACATTATGGTGATTTTCCTTATGTTAATCCCTCTTTTTCCTTCTTTGATGTCATAGGAGATGCCAGATTCATCTTTAGTAGACATTTTAGGCAAAATAAATAACTCAGCTACTGGAATTAGGCACTGTATCTGCTGCAAGGAACATTAGGATTAAGCTAAACTACTGAAAACTATTATAGGCCTTAATTTTTTTTAATACACACAGAGCAGACTTCAGCAAGTATAGCTTTAAATATATAGCAGTTTACATAGTTTTCCTCTTTAAGATTAGTGCAACCGGGGTAGGAAAAACCAGCAAGGATTACAGTGTGAAATCCAGGTCCTGTAGGCCTGCGTGCATTAGTTTCACATATGAATAGGGTTCATCTGTTATTCTGAAGCTCAGCTAATTCAGTTGTGTTGACTGACATGTGGGATAGCTCTCCTTTTCTTTTAGCCAGTGCTGACTGGCATCTTCCAAGTGAGCCTACAGTGCTACAACGGTTTTATCCACTGACTTATACTCAGAATACATGAACACAGTGTACAAATTCTGTTGGGTCTTTAAATCCACCTGCAAGTGCTGTGTACCGATGCTGTAGCAGTACCGTAAGTGCCCTTCTGCAGAGGAATCACCAGGTGACAAAATCTGTATAACTGGCATTGGGGCTCTGGTCTGGAACACTTTCTTTAGTGTTAAGGCCATGCTGGCACAGAGGAAGAGGAGCCTTTTAAGTGGGTGACCTTTAAAGCAATGATCTCAGTTAGCTGTAACTTAATTAGAAACTTGACTCTTATATCTGAGATTTTGCAGTATTTGAACAAGGTGCTTGAGACTGTTACTGTAATGCTTGGAAGCAAGGAGAAAAAATGGATATTTTTGGATCTGGTGACTTGACTTTTGTGTGTTGGTCTATATTCTTTCCTGAGAGCAGCTGTATCTCTGTCTATCTGTCTTGCTGTATCTTTGCAGGATTTTGTATCCTCTGTTGTTAAGAGTTTACCTCATCTAAATGACAGAAGGACACTATTGAATTAATCCTGGTGACTGGCTGTCCAGTCTCAGCAGTACCTGTATCTGTTTACTTGTGTGCTAGGGACTTGTGAGTTACTAAGATTATGTCTCATTGGCTGTTCAAAGAATTCCTGTGATTGCCCTCTCATAAATGAGCCTTCTGGTTAATATTGTATAAATGCAAACTCTGTATTGTTTATATACTTTCAAATTAGTCAGAGGTCTGTCATCAAGCGTGAAAACTAGTTCATAGGCTCAGTGCAGTTGCACAGCCATGCTATACCACAAAATAGATTCTGATTACGTGGTGTGGTGCAGCATTTAGCTGTTCAAAAGAACCACAGAATTCAGATACAAAGCAATATTTCACCATGCAGTCCTGCCTATCTTTTACACTGAGAGATGGTTTGTGGAAAGGATTTAAACTTTCTCAGGTTGATGATGGAAAAAACTGAGGAAAGCAAAAGAAGGCATGCTTTTGATTGGCATTTGTTTCCACATGTTGAAGAAATTTTTACAAAACTTCCTTGTGCACCTTCTTTTCTTTCATCTTATCAAGAGTGTATTGCCAAGCGTGAAGACAGCACAGACCTCTAACATGTAAGGTAAATATTAAATGTGTGTGGTGTGGTGTTGCATCAGCATTTGTCACTTTTGAAAGAATGATGCTTAGTGATTTCAGTAACAAATTAATGTTGTTTGAATGCAATTATTGAGCTTGGAAAGATTCTTGAAGCTCATAAAGAACACTTCTGGTCCATAGGGCTGAGCCTTAGTACTGCAGGGCAGGAAAGCGAACTTTGTCAAATGGCACTTCAGAAAGACAAAAGACTGGATACAAAGTCTCTCCAGTGAGACTGACCCAAATTATGGTCATGTAGTTACCACACACCTCTGCCTCCTCTGTTTTTTTTTAAAAAAAAAAAAAAATTACAACTTTACATTCTTTTTTCAGGTCTTGCATCATGTTACAGAAAATTTTTTAGTACACTTGACCTGTAAGATCATTAAGAGCCATACAGTCATCCTGGAAGGGCAGTATGCAACCTAGTTGAAATGATGAATGTCTTGGTCATTAAAAGAAGTCTAGCAAAGTGTTTTGGTTTATTTTCTTCAACAGGCATTAGCTAAACAATCAAGAGCAAAAATACAAAATATAGATTAGCTCGTTGATACCAAGAATCAGCAGTTTTGATTTGATAGATTTATGAGATTATGGAATTCCACTAAAGTAGAATGAAAATTCACATAATCCCTGAGATTTTCTTTTAATAGATCTTAAATATGTGGACCTTCTAGTGGATTTGAGCTGAAGGGAGCTCCTCAGTCTAGTTCCCTGTAGTTGCAGACCAGACAACTCCTATACCTCCTTTTACATAATGAACAAGCTGACTATGTTTTGCATAGAGGTGCTGGTCCTTTATGATCCCATAAGAAAGGCACTCAGACTCTATAAGGTCTCTATAAGGTCAAAATGCTGTTTATTAGAGCTAGCACTGTCAAGTACTAGAGAACAGTATAGATAATCTTACATCCCTGTAGATGCTGGGAACCTGCAGCATCAAAGTTGCTTTGATGTTCTGCAGCATCAAAGAGGCCTCCAGCCAGCAGGCTGGGCAGACCCCATCCATAGATAGGGTTATCCCATTTTGGTCCTTCAAGTTATTATAGGATTTTTCTGATAAGAAAACAGCTGTATTCATTATTGCTACTCTTAAACAGAAAGGACGTTCACACTAAAACTTCCTGCTGCGCTGTTAGATAAAGGCAAGGCCACGCAGATGATGCAGTCACCAAGTTGGAGCTGTGTGAGGCTTCTCTGTTACAAGCCTGAAGGCTGCTGTGTACATCAGCCCAGCACAGGCTTGCCCCTGCTCAGGTTAACTGCTGTGTGGATCACTAACTCCTCCGCATGCAATGGCCTCCCAGTCAAGATTGTGACACTATCATATAACTATTCAAGCTTAAGTCCGCTGCTCCTCCTATTACGGAAAATTGCTCCATGCTTATTTCATCCTTCTGATGGCAAGAAACCTTCTGGCTTCAAGATGAAATTTATTTTTATGGCGCTTTTATACCCATTTATTCTGATATTCTGGTCTCCACATTGTCATGCATTTTAAATATTTCGTCTCTTATTTGCAGTTAAACAGCTCATTCATATCCATTCACAATCTGCTTTTTTCCTTCTTTTTTTTCACTACAAAAATCAAGTTTCTGTGTTTTCCTTTATAAATTTGCGTCTTCATTCCCTTTTCTTTTCTTTGGCCCTTCTTCTCATATCAGTTCTCGCTGAGCTGATGATTAGGCAAGGAAATATTCTAGATAGGGTCCCATCTGTGCTGTGGGCATGGACATTACCATTTTCTTTTGTAATCTCTGCAGGAATATGTTTACTGGTGCATACCATAATAACATCTTCCTTTTACATGGCTTCATCTTATCAGTGCTTGTGGGCTTGCTGTGATTGACTAATACACCTATAACACTTCTTCACTGATGTATATCTAGCTAGCAGGGAATGTGCTGCTTTGCAGTGCAATCCTCTAAGAGCGGAAGCAAAATGAGACAAGCGAAATTGAAATTACCTTTTTCCATCACTTCTGTATGAGGGGTTCCAACCCTAAAGTGGAAGTCCTTATTCTTTGAACTTTGAGGCCTTGCCCTTTGTATTTTAATTTCATTCTATTTCTTGCACTCATGCAGATTGTCCTTCCTCTGTAATATTGTGTCCCTAAGAGATTTCATTAGCATTAGAACCAAGATCAGCTGTAAAACTAATACTTGAGAATCCCTCAAATATCCAGTAAAATATTTCTTTTTCAGTAAAATCAAGTGGAAAATAGACATTAAAACCAGAATTATATAGTAATTTTTTTTTTTTTTAATAAATGCTGTATTTAATTTTGACATATGCTAGATTTCCTGCAATTGGAATATTCTGGAATAGCCTATGTTTGGTAAACCTACCTTCCCTATTTTACCATCACTTTTCAAAATTTGTCCTTTCGGAAACTCAAAACCTTAGTGTATATTTTTAAGTATATTTGAGCAGTTATTACTAACATTACAGTCATAGCAGCATAGAGGACAACACAGCTTAACTTTATTTCTATCTGGTTTAATTTTTTTATGCTTACCTTCTTGGGGGAGGGGCGTTTAATGCAATCCTAGATGGTGCCACTGCAGAGAAAGTTCTGCAAGAACTTAAGCTGGCAAGTTTAAAACTAGCTTGGTTTCTCTGTGCTTAAATTACACCGGGATATATGTTATTCTAAAATAACATCACCTTTTATTGATTCATTGACTGTTTATTAGAGAAGTTTCTTGGTTGCCATTTCCAGGAATATCTAGACCCTACAATTATTAGAAATACTTGTTTTCTAATCTGTACATGATGCAATAAACTCTCTTATAATTACAGAAGTCCTGGTCATATTTTTCATTCTAGAATATTAAAAAGATCTCTGTTTAAATTCAAGGTTGGATCTGAATATAAGAATCTGTGTTCTTTTTTTAATGGTGTCTTTCCCCAAAGTAATTTTTAGTCCACCAGAGTTCTGCCAATATTATTATTTTCAGTTTCATTTCAATTAAAAATGTTCTTAAATGCATTATGCCACAGTATCTTTTTTTACACCTGTTTGCTAAACACCTTATCTGAAGGCAAATAGAGCTGTTTAAGATACTTAAGATCTATTTTTACACAGGTCTGTACATAAAGCTTCTATTTCCATAATGAGACTTTAAAATATGCAGTAACAACATTAGCATAGTATACACATTCTGAATTACTTAATTTTTTATGTCACCTGGCCACCTCTGATTGTCTGCCTGAGTAACTTGCGTGTTGCTTTCTTTCCTCAGAAAAAATCCTTTAGCTCTTAGCAGTAGACATAATGTTGCTATATGCTGCAAAACTTTAGCTCGTGCGCTAAGCAGTGTGCTTGTTGTTTCTAATGCTTTGTAGAAAATAAAGCATGTTTGTCAGTAGATTTCTGCTTTTTTGAGAAAACACAGGGTAACGTGTTATGTTGTTTTCACATAGCAGCTGTGTTGCCAAATTGCTCTAAGGCCAGGTTTGGATAGCAAAATTTAATATATGCACGCAGCTTTAGTCATAACAAATGAGAAGTCCAATACTGTAATACAAATATGCATCATCTACTTCATATCATACATACTCATATTAGACAAGAGCTAAAAAAGATGTCTTTTAAAATTTAAACAAATTCAGACAGGATAAACAGTCTTAAATTATCAGTGGGAATTTTCAGCTCGCTACAGCTATAGTATAGTTACGGGAATTCTGTGGTTTTATATTTTGAAGTTTTCAAATTTGAGTTTCGAGACATCTTTCGTAGTCCTGTTCAGATCTGTCCTTTGACCTTTTGTTGCATTAGATTTCCAGGCATATATTAAAGCAGTGAAAAACATGCACCCATTCTGTTGCAGTAAGTCATTTGTCTCTTGGAAACCACACCACCCCTTTCCTGCCCAGGCACATGGCAGCTTCAAGCAGAATCCAATGCAATGATTTAGGATTCTTTTCCTTCTGTCACAATAAACTCTGGGCATTATTCCAGTAAATCAGAAATAGAACTAGTAATGTCAGTGTTGAGATTATCTCATTAAACAGTACATGAGCAGGAAGACAAGAGAGACTACAAATTGCAGAAAAACAAGGACTCTTAATCACAGAGTCCCTGTCTACTGAAGCATAACAAATGAGAACAGCTGGTCTCCAATAAGTCTACAGGATTTTAATTGATGGAAGCTGTTAAGCAAAAAGCTGTGTATACACAGTAAAAAGTATACACATGTAAAAATGCAATTTTTTTTACTTTGAAGTCAATTTCAGTATTTCAATCTGAAAGTCATTCAAAATAGCTTGATCAATATTGATATAAAATAGGTTTAAAACTTGTTATAGTAAAAATGTATGATAAACAGATTTGTGTATGTTGAGGCAAGCAGGGGATGAAATACTCGTGTACCTTTAGTTTACTTTTCTAACAGCTATGTAAAGTCAAGCTGTTTAGCAAAAGACAAGTTTCAACCTTTCACCTTTGAGCTCAGTCTCAATTTACATTTTTGAAACTATGAGATTGGGAAGCAAAACCTGCATTTTTTGATTTATAGCTTCAGTGTTGGGTGAAAGGATGAGAGAAACTCTACCCTCAGGTATAGGGGTTTTTTTGGTTTTGTTTTGTTGTGTTTTTTTTAAATGCAGCTGCTACAAAATCAACAAAAGAAATCAATCAAAAACTTTCTCTTATGAGAGCATATCTCCTTCTTCCATCCTTTGATTTTTGGCTTTATTGCTAAGAAACTCAGTGGTTTTTATTGTGGTCTGTATTGCCCATCACTGTCACTATGCTCGGTATTAGAACTCCATTTTTACTTCACTTGTTCTCCATTAATTTCTTTGAAGGTTAAGCACTATAAATAAGAAACAGTGATTTCACAAGCCACTAGACAAGAGAAAAATCATGTACGCTGTCTTTCCCCTAAAGAAGAAAGCAAGAGTCTGTTTGCCAACCCTGTTTCATTAATTTAATCACTTCACTGATTTTGTGGAACTTTTATTCTCGTTTTTGTTTTCTAATGACCTTGAGTTAGCATCAGAAACAAATTGGAAGCCAATGAAAAGTATGCTGGTTTCTTGCAGCGTCTTTTTCTTTTTAAGGAGGCAAGTTTCCATGTAACTTCCTTGTCTTTTAGGTCAAAGTCTACACGTTACACTTGTTCAATCCACTGCATTACTGTTGTGTAATAGTAAAGATCTAGCCAGGGACAGTATGCCACTGTCATCAGTGATCCTGCTCCCACATGTAAGACATCCCAATGAATTTACAGTCAAAACTGTAAAAGAGAGTTGACAAAAGAGGGTGTCTTTTTGCTGTGCATTTGTCCAAGAGGAAGGAAAGTTATTTTCTGTCATCCTGAAGATTAAACAAATTATTAGTAGCACAGGCTACAAAAATTGTCATCCCCTTGCACACTGGGATTTCAAGAGTGACTTTTAGGTTGTTCTGGAGCTCCAGTAATGCCAGTTAACATGATGCGGTGCTGCTGCTAAGGCAGGTAGCCATTGAGATACCGAGGGCATGAATTTAAATGCCTGTGTCTTGTATTATTAGTGCAGCTGTCTTTTCATATGTGTTACGGCATGTTAAACAGGCCAGGATGATCTTTTACAGAGTAGAAAGAAGTTTAGTAATAAGAAATAAAACTGGTAAAAAAAAAAAAAAAAAAAAAAAGGACCTGTTGCATGCTGTATACATTGAGTGTCCTTGTAAAGTGCTCATGAAAACTTCATAAGGTTTTATTTAAATACATAAACTCAGTCTTTATTCTAGGGAGATCTCCAGGTTTACCAATCTAATAAAATGTAATGTATCTAACATGTTTTCGAACATGCTTTTTCTAATTTGTTCTAGGTTCTTTTAAGTTTGAGTGAACTGCTTGTAAATGATTTATGTTAACATATAGTTGCTACACTAGTGGTTTGTGTAGTTAACATAAGCATTTGTATCTTAAGTATTTATGGAATGCTGTAGACTATTAATTACAGTTATGATTGCAAATTCGTTTGAAATAGTAAGCTCTCAAATTGTGGTGGATTGACCCAGGCTGGAGGCCAGGTGCCCCCCAAAGCTGCTCTGTCACTCCCCTCCTCAGCTAGACAGCAGAGAGAAAATATAATGACAGGCTCATGGGTCAAGATAAGGACAGGGACAGATCACTCATCAGTTACCATCACGGGCAAAACAGACTCAACTCAGGAAAATTAAATTAATTTATTACCATTTATTAAATTAGGGTAGTGAGAAATAAACCCAAATCTCAAAAGCACCTTCCTCTCACCCCTCCCTTCTTCCCAGACTGAACTTCACGCCCGATTTCTCTACCTCCTCCCCCTCAGCGGCACAGGGGGATGGGGAACAGGGGTTGCAGTTGGTTCATCTCACGTTGTCTCTGCCGCTCCTTCCTCCTCATGGGGAGGACTCCTCACACTCGGCCCCTGCTCCAGCGTGGGCTCCCTCCCATGAGGGAGTCCTCCGCGAACTTCTCCAATGTGAGTCCTTCCCACAGGCTGCAGTTCTTCACGCACTGCTCCAACGTGGGTCCCTTCCACGGGGTGCAGACCTTCAAGAACAAACTGCTCCAGCGTGGGTCCCCCATGGGGTCACAAGTCCTGCCAGCAAACCTGCTCCAGCATGGGCTCCTCTCTCCATGGGGTCACAGGTCCTGCCAGGAGCCTGCTCCAGCGCAGGCTTCCCACAGGGTCATAGCCTCCTTCGGGTGCCTCCACCTGCTCCAGCGTGGGGTCCTCCAGGGGCTGCAGGTGGAATCTCTGCTCCCCATCCTTCCTCCATGGGCTGCAGGGGGACAGCCTGCCTCACCATGGTCTTCTCCAGGGGCTGCAGGGGAATCTTTGCTCCGGCGCCTGGAGCACCTCCTCCCCCTCCTTCTTCACTGACCTTGGGGTCTGCAAAGTTTTCCTCTCACATCTTCTCACTCCTGTCTCCGGCTGCAATTGCTCATGGTGGTTTTCCCCCCACCTTCTTAACTCTGTTATCCCAGAGGCACTACCACCGTTGCTGATGGGCTTCGCCTTGGCCAGCTGTGGGTCTGTCTTGGAGCTGGCTGGCATTGGCTCTGTCGGACATGGGGGAAGCTTCCAGCAGCTCCTCACAGAAGCCACCTCTGTGCCCCGCCCCCCACTATCAAAACCTTGCCCCCCCCCCCCCGCTACCAAAACCTTGCCATGCAAACCCAAAACACAAATCGAGAATGGGCCTAACTTTAGGCTTATAGGGTTATTTCACCTGTCCAAAAGTTTTGCACAGGAACTTCTAGCTTTTGAAGAAACAGGAATGGCCTACTTTTACTCTAGATTGTTTTAATAGGAAAGAAGGAAAATGAGGAATTGAATATACTATTGATAGTGCTTTGGTTTGCAGCTTATATTTTAGTTTTTAACACTGTTAAGGATTAATAATCAGTCCTAATTTCTAAAAATCAGGATGCTTCAGAATGTGCCAATAGATCCAAAGAAAAAAGAAACCTAGCTAGAGACAAAAACAAAATATCTTGAGAAATACATAGTTTGTCAACTACATTTCTTAAAATTTTACAAATTTTTTTCTGCTTCCTCTATTCCTCTTTCTTATTCTTGTAGCTTGTTTATGTATAATATTTCAGGTAAGGGACACCATGAAAAATGCATGTATTCTAAACACTTTGAAAGCAGCAGTGGACCACCGGCCAGGTGACACATCTAAATAATTTGCAAGGAGAATAGCTGCATAAGCTTTTTTGTTTTGTCAAAACAAATAACTGTATAAGGTATCTATCAGCACTATTTAAGCCTATTTGCCCAAAATGGATCTATAAAGTCAAAATATTTTCTTAACATTTTTTCCAAGTAGAATTTATAGAAGTGGGAAGGAGGGGTGTGTGTTAATTATATACAGCACATTCACAAATAGCTAGAAGAATACTTTGTTTAGGATATATTTATATTGAAATTCTAGTTTAGAGATGGAATCCTGATTTGTTGGACCTCAGCATTTGTATGGAATCTTCCATCATTGAAATTCTTTAAATCAAGAAAGGTATCTTTTAGTAAATTGTTCTAGTTCAAGCAGTAATTAATTTGAACAAATCCTATGGCCTGTGTTAAGCAGAAGAGAGGAGCCCCAAATGTTTGTTTCTTATATTACAGTCCGCAGATTCAATTATTGCTGTTGTACAAATAATGACCATAATGAATACTTGTAGCTAAAGCGATATGAAATAATGACAAATAGAACTGTTTTGTGAACTGATTGGGTAAGCTGAATAATCTGAGATACCGCACTTGGAAAGGATGTTGGCAAACAGATGTATAGCAGTAGAAGGTAACTGTTACCGCTGCTTTGACTCCATATTTCATTCATGTTCCTTTGTAAAGAACATGTATTGAATTGCCTCATGTAAAGCAATTAATTTTAATGTCTCTTTCCTTGAAATATTGATCTCTACAGACTACTTTAAGAGGAGTAAGCTTAAGTAATGTCTTCAAGTGGTCCTACTGCTTGCAGGTATTGATAGTTCAGTCAGGAAACAGGCACAGTAGCATATGAGCTAAATGATGACTTGTTTCACAGTGTTGAATTGTAAATAGTTTGTAACTTTCATTAAAAACCTAGAATTTCTTGCTAGAGATGATGCATTGAGTAGTATAAACAGAACAGTCACATTCAGCTCCTAATTCGATGTAATAATTACAACTTAGTTCTATTTTTCCAATCTTCATTAGATATTCTTCATCTACTCAGTTCTGTCATAAACTTTAATTGTAGTGTACGCACTATAGTCTTAAAACAACAAAGAATATTTGAGCAGTCTGTGTAACACTCAACTGGAAAAAAATCCAGAGATGGAAATGTTCGTGCAGTATTTTGAGAATATAATTTACCTTAATATTCTTCTGGTGTTGAGATATCCCTAAATAACAGTGGAGTTTAATATTCCAATGCCTTTGTTATTGCTGTCAGCAGGATCCAATGCAATTTATGTACAATGTGTTTTCAGCTCTACTTCACTTCCTTCTATATAAAGTAATTAAAACATAAAATAAGAAGGACCAATTGATTTTAATTCAAAAGAAGTGTTGACTGATGATGCTAGCAGAAAATTTAGGTGAAACAAGATTTTTCTTAAATTAAAACTAAATCACACTTTTAAGAAACAGGTGGACCACAAGAATCAGTCTCAAAGGCATGTTTGGTTCATTCACTGTCTGCTAGGATCTGCATGTGTGGGTGTACTATAAATTTTTGAAATTCTCTTGCATGGTATGTGGAGAATCTAGTTAGAATAGGAGAAAGATTCATGTTGTGATATAGTATCACCAAGACCCTGAAAGGAAAAACCATCCAGATGGATTGAACTGCTATATATTACATTTAACTCTTAGTCATGCCAGTTAGTAATTTAAACTATTTCCTGTACTGTTATGTCAGCCCTAGAGACTGTGCATATGCTTTAAGTAAATTAAACTAAAATTTTAAATTAAACATTCGAAATCCTAATAATGGAGTTCATCTTGGATTTCTACCTTCCTAGGACTTCCTGGTATATAATCACTGAAACAGTCCATGTTGCAGGAGAAACACTGTTACCTTTACTATACATAGACCCAGCTCACATCTCCGCGGGGAACTGCACAACCATTTGCTGCAAATACATCACATGATCTGGAAGGCAAACTGCATAGGTTGCTGCTATTCTACATGGCTCCTACATGTCTTACCAAGCTAATGACCTCCAAATTTATATGTAGTCCAGGGAGAAGAGTAAATACCTCCAGAGGCCAGATAGCTCATAATTTACATCTTTTGCTTGATCCGCTGGAGACAACTCCTTTTCTTCATTGTCTATAGGTTTAGCCTGTGCTTCTGTTTAGACAATTCAGGTCAGCTACCAATTACTTTGCTTGAATATCTGTCTAAATGCTCTTGTGTGCATTTCATGACTTAAAGCAATAATTTCAGCTATAACGTTCCCTTGTGAACTGACAAAAAAGCAACCCTACACTTTCTGAGAATACTGGCTAGCCAGAAGCTCCCTCAGAAAGGCCAGTCTGCTTTCAACCACTGGAGAAGGAGGGGCACTAGGTGAGTCTGGTCTTCCTCATATGTCAGCAAGGACTTTTCATATTACTTTTGTTCAAAAATACTAAAAATTAAGGGAGTAGTGAGGGGAAAAAAAGAGTTGGGTGGAAATAATTTGTGCTTGATGATGGAGGGAGAAGGGGACCCTCATGAGGCACCCTCAACAGCTATAGTTTTCCTTCCTGGGGAGAAGAAATCCTGCAGACATTGAGAAGGAAGGGAAGGGCTTATCTAGTGTCTTTCCTCTGTTGTGAATACTCATTGAGGGCTACACAGGCCGCAGATTCCTGTCTAAAAAGAGCTATTTTGAAAGAGGACCAGACGGAACATCAGCTAGTTATTGGCTAGTACCAGGGGGGATGGCCAGTCTATCAGGTGGCAGTGCCAAGAGAACAGCTTGTGGTGATGACCAGCTGAGGTAAGTAACATAAATTAGTGGAGAGTACTGAAAGCACCAGAGGATGCTGGAGAAGATTCCTTGATTTGGGAGCATAAATCACTCTAATGAAAAGGTACACTTCTGATATGTATAACCTTCTTAAGAAGCTGATCAACTTTCTCAGCAGCTGAACTCATCCATGCTGAGACAACGCACTGTAAATTGGGTATAAGACAGTGACTGCAACTCAGTAGTCACTGAGAGGAGAAGGCTGGGCCAGGACCATGGCTGTCATGCCTTGCAGCTGCTGGGCTTGCTTTCTGTCAGCTACTCACGCTCCCAACATAGTGCCCTTTCATCTTCCTGTTCTCCTGTAAATTTGTGAGATTTCCATTTTTTTTCTGAGAGCCTGGACAGTGTAGTTTATTTTGGTATGATTCTGAGAAGGAGTTCAAACTGATGTTTGTTTTTTGCAGGAACTTAGAGAAACTGAACCCTTCTGCCAGTCAGTGCTGGGCATAAGGGCTATATGTGTTCTGTGCTTGTCCATATCTGTATAACAGGAAAAGGCATATTATAAATTTAGTTGCAGTTTTGATGTCAAGGAATGAGCAATTAAATAATTAAATTGGAAAAACTGTTCATCATTTTGACAAAAATGCAATTTATTCTCCCCCTTTCCACAGCTCTCCCCACTCTCCGCCAGAAATAGCGTTCCAGGAAAATTTTCCATACTAAAAGCAGAAAAACAAAAATAACAAAGCAGAAGGAAGTGTTCTCAAAATTATGTTTTCTTTTTCTTAGAGCAATATGATTGTGTAATAAAGATGATTTTAAGCCATCTGAGAGTTTTTATTAGTATTTCAGAGAATGTAGCAGTCTAAATTATTGAGATTTTTTTGGTCAGAGTTGCTAGACTGTAGAGTGCTGTGATTTTTCTGAAAAATATACCTTTTCAAGAGTTGCTAGTCAGAATGTATTCCTGTCTAAAATGAGGTTCAATTTTTTGACAATGCATCTTTAAGTTATTCCATTATCTCTCTTATATTGCTTACATAATTTTAGAAATGTTTTCAGGACTTTTTCTAAAGAGTTTTTGCTTAATAAATTTTGACTGAGGTGTTTTGTTTGACACCTACTGATTTTTTTTAAATTACATTTTATATCTTTTTTTATGCTTTGAATATGTTGGAAAACTGATATAATGTTCCAGGCCATTTTGGCAGCATAAGAACACCTTTTTTGATATCAGTCCATGGTTTTTTACTATTTCTTATAATGATAAATGAGATTCATATTGTGGTTTGTTGCTAAGAATGTGTAATATCCACATTTCTGGCTGACTTTCTGTAAGTGATCAACATTGAAATAACATGCCAATTAAATGGAGACCTGAGAATTTGCTCAATCAGATTGACAATCTGATTAAATTTTGGCAGAAGTGCCTCATACTGGCATAAATCACTACAACCCCTATCTTCTTAAGAAGAAAAATTGTCTGTCTGTCTTTCTGGCTAATTGACTGGTTTTTGTAAAGGCATCAAAGGACATCTTAATTTGCTTGTGGGATATACGACTAATAGAGGGATACCTTTCATCCACAATGAAAACTACAGTATGAGACTTCATTGTTTTCTCTTGAAGAAATCGCTATGTAATTTCAGTACTTGCTTAAATGTAAGATGTTCATTAAAAATCTCAGGCTTGTTTCAAAGCTTTCAAGCCTCAAAGTCAAGTTAATATTTTCTGTAAAAGTGAAAAGTCAATAATACATAAAGCAGTTTGCATTTAATTTACATAATGTAAAAGAAAACTACTCCAGAGCACTGCATACTTTTCTGAGAATACAAAAATCATGTGGCTTTGTTTGGTGAAGCCTAACAACATGTTGTATTAAAATGCCTAGTAATCCCGATGCTCTAACATGTTTGTTACATATCTGAATTGTCTTTAAGGGAATAGCATTTTCTTATAAGCTCATATATTGTAAAAGGTGGTATTTGATAATGTGTAATAACAGTTTGGGTAAACAATAAAGACTCGTAGGGTAGTTTTTATTGTGGAACAAAGAATATACAGAATACTTTCTTATCTGACTGTCCCATAAATCTATCAGAGCAAAATTAAATTATTTAAGAAGAAATAGCTGAGCTTAAGAAAACAGTAAAATTTGTGGTAATCTTCTTCATTCTTTATCAATGCCTAATTCTATTCTGGTCCTTCATACTACATATCCAGGCCTAGTAGATATTGGTGCCTGGGACTTCAGACAGGCCAGCACGAAAGTAAGTCTAATAACTGATGGCCAGTGGCTAGTACTTTAGTCTGATTTTTCTCTTACTGTAGTACCTTGCTCTTGAAACATTGTGTTCTTGAAATTTTAAACCCAAGGTGAGCAAATGGATAACATGCAGTAGCTGGGAAATTAGACACCCATTTAGTCTGATAGTTGTTGTGGCAGTACATGCAAGACATTATAAACCAGAAGCAAATTTCAAAAAGGAAAAAAACGCAGACCAAAACAGCCTCATATTGTGTCTGAGGTGATTTTGAGACTTTATTCATAATCAGGGTGTTGGATTCAGTCTTGCACTTTGGAGACAAAGTTTTCTGCAGTACACTGTATTGGCTTGTGAATGGAGCAGCCCTGAGGAGAAGGACTTCAGACTGTTGGTGGATGAGAAGCTCAACATGACCTAGCAATGTGTGCTTGCAGCCCAGAAAGCCAGCCATATCCTGGGCTGCATCAAAAGAGGTGTGACCAGGAGGTCGAGGGAGGTGATCCTGCCCCTCTGCTCTGTTCTTGTGAGACCCCACCTGGAGTACTGCGTCCAGCTCTGGGGGCCCCAGTACAAGAAAGATGGAGCTGTTGGAGAGAGTCCAGAGGAGGGCCACGAAGCTGATCGGAGGGATGGAGCACCTCTCCTATGAGGACAGGCTGAGAGAGTTGGGGTTGTTCAGCCTGGAGAAGAGAAGGCTCCAGGGAGACCTTGTAGCAGCCTTCCAGTACCTGAAGGGGCCTACAAGAAAGCTGGAGATGGACTGTTTATCAGGGAGTGTAGTGACAGGACAAGGGGTAATGGGTTTAAGCTAAAAGAGGGTCAATTTAGATTAGATGTTAGAAAGAAATTCTTCCCTGTGAGGGTGGTGAGGCACTGGAACAGGTTGCCCAGAGAGGTTGTGGATGCCCCATCCCTGGAAGTGTTCAAGGCCAGGTTGGATGGGGCTTTGGGCAGCCCGGTCTGGTGGAGAGTGTCCCTGCCCATGGCAGGGGGGTTGGAACTAGATGATCTTTGAGGTCCCTTCCAACCCAAACCATTCTATGATTCATCAGGATACTGGAAATCAGTATGGTCCTAGGTGGACTTGAACCTGCTTAGTCTGATGACACAACTGCAAGAATTTGGAGCAGCAGCATTCAAGTCAACTAGGGTTTGCTTTGCAACTCATGAGTTATTTGTCAGTCACTAGACAGATATATTTTCAATTCTTTCAAAGTCACAAAAATTTTCTCTTCCTGGAATTTAACAGTTTACTACAAACAAGTGCTGAATGAACATCAATGTGAAGTGGTTAAGAGGATTTGTCAACCTCTAGGGAGGTTTTTGCATGGGCTAGGACCTAACAGAGCATGCATCTATTTTGGAGTGCAAGAAAGAAAAGTAGAGCTAGTACAGAAACAGAAGAAATAAAAAAAATTTGGACTAAATATGAATCTAACCGGAAGTGTAGCAAATGATGCATCTGAAGAGAAAGCAAAAGAAATGGAGTTGTTTACTTTAAGGAGAAGGGTCAAGAAAAATGTCATAACCAGCTTCACATTTGTAAACCTACAAACTGAAAAGGGCAAATTGTTCTTTGCATGTATTATGAACAGAACAATAAAGCTGTCATGGTTTAGCCCCAGCTGGCAACTAAGCACCCTGCAGCTGCTTGCTCACATACTGGTGGGATGTGGAGGAGAATTGGAAGAAAAAGGTAAAACTCATGGGTTGTGATAAGGACAGTTTATCGGGACAGCAAAGGAAGAGGAAAAATAACAATACTAGTAAGAGAATATACAAAGCGGATGATACACAATACAATGTGGTCACTGCCTGGAACCCGATGCCCAGCTGGTCCCAGAGCAGCAATCTCTCATCCCCCCTACACCCCCTCATTCCCCGCCCCTTATATACTGAGCATGACATCATACGGTATGGAATATCCCTTTGGCTAGTTTGGGTCAGCTGTCCTGGCTGTGTGCCCTCCCAGCTTCTTGGCAAATTAGCTCTATCCCAGCTGAAAAACAGGGCCACATCTAACAGCTTTAACTCCAGCAAGGAATATGTAGGTGGTGTACACCTTCTGCAGTATTTTCTGTCAGGTATTTGTCGATCTGACTGCACCCACAATGTAAGTACTAAGTTGATGCTGGAAGGCATTTTCAGTTATGCATACTAAACTGTAATTCCCATTCTCAAGCAATTGTCTTGAAAAACTTGGTTCCCTTCCATTAAAGGCAGTGGAATTATTGCCAAAATTAGACAGCTAATGGTAAAATTTAACCCTGTACAGATGGATTGCACCAAGCCTACATCATACTTAAGTCTCACTTGAATCCACAAAACAAGATTTCTGTGAAGAGTAAACCTCATTCTGGATTCATGATTCAGTGATAATTTTCCCCATAAATTAGAATGTGAAGACTGCATATTTCAACTGTGTTCAATCCAGTGTGATAAATAAGGCCAAAAAGATTTTGCTCACTTGAATGCATTCAGTGTTAAATGTTGTGACACATGATTAGATACTTGGAAAACTACAGAACTATCCAAATACTGTGTAGAATCTGTTTGGAATCTTTTTGTTTGTTGAGAGTATCTTACAGGGAACAATTACAGAAAGTATGTGAAATTTGTATAAATATTAAACAAATCCTTTAATTCAAAGGTTAGCAAATGTTCTACTCAGAGTACTTTACATGTTTGAGAGGGCCAAATTACTGGACAATAGCCAGCACCCATCCCACTCCTTTATAATTAATTCAGAATGATTGATGTACCATAAGAATAAACAAGTGAAATATGTATGTTCTTAAATACTGTTTATACATTTGGGAGGGGGAGGAAGGTGTTAAGGATAAAAATTATTGCATAGCTGTTTAATCAAGTTTGTATATAAAAGCTAGAAATAGCGTGCTTGTGGAGCTGAATGATAAATATAACAATGCATGGCATACCAAGAAAAATACCTGCTTTTTGTCAAAATTTCTGAGGCTATACCATAAGACCAGATTAAGTTTCAGTCTCTGTAGTAGCATTCATTCCATTATATTTTAGCAGCAAGTGGTTTTTTTTATTTCTTATAGATTTAGTTTTACTTGAATGTATGTAATATCTATATAATAACTATATTATCAAAGAAACTTGAATCTACTCATTCATCATCTGTGAAAACTTTCATATATTATCATGAGAAACTGTCATGACATCTTTCCAAGCTAATACAGCACTGGTTAATCACCCTGTAAGAATGATATGAGTGTAGGATTCACTGTGTGTCTATGATACTATACTTAACTGCACTTGATAATGCTCTTATCTACTGCCCTATGCTCCCAGATAGCCAATAAAGTGAATGTATTCTTGTGTGAATGACGGTGTTACACTTCTGTTGTACAAAACATTAATCCTGCTGATGTCCATTAACTTCTGTTTGTTGAAGTGGAAAAATTGCTTATTCTAAGAAAGGAAATAAGAAAGCCTAATGTGAGAGTCTTGGATAGTATCATAGTGCAATTTACTTACTCATGGAGATAACATGAATTAGTTCAGTGTTCAAGTGATGCAACTCTTTTTTCCTGCCCTTAGTATAGGCAGGCAGGATGGACCTGTTTTGTTTCATGTTCTCTTTTATGATTTTTCTGGAGATGACCCCCAAAACCTGCACGTTCTTCAAAATGCTGCACCTGATGGGCAGGCTTTTCTGAAGTTATAAAATGGAAGGAACAATTATTCATCTGCAAAAGTGTTAAAAAATATTGTTGATACAATATTCAGTCACTTTTTTGTTCTTCCTTTCCAGGATTACTTACTGCCATCTACCTTTCCAGAGTAAATGGCTTTATGTTGGAACAGAGAGGGGAAATACACACATTGTAAATATTGAGTCCTTCATTCTTTCTGGATATGTTATCATGTGGAACAAGGCAATAGAACTGTAAGTGTAGACTTTTTTGCATTTGTGTCTATGGTAATTTTTGTAGCTGTCTTAAGATTCATTTTTAAGAATCATTTGTTTTTACAAATATTAACAAATCTTTTGAAAACCTTTTATTTTAATGAATGCATGTGCAGTATTAACTGTTTTGTTACAGGACATTAGGAATTCAGATTTATGAGAGAGACCATGTAATTATGTTAGTTATTTGGCAATCTGTTTAACTATGAATTTCCATAAAATAGGAACGCTCAGTAAGTTTGCAGACGACACCAAGTTGGGCAGAAGTGTTGATCTGCTTGGAGGCAGGAAGGCTCTACAAAGGGATCTGGACAGGCTGGATCAATGGGCCGAGGCCAGCTGTATGAGGTTCCACGAGGCCACGTGCCAGGTCCTGCGCTTGGGTCACAACAACCCCATGCAACGCTACAGGCTTGGGGAAGAGTGGCTGGAAAGCTGCCTGGTGGAAAAGGACCTGAGGGTGTTGGTTGATAGCCAGCTAAATATGAGCCAGCAGTGTGCCTAGGTGGCCCAGAAGGCCAACAGCATCCTGGCTGTTGTATCAGAAATAGTGTGGCCAGCAGCACTAGCGAAGTGATCGTCCCCCTGTACTTGGCACTGGTGAGGTCGCACCTCGAGTCCTGTGTTCAGTTTTGGGCCCCTCACTACCAGAAGGACATTGAGGTGCTGGAGCGTGTCCAAAGAAGGGTAACAAGGATCTAGAGCACAAGTCCTGTGAGAAGCAGCTGAGGGAACTGGCGTTGTTTAGCCTGGAGGAAAGGAGGCTGAGGGGAGACCTTATCGCTCTCTACAACTACCTGAGAGGAGGTTGTAGCCAGGTGGGTGTTGGTCTCTTCTCCCAAGTAACAAGCAATAGGACGAGAGAAAATGGCCTCAAGTTGCGCCAGGGGAGGTTTAGATTGGATATTAGGAAAAATTTCTTCACCGAAAGGGTTGTCAGTCATTGGAACAGGCTGCCCAGGGAAGTGGTTGAGTCACCATCCCTGGAGGTATTTAAAAGATGTGTTGATGTGGTGCTTAGGGACATGGTTTAGTGGTGGACTTGGCAGTGTTAACGGTTAGACTTGATGATCTTAAAGATCTTTTCCAGTCTAAATGATTCTATGTAATACAGATAATCATTAATCTCACAAATTCAGATTTTGCTATTTTTATGAGGGTAGCCTGATCACTATCTCCTCCAAACATCCTATGAAAAGAATAATGGAGTGTATTGGCCCTAAGACTTTATGGAGAACTTTTCTTCATCGACCTGTAGAATCATTTAGATGAGAAGCACCTGGAAGTCTCTAGACCAAGCCTCCTGCTCAACACGGGGCTAATTTCAAAGTTAAATCAGGCTCATCAAAACCTAATGAAGTGACAGGAAAGGTAATGAGTGTCTGTTAAATGACAGTTCTCTGACAGGCTAACACAGGTGCCTGTGTCATGGGTATGAAATGGAGGGAGACATATAAAAATCTGACTGGGATAAATCTATGCTTCCTGCAAGTGAAAGCGTGAACAGAAATGAAAAATTATTTCTCTGCTGTTTCCTCTGTGAAATTCCAGCAAGAGGAACTACTGCAAGCAAACTCATAGTATTTCATGGAGTTTCTGAGACATCGGCTTCATGTTGTGAGGAACCTGTAACCTCTCTCTGGTAGTAAACTGAAATTCACCAAGCTCAGTGAACCAAGAGGACAGTATCTAAGAACAGGGCTACAGGCCTACAGTGATGAATCTAACTCTCTGTCTCAAGCAGAGATTACCTTGATAGCAAGCACTTTTCTCCAAAATTCTCCCCTTTCCCTTTTTTTTTCCCCACTATTGTTACTGACCTTCACTAATCACCGTGTCCCACAGGTTGACAAAACTGATGCCTCGTTTTCTGTCTTCCCCTTTGTACCTACCAGACTTCATAGGCATAGTCATAAAAATCTAATTTTATCTTCAAAGGAGATAAAAGCAAGGATTCAGAAAGTCTGCTGTTAAATCTTTTGTCCAGTTCTCAATTTTGGAATGTTTGTTTGTCCTGCCTTTGTAAGGCTTCACTCAGCTCTGCTCAGTAGTTTTGGCTGAAAAATTGCTGCTGGAAAATGAGGTTTAATCAAAACCTCAATCAATACGTTCATTTTGATGACTTCTTCAGGTGGGAAGTATCTTAGCTATTTTTTCTGTCTCACTTTGGTTTGGTGATGTTGACATATTAGAGGGTTTTTTGATTCCTGTGTTTTAAAATGTATATATTTACTATACTGAGTAGGTAATTTGAGCTTTTGAAAACAACACATTTTTGTTTTGTGTGCATTTGGAATTTTCTTTCTTCCAGACGTTAGGATGTTTCTATTCTGTGTGGAAATAAATCTGGAAGCTTTTTATAAAATGGAACCCACCAAGTTTCACTTCCTAATTCTTTCGGATAATTTTTTTTTTTTTAATGGCTACAACAGACTTTTTCTTGAGTACAGAATAGAATAATGCCTCTTTTCAATGAAAAGTATGTGGGAAATAAGGGCTGCTTCCTAACAAGTTTCAGTACTGAGTTGTTGAGATAGGCTAGATGCTGTAAAAGAAGATACCTCTCTAGAACTTTTTAGTAAACAAGCAGCTGCTTCTATCTTTGTATTGCCTAGGCAGGAGTATACCTAGATTTTCCAAATTTTTTCTTCCATAAGTTGTGAAAGGTAATGACAACATAATACAGATAGGCCTTGTCACCTCAAGTACTTGGAGATGCTATGTGGTTACCATAATAGTTTCTTCTCCCAAAAAGCTAGTTTGCCATGTACTGTTTTGGTGGCAGTTGAGCACAGGTATCCATTCATTACTGCTTCTAGTTCTATCGATCTTACAAGTATAACTTGATCCCTCTAAGCGGTGTGGTAGTCTAAGGCAGCTGTATCGTCTCCGTTCAATCTCATCATGTACTTCTGGATATGGAATTGAGGAAGTTGTTGCCTGTATTACACAGGTAGACAGGGAATCCTGTATGTCTCCAGATTAACTTCTCTGTATTAGGGTAAGAGGCTGGTAGGAATAATGGTGGTGTTTGCCACAGCAGCCACCTTTAACAGATGCTATAAGCACTGCTGAAGTTGAAACTAGGTGACTTTTCTCAGTAAAGTAATTCAAACTCTAACAAATTTATGATGTCTCTTCCAGCACTATTACTTTCTTGCAGGAAAAATGTAACTTAGATTAGCTTTTAAAGGGAATGTTATAAACTCTTAAGTGTACTTCATGAGGATAGGCTTATGGTAGTGGACTTTCCTTTGGAATTGCACTGAGACGTATTTCTGAGAGAACAATTTTATTTAGGGCTATTGATATATCCTTATTTGATTATATTTTTTCATCCTCGCATTATTTTCGCACAATCTTCACATAATTTTCCCATTTTAGTATTATAGAATAATAGGATAATTCATGTTGGAAGGCCCCTCTGGAATTTTCTAAACCAACTTCCTGCTTGCAATTAGATCAGCTATCAGGGCTTTATAGATTCTTAGGGTCTGTTGATGTTAGGTACTTTCAAAGATGCAAGAAAATAGGAAAACGTATCTATGTACAACTTCAGAAACAGCTTCAGCCTTACCATGAACGATGTAAGAGCTAATAGTGCTCATAACATTGTTTTTCATTCTGAGAGAGATTATATCATTTCAGAGTGTGGAATTAATTTGTCTATGTTACTATTCTCTATAAAGCTTGGAAGGAGAAGGTTTTTCTTCTGTGCAAGTATATTTGTGTCAAACTTATTGGCAAGGAAAGCCCAGTAAAAGTGATTGTTCTGCTACTATATTCAAGTCCTCAGTTTAGATTGAGGGTTTATAAGTAGAATTTTGAGTGTGTTAGATTTGTGTGTCATCTGCACAAACAAGCCTGAAGGAGAGTTCTTCCCTCTTTGTGCAACTCTCATCCAGTTTCTAAAATTGCAGACTAAGTCCGCCAAGATAATTTGACTTTCTTTCAAAATCCGTTCTCATTTTTTTCATTGACTTGTACCTACTTCTAATGAAATCTCCATGAATTTTCGTAATGTGGATTTAACTCAGTTGTCATTAAGATTTCAAGGCTTTACAGTGAAAACCAATATAAGATTGAACTGGTTAATTTTTTAAAAACTTGAAATGCTTTGACTTTGGAATGTTAAACTATATATTACCATACCTAAGTCACTGTAAAGCTAGATGACAGCTCATTTTGTGAGAGTACCAAAAAAAAAAAAAAAAAAAAAAAAAGACCTAGGTGAAATTCCAGTTCTCTTAGTTTTTCAGAATATAGTTGAAGAGAGCCTTCATATACGTTGCTAACACTATGGCCAAGGTAACCTAAAGAGTTTGGCATGCCTGTGTTGTTATTTCCCCCTTTGGAAAACACCTACAAGTTATATTCTAGACTTTCATAATGGACTGAGTTTGTCCCTCTAAGGTCATGATGACATTGCTCAGTAAATAATATAATAAATGTTATTGCATAGGTGAAAAAAATATGGACCATAGAAAATATATCCCAACAATTCATTTTAGTCTGTTCATGGACTTACCAAGGTTTCAACCCCACAAAGAGTTTAATCACACTTCTTGAGATTAATTCATTCCAGAGAACATAACTCTCATCCTCAGGAAAAAAACAAACCCACACTGTCAGTCAGTGAGGCCATCCAATGACTGCAAGAATTTTTTTCTAACAGTGATTCTGTTGCAGAGAAAGACCGAGGTGAAGAGGGTTAGTAGTTTAAAGAATTGAAGGAGAAACAGATTTGAATGTGACATTTTTAGACTTTGCATATGATGCAATAAATCCTTGTCCTGCATGGCTACTTTGACTTACAAAGTTGGCTTTTGGTTTGGTTTTTTTGGTGTTCTTTTTCTTGAAAGCTTGTTACCATTTTTGATTTTGTTGCCTACTTTTGTATCAAAATGTACTGAAAGGTCTGTAGAGCACTGTATTTTGGAGTGATAGTGGTTTTCTCATTATGATCTGTTCAGAAGCATCTTGTGGAGATATATGTCAAAAAGATGGTTGCGATACCTGTTTTAGCATAGGAACTACTGTTCTCTCATACAGGAGAGGACATCCAGGTTGCTTAAACAGTATCTTATATTAGTGAGAAATTAAGGCCTGAATAGTTAAATAATGCAAAGGAAACATGATTTTGGGGGGTTTTTGTTTGAGATGATTTTCAGTGCTGAGGCATAACTGCTTCTAGAATGTACAGGAAAAATTGCTTTATAAATTGTGTCACTAAGTTTCAGTGGACCTGGCCTTGTTCAGAGCTGAGAAAGAACATTAGCATATGGGAATTTTTAGGAGCGTTTTCTCTAGCAATTCTTGTCTCAGCCATTTCTATCATCTCATGCTTTGTCACTACCTCAGACCACATTGAAGCATCTTTTCAGCTAAGAATGAAGAATAACTCAAAACTTTTTCACTTGTCATTTCTCTTAATGTAGGAGAGCTAGTCCTTTCCCAGCAATGTTTGGGGCTTGTGATACTGTTTGGTTTTCAGCTCTCTAATAAGCAAACAGTTTCTCTCTTTTCTTTCAAAACATTTGGAAACAAATCTGGAAGAGGAAAATAGTACAGAGAAAGTGCAAGTCGCCAGACATCCTTCTTCTAGACATTTTAGATACTGTGTCTAAGAGTCAGAGTTGCATCTTGAGGTTGAACTGATTCTTACTCCAATTCCCAGCTTTGATCCACAGTATGTGAATGATGTATCTAACTCATTCTTTTAAATTTCTCTGTGACTCTACCAACGAAAAGAAAGTCTTACAATCTCTGGTGCACTGCACCTTTGTGGAAAGCAGAACTGTGGAAGATGTCTGACTGCTGGTGCTAGAGAAATTATGCACATGCATTTCTCAGCACTGTCACATTCAGTTATCTCCAACTCTGTAACAGTGACTAATATAGATGTTTTCTTTTCTTTTTTTCCTGTCCTAACTCCTTTTACCACTTTCTACCACCAGATTTTCATTCTCAGAAATCATTACAGTGTTTCCGTAGTTGTGCAGGCTAATTTTTTTCAAAAGGAAAATTGTTTTCTCATTATTTGATTCATACTTTGATTCATGATTTTGTCATACTTTACTTTTACCTGCTTTAAAGATTATCTTCATAGTTGAAGTTCTTACAATAGTATGTAAGTCGCTCTGTTTCTTAGAGTGCACAAAACTTCCCAGAACGGTGGAGGAATACATCATCTATGTATTTTACACATTTTCCTGGGTCCAAATTATAACATTGCTGAAGACTTCTTTTTGAGTTTTCTAATTTTAGAATAAAATAATTAAATAAAAGCTTCCATCCGTACGAGTTTTTTGAAGACTCCTATTTTACAGTGAATGGTTTCTTCATTTCAGTCCTGTTCTTCTGAGCAAGAGTCAAGTCTTAGAGCATATCAGCTCTCTCATCTCCCCAAATGAACATGCATCAACTAAATTAATACCTCCTGCTGCTGTCAGGAATAACTTCTGATGAAGTGCAAACCAGCTCAAAGTATCACTAGTTTCTTCACAAGCTTCTAGTTCTGTACAGGTGTCATGGGAACCCTTTGTTACATTGTTGAATTCTTCTGCAGTCTGTTCTTGTGGGCTTTAAGGTCAATGAAGGCTGTGAAATGTTGTAATCTTTTGTATCATTAGCTCATACTTTCTTCTTGCTCAGTTGAAGGTAGCTTTTGCTTCAGGAATTTTTAACTACAAATTATCGCTGATATTTTTTGGACTTGACCTTTTTTTTTTTTCCTCTTTCTGCTGTGTACAGACTTGGCTTGCTGTTTTATCCTTTTCGTGTCTTTTCAAAGCTTTTATTTGCTCAGTCATTCTCAGCTGTACCCCAGCTAGTATTTGGGAATGAAGAATTCTCTGCTCAAATACTTCACTTATGCCTTATTTTCACCTACTCTTTCTTCCTTATTTTCCCCTTTCTGGGAATAGGGATAGGATCTAGTTAGTTTTTGCACAGTCTCCTAAAGCCAGCTTGAAGGAATGCCTATACACAAGTATCTGGCATCAACAGTAGCGTGTTTTATTCATGATAGCTTCAAATGTGGTTGGTTTCCCAGTACCTCTTCATCCTTTCCAGGAGCTGTTGGATCTCTGCATTTGCTTTTAATGTAATTCAGGAGTGTTTTTCTTTCTTTTTAGGCTGTTCCACAATGACAGCATACAACTTTTCAGTCTCCTTGACAACTGTACTGTAATAGCAATGAGGAGAAACAGAACATTTTATATATGCTAAAGCTACATGAGGCAAAATCTTTTTGTATGTAGACGTTTCCACAGGCAGTATAATTTCCTGTATGAAAGTAGTAATTACTGTATCTGTAGCTCTGATAGTGTTTCATGAGTTCTGTAAACTAATATTATTGATATAATATAGTTAACTAAATAATTGCTTCATTTAATCCTACTTGTAGTGCAGTCACGATGTCTACCCTTAGGAGAAATTGACGGCACTCATTTTACAAGGAACACTTTTCTAGGGCTCCAAAAACATTGCTATTATTTCTATTTATACATACTTTCCCTGAGGAAACAAGAAGATGCAAGAAGTAAGGCAATGATCTGCCTTTGGCAAACTATTCCTGATCTTAGTGTGGTGCAAATTATTATCTTTGGGTTCCTAGCCACAGTCCTGCACTAGGAAAGAGACAACATCACTTCAGGAGAAGCAAGCAAGATGTATTGCCAGAGAAGATTTATCACGTCTCTCCTTCTGTATCCAGCCATAGGCCAGGTTCAGAGCAACAACCGAAAGACTGTTGAATGGAGAAAGTTATGACCCTTTCATGCACAATTTTCTTCCCCACTCCATCTGAACTGGTGTTATTTTGTATCAGTATATCTTCCCCGAAACATCTTCCCCCAGATAGGACTGTGCATGTCCCATCCCAAACCAACCCAAAAGCTTTGTTCTGCACCTTGTGAATATTCCTTATTGTTTAGTCCAAAGAGGAATCAGGTTTGATGCAAATACTTTAATTGTTATGTATTAAAAACCGCCAATGTTTCTTGGTGCCCCAGAAAGGCAGCTCAGGAGGGCTAGCAGGGAGTAGTCTCTACAATCCCAAAATGCTTCAGGTACACCTGTTGTCATCACCCCAGAAACTCTGTGTGATCTTATCTGCAATGGCACATCTGAAATGAGTTTTAGGATATACAACTATTTGAGAAAGATCCTTTCTTGTTTCCTGACAGAGTAGTCGTTATGACTGCCAAACTCAATAGACTCTCTGTTTCCTCTTACTTACGCAGAATCGAAGTTGGCAGCTGTTAAGTGATCAAGGTATTTGTGGTGGGTGGACCCAGGCTGCTTGTGAGACCCCCACCTAGCTGCTTTCTCACTCCCCTTCCTCAACAGGACAAGGAAAGAAAATAAGATGGAAAAGTTCACGAGTCAAGATAAAGACAGGGAGATCACTTCCCGATTATTGTCAATGGACAAACCAGACTTGACTTGGAGAAAATTAATTGAATTTATTGCCAGTTAAAATAGAGTAGAATGATGAGAAACAAAGGCAAAAACTAAAACACCTTTCCCTAAAGCCCTGTTTTTCCTAGGCTCAAATTCACTCCTTTATTCCCAATTCCTCTACCTCCTCCTGCTCCTGCCCCCTGAGCAGTGCAAGGAGATGGGGAATGGGGGTTGTGGTCAGTCCATTACAGCTCCTCTCTGCTGCTCCTTCCTCCTCACACTTTTCCCGTGCTCCAGCACGGGTCCTTCTACGGGCTGCAATCCTTCAGGATAAATCTGCTCCAGTGTGGGCTCTCCACAGGCTGCAGTTCATTCAGGAAATATCCACCTGCTCTAGTATGGGATCCTCCACAGGCTGCAGAGGAAATATCTGCTCTGGCATGGACCTCTCCATGAGCAGCAGCAGAATTTCTGCTCTGGTGCTTGGAGCGCCTCCTCCCTTCCTCCTTTGCTGACCTTGGAGCTTGCAGGGCTGTTTCTCACACTTCTTTCCTCTCTGCCTGTGCAGTGTTCTTTGCCCTTTCTTGCACATGCTTTCCCGGAGGTCCCACCCTCTTGGCTGAGGGGCTCAGCCATGCCCTGCGGTGGGTCCATTGGAGCCAGCTGGAGACGACTGTGTCCTGCACAGGGCAGCCCTGACGGTCCTCACAGAGACCCTTCCCCCTGCAACTCCTCACTGCCAACACCTTGACGCCTACACCCAATATTTGTCGTAAAAAAGATAACAAGAACAGAACCAAAGACTAGTGGTATGCATGTGAAAGCAAAACAATGGTTCATTGAGTCTTTTCATGGAGTGACATACCTGACAAGCAACTAAACTATTAAAATAATGAGGAGTAAGATAATTTAAATATTAAAATAATACTTAAATATAGAGAAAAGAGACTGAGGAAAAATAAAATCTTATACATTTAGTGCACAGACTTCTGTGTTTGGTATCAACTTTGCTGATAATATATATGAAGCTCTTACTCAACAAAACTAAAGAAATAGCTAGGAACCTAATAATGGAAAGATAATACCCCCAAAAGAAACAAAAAGTACCTAATATCCTGAAAAGCAAAAAGAAATTTTATTACAAGGTACTAAATCCCAGGATCCTCTAACTGTCATTTACAATAGATTCAAAAGAGAAATGGAGAAGGTAGGAAAATGTATTGTATTAGTGAAGGTTACCCCTTTTAGCTGAGGTCGTAGCATGGAAATCTGATGCTACGCCCCTGCAAGAATATAAGATAAAAATAAGACTGGTAGTAAAATAAAGTTTTATACCTTTTGCAGAGGAACAACTAGTTTGTGTGACAGCAAAAGTATAATTAGCCTAAAGTTAGATGTAATGTAGAGTGACTACAGCTCATGTAAGAGTTTGCTTTTTCCCAAAGACAAATAGATACATTCTTTGATAAGCAATGACATAGGTATCTTAAAAAGAAAATAGTGTTTGCACAGATTTATCTAAATTATTCTTGACTTAAAATTGATAGGTACATAGAGCAGCCCAGATGGGCTCAACCTTTAGCTTAGAAGACAGTGTGTTCTTTCCCTTTCTCCCTCCATCTGCCCCGATTTTGCCAACAGTTCTGGTCAAGTACCAACACTGGTATGGCCAAGCAACCCAGCCTGGGTACTGGTAGGTTCAATGGGCTAGGATAACCACCAAAAGCAGTATGCCTTGTCAGCCTGCATGTGCTCCTTCCACCATTTTGTCTGTTGCCAACTTAGTCATGTTTGCTTGGCTATGCTCCCTCTTCTGTCATCTGTCAGTGGTTCTTACCTGGCTAAAAAGTAAAATTTCTTATGCTGCCTCTTCTCTTCGCTGTTTTTCTTCTTATTCTTATCCTTCCTTCTTTGCCCATCATGGCACAGGCAGCATGTACCCCAAACAGAACTAATTCTTTCCATCAACATACTCTGACCAGTTCAGATAGGTGAACCTATGTCAGAAACAAAGTTCAAAGAAGCCCAGAATGTCCCAAGATGTCATTCATATTCACTCCCTGAGGACAGATGTACAAGCTGTGTGTGGGTCTAAGCACTGCTTGCAAATGTCCTCCTCTCACCTCTCGGTTCCCCATCACTGCCTACCTACCCTGCCTGCTCCCAGGTCCAGTGTTGTGGAAATTATTTTTTTATTCCAGTACAGGTTACTCAGAAACAGAAGTTCAGCCAGAGGGGACCCCTCTGGGGAGTTGGCTTGGATAGGAATGACAATCAGATCTCCCACTAACTGCATCTTTGCAAAAATTGTCGTGTGCCATGTCTCAAGCCAAACAGGTACTTGATGCTGGCTTAAAGATATTCTATATAGAATATTATTCTATAAACTGACTGTCCACTGCTTTCCTGCTGAATCTCACTTCTGTGCTGGGATATGTTGCAAAATGCTCTTGCCAAAGCCATTCTCACCAAGACCTCATGTAGAAAAGTACCATGCTGCAGATATTTGTGGAAACATGATCTGCCAAAGCTGAAGATGGTGTTTTGGCATTATCTCATAGACAAGGTTCACCAAGGAAGGGGCTTGCCACATTGTCCCTAGCTTTGTATACGCAGCTAGAAGTAATGTTAAAACGTATGTGAGGGATGGGGTATAGTCTTGGAGGCCAGTTGTCTGGCCTTTAGGTGACTTGAAGTTTTCTATCTCTTTGGCCTGGAATGAACTTAGTTTGGAAGGTCTAAGGATCTCTGGAGTAATTTTTCATTATCTTTAGCTCAGAGGTAAATATCAGAAAAGGTCTTTGCCACTCTGCTTTGGCCCAGCTTTGGTGCATAACCAAATAGCTGAAATATTGAAAACATTCTACAGGCAAAAAATAGAGGCCAGAGGAAAACGTTCATGCTTTTAAGAGTGTTGGAGCATAGTGTTTTGGGAAGGAGGATTCTATTCTCCACAGTATTTTAATGTTTGCCTGGGAACAAGGCATACATTGAGTTGCCTGGGAATTTTTGCATACTACTCTCAATCTTGATTTGGAGTCTGACCTGGTAGAACAGAGGCCAGTTTTGCTATAGTGCAGTATTTGAGCCAAAGGAAGAGCAACACTGTTCATTTAGGAAAATCCTTTGAGCAGTTTGGCTGGAGAACCTTGTTTTGGTTTGTTTAATTCTCTTGTAGACTGTTTTAAATCTTGTAGCCTAGGTAGTTTTAGGTATGGCTTCCAGATCAATTCTTAGCTTTATGGGCCCTGCCAATCTCTGCCATATTTTTTTTTCCTGGTGACCTTTGGTGAACCAAGACCAGCCACAGAAGTCTAGAACCTAAGCTGAACAGCAAGGGACATGTGCTCTGACCCCAGAACCTAGACAGAAGACAGATCCTGTTCTGTGCAGGCATTCAAATAGCCTTTGTCTTCTTGCTCTGTATGAATGCCAGGGCCTAAAGGTCTGGTCAGAAAAGATGATAGTTGAAAAATCTTCATCTATCCATTCAGTTTCCTATGATTTGCATTTGCTGTCAGGTGCTGGACATCAATGACTTAAGCAGCAGTCCCTGTAGGAAATCACGTACTACTTTGTTGCTACATGTTACAAAAAGAGAGGGGACAGCAAGAACAGTAAGTAATCTTTACAGAGGCCTATGAAGACTTATGGAATGGGTCTTATTGGCTGAGGAGCCTCACTGAACATGCATTGCATTGTGGGTGTAACTGTATTAGTTGGTCTGAAGATGTCATAGGGCATTAAAGAATAGATAAAGGCAAGATGCTCCATTTCAGAAACCTCTCTGCAATAATGCTAAGCAGCTACCTGATAGAGCAGTGTAGGTGAGATTACTGAAGCCCTATCACTAATGAAATTCAAACTTGGTGAGTCTTGTTATCAGTATTTGAAATTAACCCAGTGAAGACGTTGCAAATCCTTGGCAGATATACCCTTGAAATAGAGCAAGTGAGGAGGGAGGGCAGAAGGAGGGAGAATGGAGAATAGAAAAGGCAAAAAAGCCTTAGAAATGAGAGGGGGCAAATAATGTAACAGGAGGAATAGTGAAATTTTTTAAAGAAATAGAAGAAAGGATTCATCAACAGAGGAGAATCTTTGCCTATACTGGCAAAAAGGAAATAGAGGAGAACATGAAAAGATATGGAAAGCTTTCAGATAGTTATCTTCCCCTGTTGGGCTTTTTAGAATGACTTTTAAACCATTGGAGGTACGTGTTAACACACCTACAATTTAAGGTAAGCATGTAGCTCTTCATACAAAAAACATTCACAGATTTGAATTGATTTTTGTCTTGCAGATCTACAAAGACTCACCCTGGGCCAGTTGTACATTTAAGTGACAGCCCAAGAGATGAGGGAAAGGTGAGTACAACTAATGGTATAAAACATTTCAACATTTCATAGCCTTTATTTGCCTTGATAGCTTTTTCTTTTTGCTTACTCACTAATTTTATCACCTGCTTTCTTTCTATATTTGCAAGGTCACTTTTACTATTCTACAGTTTTTAAGAAAAAAAATCTCTTTGTACAACTTTAATGAGTAAAAAACCATGATAAAGACAACATACTGTACTTTGGAACCTATAGCAAATCAAACTTGTTTCTGATTAAACAAACTTGACTTTGCTTAAGTAAGAATTGACTAAAAACTGTATCATGACTTCAGTACTTGTATAAACATGCTATTATGAATGCATGATAGTAAGTTTTCATCAGTAGTCTTTTCTTATACAAGAATAATAACAATAGTAATCCACATTTGGAACTTGCTGCTGCTTGTGAACAGAGTTGAGAATAGCAAAGAGCTGTCAACAAGTGGAAGCGAACATACAGTCAGAGCATTAGGGTTGGTACATGTGATTGATACCATCAGGAGGCAAAATCAGAGTTGGCTTTACTTGTATGGTAGCTTTTCCAAAATGAAATTTGGCTGCCAGAATACCAGTTTTATTAGAGCTTTTTTTATTTATGTGTGTTGCTACTGAATTTTTGAGCATTTTGCCTGTGTGGAAGGTGCATTTAACTATCTCATCATTTTTGATCGCTTTGGCCAATTGCATTTTAGTGTGTACTTATAAAGGACTGCATCTTACAAATAGTGTATCTATTTGAGAGTGTGCCTCACGTTATGGTTATTGGAAACTAGCAGCAGTTTGAATTTCTGATGCTGATATGGGAGACATTATGCTGAAATGAATATGGGTACCTAGAAAAACACTGATGCCTACATCTGAATTTCATTTGCATTATCCATCCTCAGACTTATCCATATTGCAAGGTGAACTATGTGCAAACGATGCACTTGCCAACCAGCTCTCCAACAATTTAGATTAGATCTCTAAGCCTTTTTGGAAGAATTACAATAGATCAAGCAATTTAGAATACATGAAATAAAGTAATTAAATGCTATCAAGTGTAGTGTTTTAGCCTCAAACCAGAAGCCATCAAGAAATGCTATTTAACTATCTATGGCAAAATACCTGATAAGAAATAAAGGTGTACTGACGACGCATTACTCTTGTTTGCTGGCCACAACAGAAGCTACTGATGTCCTACCTAAAGCACACCATGTGGGGAAAAACGATACAATACTAAAAGAAAAAAAAAATCATCTTGTGAGTGAATGTGTCTTACAGGATTGTCATGCACTGTGTCCAAACAGAAACCTAAAATATTTTTACTTCATCAGAAAAAGAGAAGATGAAAAGATCCCAGGAAAGTGAGTTAGAGGAGAAATTGCTTAGAAATACGATTGCTTGTTGCTTAGAGGGCACACTGGAGACATCTGGGCACTGATGAAGTACTAGCATACTAACAGCAACAGCAAAATCAGATGGATCCCTATGAAAAACACACATTCGAAATTTATGGGGAGAAAGAGTAGAAAATGTAAGCCATACTGAAACCATCCCAGTGCATCTGTTTATATCATTGATAGATTGAGAGTGGTGTACAGAACAAATTGGTGCTAAGAAAATACTTGCAGATTTGCAGAATGTGGAATTGATAGTACTTGATGTTTACAGGAAGGTATCAGTAAAAGGTACAGACAGGTTTAAGAGAAGATCTAAGCACTAAATCAAAAGACATAGTCCTAGATCAAAAAATCCAACAGTAGAGAAAAAATTTTCAATTAAGTCTTATTAAACTTTGGTTGAAAAAATGAAGGATAAAACAGTCTGTCTTCAGAATGAGGAAAAAAATGAACACAACACCCCCCCCCCCAACTTCTGGGACTTTTGCTGTTCAGCATAGTTATAAACAACCTAGAAAAGAGAATAAGCAGTGATGTAATCAGGATTGCTGGTCTTTAGGAGGCTGAGCAACTCAGCAGTAAAATGGTAGATTAAACACTCTCTTTTGTAAGGATTCAGTGTAAATGATGGGAAGTGATATGTGTGTAGGAAAATATTTCTGACTTTATGTGTAAAACAATGGGTCTGAGCTGATCATTACTGTTTGGTATCAAGAGCTTCGAGTGATGATTGAGAGTTCAATGAAAATGTCAGCTCAATGCTCGGTAGTGACCAACAAAGAAAATCAAAATTAGGTATTATCTGGAGAAGAACAGAGAACAAAAGAGGGCTATTGCCTAAATGCATGGTTGACTTGCCTGCTGAATACTGAGTATAATATTTGTCCTTTTATCTCAAAAAGAACATAATCGTGCTAAAAGAAATTCAGAGAAGGCGCAAGGTTTTTTATATGAGCTAAGTGAGACAGGACAATTCATTATGGAAAAGAGCTGATTGGGATTCCGAGTATGAAAATCATAGTTGTTATAAAGAGGGTAGAGACAGTTTGTGATCTCTTTCAATACAAAAACTAAAAAGATATCAAATGAAGCTGACAAAAGTCAGATTCCAAACAAGGCAATTAAGTTGTTCTTCAAATTTGCAATGGGTAGAAGCTATAAAACTTTTTCCAAATGCTGTGAGAGCTGAAGATGTATATTGGCCACAAGGGAGACTAGAAAAGTTAACACAAGAGAAATCAGTTTGAGGGTTACTGAAGAGGTTTGCTGGATTTTCCTAAAAGGTTATTAAAGTTGAGGTTAAATGGAATCATGTCTAGTTGAAGAGTTGGCTGTCTTTGAATGAGAAAATTACTTAGGCTGAGAGAGTATGTGAGAATATGATAAAAGTACTTGCCCTCCTCACATATTGTTCTTGGTATTTGCTCTTGGCCATTTAAGTACAAGATGCTGTGATAGATAGACCTTTTGTTTAATTTAGCAGAGTTGTTGTTAGGTAATAGAGCTATTTCAAGATAGTTCTACATACTCTGCTTAGCTCCTCAGCTTCAAGTTAACCAAAGACCACCAAGAGGTGTTGGTGGGGGAAATCTCAGATTCCTCACGTCACTTCATGGGGAGGGCAGCAGAAGAAAGTGTTCTTTACCTATGTTTCAGGAATTAAACAGTGGATACAAATCAGTCATAAACATTGTTCAAAATACAGATATTCTTGTGCTCTACAAGTACAAGGGTGCAGTGGTATATCCTTCTCTGGGATATCACGAGGTTGTTTGCAGATCTGAGCATGTTTCACTGAAGTAAGTAAGTAGCATTCTTCTATGGGCACTGAGTGGTTGAGAGTCCTAAAACACAGACAAATCTTTCCAAATCTAGAACAATCATAAGATCTCTTTTTGAAAGCCAGGAAAATTTGTGTGCTGACTGTATATTCATCTTTTAAAAATTCTTCAAATTCCTAAAAGTTCCAGTTTTGACTGATGACCAGTTTTTCTGTGCCAAAAAAAGTGAATGTAATTACAGAAGATTTCTGCCATTCAAATTTTTTCCAGAGTGCCCTCCATGCAAATTATCAAGGCAGACTTTAGAGACAGTCTCTTTTATGAATCTAGCCAGCCATGGCTGGAAGTCAGACGACAAAGAGAATTTAATGTGTCACTTAAGAACAATTTGGGGACCTAGTGATTAAGTCCATGAAATATAGCTGTGTCTGCCAAATCAATGAATAAGTGTACATTAGGAACAGACTGAAGTGCACAGACATTTTTAAGTGGCAGATCTGTAGCAAACATGATTTTTCTTGCTGACACAGGAGAAGACATTAACTGCAATGATCTGCAGTTTCCCAGCAACTGGAGAAAGCTTAATAAGAAAAGGTTTAATGTTATTAACTATTAGCTGGTGGACTAAACTTCCAATCTCTGAGTCTGTGTTCTAAGATCTAATAACACCTAAATACAGTGTGCATTTGGCAGGCTTGTTTTTTTTCCTCCCAGCTGTTTTGTGCTACCAGGACAAGTAGAGGGCTGGCTGGCATGTACCAGGATGAAATTAATTGATTGTAAAGGAGAAATCTCCCTAAAACATCACCATCAAAAGCATTTCATGAAGAAGGATTTGTTAAGTCAAAATGTGGAGCAACTCCACTAGACAAGGAAGGTCTTGCCAGGACTCCGGGTCCTCCCTCCTTCAAATTCTGGCCAGCCTTCTGCATGATTCTTAACCTAATTAAGCATGAGTAATTAAACAAGGTGCCAGGAAACACAAGTTGAAGAGAAATCTTTGGGTTTTTACTCCCTTGACTCTTCTTACATGTATTTTTTTTATTCATCTAGGTTTTCTCCTTCAGCTGCGTTTATGGATGTTTTATTTTTTATCTCATTAAATATTACAGACATAGAGCTTGTTCCAAGTGCTCACTATGGCCAAGAGGAGTGTGAATATTTGAGTTTCCTGTGGTTCAAACAGATCAGAGTTCAGAGCATCATAAATATACTGAGACTAATCACATTCACTCAGTTGGAATTCTGACTTTAGTGTCATAACACAGTACTAGTGGTTTAGCAGCATGGCTACCACCTGAGCAAAGACAGAGAGAGAGATTCCCGGCTATGCAGCAAATCTGTTTATCTTTCAACTTCTTCCCTGAAATTGCAATGCTTTGTATCTTGCAATTCAGCAGTGCTGTTGTGCATTAAGCGTTTCAGCAATAGAGCAGGTGAAATGCTGTCGCCGATAGAAGGTGTTTAACCTTTTAGTAATTATCTGGAGTGTGATATCTTTGCAAAAGAGAGCGATAAAAATCAAAAGACAAGCCTGTTTCACCAGGGAGAAAGGCTTATTATGAAACAGGGTCACATAATAAATGCTTTTCTATTCCTTCAGTTTCCTGAATATATTTGTACAAAAGCTGAGGTGAAAAGAATACTGGCAGATACGAACTGAATTCAACTGGTTTGGTACCCAGCTGTAATGCACTGGTGCAAGTGCTTGTTATGATAACAGTAAGGAAGGCATTCAGACTCCATAAGATACTGATTAAAATATCATTTATTGGAGTTAATGCAAAAAAAGAAGATGTTCTTGCATTCCTTCAGATGGTGGGAACCTCAAGTTGTGCAGCATTGGATGGACCTCCAGTACGGGCACAGCGCACTGTGCTGGTCCCCTCTGTGAAGAGGTTTGCTAGCATTTTGGTCTTTAGAGATTCCAAAAGATTTTTTTTATTATTATTATTCTACTCATTTCTACTGTCAAGCAAAAGGACATTCACATGAGAACATACTGTACTGCCTTACATTAAGATAAAGGCAAGGTCACAAATCTGCTGTAATCACCCTTACCAAGTGGGAGCTGTCTGCTGGCTGCTTCTTTACAATTAGACAGCAAAGTTTATCTTATGGCCAAGGAATATGTGCGGTACAACACAGGCCTGACAGCCAAGCGCTATGTGCAGCACAGCACAGGCCTGCACCTACTCAGGTGAACTGCTATGTGAATCACTAACACCTGGATATACATTTGTCTTCCATTTAGGATCACTACACTAACAGCAAAAGCAGTTGCAGTAAGACACTTCTTTGTTCATTCTCTCAATGGTAATCTATTATCCCAGAATACCATATGGCGTCCTGACACCAGTGCTATCCAGTTAGCTGCATTCTTTCTGAACAGGATGTCTTTTCACATTTACTCTGCCACAGAATCCCATATGGACCCATCCAGAGCAAAAATGATAAATATTCTGGAATTTCTCCAGGCCAGTTTGATTTTTTTTTTTTTCAAGAGCAGGATTCTTAAGTAATCACATACTGTTCATATTCAGGTATTAAATATACTAACTATAAATCATTTCTAGATTAGGTAATACATCTCCACATAACGAATATTCTCCTGGCAATATAAAGAATCATATCTAGTAGGACTGAGAGTATTCCTAGACTCTTTTATAGCAGTATTGATATATCAATTATATTCAACTTGGAAGCAAAGTGCTGTTTTGTTTAGCAGTCCAGCCAAGTTTCATTTTTATGATTTATGAAAGCTAAAGTGAGTGATGGCAAAGATGCTGGTAAGGTCTCACAGACTAAAAGACAGTCTCATCATTCTTCTGCTCAAATTCTTAACACAGAAATTGTAAATCCTTGCCTGCATTCTGTGATCTATGTGTTTATGGACAAAGAACAACTGCAGTTATCACTGCCAATTGTATAAAATAGTTCATAGTAAAAATGTGTTAAGTCTGTCAGTTTGGTCATTCCCAGTCTTCATGTCCAGGAGAGATTCTTAGGAAGATGGGCTCTATGGGAAGCAGTTTCCAGGATACCTAAGTAGGCCAGACTTCACATCTTTCATAAGATCTGAAATTCATTGTGTTCAAATGAAGAGTACTCAATACAGTGCCCGATCAATAATTCAGTTATTTTCAATAGAGACAAGGAGAAAGGATTGTGTTCATTCTTGCTTTTCTCCCGAGCATCATTTTTCTTCTCTTTCATCTTTTGACAAATCTTCTTTGCTGGTATTTCTCAGGTGTGCATAATGATATGACATGCCAGTTCTAGAAGAAGTAAAAATTGGCATACCACTTAATTTATTTTCCATTTCTAGGAAAGCAAGCAATCTATTCTCTGCAAAGGGAGTTCTTCAAAATATTTTAAAGCAGTAGAGAGCAGAAATTGAAGGAATATATGTAGTTGAATGAGAGTTTAATCTGGGGACTCTTTGATTTGAAGTTATTTAAGTGATCTCTTAGATGTCAGACTGTTTTCCCTCCAAACAGGGGCAAGGAAGGTAAGAAGCGAGAGGAACATGCTATGGTCTTATTTTCTCTGCAGATACACAATTGTGAAGACTGTCCAGGCACATAATCTTGCAGAAAAAAAAACAACCAAGCAACCCCCCCAAAAAAACCCCAAAAAACAAAGAAAAAAAAAGGAGTATGAAGCACGTTTTTTCTTCCATATTAAAACTTAAGTTGTCAGTAATGAGAAGTAATTTATACTGAAAGATAAATTGAAAGCTGGGTATTACATGATTACATGTAGTGCAAACTACAATCTTGCGCATCAGTCTGGCTTTTCTTTTTATAGTGCTTATTTATTTTTTTAAAAAAATCTCTTGAAACCACAAAGTATATACCTTTTGAATCTGAAAGTATAATTGTGTTTGTTTCCCTTCTCCAGCTATTGATAGGCTATGAAAATGGGACTGTAGTACTCTGGGACTTACGATCTAAAAGAGCTGATCTGAGAGCTTATTATGATGAGGTAAGCAGTTTCCATTAATTCAGAAAAACTGTTATTCAGCAGTTTGTCATATGTCTTGTTCTGGAAATACTGTTTGTGGTATGCTTTTGATCAAGTTATTGACAATAGAAATCAAACCCTGAAATCTGTAGTTCTAATGAGTTAGGCACTTGTGAGTGTACTATGACATGGAGTCTCTTCCCCTTGATTCTGACAAATTCATCAGCTTCTGTGTGGGGATCCTCAGTTGAACAGAGTTTAGTAATGAGCTGACCTGAGATATAGCTATGTTAGGAATTACATAATTATCTTTACTCTCTTTAGTATTACTAGAACATGAATTAGAAGACAAATTATTTTGTAAGGTTATTGATATTCCTTAGTACTCAAGATCTGATTAAAGTTTTTCAAAATTGTATTCTCATGGTTTTATCAGACAAGTGCCTCTTGTTGTTTGTAAGCAGATTGTATCAAACACAGGTGCAGTTCTTGTATCAATAAACAGGCTGTTTCAAAAATAGATATATTCCTAGTTATTATGTTTTTAGTACTAGCCCCAAGAAAAACATCCTTTGTTCTGCCAGCCCTCCTGTAAACTTCACCATGGATGAATGTGAATGCAACTACAACTGAAGGTAGAAAAGGTCATTTTCTTTGAAGTGATCCAGGCAGTAATTGTTTCCCTGTAGTTCTCTTTCCTTCTTCATCTTGCTACTTTATTACATGTAAGGAGAATATTTGTTTATTTTCACTCTAAAAAGTAATCTGAATATATCTGAATCCCGCACTCTTTTAGGCCTGTTTTCACAGACACATTAACACTGCACTGAGCTTCAAGGTTAAGATTCTGAGCATCCATATAGTAAATGTTCTAAAGGACAGGGTAATTTGGAGTTTAAACAGGCTAGCACTTAAGCCTCAAGACATGCCCACTAAATTGTCTCTAAGTCTGCCTGTGCATACTGTTGTGAATTTGCACCTGTTCTATTACTTAAGGCTGGACAACTTTTTCCAAGTCTCCTGGCGGGGGGGTGGGAGGTGGGTGTCTGTTCACTCACTGTCTTCTCATGCTCAGAATGAGACAACATAAACTAGGATCTTCATAATACTGTTTCCTTTTTTTTTTTTTTTTTGCTTGTTGAGATAGAGTCATTGGGTGTCGAAAAGTTCTCATACAATTTAGTTATTCCACATTTTTCAGTACTGTCCTCAGGAACTTTTTTTGGCCTTTTTATCAGTCATATGCTTTCCTCCTCAGTGGTTACTTGCTGTGTCATTACTCCACTTTGTACAACTTACGATGACTTGCTATCATCTACTGAAATAATTGCAAGACTCTTCTTTTGTCTTTAAAAGGGTTGTGTGACTAGCCATTGTACTTTATTCCAGACTTTCAGGCTCCAGACTGATAATGTTCCAGATCTGCTAGGATTCCCTAGGGAGCCCCTGCGAAGGGTCCCTTTTTAAATCCTGGGTTATATAGCTTTTGTGAGTCACAAATGATTAGTTAGGCATGTGCCACTTGGTATTTGGCAATAACACAACTTTTGAAACCTAAGCTTCTTCTTACAGATTGGTCACCTAAGATCGCAGTCCAGAAAACATTGTTCTTGCTCCCCTTCACCATTTTATCTGGACTTGATGCAAAGCTTCTGTGCCCCGTGACATCTGACCAGTCTTTTGGTATCGTTGTTCTGGTGCTGAGCCACCCAGTCACAATTGCAGGGTATCTGTGAGGTCTCAGATAAATTGCTGTAAATGTTCTATATCTTCATTGAATATCAAAGTGCCTCTTTGAATGGGCTCTGAGTGAAATTAATCCAGCCTCATTTTTCTTACTATCATTATGCTTTCTTTAGCACCAGTTTTGAAACTAATGTAGTCACCTTATTTGATGTTGAAAGAACTGGAAATCTTATCTAACTCCCCACATCCTCTTCTGGCATCTCTAAGGATCATCAGATGGCATGATCTTTTCTGGCTTATCAGTGAGGAGATATTTCTGTTTAGTATCAAAAATTCCCCTGGCACCAGACTTCTCCATTAAGGGTGCACTTGGTGTGTACTGTGAGAAACAGCTTATTTTCTTGTCTTTGAATAGACTGCGAGTGCTCATCACCAAGACAAGTTCTTTCTTCTCTGTAATCTTCTTCAGATAGCTGTCCAGCATGGTAATGTCACTCAAAATAAATGTCAGCACCCTCAAGACTCCATCCGAATACTTGTCCTTTCACAGGATCAAGCCTCAACTGGATTTCTCCTGTGTTACCCTTGATGGCATTGGATTTCAATCTTCTCAGACCGGCTGTTGAGAAGGAGGCTCTCTGTTGTTATTCAGATCTGTAGAACCTGTCACTGTGCAGCACAGGAGTGCGAAGTTAACAGCAGATATTTTTTGATACAGAAGAGGAAAGGAGGCTGGTAACTGATTGTCTATCTACAAATCTAAATATTCTTCCTTTTTAAGTTCAAGATGGGGACTATATCTGCTGACATTCAATTGTTATAGAGAGGAATAGTTCCGTATCTTATGAACTTAAAGCTATTTCTTTTCATACAGCCACAAGAAATGCTTTCATCTAATTGTCAGTGAGAACCATTATTAAAAGGTCTCTTCCATTCAATTTTTCACTATATTGAATGCTTTTTTTTTAATTGAGGTCTTAGAATTACTGGACACTCAACTCAGAATAGGTCCTATTTATATGCACACTTGAACAGTTGGCTAATAAAAGGATCATCAAGAGATAACAGTTCTCAGTCCACTAGGACATCACCGCTGTGCAATCTTGCCTATCTTTTCTAGGCTGCATGGCATCATACCAGTGTGATGATTCACATCACATGAGACTTGCAGACATGGATACAGGACGTGTTGCAGACATCTTCTCAGAATATGTGTAATGTTATGACAGGGGGGTGAGTTCTTTCCTACAATATTAGCAGGATCTGTCAAGTACTTGCAGAAGTATGGTCTTTCACTTTCCTTGCTGCCCAGATTAAAGTCATGGACACATTGCTCCTAGAATAAACAGCTCACTGAGACAACCTAATATCTTCTAAGTGGTGGAGCTGAAGACTCTGCCCCCTGTTCACAGACCTGCAATTGCAGCATTTACAGCTGCATTCCTTACTGCATCTTCATCATGCTGCATATCTTGAAGACTGGAAACCTTTAATAGATAAAACATGTCTGCTTATTTCAAATGAGAGAAGTTCTCACCAAGGATGGAAAAAGCTGTACAAGTTGCATTACCTGCAATTTCTCTGCTTGGTGTTCTTGTAGGCCTGTATCTTCCCCTTAAAAGCTTCTTCCTGATACTTACATTTTACTCACCAGAGCTAGAAGTAGTCCTGTCTCTCTTTTAGCCCCACTGATGACCAGTTTAGAGGCTGCCTCAATTCATCAACTCCTGGCACAAGGAGTTTCTGTGTATTCTTATCTACAGTGTCAAAGTTTCTCAGGAGACTAAGATGTTCTTGCTTGTGAAACACCTGGTGCCAGAGTGGAGCTTGAACCTGCTGCTAAAGAATCTTGTGTCTGCTCTTCAAGATGTCAGCTGCAAAATCGTTTCTTTGTGTGATGATGATTGTCATCTTCTCAGTGGTGATATGTATGAGATATTCAGGCCCTTTCAATCAATGCTCCTATATGATACCCTCTATAAAAGACTTTCCTTGCAATCCCTTTTATAAGTTACTTCAAAAGTTTATTTCCATCAATTGGTATAAAAAGACAGCACATAAACAAGCCAGATCCTTCAAAGGATGTGCAAGTAATTGTTGATAGTTGGCAGACCCAAAAAACCCAGCAGTCTTCATATGCAGACTGTTTAAAAGCTTGACAGGTTTTGTCAACACACATTCAGAGCTTCCTGAAGCATCGTCATCATCTTTCATTAGAACACATCTCCAAAATGAAGCTGCAGATTTCACAGAGACATTTGCCAAACGACATCTCCCTACTGTAACAAGCACTATGTCATTATGGAAGTATCAAATCTGATGTGGCCCTTGCTGTAATGGTCCTTAATAGTAAGATTCAAGCAATGGGATGAGATGAGTATGGTGCTTGTTCAAAATACGGTTAAAAGTGGTCCTAGAGTCCCTGTGAGTTCTTCTCAGTGGAGGAGGTTTGTGGTTGGGAAGGAACTGAAATGGTGTTGGGCATGCTTAATTTTAGTACATGCTGAGTATGAGAGAAGATGGAATATGTATGCAACCACTGTGGATATTGCAAAAGGAGAAACATACCCAATCTGGAGTGATATGCTTTATGTGCGTACACTGTGTGAACATTCACATGAGTCACCCACCATGATGAACTCCTGTTCTAAGCAAATAACTGCTCCTTTTTTGTGTGGATGCTAAGGAAGTGGATCAGAACACGAGACATATTCTAGCAGAGAGAAAATTAGGGACTTGTTGAGTACCACCTTTCAGTATTAGGCATTACTCCCAGCTGAGACCCTCAAAAGCAATTCTAAGTCTTTCTTGCCTGTTTCAGGACAAAGTCTGACAGGTGAGTTTGAGTTGCTGCTATGCCAACTGTCTGTGACAGGAGCATTCCTCCTCAGCACCACTCAACAGGAGATTTATGCTGGCAGCTGGCACCAAGCAGCTGAGAGGCAGTTTAACGAGCAGCTTGGTACAATTTTCAGCTGCTGGTTACTAGCTCCTGCTCAGACACAGTTAGCAACTGTAACCATGTGAAATGTTTCTATGTGTGATAACACATCAAAAGCAGATTAAAATTTGGCATGATGGCAGGCATGAATGAGCTCATGTCAGAATTATATGCATGAGGATAGACATGCCTTCAATGTAAGTGAAGCAGCGCTCTCCACAGATCTCAGGTTCTCACTACCTGAGGGCTATGGCATTGGACTCTGTATGAACCATCTTGTGGTGTTATGTTTTGTTGCTTCAGTTATAGTTTGGTATCTTACAGGTCTTTAAGAGGAATTGTGTGCCAACCCCCCTGGTAGGTAGAAGTTTGAGTGACATATCATTTGAAGATAAATATCTAGAGTTCACTTTGTTCAGCTCTGTTTGTTGAGTCTTTATTGGCATGATTCGCTTACTCGTGTGTTAGCAAAGCACTCATACACAAGGCATGTGAGATTCCTGTTAAAACTTCTGAGTCATCTTAATGCAAAGGCTCATTTGTGGCTATGCTGTTCTGCCTCAGGACCTGAGTAAAGTTTTGGGAAAGGGTCACAGCCTTTTTGTTGTTTTCTTCTGATATTCCCTCCAGACCATAAGCCGTTACCAACCATAATAATCAATATACTTATTAAACGAGGAAGACCAACAGGGAGTTTTGAATAGTAACCAGTAGCACTTAGGTTTATCTTGTCAGCTTAAACAAAATTGATATGGACAACTCCAATGCTGACTTATGAATACCCAGCCATGATTTTAAAGTGATGTGAATAAATCAGGTAAATGGCTATATGCAATTCTAAGTGCATGAAAGGCCTTAGCATTTCCCAGGTTGCAGAAATGGAAATTTATTAAACTGCACTCAAAAACAGGTCTTTTGTATATACATTTGCATAAAAAGACATTGTGAATTTTGCTATTTGGCAGCTAACATTTCTGGAAGGGAAATGGATTCAAGGGAAAATTCTGTGAGTTTGTGCTTCTGAGGGGAGTGTGTGAGAAACTGCGGTATAGTTAATGAAGCAATACTTTGTTTTGTCAGAAAATGGCTTTTGTTAGTTTCCAGCACATACCAGTGAAAATGAAGGACTTACACCATTATCCTTTCAGCTTGTTTGATGTAGTTATGGATACTTTCAGTCAGTTCCACTAATTATGCACGAAATACTAAGAATGGTCTATTAATTAAGTGTTGCTTTTTGGCATACATAACATTCATCACATGGTACTTGACATTGTGTACATAGGAGAGCAATATTCCTCTGTTCCAAAAGTATCTTACATCATTGTTTTGCTAATTTCCTATATGAATGAAACAATCCTGGTCTCCTTAGTGATCTTGTTTTTATACTAAACATCCCAGATTTCTGTACTTGCTCTGAAACTTAAGTATACAGGGGCAAAAAATGATTCAAGAATAGAGTGCTATTTCTACTTTTCCTAAATAGTCCTCTGGGGACAGTGGCATGTGTTACTTGTAAAACTTGTCACACAGAATTCCCTGTACGTTTGCCAGATGAAATACTTGTCAGGAGAGCTATCAGACACATTACAATTGCACTGTATGTCCCTTGATCTTTTACTGTAATACCCTGTTCCTTCAATTTTGATCTGATTCAGTACAGGCTTTCTTACATTCTTGTGTTATGTTAGCATTTATAATGAATTGTTTTGCTTGTCTAGCAGTAGATTACAGCCATTGGATAATAAAAAGTGCTGGTAATGGACATTAGGCAAGCAAGAACCATCCAACTGTTGATACACAATTACATTAATATAATCCAAAGTCATACGTTAAAATATCATTAATGTAAACACTATATTCCATTTCAGTCTCAAGTTCTTCTTTCATTTCTGTAGGCTATTCATTCTGTTGCTTGGCATCATGAAGGGAAACAGTTCATGTGCAGTCACTCTGATGGCAGCTTGACCCTATGGAATCTGAAAAGTCCTAACAGACCATTCCAGACCACAATTCCACATGGTAATTTTGATATTTAAAATGTATAGCTAAGAAATGTATAACTAAGAATGTTCTCCATGCTGTTTGCTAATATCTATGTTTATTTCATTTTTTATTGTAGCCTAGATCCAGAGTTGCTTCTTGCATAAATATTTTAATCTGCAAAGTAGCTGCAAAGTATTATAAAAATCAAGTGTCATTTTGATCAAACTTTTTTTTTTTAATTGAAGTCATAAATACCTCTTACTGGGTAATATTGCTCTGATGTTGTCTTTTCTCCAGTTCATCTTAATAGTCTACTGCTAGTCTTTGACACCCTCAGGCCATGGGATTTTCACATTTCTTTTCTATTTTGTTCTTCTGTGCTCGTATATGCAATTTTTACAAGAAGTAATACATTTTGTACAAGACACTTGTACAACAATGTGTTGCTTGTTATGGAGATGGTACAAGGCTTCCCAAGTCACTGCAATGAAGAATTTAAAGGAGCCATATTAAGAAATGGCTGTATATTTTATGGCTGGGACTTCATATGCCATTGCTTCCTATAAATGAGGTTCAATAGCCTGACTGGGTGGAGAGGGAGGAAAAAGCAGAAGGCAAGATCTATGTAGCATTTTCTTAAATTTCCTAATTTTTAGTTATAGAATTGTACTTTATGTCAGAAGGGACCTCTCAGAGGTCATCTAGTCTAAGTCCCAGCTCAAAGCAAGCCTGATTAAATCAGTTAGCTCAGGGAAGTGTCCAGTGTCAACACTGGACACTTGAACACTTCCAACAACAAATTGCACAACCTCTCTGGGCAATGTCTTCCAGTATTTAATGACCCTCATGGTACACATTTTTTTGCTGATACCTAACCAGAATTTCCCATGTCACAACTTGAGTCCTTTGCCTCCTGTCACGTCACTGTGCACCTCTGAGAAAAGTCTGGCTTCATCTACACCGTATCCTCCAAACAGGTTGTTGTTGAAAGCAAGCCTAGGCTTTCCAAAGTAGCAAAACCAAAAACTGTTATTTTTTTTTGTTTACAAGTGACTTCTCTGACTGGAAGAAAGTACTGAGTCATAATTAACTAAGATCCCATGAATGTCAATTGTATGCTTCATTTAATTTTAACACTCAACTAGTTACACTCCAGAGCATGTAACATTTTGTCAACAAAAGGAATTGAGTCAATCTAAGAATGACTTAGGGAAAAATTAAGCTGTTTATGGTCATAATGTGTTCAGGAAAAAGGTATACATTTGGTCAAATTCATTCATTATTAGTTCTCATCCTTCTCAGTAATCTGCATGGGTTTTAGATGTCTTTGAAGTGTAGTCTATGGTCCTTTAGATGTATGTGGCAGTACAAACATAAAGCCATAATAAATGTAATTAATTTAGACAAAATACATATTTTACGGAAATAGGAGCTAATACTTATAATGTTATGTAGCTTTAAAGTTCCATTCTCTTACTGCTTATACAGTTGCTTCAATGTTTATGTTTTAGTTTGGTATTTCTGTTATCGTGATGTTTTAATACAGGTTTCATCTTCTTTCTTTCCTTAGGAAAAATTCAGAGAGATGGAAAAAAACCTGAATCTTGTAAACCAATTCTTAAAGTAGAGTATAAGACATGTAAAAACAGGTATGTTTTTAATTCTGTAATTAATGCAATGTTACATTCCTGAGTTAAAGTCCTTTTAGAATCTTTCCCTCTTTCTTTTTGCAAAGCTATTTATTATTATTATTTAAAGGTACTAAACCTATAGTGTAAACTTGTATGTACTATGTAAACTTATAATTACTGTGGGTTTTTTTTAATACAGTGAACCATTTGTGATATTTTCTGGTGGATTGTCATATGATAAGGCTTGTCGAAGACCAAGTTTAACAATCATGCATGGGAAAGCAATTACAGTTCTTGAAATGGATCACCCTATAGTTGATTTTTTAACTCTTTGTGAAACCCCATATCCAAATGGTGAGTTTATTAAGCAAAACACAGTTATGGAAAATATAAATGAAGAGATCTTATCTCATACCTTAATTCCATTCCAGGGACTTCCATTCTCACAGTTGTCTCCATCTCAAGAAAACCACATCATTGAAAGTAACTGGAACTTGTTTGCATTCTCAATATAGGAAGCAAGTAATCAGTGGACAATAAAGCATACATAAATCTCCAGATATAAGCTTGAAACACATGGGCTGGTGTGAGGAAATATTGCTATTAATCACACATATGTGCTTGTATTTCTGACATTTTTCATGAGACTGAAAATCTACAGATTGCTCTATTATTGGAGATTAAACTATGACTTATCTGCAAAATAGTTCTTACACTTCAGCCTGAATTGAGCTCTTAAAAGTGTTTTGCTGCATATTGTGGGGCTGCCATATTCGGAAGTACAGTCACAGAAAACTCCAGAAAGTAAATTAAGCTATAAGTCAAAAAGAAACTACGTTTAGCATTTTAAGCCCTCGAGCAGAAAAGTAAAATAAATCTTATATATGTAGCTAAATCAAGTACATATTAAAAACACTTAGTGAAGATAAACTGTATATTTATTTCAATGTCATGCAAAAATTTAATTTTTAGTAATCACAATTAGTTTGAGCCGTCATTTAACTGTGTCAAAATCCAGTGACACTTCCCAGTACTAAGATTTTGTAGCACTGCTCACATGCTAGTATTTAAAAATTTTGGTTAACCTGTGTTATTCATAGCCTTGTATAAAACCAGGCCACAAATACTGTGCATTCATAGCTGGTCTGAAAGGAAGGTAAATCAGTTGCTGTCAATTTACTCAGCCTTTTGGCATCAGCCATCTGAAAACTGTACTCTGAGCCTGCACATACTGGGATGGTTTGCTGCTGTTGAAAAGGGAGCTGTCATTTCATTTTTATATTTTTTAGGATAACTTTTATGCTATGTAAAGTAATGCACCCTATGCATCAAGGGAAGTATTTATTTGTCATTTTCATTGTTTATTTTTGATAAATGAAAAAAGCATTAAATAAAAAACAAACAATATAATCTAAAGAGTGTACAGGAGGAAGGAGCATGTCAGTATCTGAATTGAACACAGCAGACTTACAGGATTCCTTTGGAATATTCCTTTGGAATTGCTTTGGAAATGAGGGTATTGTGTACCATCAAGTGGACTGGACCAGCTGTTCACAATCTGTTTTTGAAGTACAGTTGTACACAGTAGAAGTATTACTACCGGACAGCAAAGATACATTTTCTGTATAATAATTGGATTCAGCAATGCAGTAATACACACAAAATTTTCATATTCTGTTTCTTTACTTCCAATATACCATCATGCTGGCCTGATATAATAGGCCAATTCAATTTCTGCTATGTATGTTGATCAGCAATACTGCCCAAAAGTCATTTCTCAGTTCCTGTCTGGCCCTAGTTTGTAGATATGTCTAGTTAGTGGATATGTCTCATATTTGTACCTCAAAACTTGTTTAATATATAAATGAGACTTGCTTGTTTAAAATGACTAACAGGAGAAGTCCATGTCTTTTATACTTGATTCCTCACTTACAGAATTTCAAGAACCCTATGCTGTAGTTGTGCTTTTGGAAAAAGATCTCATTGTTGTTGACCTGACACAAAGCAAGTAAGTATGAAGTCTTATATGAAGTTATTTGTATATCTTAACTGTCCAGTAAATGATGATAAAAATCGAAATGTTATCATGTAGTATCATTTTACTATCCAAAATCATTCACTCTTGGTAAAATTCACTCTATATGGTTACCTCCACCTTAAGAGCTAAGATCAGCTCATCAACAGGAACTTATGATAATATTTGTTCTTAAGTTTGGGAATAAATCGAAATCTGTGGTCCCTTCAGCATAGGCCTGAAACATTCACTAAACATCAAAGTTAAGTAATACTTGGTCACATGCTGAATTATGACCTGAATGTGTGTTTTGGGAACCAGATTCAACTACTAATTACGTGCATGCCTAACTTCACTGGACTCCACAGGGACTACCACTTAAGTATTTACTTAAGTATTTTAATAAATAATGGCATTGATTCATAGTGTATCTACGGGATTATTTTGTGATCCAGTTGCTGGTTTAAATGACAAATAGTTCTTTCACATCAATGAATCATTGTTCATATCAATGAGGAACTATACATCATGTAATGAGGAACTATACATCATTATTTATTTTGTTCTGCCTCCAGCACTACCAGTAATGTACATCCATATTCACACTGGTATAACTAGGAACAGATTTTGTCCTTAATGTCTTGAAACATTTTAAGTGAATCATATTCTGATCTCACCTACTTTCAAGAATAATTCAAATCATCTCAGCAATATAAAATGCATGTAACTGAAATCAGAAGCAAATTCCCTACATTTTTGAATTGTGAATAACATTGTGTAATATGCCATAAATGAGCCCTTCCTTCTTATCAGACTGTCCAAACTGATGGAAGTGAGAAATAAACTGAGATCTACTTCATCTGTTATTGCAATTGTTCATTGTAGAATCAGTAGTCCACCAACCCAATAAGCTAAGCTGCTCAATATAAAATCCACAGTTGTATAAGTAGTCCTTAGGTCATAGTATGTATCATATCCATGAACCTGAAGCTTCTAGAAAATGTGTCACTTCTGTATAAAGATTTTGAGATGCTGGGAAAAATTAGTTCCCAATCCTCATTCACACAAGTAGTCCTATTAGCCTTAGGAACAATACACATGAATGGGTGTTTATGTTACAAGAGGATTCTTGTCACAGCAGTGGAATTTTTATATCTTTCAGTAACTACGCATTGTTATTGACATTAAAAACAATACATATGTTTGAATAAATAGGGGAAAATGTACTTTATTAGTAATGATTATACTTAGATTCTGTTATACACTTTAATATAGTATGTTTTCTTCTATGGCTCAGTGTGCCACAGCGCTTCTAATAAATTGTCTTCCTTAACTAGTTTTCCAATCTTTGAAAATCCATATCCTATTGACATTCATGAGTCACCTGTTACCTGCACAGAATATTTTGCGGACTGTCCTCCAGATTTGATTCCCGTACTCTATTCTGTAGGAGCAAAACATAAAAAGCAAGGATACAGCAATAAGGTAAACAAAATGAATGTTTTTTTTTAAGCAGAGAAAGTAGATGTACAACCTATGTTTTTCTAACATCTTACCAATTATTTTCATTTTACTTCTTTAGTAATCACTTTTAAGTTGGTCCAACCAGCAGCTTAGCAGCATGCTTACAGCCTGGTATTTGTCCCTCAGAAACACCATCACTGAAGCACAGCCAGTAATGAACATTATGTAGGACTTAATCATTAGGCTGCTGGAATTATGACAGATCAGATTTAATTAAAGGAAAGCCGTCAGTGTACAATTCAAATTTGTATGGATAAGTTTTCTCTATCAAAGAAAAAGTGAAAACAACATAACTGAAAAAAGTTAGCAGAAGAGCTTTAGTGAAAATTGAGGGTTGACAGCATGTCTGTGAGATTTTTATTAAATAGGGATATTAATAATTATTTTACTGAGCTACCAAAGTCTTAATGTAATGCTTTTAGAAATAGGACAAGCTGCAGAAATAAAAAGAGGAAATGCAATTATTTTATTAATTTCAAGCATTAATCTGGTTTATGTTTTGACTAGAACTAATCCATCCTAATAAATAAATTAGAAAAAATATTGGGTAAACAAATCAGACATCATCAGTTTTCTATTCATATTAACAGAAGTATTGTCCTTGGAGCTGCCTTGTTTTCCATGCACTGGCCTCTATCTACTTCTTTTGGATTTTGATTCAGCAAAGTACTTCAGAAAATATTTTTTTCATTTATTTGAATTTGTCTACTTGTCTATCCTTACCTCATATACATATTTTCCAAACTTTTCACCACCTACCTGTATTCATTGCACACTCTCTTGTCCCCTTGCTTTATTTGTGCACATACAAATACACACTCTGAACGTAGGTAGCCACTCACTTGCCACCCACCCATTTCTGTACCCACAAGCATCCACCCCATGTATCCACATAACCAGTTTGTGCTCCCAGGTTTTTTGCACCCACTCATATTCTGCACGCATCCTCACCCACTCTGCACATATGTCATCCTCCACATCATGTGTCCTGTATCTATATGTGTCAACCCTTAGGCACAGACCAGCATTTTGCTCTACCAGCCTCAACCACGGAAGAAAATGGGAGTCTTGCCACTAGTAAACAAAAGGCAGAGAAGAGATGATGATTTCATATGTTCTGTAAAAGTGGCATTACCTTATCTCATATCTCAAGGCATCATGCTCAGATACTTGTTTCTGGGTCAGCTTCTTCAGTAGTCTTCATCCTCAAAATAGGTTCTCAGTCTATTCAGTGTCCTATAGAAACTCCAACAGTCAAGCAATCTGAAAAGAGTAGCAGAACTGTTTGTTACTCCTTCCTCTAGTTCCTATTTTGGATTGTTGAGTGTTAGCTGTGCAGAAATATTTTAAAAATATAGAACTTTAATTAATAACATTAAAATGTTATTAAGTTTCAAAAGCCTTAATTGATAATATAAAAATGTCAATAAGCTTTAAAAGCCTTGAATGCTACAGGTTTTTTTTTTCTTTTATGAATTGTATTGCTTTTTGGAAGAAGATGTTTTCTACTCTTGAGTTTAAAAATTAACCAAGATTCATCAGAACTAGTTGTGATGTCCATACTCTTGTTGTTTGTTTAGGAGTGGCCTATCAGTGGTGGAGCATGGAACCTTGGAGCTCAGACATATCCTGAAATCATTATTACAGGGTGAGAATGAAACTGAGGATTGGTACTTTTAAATTGTTAGTGTCTACAGCTTTTCATCGTGAGTTAGCTATACATAAGAGTTGATCCTTCACAGAGTATGCATATCCTGGCCCCTTCGTTTGAGGTACATGGGTTTTTCCTTGTGCAGAGTCACCACAGAAATTACCATTTGTTGTAGGAAATAGAGCTTTGTACTCAGGGATGAATTACCATTAAGAATTACAATTTGAGGCCCCAGTGTTAGACAGCAAGTCTGTGTACTTGTGAAGGTGGGGTCTTTGGAAAGGAGAATACATTGCAGGAGAATATTTTGGCCTTGAAGGGCACAGAGAATAGCATTAAAAAGAGAAGCAACTGTTCTTCTATAGCTATTGTCCTTCTGGGGACTTTGTACCTGGGGACAGTTTGGGAATTCCTTTCAATACCCCAGCATTAGTAGGGGGTGGTGCACTGGGATGAATTTCACCTTGTGAGTGGAGAGACAGCCCCATAGCAAAAAGGCATAGAAAGGCTCAGACTGCAGTAGAAGCCCCATGAGTGATGCCTGATGGATTTTCAAGGGGCCATGCTGTAAAACAGAAGCTCTTCATCTATGATGTACTCTGTGTTTCCCTCTGGTCTCAGTCATGCTGATGATAGCAATATATTTGATAAATTGTTATTTCAATGATACTTAACACCTTTTTTTAAAAATAATATTATGATGTGTGCAGTAGTACTAATGAGGTGATGAAGGGATTATTCTCACTGTAAACAGAAATGTCTCATTTCTCCAGCTTTATTTCAGGGCTGATTTTATGTTAAGAAAAGAACACAACTGTAAGGTATTAAGCAAAATGAAGTTACCCTCTGTCCTTTCAAAGTTTGTTATACATGGCATTTTTAGAGTGCATAGGCTTGATGCTGGCCCACTGCAAAGCCAAAAGTGCTGTAACCTAAACTTGTCATCAGTATGGGAATTAATTTCTCGCTGTTGCAATCTTAAAACTTATTGGGTGCTTAGTTCTTTGTAGGAAAAGCATGAAGAAGTGCTTTCTAAACCTAATCAAACTAATAACAAAATATTTTCTTAGTATATATATCATTATATATTGTCCATAAGGTATAGAGAGCAAAATACGGTTTTTCTGCTTATATTTATCACTCACTGAAAGTAGAAGATGTTTTAGAATTGCATCTTGTTTTAACACATTTAATTTTTATATTTTTTTAAGCCACGCAGATGGATCAGTAAAGTTTTGGGATGCTTCTGCCAGTAAGTTTCTAAAGTTCACTTTTATATAATGCTGATAAATCACACACACAAACACATATATATAAACACGTGATGTTTAACAGTATGAGTAGTAATACCTGGAATGATATAATTAGGAATAATGAAGTGAAATTAAGCAATTTCTTATTAAATTAGGGGAAAAAACACAGTTAATGGGATATATTAGACAGAAAAGAGTGAATGTCTTTAAGATGAATAAAAACTCCAGATCCATCATACCAAAACCTATGAAGGATGAAGTGTTGGTAAAAAATCCCTAGGACATAATCTTCTTGTGTGTATAAAAGAGTGGGCTCAATTAGATCTAATATTCAGTTCCAGTTGTCATGTCTCTTCTATTCTGAGTACAATATAGTCTTTTTTACAGCTAAGTAAAAATAAAATATTAAAATACAAGGGTGGAGATGACCTAAATCTTTTCTTGTCCAGTCTCCAGTTCCAGGAAATAATTGGGAAGCATTTCCATTCATGCTAGCAGGAAGGAGCTTCAGAAGATACTTGTTCCATACATTCTAGCTGTAACTACACATATAAAACCCCATAATTTTCCCCTACAGAAGATACATATAGTACTAAAATATATTTATTAAAAATATACACACATTTTGGTTGAAAGCTAAAATATTCTGGTTCAAATAATGTGTGCTTCATAAAAGTTGCAGTAGAGTTGCCTTATATTCTGTCCTTTCTGTGGTACACGGATGTCTGGGTAGCATATCTCTTTTATGAAGTATCAGTCTCTTAAAGAAAAGAGAGTGTGAAAGAAACTTCTGTATGAAATGTTAATCATAGAGAGATTTAATTTGACCCTAATAACCAGTCTGTAATGGTCACCAAGAACACGGAGTATGTGATACTTAAACTACCTGCTAGTTCCACATTGTGCTACAGAATTGTAATGATTAATAGTGCTACCATTTCCAGCCAAATATGGGGAATGATTACAAGATTTTTAATGTCAGGTAAACCTGATGACTTTGTCAGGTAGTTCTCTTTTTGCCTAATACCAAATATTTTCATTCATCAGGATGGACAAGGAGAAAATGAGGATTTCTGAAGCCTCATTTCACAAAGAAATTTTATGTAGGCATGTCAACCGAACATGACTATGAGTTGGGTTTTTTATTATATAATTTGTCTGTTTGGAAATGGAGGAAAAACAGATATATGCTGCTTAGATTTTACATCTTCCAGTATTTTCAAGTTACGGTGAGCACCAAAAAGAAAAAAAATCCTATGAGGTCAACAGGAGTTTAGCTGCAAAGACAGAAGTTTGAAAGAGCTTTAATATGAACAAAAATAGGATAATGACTTTTATTTACAGAAGTAGTATGAGGCATTAGGTATTGTCTCATGCATGCTTCATTACATACTTATGCTCTTGACAAGAATATGCAAATACAGGCATTAAAGTTAGAATGAAACAATACAGACTGTTGCAAGACCCCAAAGCATTTAGCATATACACTGCACAGGAACCAGTGTGTTAGTCATTTCTTCTATAATTCTGGCAGGAATGGGGAAAGGGAAAAACTTCTTATAAGGAATGTAAACATAACCCACTAATCAGTATGTACATGCTGCAATAGGAATTTTTCTTAAAGGTGGAAGCTTAAGACAGTCATGAATATTCACAATCCTTTCAACAGTAATGGTACTTTCAGTGCATCTCTGATGTCCTGTTCTTAGTCCTGCTTTTCAGGGCATGTACTGCACTACTGATTCCATACTTGGTACTTTTTTATTTACAAGGTTTTAATTATTATTTACGAGGTCTTAACTTCTTTAATAGAATTCAAATTTCATTTGAGATTTCATAGCAAGCATAATATCCTACTGGTATTTGAAGGCACAAAATATTTTGCTTTTAGACATATTTTAATTGTGTAATTTTGTATCTGAAAGCATAGATTTGTGGCAGACAGGGAATTGCTAAGCCACTGAAGCAGTTTTCCAAATGTATCTTTGCTCAAAAGTGATTGCTCGCTCTTATTTGCCCTTGTACAGATAGTCCCTAGTAATTCACAGAACCATAGAGAATCTCGCCTTGTGCTTGTACCCTATGATTCTGTAATTCTTCCAATCCTAGTATGCTTGGACCCATGATGTCTGATTTGAAGTGCCACTCTAGATTTGCCACTGGGACTAGGGGCGTCCTGAGGCCTCTTCCACTGCCACAGAAGGCAGGAAGAATTATGTATTCGTTACAGAAGCACTTGCTGTAATTTGTGAAAATTTGGTAGCGTTTTATATGCTAAAACATTTAAAAATATTTAAAAAATATATGCTAAAACTCCTAGAATATATCTGCACTGCAAAATGAAAATGCAATTTTGCTGTGTTCGTCATCCGGTTACATAACTAAAACACCATTCTTCCATCTTTTTGTTGCTCTTGTTGCACTAGCTAGCTAGACTGATCTACACAATTACACTAACATGGAACAACTTTGCCTTTATACACACCTTTATAGGTGCTGGGCCTGACTGACTTTTTCTGACCTTATGCTGTTATTAATTAATGCCACTGATAAGTTAATGTAAAAGTAGTGAAAAAAGTAAGGAATGTCAATAAACCAAAATATAGTTAATTATAATCCTTCCTTTACCTCCAGAATTCACTGCAGTGGAGTTCTACCCTTGACAAAGGCTTCTGGATATTAAGGTTTTATATACAGGTATAAATACAGATATACTTATTAGTCAAGAAATTAAAAACATCAGGTATAAATACAGATATACTTATTAGTCAAGAAATTAAAAACATTTTAGAACTCCTGTTTGTTCAGAAAGTCTTTGTGTTGCCCAGGCCACCAGAATACTTTCCTAATGCTTTCTCTTGAAGTGCCATACGGTCTTTACATTCTAGTAAGACGATAATCTAGTAAACCGATAACCTCAGACAAATGAAATCTTAATTTCACATCTCATTAGGAAAATAGCAGCATTATCAGAGCCTCTCTATGACATTGAGTATAAGCCTAATTATGGCCATAATGGTTAACATACATCTTTGACATCCTGTCCCAGAAAGTACTAAGAAGTATTTCACAGACAAATACCTGGTTTGGAAGTATTAAATACATATCCTACCAGTACTGTGCACCAGAATAATATCTGTATTGTATAATACCCATCATCTTCTCCTCTTAGACCTTCATAAGATTCTTTGTTTTGCCACACCTGAAAAGAAAATGTGAACTGAGGAATTTTACAACTCACTTGCTTTGTGCTAGTAATTTTTATATGTTTTAATATATTCCAGTTACACTACAGATGTTGTACAAATTAAAAACATCAAAGGTCTTTGAAAAACAAAAACTGGGAGAAGGAAAAGCAACAGCTGAGATTGTGGAAGAAGATCCTTTTGCTGTTCAGATGATGTACTGGTGTCCTGAAAGCCGAATTTTCTGTGTGGCAGGAGTTTCTGCATATGTGGTTGTTTACAGGTTCAGCAAACATGAAGTAAATACTGAAATTGCAGTAAGTCCCTTAGAATTTTACTCTCTTATAAAAGAACAATTTCTAAATCAGATTGTTTTGCTGTGTCTGTGTTCATATACTTGAATAAAATTAATATCAAGCTGTATAAATATAGGTTTAGGGACATTCCATTTTAAATGTTTTCAGTGAAATCTCGATCCTACTTAAGTTAGTGACGAGGATCTAACTGAGTTTTTGAGGGCCAAATCTCCACTTTTTTTGCTTTAATAGTAACATACGGTACAGATTTAAGACATAGTTTGCTTTTAAGACATTATGATACAGTAAATATCTGTTGTACTTATCTGCTCTAAAAATGCTGGCTGCTGTATGTTTTTATCAGATAATGTACATACATAATAATACTCTTTTTAACTCAAGTAATTCATCTCTTTATGTTCATAGTGTTTGTACCACAAGGGGACTGAAAATTATCACTGACTTTAACAAAATAAAAAGACTTGATTTTTTTCTCTGGCTTATACTGACTTTGTTTCCCTAAGAATGGACACTATATGAAATGCCAGATTATTTATGACTAAGCACTTGATATTTTCCTAAGCTTTCTTTGGCTTTATCCTGTTCAAATACTCCTTTTTCTGTCCTCATGTCTTAAGCAGTCACCTTATTTCAGGTAGAATCATACAGTTCATGTTCTTTTAACTGCACTGCAGTCACTTTGTACTTACCATTGTTGTACAGCAAGTCTGACTTTGGTTTAAACCTTGCATTTTTGCACAGGAGCCACAACCACTGCTAACAGTGTGGCTGAACAGCATTTATAATGTAAATTCTTTCTTAAGTCTAAGAAGTTTAACAGGAGACTACTCTTAAGGCAAAGCCAAACTAAACATGACTGCTTCTCCTTCAGGTTTGCCATTCTCTGGTGCTGGAGAACAGTTTGCAACTCCAGACACTGTCTTGCCAGGAAGTATTTCTTTGTGTCTGCCAGCTCTCAACAAATCCCAGGGGCTGACCCAAAATTTCCCTTTCATTTTCCACCTTCCCCAATTACAGTTCTTTTCCTTTTCACACTATTTTAATGTACTTTAGAAAGTCTATAGTTCTAGCCTGGCAAAAACGTGTCATTTTTGGCCTGTAGCTATGTGCCATCTGGTAAGGATATTCATTACCTATAGCTGTTCTCTTGGTTTCCTCACATTTTTCGTCCCCCAGAGGCATAAGCTAGTTGAATGTACCCTTTCAAGAAAGTTTTAGAACTAATGAACAGTAATTTCACCTTACTGACCAGCTCATGTATAATGCTACTAAAATACTACATTTCAGTATTGTTACATTGTTCTATAGCAAATGCACCTTATCTTTTATTACCTATCATTTAATTTCTTTACTTTCATGTCGCTTACTTTTGTGGCTGAATTGCATGAGTATTTTCTGAAGTGTTATAATATGTGCAATTTAACTGTTTCTCACAATTCATCTGTAATTAAGAAGCATTTATACGAGGAATTGTTCTCTGAAGAGTTGCTTTAATATCATCTAATCTTGGTGGCACAGTCCCTGAGTTCCCCTGAGTTTTGTGCATCCCTGAGATGAGCCTCTTGTCTTAGTTTCCACATTCAAGCATTCAGGTCTTCACTCTTAAGTGGTGGGGATTTTTTTTTAATAAAAAGTATGGGAGTCTTTGTTGGAATATGTACCTGACTTGAAGCTGTCTGTCTATACTGAGACTGAGCTGGTCAGTCTAAGGATTTCTTTCCTGCCTGAGGAAAACAGCCCAAGTTCTAGCACTTAGTACCCTCCCTTCTCTAGCAGCCAGCCTGAACTCATCTTGAGTTCAGTCTACAAATCCCAGCATTTTAAGGACCCCATGTTGGTTTGACTGCCTGACATCAGTCTTGTAATGTTATTGCAGTGGTAAATGGGAAGCATGGAGGCTACTGAAAGGTTTATCCATGTAGCAGGGAAGTCTGCTACTAAATATGCCTTAGAGGCATAGACTGCCTAGGATTTCCTCAATAGAAGTATTATTTGCATAATTCCATATCAGATTCTGGAGGCAAGTAGTATGCATGAGAGAAATTCTACTTCATAATCAACCTTGGAATCATTGCCATGCAGTTATGTAAAAAGCATTTGCTGTTGTTGTTGCTTTATCATCTGAATCTACTCCATCCTGTCTCAAAAGGATATCTAGGTATCTATTAAATGTGATCACTTTCTCGGTGATCAGTCTTTCCTCAGTGAAGCTCCTCTTCAAAGCTCTTGAGAAGAACCATAGAAAACTCTAGTTGGAATGTAGAAGGGAGAATCAATGAACCTAGTGATGGGATCCTCCAAAAAGATCAAATAAAATAAATTGGTACAACAGGTCTGTACCCCTTCCAAGGTCCAGTCAAAGCAGGGAGCGAAGTGTTAAAAAAATTCACAGCCATGTTTTTAGCCTAAATTTTTCCTTTTCTCTGCAAATGGACAATAACTAGAACTTAACAAAATGAATTTTAGTAGAAAAAGGAAGACACAAAGAAAAGCATCCAAAGAAGAATGAAGTATTCTAACATGACAAGCAGAAGAACATTTTCTTCAACAGTTACTCCAGTCCTGCATGAAGATTAAACAGCATTATAAAAAAATTCACAGCCGTGTTTTTAGGCTAAATTTTTCCTTTTCTCTGCAAACGGACAATAGCTAGAACTTAACAAAATGAATTTTAGTAGAAAAAGGAAGACACAAAGAAAAGCATCCAAAGAAGAATGAAGCATTCTAACATGACAAGCAGAAGAACATTTTCTTCAACAGTTACTCCAGTCCTGCATGAAGATTAAACAGCATTATAAATTGTTTCAGTCAGCAGCAATTACTTCCAGGAGATTAGATTTTCCTGAACTCAATATTTCACTCATTAGTCTTTGAACGCAAATGTTGTCCATAGGTTTCTTAGCTGATTCAGGCAAAAAATATCCATGGATTTTGCAAGTGAAATTTTGAGAAAGGACCCTTTCTCTTCTTATTGAGCAGAATCACTTCTTTCTGAAATCTTATGTGTTTTAACACAATGGTTGAGAAATAGGAGAGTCTTCAGTCCTGATCTTTATCTCCCAATTCTCATAAAACATAGGTATTTTCTTAATACTGTTGTCTCCATTCTGGTACAGATGATGTCTCAGTGAGAAATCACTAAGATGGAGTTTGCAGTGTCTAAATCTGCAATTGCTTCTGATCACTTCAAGGTACCAGCACTGAAATTACTATTCAGCTAGTTATCTCTTTGAGGGCTGTACCTTGTTTTTTATTGCTTTCAAAATAGACATCTCCTTGGACAATTCATCAGGTAGAAAGAATTGCCCAACATTTACTGTGATCCTTTGAGATGATTACTTATATAGATTTGAGCTCCCTGTCCAGTTTCCCCTGTGTTTAGGAGTCCTGAATTAGTGGAAAGAATGGAAGGGTGGTTGGGCCTGGTTGATCTCCTTTTCCCTATCTAGAGAGCCCTGAAGGAAAGCAAAACGTAACTGGTTTGAACTTTGCTTTCTAGAATCTGCTACACTCATGTTCAGTCTAAGGAAAACAGAACTTTCTGTGCTGTTATCTCTGATTTCCCAACCCCCACCTATGGACAAATGAAGTTTGTTCATCAGCACTACCCACACTGTCACGCTTCTGCATACTGGCTAAAACCTGTCTTGTAGAGACTCTGTTGTACAAGCAATAAGGAGGCAGAGTTGACAATCATTCTTTTAATGAATTTGCTTAGGATAAAGATAACGGACAATAGGCAGAAAATTTTCATGACATTTATCCCAAATGATGCATTCTTAAGCTGAAATATTATTTATTTGGGGGTGATTAACTTGTCTTTTCATAATAAATGCTGGAAAGTTGTAATCTTGCCTTTCACTTACAATAAAAGGCTTGAATCAAAGTCAGCACTGGAAGAATATACCTATGTACTTTTCCATCAGCATAGGGTAGATGACTAGTTCTTATCTGACGTTTCTGTTAGACTGTATAAATAACAAATGACAGTATTCTTTGCCTGCAAATGATAATGAGAAATGTGGGGGGGTTATTTTCAAAAAAAGGCTTACTGATATTTATTTGAAAGTAACAGAACTTTCAGCAACTTTCTTTATTAAATTATAACGTAGCTTTTTATTTATTTAAGTCATTAGAGGTACGACTTCAGTATGAAGTAGAAGATATCATTACTCCTGAGCCAGAAATAATTCCTCCATTTCCAGATGCCTCCTCCCAGCTTCCTTCTTTAAAGAGCCTTTCAGGCAGTACCAACACTGTAGCATGTGAAGGAACAATGAAAGATAGTATCCCATGTCTTAGGTAAGTCTATGCCATTGTTCAAAGATTTATCTTTCTCAAAAGCTTTCCTATCTGTTGTATTAACAAGCAGTTAACTATCAAGAAAAAGAGGTTAATCTTTTTAATATTCTTAATGTACGCAACACAAAATGAGAAGAAACCAGAATATGGAACAAGCAAAATAATTGAGGCAAAATAATTAACAAAGGATTTTAAAAGGATATAAGTATGGAGAAGATAAAGTGTTACAGTAAAGGTTTGACTGTAATTCTCCAGTATGATCTAGGAGTAAATCTTCATCTCATACCCACAGTTTTGAGTGGAATACAAGCACCACAGAATAAACTAAGGAATTTCTGAGGAAGTTTTTTTTTTTTTTTTTTGAGTTCACAAAGAGACTTCCATAAAGGTGACATGTGCAAAGCTTTCCCTCCTTGATTAATTCGTATAATACTAAAATCTTTCTTTGTGAAAGAAGTATATGCATGTTATGGTGTGTAAGGGATGGAAACTGTGTTCATACTCATGAAACAATCTTTAAAATATACAATTACAAAACAGTTGCACTGTATGGAAGTGTATATATGTTTAATCTCTAGAAAGAAGCAAATTGTCTGCTAGAGTACACATTGCCACTGTTTGGAGTAGATTAATATGTTCTTACTAATAAGACAGATAAATTATGGGTTTGAATAGTTTCAAAACAGAATTCCATACAAAACTCCATAAACTGTAATTTCCCAGCAATGATAGTGCACTGCTGATAACAATTGCTCTCATTTTAGTGAATTCATTATTATTTCAGTCTAATTATTATTAAATATCTTAAATGTCTCCATTATTTCAAAAGTGGCTTAAATGAACGTTGCTTGACTTTGCAGATATTTTGGGCTGTTGAGCTCCTGAAAACAGCATTAGCACTTACAAGCAATATCATTACGTTGTTCTTGCAAAATTAACAGGGTTTTTTGGCATCCTGTTCATTTGTCCACCTCGTTCAGTCAGGCAGTTGAACCTCAGACCTCAGTTAGTCATTAATATAAACCATGAAAATCAATAGCAGAGGCAGAGAGAAGTTATTTAAAAAAATCCCAATGTGAAATCTATTTATGCCATTGAAATCAGCAAGAATGCAATCGATTATTTCAGTGGCTATGATTTTCTCTCAAGGGATTCTTATTTGATTTGGTCTGGGGAGAAGAGGAATCATTCATCTCGGAGGCAGAAAAGCTGTAATGAACCAGTAGAGGTTCTGCTGGTTAGATTTTAGGAGTTTGCCTAACTCCATATAACCTCACATTAAGCTGGCAAACTGCTTTTTGTCACATTTTACACAAAGTAAATGTAAATTTATTTTGACAGAGAAGTGTTTTTCAAAGTCAAAGTAATTATATTACTATAACTGCTGGCATACTCCCTCTTACATTTAGATAAAAGTATACTGTGTGCACTCTCATCCTTTTCAATAGGGAAAGGCAAATAAATATCCACACTTTTCCCCCAAACACTAACCAGGTCCACATTCCTTTTCTGTCAAAAAACTTCTGTTCAAAGCAGAATTATGATGATAAGATGAAAGTAGTGCTAGAAACACAGAAAACCCAGTAGGGGCCTGGATGATGCTGTTGATTTTATATGCAGCAGTACAGAATCTAAGATACAGTGATAATAACGTAAAGCTGCAGCCACCTACACATGGAGGATGGGTGCACAACTTGAACTATATAGATAATCCACATAAAATTTTATATACAGACTAGCTTTTAATCTTAGCTCCATTGTGTTTACTTTCATATCTGCTTCTCAACCTTGTTACAGCAAATGGGTGGCACTTCACACTACATAATTTTTGCGAGTCAGGATTCAGAATGACTGAATGTGTTTGTGTCTGCAAATAGGTACTAGAAAGCAAGTGATTGAAGGGGCAGAAGTAATGAAAACTTCGCATTTTTCTGAAATCAAAAGTAAATGTTGCCAAGAGAGGCAAGGAGCAGTGCGAAATAAATATTGTTCTTGCTTATTTCAGAAGATTTTATAATCAAATATGCAGCTATAATAACATAAGAAACTGATATATTTGTGATTATCCAGATAAATATTTTTGATGTAAATACTGTCATCAAAAAGCTGTAGCCAGAATGTGAGTTTTTGTTCCCAGACTTTTAGTATCATCCAAAAATTAGGTCAATCAAGAGTTTTGACAGTAGCTCCAAAGTGATAAAGAACTGTCTGTGATTATCTCATGAAGAAAACTAAAAAACAAAACTTGGCAATAACCAAATTCAGTGTAGCATTACATGAACATATCAAGGAAATCACTGAAATATCTATGTTCTTTCTGCGCATACTCCTGCAGACCATTTAGGCTTATACTATAAACACTTCAAAAAAACCAATCCAAAACAAGGTGAAGAACTAAATATCAGCATTACTGTTCAAGCAAGATGGTTAATGAAACCAGGGAAATGCTTCAAGCATACTTAAAGAGGAAGATGTCACAGGAACATGAGAATGACAAACTGAATCATGAAATCTGAAACTATTTTACTCCAGTCTTTCACCAGCTACAACTTATTCTATGCTTAGAGAAAAATCCCTGTGAAGTAACATCCCTCTTACCAAAGAAGATCCTCAAATTTGCAGTGAAAAATAGAGAAAGATGTTTGCTCTTTTTGCCCAGGTAACAACAATCTGAAAGAAAATTTAGAAAGCATCTCAATTTCTCTATTTTTTTCAGCATATTGTTAAAAACACATTGGAAAAGTAATAAAATAAAAACATTTTTTAGAAGATCAGAATTACTTCTGCAGCCATTGTCAGTCTCACAGTAGTTTGTTTAGAAGAAGAAAAGCATAAACACATTGCCTCAACAGATATTTGTTGGAACTCACCATAGCAGTGTGCTTGACTCTTGTGTTCTCCCACATCAGCAGTTACCCATTAGAAAATATGGATGGAAAGTATGTCTGCTCAGAGGAAAGGGCATTAGACTTAAGTCTTGCTTCTTGGATCTTATTTACCTGTTTTGTATTTTTTATAACATTTTTAAGGGCAGGAGCTGAAAACTGAAAGTGGGGTGCAAGATGGAAACACCACCACTAGTATGCCTCTTAAAGGCTTATCCGCAGACGTAAGAAGTGGAAGGGTCCCATCATAAAAGATATTCTAGAGCACTATTTGTATAAAATATTCAGCTTCTGCTTGCTGTGAAGTTTGTTTGAAAATAATACATCTTCACTGTATACAGCTCTTACTTGTGGTTTCAGTTTTCCCTAGTCTCAAAAGACCCCTCTCCCTTAGCAGTTTGGGTTCACAGATCTTCGTCCCTTTGTTCTCACCACTAATGCTCCTGGGTAATCAAGGCTTCATTAAGCTTAGGTATAGTGTCACTTCAGAAATGTTCATGGATATGTATCTTACGAACAAAGGAAAGGGCAAAGCTTTAGTCCCAGCAGAACAGGTAAGAAAGTGCAACACTTTGAGCAGAGGTTTGCTGTTAAGAGAAAATAACAATACAAAGCTATTGCCAAGTGTTGTGGGTTGATCTTGTCTGGCTGCCAGGTGCCCACCCAGCCTCTTGGTCACTCCCCTCCTCAACAGAACAAGGAGAAGAATGTAAGATGGAAAAGCTCATGGGTGGAGATAAAAACAGGGAGATTGCTTACCAATTACTGTCACAGGCAAAACAGACTCAACTTGGGGAGTTGCCAATTATTGCCAATTAAAAACAGAGTAGGAGAATGAGAAATTCTTTGAAAAGACAAAACTAAAAACAACCTCTCTGCACCCCTCCCTTCTTTTCATGCTCAATTTCACTCCTGACTCCTCTACCGACTCCCCCACCCCAAGCAGCACAGCAGGGGATGGGGAAAGGTGGTTGCAGTCACTATGTACCAGTTTGTGTCTGCCACTTCTTTGTCACATGTGGTGGGTTGACCCTGGCTGGAGGCCAGGTGCTCACCAGAGCCACTCTATGACTCCCCTAGTTCACTAGACGGGGGAGAAAAGGTTTAACAAAAGGCTTGTGGGTCGAGATAAGGACAGGGAGAGATCACTCACTAATTATCGTCACTAGCAAAACAGACTGAACTTAGAAAATTAATCTAATTTATTACCAAGCAAAACAGAGTAGAGGAGTGAGAAATAAAATCAAATCTTAAAACACCTCCCCCCACCCCTCCCATCTTCCTGGGCTCAACTTCACTCCTGGCTTCAACCTCCTTTCCCCTCAGCAGCACAGGGGTACAGGGAATGGGGGTTATAGTCACTTGATGACACATTGTTTCTGCTGCTTCCTCATCCTCAGGGGGAGGACTCCTCTCATCATTCCCCTGCTCCAGCATGGAGTCCCTCTCATGGGAGACGATCCTTCACGAGCTTCTCCAACATGAGTCTCTCCCACAGGCTACAGTTCTTAATGAACTGCTCCAGTGTGGGTCCCTTCCATGGGGTGCAGACCTTCAGGAGCAAACAGCTCCAGCGTGGGTCCCCCACAGGGTCACAAGTCCTGCCAGCAAACCTGCCCTGGCGTGGGCTCCCCTCTCCACGGGTCCACAGGTCCTGCAAGGAGTCTGCTCCAGCGTGGGCTTCCTACAGGGTCACAGCCTCCTTCAGGTGCCTCCACCTGCTCCAGCGTGGGGTCCTCCATGGGCTACAGGTGGAATCTCTACACCCCCTCATCCTTCCTCCATGGGCTGCAGGGGGACACCCTGCTTCACCATGGCCTTCACCACGGGCTGCAGGGGGATCTCTGCTCCGGTGTCTGGAGCACCTCCTCCCCCTCCTTCTGCACTGACCTTGGTGTCTGCAGAGTTTCTTACATCTTCTCACTCCTCTCTCCGGCTGCAAAAGCTCTAACTTGTTTTTTCCCTTCTTAAATATGTTATCACAGAGGCACTGATTGGCTTGGCCTTGGCCAGTGGCAGGTCCATCTTGGAGCCGGCTGGCATTGGCTCTATCAGGCACAGGGGAAACTTCTAGCAGCTTCTCACAGAAGCCACCCCTGTAGCCCCCCCCCGCTACCAAAACCTTGCCACGCAAACCCAATACATCATGCTTTTCCCCCTGCTCCAGTGTGGGCTCTCTCCCGGGGAGTGCAGTCCTTCAGGCACAGACTGCTCCAGGGTGGGTCCCTCACAGGCCACAGTTTCTGCCAGAAAACCTGCTCCTGAGTGGGCTCCTCTCCGTGGGTTGCAGTTCCTGCCAGGAGCCTGCTCCAGCGTGGGCTCTCCATTGGCTCAATGTATGGGTATATGCACAGTATGTGCTCTAGAATTATTAAGGGAGGAATATAGGAATGTAGTCAGCACATGTAGAGATCCAACAAGGAAGGCTAAGGCCCACTTGGAATTAAATCTGGCAAGGGATGTCAACGACATCAGCAGCAAAAGACAGACTAGGGAAAATGTGGGCCCACTGCTGAATGAGGTGCATGCCCTGGTGATGGAAGATACAGAGAAGGTTCAGAGCTGCTGAATGCCTTCATTCATACTGAATGCCTAAGGCTGGCCCTCAGGAATCCCTGACCCTGGGGGTAGGAGAGAAAATCTGAAGAAAGGAAGACCTTCTCTTGGTTGAGGAGGACTGGGTTAGCAAACATTTAGGCAAACTCAACATCCACAAATCCATGGGCCCTGATGCGATGCACGCATGAGTGCTCAGGGAGCTGGCAGATGTTATTGCTAAGCCACTCTCCATCATCTTTGAAAGATCATGGAGAACAGGAAATATGCCTGAAGACTGGAGGAAGGCCAATGTCACTCTGGTCTTCAAAAAGGGCAAGAAGGATGACCTGGAAAACTACAGGCCAGTCAGCCTCACCTCCATCCCTGGAAAGGTGATGGAACAGCTCAGTCTGGGGGTCATCTCTAAGCATGTGGAGGAAAAGAAGGTTATCGGGAGTGGTCAACATGGATTCACCAAGGGGAAATCATGCCTGACCAATCTGATAGCCTTCTATGATGGCATGACTGGCTGGGTGGATGAGGGGAGAGCAGTGGATGTTTACCTTGACTTCAGCAAGGCTTTTGGCACTGTCTCCCATAACATCCTCACAGGCAAACTTAGAAAGTGTAGGTTAGATGAGTGGACAGTGAGGTGGATTGAGAACTGGCTGAATGGCAGAGCTCAGAGGGTTGTGACAAGCAGCGCAGTCTAGTTGGAGGCCTGTAGCTAGCAGTGTGCCCCAGGGGTCAGTACTGGGTCCAATCTTGTTCAACATATTCATCGGTGACCTGGATAAGGGGATGTAGTGTATACTCAGCAAGTTTGGTGACAATACAAAACTGGGAGGAGTGACTGACACACCAGAAGGCTGTGCTGCCGTTCAGCGAGACCTTGACAAGCTAGAGAGTTGGGCGGAGAGGAACCAAATGCAATTCAACAAGGGCAAGTGTAGGGTCCCACACCTAGGGAGGAGTAACCCCAAGCACCAGTACAAGTTAGGGGTTGACCTGCTGGGAAGCAGCACTTGTCCTGGTTTCAGCTGAGATAGAGTTAATTTTCTTCATAGTAGCTAGTATGGGGCTATGTTTTGGATTTGTGTTGGAAACAATGTTGATAATATAGAGATGTTTTTGTTATATAGAGGTGTTTTTTGTTATTGTTGAGGCGTGTTTACACAGAGCGAAGGCCTTTTCTGCTTCTCACACCACCCCACCATCGGGTTGGCTGGGATGCACAAGAAGTTGGGAGGGGACATGGACAGGACAGCTGATCCAAAGGGATCTGACCAAAGGGATATTCCATACCATATGACATCATGCTTAGCTTATAAGGGGCTTGGGGAAGGTGGGGGCGAACCACGTTCAGAGTGATGGCATTTGTCACTGTTATGTGTGATGGAGCCCTGCTGGAGATGGCTGAACACCTGCCTGCCCATTGGAAGTGGTGAATGAATTCCTTGTTTTGCTTTGCTTGCATGCACAGCTTTGCTTTACCTCTTAAACTGTCTTTATCTCAACCCACGAGTTTTCTCACTTTTACTCTTCTGATTCTCTCCCCATCCTGCTAGGGGGGAGTGAGCGAGCAGCTGCGTGGTGCTTAGCTGCCAGCTGGGGCTAAACCACAACAGCGCTGCAGAGAAGGACCTGGGAGTCCTGGTGAACTCTTCATGACCCAGCACTGTGCCCTTGTGGCCAGGGCAGCCAGTGGTATCCTGGGGTGCATTAAGAAGAATGTGGCCAGCAGGTTGAGGGAGGTTATCCTCCCCCTCTACTCCGCCCTGGTGAGGCCACATCTGGAGTACTGTGTCCAATTCTGGGTTCCCCACTTCAAGAAAGACAGGGAACTACTGGAGAGAGTCCAGCAGAGGGCTATGAGGATGATTAGGGGACTGGAGCATCTCTCGTATGAGGAAAGGCTGAGAGAGCTGGGTCTGCTTAGCCTGGAAAAGAGGAGACTGAGAGGGGATCTCATCAATACGTATAAATATCTAAAGGGCAGCTGTCAAGAGGATGGGGCCAGACTCTTTTCAGTGGTGCCCAGTGACAGGACAAGGGGCAACGGGCA